>NC_133348.1:4903723-5616223 GCF_030506205.2 Paramisgurnus dabryanus | reverse complement strand
ATGGATGGATGGATGGATGGAAGGACGGGCGGACGGGCGGACGGACAAACAGACAGACAGACAGACAGACAGAGATTCAGACAAAGGGATATACAGATAAAACTGATAGATAGATAGATAGATAGATAGACAGACAGACAGACAGACAGACAGGCAGACAGACAGACATACAGACAGATAGGTGGGCAGGCAGATTTTCAGACAAAGAGACAGATAAAAAAGATAGATGGATAGACAGGCAGACAATCAGACAGAGAGATAGACAAATAAAACTAACAGACAGACAGATAGACAGACAGACAGACACTCAGACAGAGGGGGAGAGAGACAGATACAGCAGATATAGGCAGGCAGACACCCAGACCGGCAAACAATCACACAGAAAAAACAGATAGACAAACAGAGATAGACAGACATACAGAACAGACAGACAGAAAGACAGATATATATTTAATATAATATATATATATATATATATATATATTTAGATAAAAGTCACTCATTACTAATTTATAGGTGTTAGGGGTCCCCTGCTGCCTAGCGGTCCTAAGTAAGCTTGGAAATGCAAAGCCCAAATTATGTATCCCATTCTCTCCATGTCTAGCATGCACCTTGTGTCCAAGTATGGTCACTATGAGGGAACTGTCAGTTGTGGAAAATGAATGGCGACAGAGAAGGGCAAGAAAGACAGGACAGGTGCCTGTCGCCGGTGGGGTCAGACCACAGGCGCAAGGGCTGATGTACGGTAGGTGCTCTTATGGTATTTACCTTACACAAGTTTTTCTGCTAATCTGATATTGCTGTCAGCAGCTATAGCTCATCTCTTCACATTACCCTTCTGCATGGCCTTGCACAGAGCAAACACAAACAAACATTACCCCAAACCAAACACGTTTCTGTTCTAAAACTGTCACACCAAAAGGACGCCCCCAAACTGTTTTACCATTAACATTTGCAAAAAATATGATATCATGAAGACTTCCATAAACAGTATTTTAAAAATGAACTGTAATTTACTGTAAACAATACATTGAAATACACATTGATCAACAAACTAAACGTTGTCTTATTTTTTGATTTAATAAAAAAGTCTTCTGATACATTTGCGGTGCAAAAGGACCATTAAAGGAGTCTCCATTCTGATAAATATCCATGAAACCCAAGTCAGGTTGAGTGTACAGTGGCTGTTGTCCTACATCTGTCCACAATGGTCCCTATAAATACAACACAAGTGTGACTAAAAAGATGACACGATCAATCAAGTGACATCTAATCCGAAGAAACACGTCCATAAATCTTATTACAGCAAACTGATTCTTTCCTCGATCAAAGTTAAGTTAAAAAAATTGTTAGGGTTAAATGTAGATTGACAATGAAAAGGTAGGAGTTGTTGTTTAACGAAAAACAGTATCTTATAACGTGTACATGTGTGATATTTTGTGGAGTTTTTAATCGTGTCCCAGAGCCCTAAAAATCCTCCATAAATGTGCAGAAACAAAAAACTCAATGGAGGGTTCAGAGACCAAGGACGCATCTGCCCGTGTTGTCTGCAGAGGCACAAAATTAAATCATTTTATTGTGTGTCCGTTGTCCCAGTCAACACTGGAGCTAAAAAAAGCTTTGTGTTTCGTTTTTCCTCGCGCACCCCTTTTGATCCCAAACACACCTCAGCTGTTTAAATCAACCAACCCCGGTTATGTTTTCAAACCTCCATTCACAGTGCTGAGCAATATCATGATGTCATACCGTTGAATGATTTGGCTTGATAAAAGCTCTTATCATTTATTTAGGGCGCACAACACTACCCTGTCCATTCAAACCCCAAAATCTCCAACCTCCCCCCACTGCCAGCTGTCTCTTTAATCTCAGGACCCAATGATGATGGACGGCACATGACCATGACACTGCACCCCTGCGCTCTTCTATCCTCACCGTCGCACGCCTTTGTTGGAAGCGAGTGTGTGTTGTTACAAGCGGGCCACCCTAATTTTAACCGCTAATGGGTCCAGCCCTGCCCAGATCCGAGTCTTTGCTTGAAATAGCCTAACGACGGACAGTCATGGGTTTGACAAGAAGCCAGGATTAGAGATAAAACACATTTGAGTTGGGTGTAATTTCTTGCCCCTATGAAAATACATACATTTTCTTAACCAGTCCACCCCGTTTCCTAAGCCCTCAACACTGCACTCATTCTCAACCCTGGTTGCGAACGGGAACTGAAAAAAAAAAGGGTTTCGAAGGTCACACTAGACATTCAAGTTAAGATACAGTGTGCTTATAGCTCAACTGGTATTGCGGAAACAATTCAAAAGGTCATGGGTTCGATCCCATGGAACACACCAGTGGTGGCCGGTGTCTTCTTATTTGAAGACAAAAAATACAAAATATGTATTACACCCATCATGTGTGTGTGGCTTGTCATGTCAAAATGTGTGTTCGGCGCGTCACGTGAACCTATGTGGATCACACGTCATGTCAAAATACGTGCCTGCTGCAGACACTTTATGATAAAAGAGACGCAGACGTTTGCCGGATACTTGCTTAATATAATGTATAATCAGTTTAGTGTAAATGAGTGTCTTGCGAGTATTTTGTGGACATAAACCATTTCGACGTGTGTGCAGCAGGCATGTATTTTGACATGGCGCATGATGCACATAGGTTTACATGACGCACCGAACACATATTTTGATATGACAAGCCACACAAGTGACAAGCCGAACACATATTTTAAATTCCTGCCCCTCGGAAAAAAAGTCACAGGCCGCCACGAAACACACATTGATAAAATGTATATGCGTCTATATAATTTAGCGTCTGCTAAATCTATAAACGGAAATGTATTCATACATGTGAATGCAGGTGGCCAGAATCAGAAGCTCATGCAAAGACGTTTCAAGTTGAGCTGCGTAACAAAAAGTTTGGTGAACTCTGACCTTTGAATTTATATCATGAGAGGAGCAGGTGGTGTATTTTAACATAAAAGCATTTATTTGCAAATGTATTTAATTGCATGACATTTTATGGCTTTAGGTTCCAATGTTATGAATATTTGTGTCAGTAAGTTTTTACTTAAACACAAAAGTTCATATTACATTTATTTTATGTAAAATTTTGGAAAATACAGCTTTCCTGTAGCTCAGATTGTGTTAGCAGTGCAAAAGGTTGTGGGTTCGAACCCAGGAACGCACCTACTGATAAAACGTATACCTTGTAACAGTGGCGGCCGGGACTTCTTTTTTCGAAGGTGCTCGATGAGAAGTTCGTCACAACATGTAAGTAGCACGTCGTGTGTGGTTTTTTTTTATAAATATGTGTTCTGCACATCGAGAGATCGTGTGTGCATCACATGTCTTGTCAAAATAAGTGCCTGATGCAGACGTCTAAAGGGTTTATCATAAAAGAGACGCTCGCGTTTGCCAGATACTCGCGTAAACTCATGCGTAATCAGAGTTTAGTGTTAACCCTACTGAAAAATCCAGCTAAGACCAGCATAAGCTGGTAGCTGGTTTTAGCTGGTTTCAGGTGGTTTACACTGGTCCTGCCAGCCTGACAAAGCTGGTCATGCTGGTGGGCCAGCTGGTCTTCCAGCCTGACCAGCTAAGTCCAGCTAGACCAGCTTAAAAAGTGAGCAAAACCAGCTTAAACCAAGCTGGAGACCAGCTAAAACCAGCTTATGCTGGTCTTAACTGGATTTTTCAGTAGGGAAGAGTGTCTTGGGTGATTTTGTGAACGTGAGCGTCTCTTTTATCATAAACGGTTTTGATGCGTGTGCCGCAGGCAGTTATTTTGACAAAACACGTGATGCACATGGTTCACATGACGCAACAAACACATATTTTGAAAACACGAGCAACACACATGACACTTCGACAAAATATTTTGAATTTGAACCCCTCGGAGGAGCGGTCACGAGCCGCCACTGCCTTGTAATGAATTGTAAGTTACTTTGAATAAAAGCATCTGCCAAATGCATTAATGTCATGTCATGTAATGTAAAGTGCTGGGCGATTAAAAAAATCGTCATGGTATAACTTTGTCATTCACACAACTATATAGTATATATATTATACCTTGTATGTAACCGTAACATAACCTTTTGCTGTATTTGCTGCAAGCTAATTATTTTACTTATGAGTTTTCATGTTTTCAAGAAACTTTCTTCCATGAAACGGTCTGCTTTATTTTTAAATTCTGGTCCAAACAAGAATCTTAAGCTGTACTCTTTGAAAACTGGTTAATTGGATGTCTGTGCTTGTATATGGAGCAATTTTCAGCGCATTGTTCAGGAGCACAAGCTAATTTTTTTTTAAATAACAAAAAACACTTGAAACGGAAAACGTCTTCCTGAGCATCAGTCCTTTTAAGTACCCTAAAACGTTATCATCAGATAAACTTTAATGCTATGCCACTCGAAAAAGTGCACTTCAGTTCACTTCCATCATGTTTTATCTAAAGGATACAACAAGAGGCTGCTGGATTTTTAACTAAATTTTCTACTCTCGTTCTGTTCCTGTGTACTTTGGAAATCCTGGCTCTTTTGGTCCGCTAACCAGGGGAAATCATGACAAAAATACTTTTTATTAAATGATGAGCGAGTTCTGTTTTATGTTCCTGGTATAGAAACACAAATTTACACATTTACAGTGTAAAAATGGTCACCAGCTGGTCAAGAAATGGTGCCTAGCTGTCACTGAGGCAGTACCCTTTCAAAAAGTACCCTATACTATTGCACCTAAAGAGTTAATATTAGTACCTCTGAGATACATATACCAAATGTATGAAGAACCCCTTATTATGATATTTTGGTATTTTTTCAGCAAATGGCCAAACTTTGCCACAGGATCTTTTGAATAACTGCAATTAGTTTTTTGAAGAACTTCGCCTCTGCATTGTTTCCCTTCAATTGCCAATAAATGAATAATCCACAATGTTTGACAGCGCAAACAACAGACCTCACATATAGCACTGCCGTCATTTTTCACATTGACATAAAAGTAGGACAAAAATGATTGCTTACCAGCATATCGGTTTCTGAACTTTCAAGGTCTTTACTGCGGGAACTCTGCATTAGTCCATTCTGCACCCACTGGGACGGCCAAAATAATTCACTGAAACATTTGGTTATTCAAATATCAATTTAAATAGCTGGCCTTGCACTTCTAAACAGTAAGAATAACTTTAAAAAAAATGAATGGAAATTGCATTTAGCAAAACATAATGACACTTGTATGAGCTATTGAGTTTGATATTTGAATGTCTGCCTTATTTAAAAATGAGCCAGAAAGTGTTTTTAAAGTGGATGTTGTAAGACAGCCCAAATAATAGAGCAATATCTAATAGAATAATAGAACTAATGACAAATAATCAGTTTTTGTAATTAAAAGTTGACCATGAATTCAAAAGCAATTGGCAGATATCTATTATTTTTAGCTATTTAAACTCTGAATGGAGGAAATGTTGTTTTCAGCACAATAAAGCTATAACCAATCTATTCGTGGATTGTTGCATTTAAATGTATTTTACATATCACTCAAACACAACAAAGTCAAAACCCCATATTGTTATAAACAAAAGGTTTTATAAAATTCTTTTATGTATGAATTTCTTTCCTTTTGTTTTATTTGGCATAGATTTTTGCATTTAAGGATCTTGTTTATAAAGAAAGTTTTGTTTAATGTCAAGGACTCAAAGTGTGTTGTCTACCTACTGTGACGTCTTTAAACTGGAAGTTTCCACACGTAAGAAGCGGCATGTTTTCATCACAATGCATGCAGATGTAAAGCATGTTTTGTGTTTAATATACCATATTATTAAATATTATTATTAAACGAATAGAGTGCGGCAGGGATGACATATATTTGTAGGCCAACCCAGAATTTAACCGGACACTGGGTTCCTTTGACAGAATGCCCATTTTATTTTCCAATAGACTTTGGAATTATCGCAAAATATATAAAATATACTCTGTGTTTAACAAAAGTTTTGGACACTTACCAACAAGATAATCTTCACAAGTGAACAGTCTAAATTAGCTTTTTCATTTGTAATAAATGCATTCAGACTTCAAAAATCACAAAAGTTGTATTCACCTGTGAAGATTAACCTGTCAGACAAAAGTGTCATAAACTTTTGTTAAACACAGAGCTTATATATGGCGATAATTTAAAATGAAATGGCTTTTTACCCATGTCCCGAAAACTTCCGGGTTATGCCTACAAAAATACGTCCCGGGGGTAGTGTTGTAGTCAAGACCACCTAAACCGAGACCAAGTCATCATGACCAAGACAGGCCGAGACCAAGTCAAGACCAAGACCAGTGCAAGTCACTGCATTAAAACACTTGATGCTGAAATGATAAATGATAAAAAAATTGAATATGCATATGATTAGGCACTTCTCGTGTGTTTGTATGCCATGAGAGAAGTTGATAAAATAATAAAAAATAATAATAAATTGGCACCGTAAAATCAGTTAATTAAAATACTTATAACAATAATTTAATAATTAATGATAAAAAATTATTTTGTGATACACTGTAAAAAATAATACGCTGGATTACTTTCAGTGTATGCTATTGTCATGGGCTGCGCAGCCACGGACACTTTACCCCTCTACAGGGGCGCCGCTAGCAATTTTGGGCCCTATGAAAGAATAGGGGGTCAGGCCCCCACCATACCCATTTCACACCAAACATCCAATCCAACCTACTGTAGCTATTCAAAATCTTTGTCTGTAATTTAATAATACAGAACTATTTATTTTGCTATTGTTATGACCACAATTATCAGTATTTATAGACACCTACAATGTCTGCAGCTAAGATAATTTATTGTTCAATGTAAATTTAATTGAAAAATACAGTACATTAATCGAATATTCAGAGAAAATGCAACATTCTTAAAGATTAAAGATAAATGTGACCATGCCTGTGAAAACCCAGCTGAAGTATTTATTTGTGATTTACTGTTTTCCACATAAAATCATCCTATATAATGTAAAGAACATTTTGTGAAAATATGAACTTGATATATTTAATGTTGACTGAGTAATGTCATGTCAGCGATTAAAATCATAGTGAAATTAATGCTTGAAATTAAACTGTGATGCTTTTTATTTCACAATAAGATTTGAGGCTTTAGTCTGATTTTCACATGCAGTCTCAGTGACATACTTGAGCTGTTACACACATACCATTGTAACATTTAAAAATGGCGAACAACAACAATGCATCTTTTCTATACCTTATGCCTCAAATAAGACTGGATCAAAAATGCTTGATCAAAGCCTGTATTATAATTATTAGCATTATTTATAAGGTAAAGAACAAGTTTCACACACCAGCAGCTTCAGTAAAGCAAAAATAACGACAGATCATTGAAACCGTGAACTTAAGAAAACAGCTATACTGTTATTAAATGATTCTTCAGACTGTTTATTAATCAACGGGGCTTTAAAATGAAATGAATGACAACTATAGCAGATTACGACATAGATTTCCATTGATTTCTTAAACCTGTTGCAAGGTGAGAAGCTTTAATATACATAACTGGACTAGTTTAGCCTTAGTTGCATTTCAGTTTTATCACAATCAACTCGATTCACGACTGCATAAAAATCCTTCTTTGGCATATTGCGTTGCAAAACATTGAAGTGTGTAACCGATCGCATTTCTAGTTTATGTTAATTAGCTTATATGGGCTACGTTAAATAAAACAGCTTATAAGGGCTGACTTCGCGTTAGAATCATAACACAAAACAGGGAACGTAAATCACCTTGTTTATTTTTAAACTGAGGTGAACAGAGCGAAGACTTTACAGTGGAAAGAAAACTGCATTGTATTGCTCCAGCGTCACATTGTGTAAACTGCATTTTTAGTAAGGAAGTGCACATATTCAGATATCATAGGAAATAGCAGTAAATACACACACCTTGTTCTCTTCTGATTCTGAAGTTCACGCGCACTGTGAGACCGTGGATTGAAGACGGCGCTAACACGCAGAGTAAAGACGGGGGCGGAGCTAAGAGGGCTCAGCTTAAGGGGGTTGCGTTTGCGGCACAGTCCTTGGCTGGGGCCCTCAAAAGTTAATGGGCCCTTAGAATCGTCCTAACTTTTCCCCCCTTTACGGCGCCCCTGCCCCTCTACGTTTCAGCCGTTTGTTTTTGGGACTCAGTTTGTTCACCCTGTTGTTGGCCCACCCCCCCTCCCTGATTTGTTGTTTTTGTTAAATCATCCCAACCCGTTTGTTTTGTATGCGTGTTTACCTTTAATGTTTATTGTTATTTTTTCTTGGGTGTTCTCTGTTGTGCAGTCTCTTGTTCCTCGTGTTTAATGTTGTGTTTGTTGGTGTCTAGTATCCACCTTTAAAGGAGGGGGTACTGTCATGGGCTTGCCAGACCTTTTGTACTAGATTCAGGTCTGAGTGTATCTGGCACATGGGCGTCGGAAGCAAATGAAAAGTGGGTGGGTCCCCACATACCCCCCCCCCCCCCCCAGAAAAATACATTTACTGCAATAGATGACATTTTAATCCTTTTAATTAGCCTGAACATTTGCGTTTATTAAATTAAAGACAGTAGCCTATTACGGTCGAAATTCTGGTAATAGCCCTTTAAATATTTTGCAAATAATGACAGATGCATGTTTCATTTATCTTTCTCTGTGTCATTTTTTTTCTCTTCTCTGCTGACAGTAGGCTACAATGTTTATTTTTTATTTTGAGGAAATAAAAGGTAAGAAAAACGAATGAAGGTAAACTGATACAACTTTTGTATACCTTTTTTATTTGTTATACCCAATTTCTCTTTCTCTCTCTTAGAGAAATATAAATGTGAGATTCTGGAAATGAGATCACTTTATTTTATGGTATCCATCGGGAAACAATGCTGTCATAAGAGTTTGAGCATGTGTACTTCTAAAACACAATCGATTAAACACAGGTATGACTTTATGAATTCTGCAAATGTACCTCGCAAATAATAACAATACGTGAGGACGTTTATGTCGCAAAAGAAAAGTAATTGCAGGCTTCTGTAAAAAAAACTTGAAAATTATCCAGCGATCGTGGGACCATAATAAAAATAAACTATTTTACAGCAGTAATAATATTTTAACGATTAGCCTACACTTTTAACGTTTGAAAGGAACCACATTTAGTGCTGTGTTAATTATCATTAAAAGCAAAACGGGAGTCTCTGTGCCTCCGCGACAGACGCAATTCTTCTGGCATCTCTCCTCATCATCTCCTCTTTTTTTCTTCTGTGTCTTCAACTTGGGGCTCGAGTCCGACCTAAGGTTTGAGCTGCCTTTAAGAACACCAAGCTAAGTTCGTTTACCGTTAATTATTAAGACTAAATGGGCAGGCAAACTCGTGAAACAATGAAAGTAAAATAATCCGCTATAATATGGTTTTACACGTCTATAGAAAATTATACTATAAATAAAGCAGTTATTAATTTTCCTAATGCATGGTTGTTTGACATTTACTTCTGTTTAAAACATTTGGCAAAGGAGGTTTTTCAGCACTATGTTCGAACAGCAACTCAGCGTCCACTCACCCCCGCGAATTATGTTTAAAAGCTGAAACGGGTCCGCAGTGTAAAAAAAGCAAAGGTTAGGGATCCCTGCTCTAGTGGAATGGATTTGGACTAACAGCGCTTTGATAAGTGAACAGACAAATGCGCTAAATTAGAGAAAAAGTGGGTGGGTCCATTATCATTGGTCTTAAAAAGTGGGTGGGTCCTGTCCCACCCACGTATAATGGTTCCGACGCCCATGATCTGGCAAGACCATGACAGTACTATGTTCTTCGTGGGGACACGTGGAGTCATATTGTGTGTGTGTGTGGCTTCCACGTGTTCCCAGTGTCTTGTCGCTGTCATGGTCTTGCCAGACCTTTGTGTAAGATTCAGGTCTAATTTCAGAGGGCAAGATCATGGCAGCATTGTGTTTTGTGTGGGGACACGTGTTTTCACTTTATGTATTTGTGTCACGTGTTCCCAGTGTCTTGTCACTTTTACCCTACTCCCTTATGTACTCGTGTCTTACGTAATTAATTATGTTCACCTGTTCCCCATTTGTGTGTGTGTCTTTATAATGCCCTCTCGTTCTCTGTCGTGTGCTCGTTCGTTCGTCTGAATTCAGTGTGATTCATGTTCTCCGTGTTTCTGAATTCTGTTATATGCATCAGTGTTATTTTGTTCCAGTGTTTTGTTCCTCTGTTTTGTGTTTCAGCACCGTGTTTATTTATCTTCTGTTTTACCCCCACGTGGGTTTTTGTGTTTAATTAAATAAACTTTCAGTTTATTTTATACTTTCGTCGTGTCTGCATTTGGGTTCTCCTTTGTTAAAACCAGTCATGACAGCTATCAGTTGTGGTCTTGACCAGTCTTGAAATAAAATTCTGAGTCCTCTTCGTCTGAGACCTTGATCATGAGTAAAAATGCGGTCGATTACTACAACACTACCCGGTAACACTTTATTTTACGACCCGCAAAGTACCGCGTAATTAAACCGAATTTACAGCGTACCTATTTGTAACAACAGAGTACCTCTACAGTACGTACTTGTAGTTATAAGGGAATAATATTTTAAGTTTGGGGTAATAAGGGGGTAAGAATATATGGAAAATTATTCTCTAAGTATTTCATAACTACAGGGTACATATTGTAATATTACGTGGTATGTATGACTTACGTCTATGGGTAATATGGTCTATGTGTAATATGTTTTTTTTTTTCATATTTGCTACTTACCTGATGAAGTGTTTTGTATAGCCTACAGTTGATGTCTACAAGCCACGTCGGCAAATAAAATATAACACACAATAAAAATAATAGCAACTTGTACCTCTTTGATCTGTATATGTATACAGGAGTTACCAGGTAACTCTTATATTTGCGGGCTGTAAATTGAAGTGGGGCTTATTCCCCGATTGTTCGGTGTATGTACCAGGTAACTCACATATTTGCGGGCTGTAAACTAAAGTGGGGCTTATTCCCCGATTGTCCTGTGTATGTACCAGGTAACTCTCATATTTGCGGGCTGTAAACTAAAGTGGTGCTTTGTTCACCTCTTGTTATAGGGTAAATACCATAAACATACAGAATATTGTTATTTTTATTTTAAAACAACTTATTTCAAAACATCTTTAAAACACTATAATTAAGCCAACACTTAATGTTTATTATCACATAACTTTTATTTAAAATAAAAAGTCATGACAATTTTTCATTGTTTTTGCGGCTTGGCTTCCTCTGTTGGTGTTCTTGTCCACTCGGATGATGAGTTGATGTCGTCTCACAAATGCTGTTCTGCATTACATATAAAAAACATAAATGAAAGCCTTCAGTAAATGTTTCTTCACTGTGCCTTGACAGAAACAGAGTAACCTGCTACCGTTAGCTGGCAACTTTCTTGAAAAACATTGTTTGAAATGCGTGAGTCATGTATTAACAAAACCAGTCACCTTATCCAGCATGCGGAACCTGCTAACATCACTCGCAGCCGTACTCCACAGTGTAGAACGTTTTTAAAACCTCTTAAAGAAATTTCACCTCAGGATCGCGTTCCAACAAACCTCCTGCAGACGGCTGCGCATTCTACACCTGCGCAGTAGCCTACGCATGTAGTCGTCTTTTGCTTTAGCGGGAGCTGATATCTGCTGTTGTTTCATTCTGGTTTGCCATTGCATAAATTATATTTGGCTAAAATACTTGTGTTTACAGTAAATAAATTGCAAAGCACCACTTCAAATATGTCCGCAAATGTAGGAGTTTCCTGGTAAATAGGGAATAAGTTGCTATTGTATTGTACTTACCTTAAAAAAAAGATAACCACATTAAATCAGTTGGACTTTTGTTATTAAAAGCAAGTAATATAGGCTACTAAAATAAAAGTGATATGCTGTTATATTTATTTGCCGATGTGGCTCGTAGACATTGACTGTATACAACATTCAGTAGTCAATATGAAAAATTCACAATAAAAAATAAATAAAACATAATTTCCCCATAGACTTGACTAAGTCATACATACCACGTAATATTACAATAGGTACCCTGTTGTTATAAAATACTTAGAGTATAAATAATTTATAATTCTTCATATTCTTACCCCCTTATTACCCCAAACTTAAAATATTATTCCCTTATACCTACAGGTTACCTACCCTGTTGTTACAAATAGGTACGCTGTAAATTCGGTTTAATTACGCGGTACTTTGCGGGTCGTAAAATAAAGTGTTACCCACTACCCTGCGGCACTCTATAGTTCCGGTATTTAATTATGATTGGTCATGCCTGTGACACATACATAGACTGTGAAAAATATGGACGTAGTGTCCTTGACGCCATCCATAGGTTTATAAATAGCTTTTTTGAAGCCAATAGTCAGTATCTTGGCAGTGCATCACTGCGCATTACTCATGGATAACCGAAAATGGATAAAGAGGCGGGACGTATATGTGGAGCTGAAGTTGCTGGTTGCTGAAACCACGCCCCCCCCCCCCCCCCCCCTAACTCAACTGTAGTGATAGCAGTGGCAGTTTACCTGTAACTCAAGTGACCATGCCCTTAATTATGCAGAACTTTAAGGGTTAATATCATATAACTGATAAGTTACAAAAAAATTCACGACCCTCACCGTTGTCACAAAGGGAAAAATTTGCTATAGTCCAAGAACACTTTTTTGTACCAGGTTGTAAACACATTTATTTCTGTTGTAAAGTTGGGCATTTTAATATGGGGGTCTATGTGAATTGACTCCCTTTTGAAGCCAGTCTCTAGCGGCCAGTCGATGAATTGCAGTTCAAGTCACTTCCGTGTTGGGCTCACTCTCCTGCTGTGACCTCATTACATCAGTATTGCTGCGCCACTGCATATGTTGCTTGGTAACCATTTCGCTTCTGAAGAACTACATTACGTGGCGGAAGAATAATATTTTTATTAAGATCCTTATACTTTATTTCCGTGTGTTTCATTCATGTAGCCCTGCCAGGTGTATGGAATAACCAAATCACAGCTTATTGCTTTATATACTATTTGAAGATGAGACTTGTTGTGAGCGCACAGCATGAGCGAATGGAAACGCGTGTGTGCACCTGTGAGTTCACGTGGACCGTACTCGAGCCAAAACCACAGCTGACGCTATGACCTCAGTGAATGACGAGTTGATCTGGTAAGCGTGGATTTCCACATTTCCTCCACAGTCGTCGTGACTTCATAACGACCACAAAAAGCAACAGGTGTCAGCGCCTCAATGTCACTAAGGTTTGAATCCAACAGTTTTATAATCATGATATTCCGCCTTTATAACATTGAAAATTACCTCAATTTAAAACCCCGATGAGGCGACTACACAAGAAAGGCGCGTTCACGAGATAAACGATCCTGTTTTCAAAGTCTGAAAGGCGGCAAGACTGTAGACATGCGCAATGTCCAAATGTGTTAGCCTAACGTTACACTAAATTTTTTTTTTTATATTTACAAACAAACGCTATATTACTCAGTCTATTAGATAATAATTTGGAAATCTTTAATCCAAGACAATCAATATAAATATTATCTATAAAAGAAAGATAATATCACTTTGACTCCTAAATCACTTTTGACCCATAAACAATACAACAACAAATTCTGGTGGTCTTCCAGTAGATCTAAAGTGATTCAGTGGTCTGAAATGGTTTGTTCATACATTGCTCTCTCTCTCTTCACGATTAGGACAGGTGCCATTCTAGTTCTCCTAAAACAGACACTCTCTGTTTCGTTTTGCACGCCCCCCTCCCCAAAATCTCTCAACAGTTGTCGTGGTCATACTGAGTGCAGTGGTTCACTTCCATGTCACAATCCCACAATTCACCAGGGCTCCTGTTGCCTCATCAGCAACACATGGACCCTCAACTGTTCCCTTGACCATAACCCAAATATAATCATTTCTGCCTTGTTTAAAAAGTAGTTCATAAACAAAATGCTGTCATTGTTTACTTGTTTCAAATCTGTATGACTTTCTTTCTCGCACGGAACAAAGAGGAAGATTAGCGGATTGTTGATGCTTTTTCCATAGTGACCAGGGGCTATCAAGCTTGTATGCAAATACTGTATAATTGAAGTATTTTTTCTGAATCTGGAATATGATGCACAAATCTGATCTCACTTTATGATCACAGACTGGTTTAATTAAATTTTTTATATTAATACGTGTTTGCAATGAGAGAGATGAGAAAGAGTGTCATTGCATTAAATTAAATCAAATCGTTGCTTTTTAAAGAAATCTGTGCATGTCACCGTTTGTTGAAACATTTCTACATCCTTTACTCAAGTACATGTTGACATTCCTTCCTCACTTCAACTTGTCTTGACAATGTCTTTGTGCTCTTTTTCTCTCATCTCCTACCTCTCCAAAGAGCCCTGGCCCCACCCTCAGTTTGGACCAACTCAGGCAGATTACCTGCAAATTGATGGCTGGGGTCTTTTCTGTCAGCAGAGGCACAAAGCCAGGAACTTCTTTTTTTGTCACATATTAGAGAAAAAAGCCTGTGTTGAAATCAAGGGGGCCAGTAAAAGCTATAAGTGATGTGCCGTGATCCTTTCTTATTCATTAGATGTGTTGAATGCACAGTTGTTTCAGCAGGTTAGGTCGTATTAGCTGTGTGTTAGCACTCAACATTTCCTTGTCCTTAAGCTATTTGTGTAGAAATAGAAACCTTGTCAGGTTACACGGTCTAAAACCCTTATTGTTTGAGAGCTGTCACATCAGAAATGGAGAGTTATTGCACGCTGAAACTCTATCTGCGAACAGGTGTGAAATCGCTAAACTTGAATTGGGAACGAGGAATTTGAGTTAAATTAGAGGCAATTAAAATTTTTCCATTGGTGTTTTTATTAGCATATTTGGTCTAAATAAAATGTCAGATTTTATACAAAAAAAAATAATTGTTAGTTATGAGATTTATGTTATTTATAATAATAGTTAAATGCTTAATTGTTAACTTAAAATGTGACCTATTTAGTAAAGTTTTTTTATTTTCAAAATATAAAAAATTTCTTAACAAATTTCTATGTCATGTTTTGAGACTTTTTCTTTGTTAGGCAACATGATCTAGCTTGTTACTTCCAGTTTAATTTCAGTTGCAAAGTATTGTTTACAAATAAAATTAAAGTTTTTTTTGTAGATAAAACAAATATTTTTACAAATTGGTGCAAAGACAATCTCTTAAATGATAAGACAAGAGGTAAATAATGATACAGGCTTGTAATTATTTTGTTGTTGAGTAAATAACCACCCATCTTATCGTTTGCCAAACAAACAAAATACAAATTGGCACAGACTGGACCCATTTTATTCAAATCAATGTGGTAAAATAATTAGATCCCTTTGGAAATATACAATGTCATGCACAAAATTGTACAAATCCCATGAGAACCTATCTCAGACTGTAACCTTAGAGCTTTAAAACTGTAAGGTGGATTGTTTTACACCCCAGATATTGGCATTAGTGTTTGCTGTGAAATAACTGGAATATTTAACCTCCAGCACTCTGGACAGCGCTAGTTTAGCTTAATATCCGAAAGACACCATGAAGTGGATATATACTGTAGTGCCGGAATACCAAACATTCCTGTGAAATTCCCAGGAAAACCATGATGAGCTTTAACTACATGACCTCAGCTGCTCTGCTGTTGTATATTGGTTACTACAGCAGCATTGTCTTTGTTTTAGATCGAGCGACTAGTGTATCCGCGTTTTCTCAGTTGCAGTATATTGTTGATTTTAGGGGTCCTAATAACAGAAAAATGCCCCTTGACCCTAGCACCAATTGCTTTAAAACTATTTGACCTTCGACCTGGAACTCTAAAGAGCGCAGGGCAACTGGGCACATTGAACCATGGAATTTTAAATGGAGTGATGGTGACACCGTTTAGTATTAATTTATTTGTTTGAGTTGTACAAGTGACGTTGCAATCTTTAAGTATAGTATTAATAATAAAATAAAAATTGGCTATTACCTCAAAAAATTGTCTAGAAAATTGTTTGAATGGTATCTCTACGTTAAACAGTTAATTGCCATTATCTTTTGTGTTTATAGGTGGTTGATATACAGTGTCACAGTATGTGTATCTTACATTATAGACATTACAGAATAAATTTAAATATTTAAAAATAAGCTAAATTTAAATACACTTTAATTGTTAAAGAGATTCTTTGCACCATTCATTGGCAGCTTTTGGTCTCTGGCTCACGTCAAAACGCCTTGTTTTATAGTGTCCGGTTCTCAAATGAGTCTTTTGAATATAGATTCTAATAGTTCATGAATTGATTTCGGGTCTTTGAGGTAAAAACAATTTTCTTCATCAATTAAACTTGTTAATTTAACACACATTATTATTTAAAAAATAAATTAATAGTTTTTAAAATGTTGAATCAATTGAATCGATTCAACGAGCTGACTCGTCCGAAAGAACCGATTCGCTGAAATGACTTACACTCGCGCATAAAGACAGAGTACAGAACATTAAGGTACTCATTGCGCTTCAGGCGAACGTGACGCGCGGTGCTTCAGTTTCCGTCTGTACTCACTGAACCATCGCTTTATTTCAAATGAAGCATCCTCTCGTGCCGTTATTAAGTTTTGATAGGTGATATAACAGCTTCAACTTCGCCATGAGCTGCTTGGATGTAATGTATCAAGTTTATGGTCCACCTCAGCCATATTTTGCCGCAGCATACACACCGTATCACCATCAGGTATGTACATTTATATTTCTATAAGCCTATATACTGGGTACGTTAGGTTTATTTATGGTTTATTCGTTTATTTTATAGATTTGAATGTTCTCTGTTTTTACTCCGAGCTTAAAACTTTAGTTTCTTTAAAACTTTAACTTTTGCGGTCTTGGCAAGTAGTTTATTATATTGAATTTCCTCACATAATATTAATAATAGCCTATAGCTTGATGCCAACAAGTGTTTGCAATTTTTAAGTTTTACTTAATATGTGCAAAAAAGTCCTGTTCATATTTTTAGTAGTTTTATAAATTAGTAAAAATCATGTTCTTATTTTTAGTGATGTAAAGGTTATAATTTTAATTTGATGAAAATCTTTCAGTATTTATATAGAATATGTGTAGCCTATAACACATAAAAAACACAATAACTGGAATGTACAGTATATGGATTCATATTAAGTTTCTATATCTGCTTATGTATCTATGTATCAATCTATATAAACTCTGTTTATATATAAATAACTATATCTCAGTTATTTCAAAGTTTCGAAAGAGTAAAGAAACAGACATGTCCAACACAAAACAACTTTTGTTGTTTTATTCATTCTTCATTCATTTTAATTTCTTGTTAATTCTTTATGTACTAATAGAGTATGTGTGCAAGTCTATATTAGATTTTAATGTAAACTGATTTTGCTATTTTTTACATAATTATAGAAATTGGCATTTTACTCGAAAATGCAAGAAGCACCAGAAACGGTCAGCGGAAGCAGTTCGTCTTTTTCCACCCTCTCCGGGCCACCCATAAAAGAGGAGGACTGTACCCGAGAGAAAGATCACCCACCAGAGGCTGAGTACATCAGCTCCAGATGTGTGCTTTTCACATACTTTCAAGGGGACATCAGTTCGGTGGTCGATGAACATTTCAGTCGGGCTTTGAGTCAGTCCAGCAGCTACCCATCTGCATCCAACAACAGTAAAACCGCAAGAGGTGCATCATCCTGGAGAGGTGGGAAACCTTACATACCTTACATTTCCATCATTCATGATGTTATTATATGTGACAGCAGAGTATGATTGGCCTTTTATTGTAATTCACATCTTTGGTAAATGTTTTTGGCCTTGTGTATAAATGGCAAAAATATTTATTCTAGACATGAGAGCACCTAACCCAGCAAATGTATTAATGCTTGACAAAACTTTATTTATTAATCATATTGATGATTAATAAGTGTTAGATTTTACACAATACACATTGGGCATAAAAATATTTATTGCAAATGTAGTTGCATATTGTACATGTGTTGTTTAATGCACAGCAAGGCATAAGTGATATTTGTAAAGTAATGTTATACATTGTTAGGAAATGTTCTTGATAAATTATAATACTTAAATGCAACCGTCTAGTTTCTCAGTTCAATCAGGAAAAAAAATGACAGAATTGCCTTAAAACCCCATGCAAATATTTGTTTAATTTCTGTGATTGCATTACATTTGGATACCTTTGTCAAAAATGCAGAATAAACAAATGTGGATCTTTTCAGATGGATCATTCCCTATGAACCAGAGAAGCTTTCCTCCATCGTTCTGGAACAGCGCGTATCAGCCGTCATCTCTCAGCAGCGCTCTGGGATCCTCCCATTCGGATCTTCCCTTCCCAGCAGACCCATACTCCACCGCTTCCTTACACAGCCACCTCCACCAGACCACCCCAGAGCCCTGGCACCCGTCTCACCACCATCACCCTTACTCACTCAGTGGGGCGATCGGCACCCAGAGCTCGGCTTACCCCCGGCCCTCTATGCACGATATGTACGGAACGCACTTTGACCCCCGTTACGGCTCTCTGCTCGTGCCCTCGGTGCGGCCGCATAGACTTCCCCCTGCCACAGTACCCGCGTCTGGACAATCGCCATGTGATATCAGCAAGAGCGAGCCGGGCAGCTCAGCGTGGTCTGGCGCTTTTACGGCGGCGAGCTCTGATATGGGTCTGAACATGGATGCAGGTGTGAGCAGCAATTATATTTAAATATCAAAAAGATAATTAATTATGTCTCTTGACCTGTGTCGCAAGAATAATCATTGATTTCAGGTTTCCTAAATATTGTTATTGGTTAGAGGAACCGATGCAAATTTTGCTATGTTGGACTTAAGAGTGTTTATTAAGTTTTTGGCTACATCTAAGTTTTGTTTACAAAAATGTGCTTGGCTGACTTCATTATTCGCTCTTCATCTTTAAGTCTTTAATACTTTAATGCTTTCTTGCTTCAGGTCTATTCACTTTCCCGTATTTTCTTTCTTCTTTTCCTGACCCTTTCCTTTTCTTCCCCCTTCCTTCCTTCTTTCAGGTCTACAGAGCCAGGATAAGAGCAAGGACCTCTACTGGTTTTAGTGCCCCGCGGCCACTTCTTCTTCTTCATCTGGCTTGTCTTTTCTCTGACCTGTAGACAATCAGAGGCTTTTCTGTAACAGATTCTCATCTCACTTGCAGCTCGACGCTACACGCTCTGCAGCGGGACCGTCCGCAGCTGAAAATAAAGCCACGGCGGATAACCCATTCGGACGAGCGTGAAACTCTCTAGATAGAGAAAAGACAGAACAGAGAGAAGCGGTGAGGCGACACGGCGGCTTTCCAGAAATACACGGTGGCGTGACTGACTGGCAGCTGCTCTCGAACCCTTCCCTCCCTCGACCTTCTGCACGCTCAGCAAAACGGACCCAAAATGAGTAAATAAATAGACGTGTTTTTGGGGGGACACTTGAGATGGATTTCCCTTTTTTTTAAGAAATGAGAGTTTTTGGTGGGCGAGCTGCATTCCTTATCCCACAACACAGAGAGGGGCTGTTTGAAGCCACTTTACTCTATGTATATTGCTTTCAGCACCTGTCATCGACAACTGCTGTGGAACTTATAAGACACACAATGGCAGTTTCTTTGACCGAGCAAGCGCCATGGATTTCATAAAAGAGGCATTTTGTTGAATCTGGACGTACGGCAAAAGGGAACAACTGGTTTGGGGGTTTTCGTGAGACGTGGGGGCTGACAGGAATGGGACAAAAACATTACGTTGTATATACTTTGTGTCTTAGTCCAGTGCTACAAACAGTGTACGATCAAAGCGCATGTGTGGTCGTGACAATATGCAGGTCGATTTTGTTCATTTGTACTTTTTTAAAGAACGTTCTCATCCAATTTAGGGTGACATGGTCTCACCACGATGTATTTGAATGTATTTCATCATGTAATATATTACATCCTAAAGTATTTTTCCATGATATTGCATCGAGGTAAATGAGCTGTTGTCTGTTTTTATCTGTTACCACTCTTCATACTAAAGAACAAAACATAAAACTCGACAATATGCATTTAAATTTTTAGTCCTTATTCCCTTTTTTTATTGCACGTTTACTTTAAGTATAATCACATCTTTTAACAATCAAACCTAATTTATTTCTGCATAGTTTGGGTGTTGAGAAGGAAACAAATGGCTGTATTGTAGACCCGCTACTCAACCTTCAAACCCTCAAAGGCGACACCATGGACGATAAAATATTTTCAACTTTTTACCAATTTGTTCTCTGTTCAGGGTCTTTTTAAATGAATTTAGTCACCTTTATTATTTGTCAATGTCATAAATCCTATAAATACTGACACTGCTGTAGACATTGAATAGAGAGAGAGTGATTTCTAAAGGCGAGTGAAGTGCTTACCGTACCATTAGCCTGATATAAGGCAGTACGTGTAAGAACAACATTGACCTTCACAAGAATAAGCCACGGTAGCTGCTAACTGGTGTATTATACATGCTGTCGAGAGGCGACACAAAAGATGTTTTTCAGTATGGATGTATTCAGCGTGGCTCTTAGAAACATGAAAACTCTGTGGAAAGAACTTAAACATGTGCCATATAGTATAATGCTTTGTGCACCGAGCTGTAAAGTCAGCCAATCTAAAGCGAATAGAAAGCACGAATCATGCAGCCATTTGATGCTTTTCTTTCGGGTTGCGTTGGGAGTGAATACCGGACAGCTGTAGATTAATATTGGCAATGAGAGACGAGACGGGGGTGGCCAGAGGTCGCTGAAGTAAATGAAACAAATGCTACTTCTCCAAAGTGACACTTAAGGATAAGATAAAGTGCAGGAGAAGCTGAACGAGTTTGCGAAATAAATGACACAAGAAAAGTTAGTTACATTTGCTGCGACAGGTATGATTTTTTTACAACAATACAGCAAAGTACAGTAATAACGTTTTATCAGACTCTTGAACATTTATTTAAATTCATGCATTTGACAGACATTTTTATCTAAGCAACTTGCATAGCACACACAGATGTTATCATAATTTTATTTATGTTCGATAGGAATCGAACTTGTGGCACAAAAAGACAAGCTAAAGACAAGCTCACACTACAGAATTTTCTAGACTGATCTCACGGAGAGTCGTGTTATTGCACAAAAAATTTGATTCATTTATTTCGTGTCCATGGCACGACAGTGGCGGCTTGTAACTGCTCATCCAAGGGGCACAAATTCAAAATAAGTGTTCGGAGTGTCGTGTGTTGCTTGTGTTTTCAAAATATGTGTTTGTTGCGCCATGTAAACCATGTGCATCACTTTTTTTTTTTTAAGAAGTGTCTGCTGCACACGCGTCAAAACCGTTTATGATAAAAGAGACGCTCACGATCACAAAATACACCCAAGACACTCCCTTAAAAGTAAACTCTGATTACGCATGAGATTATGAGCGTCTTTTATCATAAACCCTTTAGACGCGTCTGCAGCAGGCACTTCTTTTGACAAGACACGTGATGCACATATTATCACTTATTTTGAAATTACGAACAACACACATGATGGGCTACATATATGTTGTGACGAACTTCGCATCGAGTGGCCACATGTAGTTTGTTTAGTGTGTTGTGATTCGACAGCAGCTTAGCTTAGCCAGAGCCATTTGAGCTTAGCTGAAGACCAATGTATTCCTGTGGGCGGAGTTTAGTCATAAACTCTTATTTTGACATCATTCAACCAGGAAGTAGAGGGCTGTAGTCCAAACTGGACTTATTTGTAGTCCTTGGTTGTTTCTCAATTCCAAGAATGCAAAGAACGGACTTGCGTTCTTGTGAAGACTGGTCTTGCCAGGTGAACTTGGAAGAACAAACTCAGAAGGTCGCGAGAACACAGAACGCACTTGTGAAAATTGAGATGTGTGCGATCTTCCTGTTGGTCACCTGACCTCCCCAGATTTCAGCGCACAAGTCTGCACTTGATGCATCCCCGATATCAAGAACACATCCGGGTATTTTCATGCGTCCTCTGTACTTGTGTTCTTGAGAATTGGAATTGAACTACGACAGTTAATGATGACGTAGAGCGAGAACACAAGGACGCCCTTGAAACAGCCCTTGAAAAGTGAATTCTGTTAAAGAAAATATATCGTTTGGCATTGAAATTTAAGCTTTATCATTTTGCAGGCATTATTTATGCTCTAACCTACACAACTAATGTTTGAAAAATGGGATCATGAAAAACATCCACTTCAATATCTTGTAGTGTGTGATACACCATAATATTTGAATCTTGTAGTGTGAGTATGTTTCTGACTTTAGAGAAGAAAATCTGTCAAGATTCTCCTTATTTGTGATTTTATTATCGCCTACGATATTAAAACTTCCATTGTGAACGCAATGCTTTTACAGTTGAGCTAGAGGAACCCTTGTATTTGGTCGTATTATTTATAAAGTTCAGTTTTATGTCATACTAAAAAATATACAGCAGTTTGTGTTGAGATCAAATGTTTCTTTCAAGCTAAAAAGTTTGAAAAAATAAATTAAAAATACATTTTACTTGAATTAAAAATTAATTATAACGGAAACCGCGACACACTGACATACTTTTTACAGCGGTTTATATCACTCATGTTAAAAAAAAACTATGAAGACATATGATTACGTAAAGCTGTTACATTATCCTTGCCTGGTAACTCCAGTGCTAATATTAGTATGACTGGATTTAGAACCGCACGCAGAGGACTGCCGCATAATTACGTGCAGAGCGACACTCGATATCCGACGTTTCCTTGACCGGACGTTGGGTAAAGTGGATGCATAATCTTACAGCAGTAGTTTATAAATTGCCAAGGTCTTATTAGGGGTAAGAGGACGAGTTGTCAGTCACTATCCCCAAAAAATTCAAATGCACTTTTTGGAAATTGGTGGTGAGGAATCCACAACCAGTTGTCACTATGCCCACCCTTTGCCAGACGAAACAATCATCATCTATGCGAAAGGTCAACGCTGCAACACTTTAAAAGCAGATCAACAGTTCGCTGGTATTTTAATCAGCTTGTGTCTCATGCAATCTATCAATCAAGAGTTTAAGTTAAACACTCATGTGATAACCATTATGCCGGTGATATAATTGAAGCATTTATAGTCTGCATCATCAAAGTACATGATGCAATGACAAATTATGTGTTGTATTTATCATTTGTGCCAATTTCATTCGACATTAAAACTAAGACTGACTTGCACCTGTACTGTCAGATATGGTCCATAGCTGTCGCTGGGCCAGTACCCTTTCAAAAACCTTTGCACCTAAAGAGTTCATATTTGTACCCCATGAATACATATCAGTACGTATATGGTACACAATAGGACCTTTTTAGGGGGTACTGCCCCAGTGACAGCCAGGGATCATCAGTGACTTTTGGTTGACAATAATTCATATGGCGTTAATTCTGATAAAATATCTAGTGTGATTTGTTCGTAGGTGCCATTTTGTTTGATCTTTAATGCAGTGACATTTATACTCTTAAAAGTGCCCAGATAAATTTTGGAACTGTGTTCATATTTGGGTATTTTGGGTATAATTGGGGGTAATTGCATTTTAGACCAAATCTACAGCATGCATATGTGACCCTGGACCACAAAACCAGTCTTAAAGGTGCCATAGAATGTAAAACTGTATTTATTCTAGACATAGATGAATAATAAGAGTTCTGTACATGGTAATAACACATCGTAAGCCTTAAACATGATTGTTTTATCCTTCATTTGTAAACCTTGTGCACGCAAAAGACAGCTGGAAAACAGGCCAATCTCAACATAACATCGACTGTGACGTTACAGTCGAGATGTACGCCCCAACATTAAATTACACATTAAATTAATTACAATACAATGCTAAAAACTTTGGTGTTTCGGTTTTCGGCCTTGGTTTCCTTTTTTTTTCGGTTTCGGCCAACAATTTTCATTTCGGTACATCCCTACTAAAAACAAAGTTGTGACTGCTGAGTTAGCGCTATATGCTAGTTAATGCTATATGCTAACGTTTACGTCTACTATGGACGTATAGTAACGTTTTGCCGGTAAATGTAATCTACTGATAAACACAAACAAACTTAGCAATCAGAAACGTCCATTTACAAATTCCAAACAATTGGTTGTTCCTCAAAATCTGTATCTTCGTCTGATACAGGCTCAAACATATAAGGTTTACTAATGTGAGCTACTGACATGAGCCTCATGAGCCTAGCTGTGAAACAGCCAATCAGAGCAGAGCTCAACATTATTATTCATGACCTTTCCAAATGGGCAGTAATAGACATTTTCATTCAAAGGACAAATCCTAGAGTTATAAATGGACACGTAAAACGATTCTGGATAATTTTTTCACTTACGGAAAGTCGTGTTATAGTCACATAAAATTTTATTAATTTATTTGTGTCCATGCCACGAAATTCAGCTCTTTTTTGTGCCTTTAGCACGAATGGCTTTTTCGTGTCATTTGCACAAATTTCTATAAATAGTTTTACGTGTCCGTGGCACAACTTTCTTTTTCGGTTCATTTTATGTACTATTTTCTCATTGTTTTTTCCTATTTTCTTACTTTTGTCGCTTAGGGTTTGGGCTAGAATCATTTTCTGTTTCATTTTTAGACATCCTTACCCAACAATGATTTAAAAATAGGGGGGGGGGATGAGAAAACAATACATAAAATGACATGTAAAAGAAAGTCGTGCCACGGACACAAAAAACTATTTATAGAAATTCGTGCTGAGTGACACAAAAAAGACATTCATGCTCAAGGCACGAAAAAAGCAGAATTTCGTGCAATGGACATGAATAAATTAACTTTTTGATCAAATTTTTCATGTTTCATGACTGAAACACCACTTGCCTTGAGATCATGTTGTCTATTATTTCAAAGCATTCTTCGACATATATATATATATATATATATATATATATATATATATATATATATATATATATATATATATATATATATATATATATACATACATACACGGTAGGACATTTACAAAATATCTTCATGGAACATGATCTTTACTCAATATCCTAATGATTTTTAAAGGATTAGTCCATTTTCTTAAAAGAAAAATTCAGATAATTTACTCACCACCATGTCATCCAAAATGTTGATGTCTTTCTTTGTTCAGTTGAGAAGAAATTATGTTTTTTGAGGAAAACATTGCAGGATTTTTCTCATTTTAATGGACTTTAATAGAGCCCAACATTTAATACTTAACTCAACACTTAACAGTTTTTTCAACAGAGTTTCAAAGGACTCTAAATGATCCCAAACGAGGCATAAGGGTCTTATCTAGCAAAACGATTGTCATTTTTGACAAGAAAAATAACAAATATACACTTTTAAAGCACAACTTCTCGTTTAAATCCGGTCGTGATGCGCCAACGTGACCCCACGCAATACGTCTTGAACTTCAAGAGGTCACAGAGGACGAACGCGAAACTCCACCCCAGTGTTTACAAGTGTTGAGAACGAGGACCGTTCCTACGTTGTTGTATGTCAACTGATACTAATTAATGTCTTTGTGTCAGTTTATTGTTTAAAATGGTCCGCAAATGTGCGTTTATATATGTAACACGTGACCTCCCTACGTCACTACGCATTTACGTTAGGTCGCGCTAGACCGGATCTAGACGAGAAGTTGTGCTTTAAAAGTGTATATTTGTTATTTTTCTTGTCAAAAATGACAATCGTTTTGCTAGATAAGACCCTTATGCCTCGTTTGGGATCGTTTAGAGTCCTTTGAAACTCGGTTGAAAAAAACTGTTAAGTGTTGAGTTAAGTATTAAATGTTGGGCTCTATTAAAGTCCATTAAAATGAGAAAAATCCTGCAATGTTTTCCTCAAAAAACATAATTTCTTCTCGACTGAACAAAGAAAGACATCAACATTTTGGATGACATGGTGGTGAGTAAATTATCTGGATTTTTCTTTTAAGAAAATGGAATATTCCTTTAACATTGAAAAAAAAAATTTTGAACCCATTTAATGTATTGTTGGCTATTGCTACAAATACACATGCGACTTATGACTGGTTTTGTGGTCCAGGGTCACATATGTTCTCAAGATGTGGTTGATACTCCACATTACAGCTTCCAGCTATCGTTATTCTTAAATAAGGGATCAAAGTCCTGTCGACATATAATTTGCCCAAAATAATCTTAGTATATCTCCAGCGGTAATCCAACCTCGATAAGCCATACGCAAATGTAAACACACTTTGGCCGAATCACAAAGTGAATTGTGTTTAATTTAGCCTGTGTGAACAAATGTCAGAATGACTCTCACACTTTGTTCTGCACAAACATGGAGTCACTAAATATACGGCACGCTTGACTCCATACAAGAGATCAGACTTCATTTACATTTCTCATCAAATTCTTTCAATACCACAATAATGCCATACGATAGGCTATCATATTTTAATATCATTACCAATTTTATATGTTGATATGTTATCAGTTAAATTAAGCTGAGAACTCCATTAAGCTCCATGAGTGATTACACAGCCACCTCTGGGACTGACAGTACCTTAAAAGTGTTGACAAAAGCAACCTCATGCCAACAAATTTTCCCTATTTTCTTGTGTGTCGTTACAGAGAAGTGTTCAAAGGCAACTTTGTGTTAGCGGGCAGATGCTATAGCGTGTGTGATAACCGCGGTGCTTGTGGAATGTGAGCCGTGCTAATGCCGGAGCTGAACGCCAAACCCTACAGTACATACAGAACATGCACAAGTGCTACATGGTTGTCAATTTTCACACCACCGCTGGTGGTATTTTTCACATTAGTCAACATAAGCAGTGAATTTCTCTGCGGCAAAGCCGACGGACGACGCATCGGTGCTCACGCGTACGACTTGTGAAGACAGCTGCTTTTCATAAGAAGCATGTTGTCAATTTTTGAGGAGTTTTTTTATTTGAAGATATGTGTGACATAACCAAGCCAAGTCTCGTCGCTTTTATGTTTCAAGGGCATTATGTTGTAAATGTCCCTGCACTGCACTGTTACTCTGATGTAATATTGGTCATCTAATATTGGGTCATTTAATATGCAAAAAAAATTAGCACATTACAGGGGATACATTAAAACTTTACATGTTAGGTTGATGAAGGTCAGAGAGCTGCAGATGTACTGGGAATCTGCTGGGAATGTTGATGATCCTTCATCTAAGAACAGGACGTTTACAAAACCTTTGGCTCATACCCTGAAGTCTGGAGCTGTCAATCAAACAATATAGTTCTCCTGAACAAACATCGGCACTGGGCGCTGTCTGTCGGGTTGGCTTTTCACATGGTTTGGACATTGGCTAGGCCTAAGTGAAAAAAATGTGCATTGTTTATGTTCACATAAATGTACAATTTGTGTTTCACATTCTAAGTTTACTTAGAAACAAAACTAACACAATCTCATGGCAATTTGTATGTATTTTATTAGGTGGCTAATTCGAATGAATTCGAACAACCAAATTTTCACGTTTTTGTACGATTAACTTTTGGCCCTGTGACATTGGGGTTAGGGGTGGGGTTATTATTATAGTTTATTACTTTTATGAATTCATGTGCCCACATAATCTTTAATCAAAAATGCAAATCTCCTCCACTCCTTGATACGATAGGCCTGTTCAACTTCATGCGCCGCCGCAAGAACCGACAGCCGATGACGTCAATCAAAGCGCCGCATGAAGTCGAACAAGCCTGACCACTCTTTACCTCCCGCCCCATCTTTTTTCGTTTCAGAAGTAGTTTCACCAGATAAGACAATCGCTATTTTCATTTAATGGCAAATTTTCTGCCTCACTATCCCCATCTCTGTTTGAAACATGAAACTGCAGGTTACTTTACATACTTATATTTGTTTATTTAAAAACAACTGACCTTTCCACTTCACTGATGTAAATTGTTGTAAGACATGGAGACAGATTTGAACACTGATTGTTTACTTGCTCAATAACTGATTTTTGTTTATTTTTACCTACAAAATGTTACATATTGCAGCTTTAAATAATCATGCAGTTCCAGAGTATATGAACACATAACACATAACAGTATTTTTAATAATAAAGAGTAGCAGTTAAGTACATGTTTGATAGCTAATGCGTTTATTTTAACACTCAGCCGCCTTTTATTCGTGGAGATGAAGCATCACTTTTACTTTTAAGATGATGTTGTGTCTGAAGTGTTAAGCCTAGATATCACATTTCACCCCGCTCCACAGTGTTTGGCTTTTCACCGAAGCCGAACATGCCTTACAGAAGCAAATGAATCCAAAGGTCTCGTCCTGGGAATTCCTCACATAGCTAATGTGCTTTGTTACAGTTCTTCCGACGAAACGCATAAAGCCTTTGCTTTCAGAAAGTCTGACAAATTGGCAAAGTAAAAAAAATGAACAGGCGGGCATTTGCTAAATGGAGGGTGGCATATACGGGGCTTTTAAAGTAGGGTAAATGGGACGAATAATCAAACCCCTGCCAAATCTGTGATTTCACCTATGCAGAAAGTCCAAACGGCTGTTTAGGTTTTCTTACATTTCCCTTCCTAAATGAAACTGTAAGCTCATTTCATCTCCTGGAATTTAAATGAAAGTGGAGACACATGTAAACACAGGACATTTGGTTAGACCGATGAAATGTATGCATCAACAAATCCATTGCCTGCTTACATTAACCAATCTGAAATTGTGTCACCTCTCTGATTGGAAATATGAAATGCTTTTAAACAGAAACATGGTTGAGGTTTGGAAACCAAGGGGTTGGGTTTTCTGTGCCAAAACTGTCTACCGTAACATACAGCAGATTGACTTTTATTGAGTTTCGTTTATGGCTCTCTTGGGCTAATTCAATGACCTGTCATTTATATATTAAAGGATGTTAACAAACCATACGCTTACTTGCCTGTATCATATTAACATTTTACACTGTTCCTGGATCAGAGATATCAAATAACCTTAAGTGCCAAACAGCCATTTTACCTTTAAAGAGAGTGGCTTAAACAACTGACAGATGGTAAGAGCCAATTGGAAAGACAATCTTTGTGTAACAATATAAATTCAATCATCACATCAACAAGACTTGGATTTTGTCACTGAAGCTGGAAATAAAAACGCCCCCATACTCTTAAAAATTAAGGTTCCTAAAAAGATCTTTCTCAAGCTGTACGGTTCCAAAGAGAACCTTTAACATCCACAGAAAGGTTCATTAGCCTCGCCGAAAACGCGTGCATGCTAGGAATAGGACCGATGCCTATTTTTCATGCCACACACAAGCGTCTTGGAAGCGTTTCCAGACAAAATAGAACACAAAAAGTGGTTTATATGTCAATTTGACACGACGTTGTTTGACATAAATGCAGACATGTAAATAAAAAATATAAAAAATCTATTTCCAACTATTGAATCTGCCAACAGGTTACAGAACAAAAGTCTTTGTGTAATCGAATCAGTATATGTATGTTTAACATGAATAGTCTATTGCAGGTAGTTCATTTTCATACGTCTCCCCATACGTCGAACAAGGGCGATCCAAATCACGTGACGTTTTTGTAGTTGAAACTGGACACTTTCAGGTCAGTTTATCATTAGGAAACATACATGTATACAGAATAGGCTAGCAGCAGCAGTGCTGCGTCAAAAACGCTTCTGGTAAGCAAGGGCATAGAAAACGCAATGCAACAGACACGCCACGCATCCGGTGTGAATCGGCCCTTAGCTGGTATATCATTGTGTTAGCATTGTGTGAGCATTGCTAGTGGTGATATTGTGAATTGCAACCAACCTCAATTTCGAAATGCAATGAGAAGCTACGGTAGCTGCCATCGGACAAACATGTTATCTTCTGAGACAACGTAGGGACGAAACGAGTTTTATAGACGGTTTCAGCAGAAACAACATAAACAAGCGGCTTTCGTGGTCAACACGTAACTTCCGGTAAACTCAGCTAAGAATAAATAACAACAAAGTACTTTAAACGTAGTTTATTTATATAACAACACGTAGATTACCTAGGAAACCAGATGAGGTATCAAGAGTTCAGTTTAACTAGTCAGACCATAAAAAAAAAACTCAAACTGGAAGTAAAGTTCGGACCAGACGCGTATTGCGTCACCGCACGTGCGTCCGATGAAACGGTCTGTAGAACAGTTTGTCCATTTAGGGCTACTGTAGAAACATGACGGCGACTTCCATGTAGGGGACCCGCAGTGTATGTAGAAAAAAACGGCTCATTGTAAGGTAATAAAAACAATACAATTTATTATGTAAGGTATTTACACCACTGATAATATAGTTATGTATATTATATTGCATTCTGTCAAGAGATCCTCCTAAAGTTCTACATTACACCTTTAAAAGACTACAAATATAAATGTGTACATATTGAGATTTGACAAATAACATGGGTAAAGCTTTAAAGGAAACATATAATGAAAATCTGACTTTTTCCATGTTTAAGTCCTATAATTTGGTCCCCAGTGCTTCTAGAAAATGTGAAAAAGATCAACCCAGTAACTTAGTTTTGGTAAACCATTCACTGCAAGCATTAAGTGAAAAATTAGGTAATTGAAATTTGGCTCCCCCTGTGATGTCAGAAGGGGATAATACCACCCCTTAATCTCCACTATCCAACCACAGCACTGTCATTTAGTCCAGAGATCAGCTCATTTGCATTTAAAAGGACACACCCAAAAATGGCACATTTTTGCTCACATCTACAAAGTGGCCATAAATGATCTATATGATATTTTGAACTTAAACTTCACATATGTACTCTGAGGACACCAAATATTTATTTGACATCTTAAAAAAGTCTTGTGAAATGTCCCCTTTAATATTTTAAACTTCTAAAAGTCCCACATTGCACTAAAATGCTTATAATAAATAAACATAAAAAAATTTAAAAAAATGGTAAAATTAAGAATATTTTTAAGAGTATTAAAGGATTAGTTCACAAAAAAAAGGACAATTCAGCTTTTTACAAAATGTTTATGGTACCCATTGACTTTTATAGTAGGAAAACAAATACTATGGAAGTCAATGGCTACATGTGTACATGCATTCATTTATCAAAATATCTTCTTTTGAGAAAAACATTATGAAGAAACAACAAGAGGGCGAGTGAATGATGACATAATTTTCTTTTTTTGGTGGAACTATTCCTTTAAGTAAAAGGCCTATTAAGTTGTTAAATGAATAAAGATTGTATAGGTAAAATAATTTGCATTTGGGTAAATTGAATGACAAATGTTTGAGTTCATAAAGAAATCTTTAACAATATTGACTTTTTATTAAAGTCTTGCCAAATCCGAACTCCGTTTGTGACATTGTTGAGATCTTTTTGAAACTAATAGAGACATCTTTAAGATTTGTGGGTCTTCTAAGGAGAAATATCTGTGATGCAGCTACTGTTTGCTCTCTAGGACTTATACATTTTTTATATTAAAGATATCTATGATTATTCTTTCTAATGGGGATATATTTTAATGTGAAAATACAATAAAGTACACACAACCAACATCCCCGTCTATTGGCTCAGTAACTATGGCCTTGCTGGGAGGTTGATGACATCATGCATATCCCGTCATGTTGAGCTAATCTAAGACAGCACTTAAAGTAGCTTGCACACAGATGAAGAGAACAGAACATTTCAACACATTAAAAAAATGGAAAGGGTAAATTACACTCCAATAAGTTGCCAGCGCTCATGTTTATTGCTATTTCAGGCCCTGTGCAGGGCCTTGGGTCTTTTTCTGGATCAAGGATAAACTGGCAGCATTCACGGTTGGGCAGTTGTCTCTTCACACTTAGGGTTCTGAGTGTTAATATGTCATCATGGTGATTTCAACAAAGTAGCCCTGGCCAACCCAGGGAAGTTGTGAGATTACCCAGCCTGATCTCACGAGAATTCGTACATATTTTACAAGTTGGCTAAATTGTACAAAATTGTACAAAAACTTATAATAAAAAATATTAAAGCAATAACGTAAATCCTCCCCTAACCCCAACGTACACAGGCAAATTGTACAAAAAAGTATGAATGTGGTCGTTCTAATTCATACAAATTAGCAATCTCGTAAAATACAATACGAATTGCCATGAGATAGCCAAGAGACATTTTTTGAAGACGTGGAAGAACATTGGAAGTGCTTGAAGAGCCTGTGCCAAAACTGCAGTGATTCCCGAAAGTTTTAGGGATTTTGACGCTAGCCTATCTTTTTCTTTTGAAAGGGGAAACCCAATGCCGAAATTTGAACAAAGAGCCAATCTGCTGTGTTTGAAATTTGCCATGAGAGCTTTAGAAATTTTTAAAGAAATCTTAATTTATAAAAACTAAAAATGTTTCTTTGCAGAGTTGCGGTTGATAAACCCCTAGTGGTTCGTGGGGGAATTGCAGAACAAAACAATCAGTTACGATTAAATCATAAAATGAAAATAAATAATAAAAAATGTATATGTCTAAATAAAACACTTACTAACAAAATATATGTTATTATTTTATTTCTTTTTATTTTATTTTATTTATTTAATCTGACTATTACACAACACTGTTTTATGTAGCAATTAAAGAAAATAATAATAACTTTTAAATAGATGAAAAATAAATGTTTTTGAAGTTAAACCGGCAAACTTGCTGCCTGATCTCACGAGAATTAAAAACCCAATACCCAATTTAAACAAAGAGCCAATCTGCTTTGTTAGAAATTTGCCATGAGAGCTTTAGAGATTTTTTAAAGAAATGTTTATTAATAAAAACCAAAACTGTTTCTTCGCAGAGTTTCTCGAAACCCCTGGTGGTTCGTGGGGGAATTGCAGGGGGTTCGTGATTTCATGAAAAAGCAATCAGTTACGATTAAATCATAAAATATAAATAAATAATAAAAAAATGAAAAACACTTACTAACAAAATATATGTTATTATTTATTTATTTTTATTTTTTAAAGTTTAGTTTCGCGTACTCATGTGAAAATTTCGCGTGCGCATGTGAAAGCAAAAGTTTCACATGCGCACGCAATAGATTCACGTCCGCACGCGATAGATTCACATCCATACGCGAAAGTTTCACGTGCGCACGCGAAACTAAACACGAAGGTTTCACGTGCGCACGCAATAGTTTCGTGCAAAACTTAACTTTATTTATTTTTTGCTCCATGTCCCCTATACGGCCTCTATATGATCTCAAGAGAATTTGTACGTATTTTACCAGTTTGCTAATTCGTATGAGTTCCTACGAAGTGAATCATACAAAAACATACAATTATCTTTTTATTTTTTAAACAATATCGAAACCCTGCCCCTAATCCCATCGTCACAGGGGCAAAAGCAAATCGTACAAAAATGTGGTCTTATGAATTAATACAAATGGGCCACCTTGTAAAAATACTTACGAATTTCCATGAGATAGAGTTGAAATGTACTGTTACATTTTTTAATATTACCTAAAATCTTAGGAGCTTCTTTTAGGTAAACAGTTTAGGTCGAAAGGGGTTCGGCTGACAAAAAAGTTTGAGAACCCCTCTTCTATGGCATCCCTGTAAAGAACCATTAAAGCACCTTTATTTTTAAGAGAGACTGTTTCAAGTCAAAAACAGATGTGTATTTTAACAGTTTCTACTTCTTCACCGCTTTTGTGCAGAAACACGAAGGCTTAACAAGGATGACAAACGTGTTTGTTTATGTTGTAGGAAAGATCAGAAGATATAGCTGTACAACACGAGCCGCATCACTGTCAGTCCAGAAGATATATGATTGCTTTCTGAAATGGGGTTTGTCTCAGTGCCCGAAACGCTGCTGGATCTCACACAACATCAGGATTGTGTCTCAACCATCTACAACGTCAACAGGCCTTCATCTCTTAACGCTTCAGTGCTTATTCATGTCTCATAACCTCCGGACTTGAAGTGATAAAAGTAAACAAACATTGTTTTACCTGGCCAGGTAACTTGAGCTTCCCCAGCTTCCTGCTTTGTGGATCTGTTAAGAGCTCAGCTCCAGCCACCCCTGCCATTAGATCTGTGCCCCGGGCTGAAGGGGCTTTACGAGATGGGGGACAACTAATGGACCTTAGCTACATTAAAGCTCTTGACACACCGCTGAAAGCAGCACCTGAATGGAAGGGGGGTTAGGGAGGAAAAAGAACTAAGATGAAGGGCTGTGAAACCCAACTGAGATCCTGGAGAAAGTAAATGTGCTCAGTTCATTAAATCAGTCAGCATAGATATGCAATAAATGGGAACTGCTAACCTTTCACTAAATTTTTAAGTACAATTAATTTCAGCTTATTTTTATAAGTTACAGCAACTTGACAAAATTGAACTAACTTATTTCAAATATTTTTACAGTTTATGAATTATATAAAACATTGTAAAAATACCACGTTTTTATTTCCGATCCGATTCCGATACCAGAATTCTGATACCTGCTGATCCGGTACTACTGTAATTTGCTTGGACTATTTAAAATTGCACACATACACACACAAAATGTTAAATGTGTAAAGTGCTTTCTGCTACATAATATAAATTTTAAATGTAAAAAACAATTATTTAAAATTATTTATAATTACAAGAATATTAATCATGACAGTGTTTAGGAGAACAAACGTATGTTTGATCAAATAAGTATGCTAAATATATTTTCATTAATTACGTAAAACTGTCACCGTAAAAAAGCTTGTTTGCAGATGATTATTTTGGGAATTATGTGCTTGACCGGACCTTTTATGCACATCCCGGGTGCAGAATTGATGCACCTAAATCATCCTGCAGGCAATGTTTATGGTGCTTTTATAATACTTTGTCCTTTTAATAGCTTGTCAGTAACAACCATGGCTAACGCACAGTATCGGAATTGGATCGGTCCTGTTATCGGTCCTGGATCCGATATCCGACCCAGCCAAAAAGCCTGTATCCAGGGACGGATTATGGCGATGATGTGCCCTGGGCACAGATGTCTCAAAGGCCCCCTTTACCAAGTTTTTTGGGCAACAGCGTTGCACTTGTATGCACAGGGCTCAAGTGTTGGTTCGCCTCTGCCTGTATGCCCCATCATACAGGATTAACAATGGCACTAATCAAGGGGAGAGAATGCACACAATATTCTGTACTTTCACACCACAAATTGGTTTATTTATATCTCACCAGTATCTGTCAACATACTGTACAACATACTCCAAAAAGACGAGCGGAGCTTTTCACTCAAAGTTGAATATTTTTGAACTCTTGACGCTCAGCACTGAGTGTGAATAAAACCTCGAGCGCCGGTTTTCAGTGCGGAAAAAAACCCGCTAGCTGCTTGCTTATTTGAAAAACGCAGAGTTTCCATTGGAATCAACTGAAAACATGCGCCGGCCGCGGGCGTAAAAGCTTTGGTGTGTCCAGCCCCTAGCTTAGAACAAAAAAGTTGGTTTAAAAAAAAAGCTGGTTTAAATTTACCTTAGCTGAGGGGTATCTTTCTCGATTTCCTCAGAGAAAACGCTTTCACCACATCATCAAAATCCAGTTCCATCACAAGATCGCATTCAATGGCCATTAAAGACGTCCTTGACACATTTTGCTTCTTAGTTCATTTTTTACTCTTGCCATTAGAAAAAATGAACATTTTCCTTCACAATTGCTGACTGGCGTGGTGAGGAAAAGCTGTCCTTTTGTGCTTTCTTTTCATTGATCCACTTGGTTGTGGTTTTAAACTTATTTTTGTTTTGTTTTTTGAGTAACCGTCTTCTACACGTGACTTATATATTACGCAATGCTTTTCACTCGCCTCTAGATGTCCCTTTCAACAGCGCAGCAATACATTAAAATTATTTCTTTGATTCATTTACTAGTTAATACTTTGCAACTGCAAAAAAATTCACATTATTCCTCAATATTTAACAAAATTTTACTGAAAATAAAATTAAAATATTTACTTGAAAAGAATAGACACAGTAAATTTGACAGGGCCCCCTGCTGGCCCAGTGCCCTGGGCAAGTGCCCAGTAGGCCCGTGCGTTAATCCATGCCTGCCCGTATCGGCCCCAATACCGATCCAGAATATCGGATCGGGACATCCCTAATATTTAGCTTTTTCTTTCAATTTTCAAGTTTAATAAAACAGGGCCATGCAAATCATTTCAACATATATGAGATCTTTAATTTATAAAATAATTAATTTAATTAATTAATTAATGTTGTATTAATAATTCATAATTAATTAATGTTGTGTTTTGTGTTTTTTCCTAAAAATTAAAATTATGAGCTTGATTTGTGTGATTGTCATATAACATTGATGTTGATTTTTTTTTTTAAGGTAAAAAGTATATTTATATACTCTATAAGGTAAGTATATTGTATTTGGTGGGTGCTATAAATGATCACCAATTTTTCTGTTTACTATCAGCATTTTGCTTTTTATATTCAATTTAACTCTGTAGCTTTCAAAGTATAAATATTTCAACATAAGGTTTATGTTAATATAATGGCAGTAAAACTATATAATAATGGATTTGGGAAAAGCTGTTACTCTATATCACGCCGCAGGACACTGTTTATAGTGTTTGAAATGTATCAACTATCCATTTGGGTACCGAATACAAAAGACTATAATATAGCAGTGTGTCTCGGCTCTCAAAGTTCACATACGTAATTTGAGGATTGAAAAACACCAGCGGAAAGACAAGTGGTTGTCATACACGTAGCCTCTGCTTATAACCGAGCCGTGGCCAGGAAAGCAGCGCCCATGAACAGGTGGGCATAGCGCCTGTCAAACGGACAGAGATTGATGCGCTGGGTGACGGGGCTGCTGGGTATTCTCTTTCCGCCCAGACAGCTGTGCTGTACTGAACAGAGATGTGTTATCTCTTACAAGGGTGGGACACGCTGGAGCCCTCCAAATTCTCTGGTGAATTTGGGGTCATTGTCTGGTCCTGGATTTAAACACGAGTAGATAAGTATTTATTAATAATCACAGTGGGATTATTTGTGACCCAGTCTGTGAAATCTCATAATCTAACTATGAAGAAAGTTTGATTTCACATTGATTTCGTTCTTTGTCATAACCTTGGTAAGTCAATATTAAATCAACCTATTGGCTGAAATGAAAGTTGAAAGAAGAATGCACCCAAGTGCTTCAGCGGTAACCAAACATAACCTTTAGCTTTACCTTAACAATCTCCTGTTACAGTGGATGATAAAGCAATATTTCGAACATATAGATCTGGCATACCAGTATTTCCAAAAATCTGTACAAAATAAAGAGGCGACAAATATCTTTAAAAAGAAAAAAAGACATCTGGTATTTCGGACCCCAGTTTCATGACCTTGAAAGTAACAAACTTGTGTCTCTTTACATTTGAATCTTTGTACCTCAGACACAGATGCATTCACAAGAACACGTCTTGCTTGGCCGCGTTCCTGTTTTTCAAAGAAGTTTAATGATTCATTCAAACACATTGAGCGTCATTTAAACCGAACTGCTGTAAAGGTGAAACAAGCGCTTTCTCAATCCTTCGAGACAAAAGGAGCAAAAGTACATTTGAAAATCTCTAATACAAAAAACTTGACCGTGACGTGAATCTTTCTGTCTGAAACATTTTCTTCGTTTAAAAATGGTACCTAACGATTCATTAAAACAGTTTTGGGATATAAAAAGATGTCAGGGCTTTGGAAACAGAAGTGTAGCACATATTAAAGGGTCTCATCCTTGGACCGCATGTTACACTTTTAGTTTAGTGTTGAAATAAGTGTCTAATATTGTCGACCTAAAGCGGTATTGGCTCAGACACGATGTATATATACAGCCCTATTGTTCGCCCAGAATAGCTATTATCTGTCAGGAACCTTGAACCAGATGACAGTATAGTGATTTTTACAAAGCTTCACAGCATGTGCTTGGTTTCACAAAATAGAGTCTCAAAAGAGTAAAAAGCAAGTTTCTTCACTTTACTTGCCTTCAATAGTGTGTCTGATGTTTTAAAGCCTCATCTAAAGTCCATTATGAAACAACAAAGTACACTGTCAGGAAAAAATGGTCCCAAGCTGTCACTGGGGCAGTACATTTCAAAAAGGTCTTATTATGTATCATTTAAGTACAGATATATATATAGGTTTGGTACCAATATGTACATTTGAAGTACTAATATGTCATCTTTGGTACCAATGTACACCTCTGAGGTACTAATATGTCCTCTTTGGTACCAATGTGCACCCCTCAGGTACTAATATGTCCTCTTTGGTACCAATATTTACCTCTGAGGTACTAATATGTCCTCTTGGTACCAATGTGCACCCCTATACTAGTACGTCCTCTTTGGTACCAATATTTAACTCTGAGGTACTAATATGTCCCTTTGGTACGAATGTGTAGCTCTAAAGTACTAATATGTCCTCTTTGGTACGAATTTGTACCTCTAAGGTACTAGTACGTCCTCTTTGCTACCAATGTGCACCTCTGAGGTACTAATACATCCTTTTTTGGTACGAATGTGTACCTCTGAGGTACTAATACGTCCTCTTGGTACCAATGTGACCTCTAAGGTACTAGTACGTCCTCTTTGGTACTAATGTGCACCTCTGAGGTACTAATATGTCCTCTTTGGTACCAATGTGCACCCCTGAGGTACTAATACATCCTTTTTTTGGTACGAATGTGTACCTCTGAGGTACTAATACGTCCTCTTTGGTACCAATGTGTACCTCTGAAGTACTAATATGTCCCTTTGGTACAAATGTGACCTCTGAGGTACTAGTACGTCCTCTTTGGTACCAATGTACACCTCTGAGGTACTAATATGTCCTCTTTGGTACCAATGTGCACCCCTGAGGTACTAATACATCCTTTTTTGGTACGAATGTGTACCTCTGAGGTACTAATACGTCCTCTTTGGTACCAATGTGTACCTCTGAAGTGCGAATATGTCCCTTTGGTACAAATGTGTACCTCTAAAGTACTAATAGGTCCTCTTTGGTACCTCTAAAGGTACTAATACGTCCTCTTGGTACCAATGTGTACCTCTGAGATATTAATATGTCCTCTTTGGTACCAATGTGTACCTCTGAAGTACTAATATGTCCCTTTGGTACGAATGTGTAGCTCTAAAGTACTAATATGTCCTCTTTGGTAAGAATTTGTACCTCTAAGGTACTAGTACGTCCTCTTTGGTACCAATGTACACCTCTGAGGTACTAGTACATCGTCTTTGGTACCAATATTTAACTCTGAGGTACTAATATGTCCCTTTGGTATGAATGTGTAGCTCTAAAGTACTAATATGTCCTCTTTGGTAAGAATTTGTGTACCTCTAAGGTACTAGTACGTCCTCTTTGGTACCAATGTACACCTCTGAGGTACTAATACATCCTTTTTTGTACAAATGTGTACCTCTAAAGTACTAATAGGTTCTCTTTGGTACCTCTAAATGTACTAATACGTCCTCTTGGTAGCAATGTGACCTCTGAGGTACTAATACGTCCTCTTTGGTACCAATTTGCACCTATGAGGTACTAATACGTCCTCTTTGGTACCAATGTGCACCCCTGAGGTACTAATACGTCCTTTTTGGTACCAATGTGTACCTCTGAAGTACTAATATGTCCCTTTGGTACGAATGTGTACCTCTAAACTACTAAAAGGTCCTCTTTGGTACCAATATGTACCTCTGAGGTACTAATATGTCCTCTTTGGTACCAATATTTAATTCTGAGGTACTAATATGTCCTCTTTGGTACCAATGTCCACCTCTGAGGTACTAATGCATCCTCTCTGGTACCAATGTGCACCAATGTAAATCCTTTTTGGTAACAGTGTGTACCTCTGAAGTACTAATATGTCCCTTTGGTACGAATATGTACCTCTAAAGTACTAATATGTCCTCTTTGGTACAAATATTTACCTCTGAGGTACTAATGTGAACTCTTTGGTACGAATGTGTACCTATGAAGTACTTATATGTCCCTTTGGTACGAATATGCACCTCTGAAGTACCTATATGTCCGTTTGGTACCAATATTTACCTCTGAGGTACTAATATGTCCTCTTTGGTACGAATGTGTACCTCTGAGGTACTAATATGTCCTCTTTGGTACCAATATTTACCTCTGAGGTACTAATATGTCTCTTTGTTACGAATGTGTACCTCTGAGGTACTAATATGTCTCTTTGGTACCAATATTTACCTCTGAGGTACTAATATGTCTCTTTGTTATGAATGTGTACCTCTGAGGTACTAATATGTCCTCTTTGGTACAAATTTGCACCTCTGAGGTACTAATATGTTCTCTTTGGTACCAATATTTACCTCTGAGGTACTAATATGTCTCTTTGTTACGAATGTGTACCTCTGAGGTACTAATATGTCTCTTTGGTACCAATATTTACCTCTGAGGTACTAATATGTCCTCTTTGGTATGAATGTGTACCTCTGAGGTACTAATATGAACTCTTTAGGTACAAAGGTGTTTTTAAAACGGCACTGCCACAGTAACAGTTTTTTTGACATTGTATAAAGACAATTAATACAGAAAGTAAAAGTTGTACAATGCTAATAAAGTCTATACAAGAACACAATACAATCCTATCTGATGAATGTTAGCTGTGATTAAGTTTTCCACAGCAAAAGTCCTTGCTAAAAAACTTTATATGCAATACTGAAATACAAAAACTCACCAAAATGTTACATAAAGTCGATTCACATTAGAGAAAGCAAAGCATAACCCAGATATGTTAAAAATAGTCTTAAAAATTGAGTGTTTGTGAAGGTCTAACAATTTGGCATGCTTAAATAACTGCAGTCAACTCTACAAATGACTTGATCGACACTTGATAAAAAAACGTATGCATTGAAAAACGGTTTTAATGAATAAGAAAATGTAACCTTGCCTTTCTTTAATAAAATCTGCCTCATTCTTTTAAATTGCTCTTTTAAAAATGGAGGAGTGTTTTTTGGCCCATCGTCAAGCACTTAACATCACTCCACGCTATAAACCGAATCGCAATACAGTGATCAAAAGCAGAAAAGTCAGACATTAGTTTTAAAGTAGTCAATAGCCTATCCTTCATATACAAAAGGGTTACCAAGGTCTTACACCATTCATTCATTATTCTCCGGAGATAAAATCTCTCAGGTATTTCAGCAATCCTTTTATTAATTAAAGGGAAAATGCATTACAAATACTTCAATACGTTTATAAACTTGCCCATGGTTTCCATTTATTTACTTTTTAGTTTCTTGGTTTTGCTTTATCTGGAGACGTTATTATGACTCAAAACGTCTATGGTATTTTTTCCAAAGGTGCATTTCCATTTATAATCATTCTAGCTATTAAACATGCATATCTGAAATGATCATGACCGCACAATTGGAAACTATACAGTACTATGGTATTCATTTGAAATTGCAGATATTATACAGTAGCGTTAGCCTATATAAACTCTTTGGGGAAGTTTTCCGGACAGGGTTTAAGTCTAGTCCCAGACTAAAATACAAGCTGTCTTAACTAATCAGCTTGAATTGACGTATCATAAATATATCAGTGTAAGGTGTGTTTGTAAAACTTAAATTTCCTAATATACCTCATAGAAAATGAACTTGTTTTTAGGCATTTTTTTAAACATCATAGGGTGAAAATCTGACTTTTTATGTTTAAGTATTAAGTATTATTGGGTCCACAGTGCTTCTATCAACCTAGAAAATGTTAAAAAGAACAACCCAGTAACTTAGTTTTGCTAAACCGTTTCCTGCAAGCACGTGAAAAATTTGGTTATTCGGATTTCACCTGTTTTGTGAGATAGGTAGCGAGTCTTATTACAATAATACCGCCTCTTAATCTGCACTATCCAACCACGTCACTGCTATTTAGTGCAGAGAGAAAGAGAGAGAGAAAATAATTAACAGCACAATTGAGATTTAATTTCAACGAACCACCATCATTGTGTTTAGTGTTTGAAGTTCATCAACTTGAACATGAATTTTAAAGGACAGACCCAAAAAATGGCACATTTTTGCTCACACCTACAAAAAGGCAATTTTAACATGCTATAATAAATTATCTGTTAGGTATTTTGAGCTAAAATTTCACATACACTCTCTGGGGACACCAAAGATTTGTTTTACATCTTTTTAAAAAAAATTATAATATGACCCCTTTAAGGACTTCATTGTGCTTCATTGTCCATTGTGCTAGTATAATTTTAAAAGGCATTACAGATATGTCTTTCCCTATAAGGATTAAACAAAAAGATTAAACAAAAACACTTAATTGATCCAGAAAACGTTATCAGCGAGATTGCTCCCCCTCAGCTGTTAAAGAAATAAGACAGCGCCATCTTGCGTTAATCTGTGGTTATTCACTTGATTGGCATTCAGAGTTATTCAAAAATCATCTTAATAATCAGTATTTCTGTGAATTTCATACTATCGACAAGAATTGTCCAAAATAAACCATGGTTTTAACTAATAGGCTATTATAAATAAAAGTTACCTATTCTTATGTGCTAAACAGATTTACAAACATATGGTCCACATAAAGTATTTTTTATAGCTCGTATGTTTTATTTTGAAATTAGGAATACACAGTTTTCGGAAAACAGATAAGATTTTATAGCAACAAATTAGACGACTATGGACTTTCTCTTGGACATTGAATATTTTTACATTAACCATAATTTTCCGCTAGGGGGCGCAATGTGTTTAGAAAATTTTGCATCACAGTAATTCAATTCAACCTGCCCTAAAAATAGCATAGAGATACTATATGTGGAAAATAAATCTTCATACACAGTCAGTAAGGGTTTTACATTTGCTTAAATTACTTCATTGTGTTTGCTGGGTTGTATTTGAAGCTACAGCAAACATTAAACTATTACACTTACAAATATCCCACTATCCCCTGTGGCCGGTTGCATAAACCTTTAAGACTAGTCTTAAAAGTTAGTCATGAATTTTTTTCTTCAAGACTGTGACCAGTTGCATAAACCTTTAAGACTAGTCTTAAAAGTTAGTCATGAATTTTTTTCTTCAAGACTGTGGACAGTTGCATAAACCTTTAAGACTTGTCTTAAAAGTTAGCCATGAATTTTTTTCTTCAAGACTGATTATAACTGTTTTAACTGTGTTACATAGAAAGGTAGATTAGTCTAATTTAAATCTAAATAATAAGACTGATTAGTCCTAACTAACTGCTAGTTAGTCAGAATCATTCTTAAGACGCATGACATCACGGCTATGTTTATGCAACTGGCCACAGGCCTATGTGTCTTTCATCTGATTCCTATCTGATCTTTAGGTTTGTCCACTAGGTTTGTTACAATGAGAGTCATTAAACCTTATGGTGCTGGATCATAGACTGCCGGATGTTAAAGACAGGCCTGTATTCTCCTGGGACTGAATACCAATCATATGCTGTGGAGTCTGTCCAGGGCCATGTGTTGGGGGAAATCCACTGGTTGCTGTCTGGAATTAGGGCACAGAAAACAAAACAGGAAAAATTATATAATACTTGTGTTTTGATGCAAAATCTTTTCTATAAAGTAATACTTAACTGATATAAACTAGGTTGTTTTAATATAATTGTGTGTATGTATATATATATAAGAGATTTTAGCTTACTGTACAAATTGTGGCTCAGACTAAAAATGCATGTTTGAGCTGCTATAATTTCCAAACACCTTGCACTGACACATTTTAACATTTATCAGTGCCATTGTTTTGTCTTGAGATGCACACCAGTATTGTCTTTAGTAATGTTTGTTTGCAAACACTACCTAAAGGCCAAGTCCTGGATTAAAGGTGCCATAGAATAAAAAAACTGTATTAGGCATAGATAAGAGCTGAAAAACAGGCAAATCTCAACATAACATCAACTGTGACATCACAGGCGAGATGTACACCCCCAACATTAATTTGCATATTAAATAAATTGTTAAAATGCTAAAAACAAAGTTGTTGCTCCTGAGTAAGAGCTATATGCTAGTTAATGCTATTATGCTAGCTTTTAGGTTGAATTTCTACTATTTACTTTACAGTTATGTTTTGCAGGTCAATACTGAAAAAAACAACAAAAACTTACCACTCAGAAAGTCCATTAACAATCTGCAAACAATTAGTTGTTCCTCAAAATCTGTTTTTTGAGGAACAATATAAGGTCTGTTTGGAAAAAACAGATTTTGAGAAACAATGTAGTTTACTAATGTGAGCTACTGACATGAGCCTCAGAGCAGAGCAATCAGAGCAAAGCTCAATATTATTATTCGTGACCCTTACAAAAATAGACCTTTTTCATTCAAAGGACAAATCCTAGGGTTGTAAATGTAAAAACAATTCTGGATATTTTTTGCATTTAATACGGTTAAATACCTTCTATGTAAATATCAAAGAACAATTTGTTCTTATTATTTCAATACGTTCTTTGGCACCTTTAATCAACATAACTCAACACATTACCAGTTGGGACCCACAGAAACCATTAAAGTTTCCATTAACACAAGAACTATTTTCGATTATAACCATTAAATCCATTAAGACTTATATGAAGGTTTTTTTTGTCAGGAATATTAATACTTTTTCATTTTCAAACTATATTTTATTTTATAAAAAGTGGTCCCAACACATAAATTCATCATAAAAATGGCTTTTGTACATGCATCTAAACATGTGTATCTATTTAATATTCTGTCCAATTTTACTCAATCTCAGTTTTGTAACTGTCCTACATGAGGCAGACCCGTCAGACGGGTTCAGTAACCGCTTGGTGCCGCCTATGGGAAACACGGAAGAGTTCATTCAAGGCGTTTTGAGAGCGTGGGCTGCTAATCCACGGACACACACACATACGCGAGAGTTTTTCCACTGTAAACATGCTGTCGTGAAGCTTCTCCAATGCGTCCTCGCGTTTTACTCTTGTTTTACTTTGGCTTTAATCGGAGATGTCTGGATTCACATTACTGCATGGACTGATTCTCGTTTGCTCGATTCAACCGCTCGTGTCCGCCGAGAAACCGGGTAAGTGAACAAAAACAAGACAGATGATCGGACACAAAAGCGTCCTCGGCTGATGTTTGGCGGTCTGATCGGAGCTAACAAATATTTTAAAGGACTTTCTGCTGTTTGTATGTCGATGCGATACTTTGTATCACTGCAAGTGCGCGTGGATAGTAAAGCGTTACAATGTTTCAAACGCGCGTTCGCTACATTTGTTTCAGATGCTTTATTTATAAACTCCATATGTTTCATTGGTAATTTGACTCGATGGTTTTTATAAACAAGTTAATGTATGAAAAGGGATCTGTGTTTCTCTTTTTCTGCTTACCTTATTTTTGTCAAGTTGGGGTTTCCTTTGAACCCGGGCTGTAAACGTGGAGATTTTAACGTGGGACATTTAAAACAGATTTTAAACTTCAGGAAAAGCTAACTTTCACACATATTAAAATAGTGTCGTTTACTTTAGTTTTTACTGTAGTAGATTGTAACATACTGTAGTAGTACACATAATTAGCCTAGTGCACTTTGTAAACGTATAGTTTAGTATTTGTAGTATACTATATTACTATAGTGAACTGGTCAGCAAGTTAAATACTACATCGTACATGCTTATGTTTTTTTAGATTAAAACACTACATTGTAGTGTATCTAGACATTTAACTACAGTTTATTATAGTAAATACAAAAGTGATAGAAAATACGGAGGGTTTTTAGTCAGAAAATGTGCTGAAAACATCAGAAATACAGCAGTTGACACAAACATGCAGGCAGTCTCGCAGTGGGCCTGTTTTGCCTTCCAAGTGCCTGAATGTTTTCACATGCAGATGAGATGGTGCTTTGGTCATTCATCTCGTGACAAGCCTGAAATTTCAGGTGATTTTACTGATGGGAACTAATTTACAAATTTGTTTTATTTGAGGTTTTGAACCTCGGTTACTCAGAATGCTTGTATAGCTGCTGTGTTTTTTTTTTACATATTGAACTTTCAATTATAAATTGTGGCATTGCCGTTTCCTAGAACTATGTTTTTAATTGTATCACAAACTGAATGAACTAGCTTGACCCGATACTTGGCGTTTGTTGGGAGACGTGCATTGCCTGTACATGCCGAACTCACTGTGTTGTGAATATTTTGTGCTCCACCCTGGGGCAGAAGATGGCCAGGTGTTCCTCGACATGCTGAAAAGTCAGCCATGCTCCTTTCTGTTAGAATAAAAAAAGCTTCCCAGGATGCTTACAACCTTTAATATATTGGATATATACTATATCCAAAAATGTAGATGTTGTAGCTTATTGTATGTTCGGTGGGTTTGAACATTCTTGATTCTCCCTGATGAATGTGTGATGTCATTCATCTACCCCACCTGCCCTAAGGTGGGTCCCTTCGGTTGATATTTTCCACCCACCTATTCAACCCAAACCCCACATCTGGACGAAGTTCAGTCGCCACCACAGAGGCCACTGTGTCCGCTTACATTTAGCACTGACGTAACCCAGGCTGAGGTCAAAGAAAGCATTTTTGTTAATCCCTGGTTAGTGCACGTCCCCTTGGAAACCCACAGTTTCTGAAGAGCTATTTATAGCATCCATACCTTGTGTCATTTAAGAATGTCTTCAATGTCAGAAACGTCCATGGTCTTTTACTGTTATGTGCATACATCAGCATCAAGTTCCTTTATGGCTGCTGGTGTCGCAGCTGTCCGGTAGGAAAGGAAGAGTTGTTGGTGCCATCACAGGTGTGAGTGCCTTTACTGTGAAAGACAGTGCCGTAACATATCAGTAAACCGGCTGAAGTGTGAGACTCTGATTTGTGCATGCACAAATGTGCATATGGACTCATAAACCCCCCTGCGTGGGATCCCATCACCCCTGTCTCATCCACAGGGTCTGAACGCAGCAGCTGACTGTTTCTAACACCCCACCTTTGTCTCTGTCTCATCCTTGGAATGAGTAGGTTTTTTCATTTCTAATAATGAAATCCAAGTTCAGGTCCACCTACTGTAAGTGAAGGCTTCTTGTGTTTTGACTTGTCTTAGGGGCCAAAGGCATGGACGTGTTGAAACACCATTTTAATTTAACCTTCTGTCTGCTTCTGTGTGACATAATATTGTTTGATTTATGCTACGTTGCATGTACTGGCTTGTTGCAATCGTTTGTTGCAAACTAGGAATAAGGGATTCAGGGTCTGTGAGAAACTTGTTTGCATTTTTTATAACAGATTGGATATTTTGATTCCATTGACTGTATCTGTAGAATTTTGTGTAATTGGAAGTAAATTCTTTGGTTCCAAATAAAATGGCTTAATTAAATAAATGCTTGCAAACATTTCCACCATTGTATTTCCACCCGAAGCAAATGCTTTCCACCACAGTAGCTATACACAATATGAGGAGGGAAAATGCTATATGTGATAACTGGCTATATTAGGCTATATATATATATATATATATAAACATTCAATTATTTCTGGAAAATAATCTCTCTTTTCAAACTTTTTAATATATTAAAGCAGTAACATACCGTGACTCTTGAACCTAGGCCCTCTACCCCAATCAGCAGGCTTCTGAATGTGAATAAAGCAAGATTTTTCCAAAATAGAAAGACAAAGACATTTAAATCATTTGCTTATAGTTGTCTCTGCACAAATACGCTTTATGCACTTCCTGATCAATAAATTAAAAGTTCAGTTTCTCCAGATATTAAATTCTTAATAGCTCATTTTATGATCTCTGTACTCTCTTCTAGATGATGGTTGTGGTCATTATGTCCTGGGCCAAGAGAGCGGCGTGCTGTCCTCCAAGAACTACCCAGGAACTTATCCCAACAACTCCTGGTGTGAGTGGCGGATCCGCGTGCCCATCGGCCACACCATCATCCTTAAGTTTGGAGACCTCAATATGGAAGAGAAGGACTGTGGGTCGGACTATTTGGAGGTTCTGAAAGGATCCTTTGGGGCAGAAACTGGTGAGCTGTTTGAGTCATGTATTGCATGGATACTTAAATATTTGCACAGGAGGATTAACATTATGTGACCTCGTGTGATTAGAAATTACCCTACATCTGAATTTGGTGTGGCGCTTTTTGAGATATGCATATTGTGAGTTGCACTTTGACGAATATTATCACAGGAACTCGGTGTTCGGTGAAATATGACAGGTCATTTGCGGGGGAAATTTTAATTTACAAATTACAGACATGGCCGATTTGCAAGGGATCAGGATCATAGACAGGCCAGCAATTATTACAAATGACTAGAGGTCAACAGGTAATACTAATATGGTGTGAATTGAGCTGTAGAAGTTTAGAAGTTGTAAGGTATAGCAATTTCCAAATATGGTCAGTGCAGCCAGAGAAATATCAGATGTTTTGTCTGTGCTTAGATCTTGAAAATGTCAACTGTTGTGTCTGGGCTTCTTTGTTTGATATGATGCATTGAAATGTTTTATTTATTTATTTTTTTGTTTGTTGTTGTAATGCCATTGGAACGTCAAAACATCAAAGAACCTGAATAGTTTTCTCCTCAGGCTTTAGGAAGATTTGAACAAGGGGCCTATTGGTGTTAGGATTAAGTGGGATTTTCCCCCAAATGATCAATCAGGAATTTTTCCTATAAATATACAGCCGCAGAAAATATGAAGAGACCACTTTTTTACTTTAATCATCATTTCTAGGTGTATTGTGACCATTTTAGTCCAGTGTTTGTTGAATTTCAACAAAAGCAAACCTCTTGCAAATGTAAAAGACTGAGAGCAGGACAAGACCCTTGAAAGATGCGACTAAAAATAAACATTAGTATTTTGTTGTTGAGTAATTAATTCGAACTTGTTTCCTCTGGAGTATTCAAGATCGAAAAAACACTGCATCTTTTTTTTTTGTTATTTTGGCCATGTTTTCCCTATTTCAATTTTCAATAAATAAATGCATATATAAACATAATTTTTATTAAGAGTTTGGCAGAAATGTTGTCAGTAGTTGACAGAATGAAACAAAAATTATAATTTTACGATGTAAACGCATACCTATAAATAGGGGTGTAACGATTAACCGTGCAAATGCACGTTTTCTCAATGAACGAATTTGAATGAGTTACGGTGAAATCCCGGCACATCCGAACGCCAGGGGGCGCTCTTGTGCAGAAACTCCCTTTGTGCCACAGAAGAAGTAGCTTTACAAACGCTATTCCAGGAAATGTCTACAGGAATGTTTTTACGCTGCTGTTCAAATTGTTTCAGGTATTTTCATGATAATAAATAATATTTTGAATGATTTTTATTTAATGAGTGTTGCTTTTTTAATTTCACGTTATAAACGACTCAGACTCATAGTGATTTTAGATTGATAAGGACTTCCTACTGATCACAGAGTCGTATTACACGCACAAGCTGTGCATGAAACAAAGAATCGGAGCCTTGCGATTCAGAATCGATTTCACACAGGCATTTTTAATGGGACACGCGATTGAATCGTTACATCCCTACCTATAAATAATAAAACTAGAAACTCTGAACTGAAATAGTCTCTTAAAGGATTACTCCAGATAATTTACTCACCCCTTTGTCATCTAAAATGTCTTTCTTTGTTCAATCGAGAAGAAATTACGTTTTTTGAGGAAAACATTCCAGGATTTTTCTCAATTTTATAGACTTTATTGGACCCCAACACTTCACAGTTACAATGCAGTTTAAAATTGCAATTTCAATGCGATCTCAAACGAGGCATAAGGGTCTTATCTAGCAAAACGATTGTCATTTTTGGCAAGAAAAAACAAAAATATGCACTTTTAAAACACAGCTTCTCGTCTTCCACCAGTCATGTGACACACCAGTGCAGCCTCACGTAATTGCGTAAGCATGTCGAAAGGTCCCATGTTACATATATAAAATGCAAATTTGCAGACCATGTTAAACAATAAACTGACACAAAGACATTAATTAGTTTCATTCCACATACAACAACTTCTGAACGGTTCTCTGTCTCCACACTTGTAAACAGTGGGGCGGTAGTTTCGCATACGTCATCATCTGTAACCTTTTGACGTGATGACGTATTACGTGAGGTCGCACTGGCGTGTCACACGGCCGGTGCAAGAAGAGAAGTTGTGGTTTAAAAGTACAGATTTTTTATTTTTCTTGCCAAAAATGAGAATCGTTTCATTAGATAAGACCCTTATGCCTCGTTTGAGATCATTTAGAGTCCTTTAAACTGCAATTTTAAACTGCATTAAAAACTGTTAAGTGTTGGGGTCCATTAAAGTCCATTCAAATGAGAAAAATCCTGAAATGTTTTCCTCAAAAAAAATTATTTCTTCTCGACTGAACAAAGAAAGACATCAACATTTTGGATGACATGGCGGTGAGTAAATTATCTGGATTTTTTTTTTTTTTTAAGAAAATTGACTAATCCTTTAATTTTGTGATATAGGTGATCATATGGTCTTTAGTCATACTATACTCCCTCAGAGCACATTACTGTGAGTAAACCTGAGTAACACATTTCTATCAGAGCTTTACAATGAGCTGGCAGACGTCACAGATTGATGAATTTACTGTAAAGCAAGAGGAAACCACAAAGGCCAATTTATCGGAGGAAGTTTAAAGTTAAAAACTACATGTTGGCAGTTCCTTTAACCCCTGCATGAGTTCCTCATATCCTAAAGGATAATGTCACTTGTTATCACTTGTTTGTTCCCATTGCTTAACTGCTAAAGCACGATGCTACACTTATAAAATGCTGGGTTGTTTTAACAAAATATAGACAATTTCTCTGTTAATTGAACTCAAACTGGAAGGAAAAGTTGTTTCCTTTAAATTGTGACTGGATATTTACATTTACATGTATGCATTTGGCAGATGCTTTTATCCATCCAAAGCGACTTACAGCATTTACATTGTATCAGTATTGAGTATTAACATTAGATTAATATGTTCCTGTCTGGGTTGAGTGAAAAAGTGCAGTCGCAGTGACTCATTATTGAAGCCTGAAGTGAAATATCAATGAATTTTGGATTTAGCGAACAGGGCAGAAGTCATCTTAAGCACATGAAAGCTCTCGCACTCCGTCAGTTTCCACCTCTCCCAAGTGTTTAACCGCAAACAGCATCACGGTTTGAGAGTCAAACCTCAGACACATTCACTGATCAAAGCTTCAGCTGTGGGATGACTGAAATTCCTCTCTGAGTGACTCTTGAATGGTGGTTTGGAGCTGTGGGTGATTTGAAGCTTTGTAGTGGTGGGACGTTTGACAGATACGTCAGTCACACTTCTCATTGTTTTGACCCTTCTGCTTCGTTATGAAGTTTAGCATACTGATAATCATAAGAGCTTCTTTCATCTGCGTGCTTTGTGTTTTCAATATTGTTCTTTAGTCAGCAGATGTTCCTTAAACTGACCACAGCAACACACCACCAGCTTCTTAAAGGGATAGTTCACCCGAAAATTATTTACTCACCCTCATGTTGTTCAAAACCTGTATGAGTTTTATTTATTTTGTAAGAAGATATTTTGATAAATGATGGTTAACCACAAAGTTGACTGTACTTTTTAAACTTTCATAGTAAGAAAAACAAATACTACGGAAGTAAATAAATAGTGATTTTTTTAATTATTTTTATCCCTTTAAGAATAAAGACTTTTCTTTGCTCATTTCTGTAAAATTACCCCAATGATCAAATTTTCTTTTTGCAACAAAACATTTATTTCGTTTGTTTATTTTGCAATTGGTTAGGGTTTATTTTGGACCCAATTTTTTATTTACTTCTGTTATCTACTTGTGTTCATGTAGCTTAATTGGTAGAGCATTGTGCTAGCAACGCAAATGTCATGGGTTTGATCCTAGATAACATACATCCTGATAAAAAGTAATTATAAATACTGGAAAAATATAGTTAAGTGTTGATTAAATAGATAGTAAGTCACATCTGCAAAATTCATAAATGTAAATAAACTGTTTATTTGAAATTAGATTAAAGGGACACCCCACTTAAAAAAAAAAAATGCTAATTTTCCAGCTCCCCTGGAATCCATTCATTTTAGCATAGCTAAGCATAATCCATTGAATCTGATTAGACCATTAGCATCACGCTCAAAAATAACCAAAGAGTTTTGATATTTTTTCTATTTAACACTTGACTCTTCGTAATTACATCGAGTAACAAAGACCGACGGAAAATTAAAAGTTGAGATTTTCTTGAATCGGAAAAATATCAAAACTCTTTGGTTATTTTTGAGCGTGATGCTAATGGTCTAATCAGATTCAATGGATTATGCTAAGCTATGCTAAAAGTGGTACTGTCAAACCCGGAGATGGGTTCAATGGATTCCAAAACGGTAAATTCAATTGTTTTTACTCTAGGGGAGCTGGAAAATAAGCAACTTTCAAAAAGTCCCAGATTTTGGTTAAGATTGGACTCTTTATATGTACCTCCGTATTAATGTAAAAATTGGTAAAAGAGTTAACACAAAAAGAAAATTACGTCATAATTTACTCACCCTCATGTTGTTTCAAACCTGTATAAATTTCTTTGTTCTGCTGAACACCAAGAAAGATATTTAGCAATCAAGCAGGAAACAGAAGCACCATTGTGCCAATACTACAATGGTGCTCAAAAACAGTTTGGTTACAAACATTGCTTCAAATATTTTCTTTTGTGTTCAGCGGTACAAATAAATGTATACAGATTTGTAACAACATGAGGGTGAGTAAATGATGACAGAATTTTCATTGTTAGGTGAACTATCCATTTAATTTTGAACAGGGTTACGTTTTAAACAAGTCATTTAAATAAACATCCCTTCATCTTTTTTTTTTTTAGTCGAATGGAAGTACTGTGGTGGTCCTGCATCCATGCCCACCCTGATTCACATCGAGTCCAGTGAGCTTACTGTCCGCTTTCGCAGCAGTCAGCACATCTCAGGAAGAGGATTTCTGCTTTCATACTCCATAGACAACAACAAAGGTAACTTTGTTTTAAAAGCATGCCCACACAATCCCATAAGACGTAACTCTGCCCAGATTCACAATTTGCTGTCACTTGCGTGCATGTAACGCTTAAGATCTCAGGAATCATCTGTGTTTCTTGGCTGGCCTCCATCCTTGTAACATGCCCTCTGCCCTTATTTTTTCATTTTTTAATTCAAACTTACACATTTTGAAATGTATCAAAGCAAATTTACAGTGAATAAAGAAAAGTGCAGGCAAATAAAACCAAGTAGTTAATCCAGAAATCAAAATTATTTACTCATACTCGTGTCATTCAACACAGATGAGTTTTTTTCTTCCATTGAATCCAGATGGAGATGTCAACGGGGGTTTATGTCTATGTGTGTTTTTGTGTGTCCAGGCATGTCACAGGAAGCAAGCCTGTCATCCTGTTGTGATGCTCATGTCCTGTTGTGCTTGTTGTTGTTGTTGTCGGGCCGTTTCCTACTCCATTTTTACCCTCATTGTATGTCCTCCTCTGCCTTCCTCCACAGAGCTGCTAACATGCTTGGACAGAGACAGCCATTTCCAAGCGGTACAGACAAAGTACAGGTGAGAGAATGTGCGCAAATGTTTGTGCTTGGTCAGGATCTATCAGCGTGAAAAAAGTCAGACGTGTGTAACTTTACAACTATGCAACTGTCTCTTTAATAAAGCCCTTCATCAAATAGTTTCTCACTGAGGCCATGTTTACACAACAACGTTTCAACTGAAAGCGGTAACCTTTCAGCTGTTCGTTTACACAATAATAGAGACAGAGCGCAGTTATGCTAATTTGAAAACTACGCCCACCGGGGGAAAACAATCCAACCGTCCCCATTGACTTTGTATTGCGAGAGGCTGCCTCCTTGTCCTTTCTGGCTTATAACAAAAACAGAATAATTCCTAAAAGCTGTTGTGTGACAAGGTGTACAGCTAACAAGCCAAAAAACCCAGAAATAAGTTTTTATAAGCTGTCCAGCCGTAAAACCCAGCCTTTAAGTGGATCGCCGACTACGTTTCCCCCTAGTGGGCGCAGTTCTTATAATAGTAATACTATGAAAAGTTGCCTGTTTCCAATTTTGTGTCTTTAAACGCTCGTTTCTTTGGGGTCGATAGCTTATAAAAACTTATTTCTGGGTTTTTTGGCTTGTTGTCACACAGCAGCTTTTAGGCATTATTCTGTTTTTCGTTATAAGCCAGAAAGGACAAGGAGGCAGCCTCTCGCTTTGTATCGTTTTAGTGCAATAATTGTTGTGTAAACATATCCTTAGACAATCTTATCTGCCATACTCATTTTAATCTATTGGCACTTTTGCATTGCATAGTACCCCACGGTTTGGTTTGGGTCAGGTCGGGTCTGCTCACCTCACTTTGGCTTGGTTAGCTTTTCCATCGAGTTTAGTAACACTTCGGAATGGGAGGGATTATAGGCGTGCCGTTACATTTGCGCTGCCTACTACTGTGATGATATACTAGTGAGAGGGTCATTGTACATTCCCATACATTCATTTATTTCTCAGTCCGCCACAAAATTAAAATTGACCATCACATATAGATGTTTGCACGTCGCATTTATCACTACCTCTGTCACAAATGACAGTTTCTGTACAAACACCAGTCAGTCGACGCGCGCCGCTAAGCCTCATTTAAGTTGCATTTAAGCATATATGCGAACGTGCGCGTCACAAATGTGTCGCCACAAACTGCAAGTCTGGAAAAAACAGTTACGTGTTCCTGATTCTCAACCTGTGAATGTTTTTCATCGCTAAAAGGGAGTTTGGGAACTTATAGCAAAGCACAGATGACAACGGGTTTACTCGAGACAGCGCAAGCTAGCACAAAGGTAAAGCTAATCTTTTACATTATAGCGATGGCGCTGGTAGTGACGATTCTCTCAGACCAATCAGTGATCTACAATGTTTTCGCATCACATTCTGGTATGAGCTCGGGTCGCTTGGAACCCCAACCGAGGTGGTCCTAAAAAATTATCGGGTACTATGTACTGCACCCAGTGGAGAGCCCCCAAAAGTATGCTGACCTAACCCAAACCGTGGGGTACTATGCAATGGAGTGCAATATCTTGTCTGATGATATGCCAGAAGACAACAAGTTGCAAATAGGGATGGGGCTTAGTAAAATTCAATTGAACCGATATTGCATAATGAAATCATGTGATACTGCATCATCACAGTAGTTCTAAGTTTAGTTTCTCACTCGACTGTTTTTAACCCACAAGTGTATCCGTTACCCTTGTTACCTTTCACCTATTATTAACTGACAGGTGTAAGCAGACATTTTGCTTTGTTCTCTCCTCATGTAGGAAGTACTGTCCGGCCGGATGCGCTGCTGTGACGGGAGACGTGTCTGGAGACATTTCCCTGGGCTATAGACACGTAAGTACCATCTCATTGTTTTTCTCAGGTGCGGCCAGCATGCGGTGTCTCATTCTGTATCCGCGGGATAACGTTATTCAAATTGCGAGGGTTATTTACGAGGGCGACGTGCGTCCACGATGCTTCCCGCACGGGTTTCAGTTGCCACTGCGGTCGCTGTAATGTGCAGGCAGGAGAAGCGGCTTTCCTGTTCAGATTTTCCCACAGGTGCTCAAACCTCCGGGGACTTTATTGGGAATGTGAAGCAGGCCTATAGTCGGGGGTGGAATGTGCTAATGGCTCGTCTCATTGTCTGTTGGGCATTTGTTGTGACAGGGCTTGTGTGTATATGAGGGAGCCAAGCAGTATGTGTTTTGGTGTGTGTGTGGATGGCTTGAGGACACGTAGTGTCAGATCATTTGTGCCGGCTCCATTGTTCTCCCTGGTCACTTAGTGGGCAGTGAGCTCTGAAAGAAAGCCGTTTATGTAATTGTGCATACCTCTCCAGTGAATCGGGGTCGGAGATTTGGGTTACATGAGGGATTGGTCGAGCTGCAACGGCTGGTTTTGATGTTTTTGTGTGGAATGAATCATGTGCTCGGGCTTTGAGCTATAACTCGAGAAGTTAAGGGCCGTTTCTGAAGGTTTTGCATTGTGGTAAAATCTTTTCCTGTTTGTGAAAGCACGACTTACGGCACGCTGTGCTGGTATTGCTTTTGTGAGCGTGATTGAAAAGTTATTTTCATCTAAATCTTGAACCTTTTTGTGGTGGTTTAGTCAATGTTATTGATCACTGTGGGATTTGTTTGTTTGGGAAAACAAGGTCCAAATGAATGTGTGAAATCAAGTTTTTGTTTTGCATTTTTCTTATTAAAGATCCACTGAAGTTCTTGAAAGTGCACAGCTTTGTTTGATACTATGACATTTCCACTGAAACACTCGGACATATTGAGTTCCCCTCCCCAATACCGCTTTGGTTTAGCTCATAACCTGGAAACTGATGAGAAGCTGAAGTGCAGAGTGATGTCATAAAAATCTTTAATCCGTTTTGGACAAAGTGAGAGACTTTCTGTTTTGAATGCTTATATCTGCTAAATGCAAATGTTGTCTATGTTTTGGAGGCCACTAGTTTATAGATTTCCGTAAAGCTAATATATCTACACTAAACATGATTTCATGGGGACTTTAATACTTTTAAGGTTATTTATTATTATACGGAGTGTCTATTTACACTAAGTGCAAGCGTCCCTTGTTGGCAAACGCTATTTACACTAGATAGATTAGGGCTGTAACAATAAATCGTGTGTCCCATGTAAAAGACCTGTCTAAAATCGATTCTGCATCGCAAGGCTGCGATTCTGTGTTTCATTCGCAGCTTGTGCGTGTATAAAATCATTATGAATCGGAGTCGTTTATAACGTGCATTTTAAAAAGCAACACTCGTTAAATAAAATCATTCAAAATATTCTTTATTATCATGAAAATACCTGAAACAATCTGAAGAACGGCGATATAAATATCCTCCTATACATTTCCTGGAATAGCGTCCGTAATGCTGCTACTTCTGTGGCACAATTGGAGTTTCTGCACGAGAGCGCCCTCTGGCTTTTGGATGTGGCGGCATTTCACCGCAATTCATTAAAATTCATTCATTGAGAAAATGCGCGTTTGGACGATAAATCGTTAGAGCCCTACTATAGATCATATGGTTTGTAGATCTGGCTTTTGATGTTCGAATACACCTTTTCTCTTCTCCCTTTTCCTATCACATATCACATCGTAAAGGCATTTATTTTCAATAATAAAAAAAGTTTACATTTGTGAAAATAAAGTGCCTAACGATAAGTATATTTTTTTTTGGGGGGGGGTAGGATTAGGGGTCAGTGTAGCGAAGGTTTTTATTCTCTCAATAATGGATCCATTTTATAATTTTAATCAATTTAATCTTTTAAATTGTATGTTAATTTTTGGACCCTGTTAATCTACAAATTTGATCATTTTATTTATTAAATAAAAATTATTTTCACCTACTGTAAATAGCATATCGCTAAGAAAATGCTAATATTGGCACTTAGTGTAAATAGATTATATCTGATGTTTTTCTTAGTGTAAATAGCCACTGCCTTTATTATTTCATTAGAAATTATATAATGCATTTTGATTAGTGCCATAGAAATAGTGCCGAATCTTATTTCTTATTTTACGTCAGTCACTTTACAACAGTCCAAACGAATGTTGATACACAAAACTTATGGCGGTGCGTAGCTCCAAAAATATCAAAAAACAAAACGATTGGCCCAAAAATATAAGGGGAATGTATTGTCTAGAGGCCAAAAGTGAGTGCAAAATGTTTTCGGGATCAATCGAAATGGCACTTATGAAGGTTTGGTCCTGATAACGTTTTGCACCTTTGTGGCCCCTGGACAATAAATTCTTTTAAGGTTTCGTGTGCAAATATCTTTTGTTTTTTGATCATTTTACGCAATGTTAATTTTTATTAATCATGAAACTTAGATTTTGAGTCCCATGTTTTTAGTGTTGTCTCTGACTTTAGGACCCCTTTGTATTTTCAGTTATAGTTGGTAAACTAAAGAAATACTGTAAATTTGGAAAAATGGGAGCATCAACTATCTTCAGTGTAAACTGCTGCCGGTCCATGTGTGCGACATCATTTAGGTTCTGAATGTGGGAATACTTCAGTCTGTCAGAGCGTGACTATCTCTCAGCACTGTGTTTTACTAATGATACATTTCCACACATTAAAATCATGTTTATGGGGGCTGGTTTTGCTTGAAGTCATTCTAACCCCAATCACGCATCACAGATTTTTAAGAAAGACAACAGAGACACGACTCCCAGCTCAATGCACACCCGATGGGGTCTTAACCAACAATAAAACACGGGGGGTGCATTTCCACCCCGCTGCCATCTGCTTTGATATGCGAGCAAGGAGGGCTTTAGAAAGAGCGGGAGCGATTGATTACTTCACATTGGCTTTTGTGAAGCGGGCGGAGAGGTGGATTCTGGGATTACAGACAGATAATGCCTGTTTAGTAAGGGCGTGAATCTGCCCACCAAAGCCGTTCAGCAGTTGCCTCAAACACAGATGCATTTATTTTATTCATTATTTTACATATTAATCTCAGCTCCAGGCTGCTCCGTGCTTCACTGAATGAAACTTGTTTGCACTTTGTACCGTCTTCCTCTTTATGCAAATGAAAGAAACTGAATTTCAGTAGGGCACAGTTTATTGTCTCTAATTTTGTTTTTGTTACATATGACGTCAATTAACAAATTTCATGTTCCTGTTGTATGAACATATCATTTAGTTTTATCTACAAGATGCCAACATATTTGAAAATAAATGTTTTGTTACTGTGCCATCATCATCATAAATCACAAGTAGAGACATTAGAAGATGTATTGATGGTCCGGACTGGAGGAGACATGTTCAGGTTAATGAAGCATCACTGTCTGAATAGAGAGCAGCTGTTTCTACAGATAAGATTTAGTGAATCTTCTGCAGTCCCGTCAGAGTAATGATTCACTAATGATGTAAATACAACACACCAGACCACACAAGAGACCCTCCCATCCTTTTCTGTGTTTCGCTGCAGCCCATAGTGTTGCTCAAGATGAACTCGTATTGGAAAGCAAAAAAGTTACTGTAAATCCAATATGTTAAATGCCCTCTCAGTTGAAAGTCGCTTTGAACAATTATGTCTGCTAAATGAATAAATGTAAGTTGTAAAATTCACTGCAGATAAGTTTTAATGAATTTGGTTTTGCAGTAAAGTCAGGCTCGCCTGTATCTCCTTAACATAAGGAGTCCTAGGAAGTCACGATCGAATATCACACAAAGAAATTAGCAGGTGTTGCTTGTCTTTTTCTCTGTGAATTGATTGGATATAGAAAAGTAGGCGTTTCGTCCAGAAATGGAACTTGAGGCAGACTGACAGTTGGAGGGGGCGGAGTTAACAGATGTTTACGCCCAAGTCGTCTAGCATCGGAAGTAAATTTTTTGAGTTTAAGTTTATGAATTTTGGAAAAAAAAAGAAGACTTCCAAGTGTCAGTTTTGATTTTATGGGGACTTTTAAGTGCAGCAGTAATAACATTTAATTTTTAACCAGCCATCGTTTTATAATTCTATTGACGAGTTATCTGTTCAATTAAGAGAAAACATTTGCATAAAAAAAACGTGTTCCTGATGAGGTTTTATAAAAATCTGTAATACTGTACTTAAGCAACATTTTTTTTTTTACTAATTTTAAACTGTGTTTTGATAATAGTTCTGAATCTGATCTTTAACAAAATTACTTCACAAAAATGCTATTATTTCAGATTTTTGTTTTAAAAAATTATTTTTAAAGAAAAATACCCATATTTAAGGGGGCGTGCACCCCAAAGCTTTTACGCCCGGGCCGGCGCATGTTTTTAATTTATTCCAATGGAATCTCTGCGTTTTTCAAATAAGCCGGCATTCTGAAGTTTTTCCGCGCTCGGTGCTGAGCGTCGAAAGTTGAAAGAGATTCAACTTTGGTTGAAAAACTCAGCTCGTCAATGTCAGTTCTCACACGGCCGTCCAATCACAGTGGAGGAGGGGTGGTACGAGTATCACAACAACCAACCAGCTCACTGGCAATTGGTGTCCTCAAGGCGTTTTCATCCATGTTTAAAAATGTTGGTGTGTGCACAACCCCTAGTGGTGCACCCCCACCAGCCACGGTAGAGGCGGCAAAAATGCGCTATTCGCACGTAGTTGGACACTTGAACATTTGAGTTCAATCGCTTCATTCGCGTGTGAAATTCTAGTCATTCGAGACATTCACGCAGAAATTCGCATCATGGGAGGGGCTTCTCCTACTCAGCTAAGACTTCGCCACTCCGCTCGCTTCCTGTAATCATGTCACTACTACAGCAAGGTCCTAATTGGTTAACGCAGTGGGGAAATCCACCAAAGTTCAGATTTTTCAACTCCCGCGGCAACACTCAATTCTCGCGGAACGCACGTTCTGCGCCATTCACGTTGCGCTTACCGCGTGTACCGTGCCACAGGATGCTTAATTGCATCTTTGCATTGACTTAACATGTAAATCACTTGCGCTTGCCGGGTCTACCGCGTCTGGTGTAAACCCTGCATTAGAGTGTATAAGCAGAGAAAACAATATAGATAGGATAAAAAAATCCTGTTTTGTTTGTTTGTTTGTTTGTTTGAAAGCAGCGGGTCTGTTCTTTCATTTGATATATTTGTATGTTTATATATTTTTAGAAGAACATTTTCCTGGAAGGCATTTTGTGAAACTTTTGTGAAAATTACAAAAAATACTGGTGGGCAACTTTTCAAAAAGCGAATGAGTTTGCTTTAGTAGGATGAATTCAGGATTGATGTTTGTTTTTGACAAATCTCAGTGTCAAAAAGTGTTCCAGTCTACTTGAATTAACAATATTTTTTACCTATTTTCACCCTATTTTTTCATTCATTTTGATTTTTGAATAATTTTCATTTTATACATTATCACTCGGCGTCAACTTGTAGAAATAGATGTGATCTTTTTTACATATTAAATCACTGTGTTGAAGGACCTTTTACTGTCATGGTTATGTTACCCGGCTCCGGCTGGGACATTTGAAATGTTTGTGTGAAGACGTTCACTTTGATAAAGTCCTAGAATAAGCAGTGTTTGCTGAGGAATGCTAAGCATTTCTATTGGATGCTATAATAATTACCGGTACTGTAATTGTTGCCTCTACGTTAAATTATAAAGTCTCCTCAGTCAGGCATTTTACATTATTCTGTGTTATAAGGAAAACAAACGCTTTGTGTTCGTTGGAGGTCTCTAGGCCATTACCAAATGCCAAAACAAATTTAATTGAAATACCTATGCTAGCAGGATTCATACAGGTGGATTACAACCCACATAAAAATACTGCAGTATACTTTAGGATTTACAGCTTCTTAGACCCTATAATGTTTTTTCCATAGTAAATATTTGTGCAAATGTATTTAACATTTGTGAAATAACCTCTTGGATAACAATCTTTCTGTACTTCTGTACTTATTTTGCTTAATTTTTAAACCTCGTACATGCATGACAACATAAACGTTGTCTATGTGTGAAAACATGCATGTTGAGACTTGTAGGCCTGTTCTTTATCCTCTTTCTCTCCATACCTTCAATATTGTTTCTCCCCTTTCCATTTTAGACGTCAGTTCTGTGTAAGGCAGCGGTGCATGCCGGGGTCATCATGGATCAATTTGGAGGACCAATCACAGTGGAGGAGAGCCGAGGGCTCAGTCACTACCCTGCTGTCAGAGCTAATGGCATCCAGTCAAAAGAGTGAGTTATGCTGTGGTTTCTGTGGTTTTTCCTGAATGACAGAAGCTAGAAACCTCAGATCTGATTAAGGCTACTTGCCATTTCAATGTTTTTATATTGTAGATTAGTGTGACATATGAGCTTTGCTTAGACATGGAAATATGTATATACACTTCCGTTCAAATGTTTAGGGTTGGCTCATTAAAATGTTTCTTATGGTATTTAAAATCTTTCGATCTAAAAGGCTACATTTTTGAAAGCTATTTTTTAAAGACAAAAATTGAGTACATTGTAAGGAAAAATGGTCCCTAGCTGTCACTAGGGCTCTACCCTTTTTTTAGAAAAAGTACACATTTGTACCTAAAGGGTTCATAATAGTACCTCAGAGGTAGGCATGTGCCGATCAGAATATTTGCAGCCGATACCGATTACTGATTTGTTGTCTTCGTGCGATGCAAATTTTTCAAGCTGATATGCAAGCTCTTTGAAACCATGTAAAGACCTACTTTCACTAAAAGGGTTGTTTTTACTAAACCATTTAGAGTACAAGCATAACTCTCTTTAGAGAGAAGACACTTTGAGCTTCATTTTTCAGGTTTCAAATTTAAAGTTAGAGAGGCTGAAGTAAATCTGAATAGATGTTTGGATAACATCTTTTTTATTACTAAAAATCTTAATGATAAATATGTGTGTGAAACTAGAAATGAAATGATCTCAAAGCCACAAGTCTAAAGAAGTTATGCTTCACGTTTGAGGTCAATAGGCCCAAATATTTTCCATGAAGTCATTGGAGGAACGAGCGAGTCAAATGTCGTCACGATTTTTGACAGCACTGTTTAAGAAAGTTTGAAACAAAGTTTGAACGCGGGTTTACGTGTTTACTAGAAGCTAAAGTGTAATCTCATATACAGTGTTACGACGTAAATAGTCCTCAGATTGTATATTATAATCTATTACAAGATGTTAATGCGAAATCTGATGTTAACAACAGACTAAATATCTATATTTCATGGATTATATGCATTTGTGGACAACGTTGGTCATTGGATGTATTCTATTAGACGTTTTTCATGGGTTATTCACACATCTGAAACAGACTGGATTCTACTCGGGATCGTAATATAAACACATAGGTAAGAAGTCCCGTGTATATTTTGCATGCTATCATCTGGACTTCTGTCACAAAATACTACATTTATGCATCTGTACCTCAAAACAGAGACCATACATTGATGCTAAACCCGTAGACCTTTTAAACAATGTATAGTAATGTTAATATTATTAATGTTTGTAGACAGCAGTCTATATAGATATTGTTAGCAGCGTTAAAAAAACTGACGTCATCCCGCCCGCGAATGAATGCGCGTCGAAAGGTTAAATATGTCACATGTTTTTATGAAATCTTTTTATACAGATTATGGAAAATCATTGGCAGTGTAAATGAACCAACAATCTAACGATCCTGGAAAATCCCAGATGCTTTTTTGTGTATTTTCCATAATCTCTGTGTGGAAATTGCTTAAATGGCACATATTAAGATCTTTTTAAAAAATAATGCCCCAGTGACAGCTAAAGACCATTTTTTTTGACAGTGTGACCCTAAACTTTTAATTAGTTATGTTTAAATATGCTTAAAATATTTTTTAAAGTGAAGTTTGCATTTGTGTATTTCTTGACAATTATTTAGGAGAGAGAACTTATTTTGAGGCTGCTAAAACTTGACAAAACAGGTCCATCCATCCATGCCATAAACAATGGTTAGATTTTGCTAGATTAGGCCGTTTAAAAAATTCAAACTAGTTTGTCTTTTGAAAGCCTGTCTTTTCCTGACAAGTCATAACAAGTCTTCAGATCTTCATCTTATAGTTGAATGTGACCTTCAGATCGAGTGCATGTAGGGATTCCTGCCCTGTTAGTGTGATAAACGGTCAGGGACATTGTCTGGACGGGGTTTGTTTCACAGATGTGTCACATGGGATGGGGGCGGGTTGACAAAGATACTCCGATTGCCTTTTATTAGTGTCTCTCAGGACGATTTGGTGGTCTGCTGAATGCTGATTTATCAAGCCAATGAAAGATTTCGACAGCCAGATAGAGTTCATTCATTTAGACCAACCTGGTGAAAATAAAGCAAGTATTACTATCTAGATGTTTTGTTTTTGATGTTCTTGATGTTGATGGTAGATGCCAGACTTGAACTTGTGTCAACCACTTAAATTCAAATGGCAGCATTTGTTGTTATGGACAGCTGGAAAGCAAAGCAATCTGTCTATATTTGAAATTGATTTCGTAATATTTCACATCATAAATAATGATAACCGTTTTAATGATGCAGCCGAAAGGTGCTGGTGACATCAAGCACAACTTCTAAATATGAATCCCATGAAAGATGTATGTGAAACGTAACTCAGTTATATTGGTTATTCCAGATTGATTAGTCAAGCTAAATCTATCATTTCCACTATAAGGAGATTATGTTGATGATTCAACAGTCCTCAGGGTCTGCTTTCCTCCATCGAACAATAAAATCCAATATGAGTTTCAGTAATTGCATTGCTTTGATTTGGTTTGATGTCAAGCTGGTCACGTTTCTTTGCCTGTTTCGTGGGTGCTAATTACATTTGATTCATTTTTTGCATTGATTTTACTTACATTTGTCACACTTTATTGCTCGTATTTGCTTCGACGGATATTTGCCGGCACGCAATGCTCCATATATCCCTTTTTTTTCACGCCGTCGTAACCACTTTGCACCCTGAGCTTTGCCTCGGATTGCTCAAATGGCATAAGAATAGTGAAAAACTTATCACAGCCAGGAAGTGGGTGAAAATTACAGGTTTTTAAGTAATAGCTCACAGAGAGGCAATTTCCCAGCGTGCTCCCCTATAATTAACACCACACCGGCTCTTTTCACGACCGCAGATGTACCCCAGTTCTGTCAGACGGGTGGATGTGGGATGCATTGAGGGAGGTCTAGCCAACGGCGTAACTGTGATTTGGCATATGAACAAAAGATTGACAATGGGAATCTCCCTGTTGGCATCAGTGGGAGTGGCCTTCGCATGACATGTCCTTAATTAATCACTGTAATAATCATCTTTTAAGACTAAATTGTTTTTTGTCTTACAGTGGATCCTTGTCTGAAGCCTTCACATTTGTCACAAACGGTAAGATCTTAATTTTCGTTTTTGGCTGTACTAAACGTTAAATTCTGTACGGGTTCATGTTGACATATAATTAGTTTTTGCCACCTGCTGTTTGTCCTGCTGTCGACACTGTGTTACAGTTTTGCTCGACTGGTATATTGACAGCTCTGTAAAAAAGCGGATGTAGTTTGGAAACGGAGCACATTATTTATGGTTTATCAGAATGAAGGGAAGGCGTGGGAACATCTTATCACCTGGGTTTGTTTTTACTTCGGCTTTTTGAATATGGCATGAACCTGCTTCCTCTGGAGGGCATGTCTGTGCAGATTTGTTCACACGCCGCATGCCAGACGTAGACCGGTGCCAACATGAGTTCCAAAATGTTTACCTTCTCTGATGAGCTGGATTGCATCATTTCTCACTGACAATTAGGATACATTGATCGTCTACTGTTTGCTTTCGTGAAACACACAAGCTGCAGTCAATTATTATGGATTTATCAGTGCGTCTTTCTTATTCGATATCACTTTAATCTCTTATGGTCCAGAGATTGTGGATTTCTGAAAGAGTAGATGAGTTCCTGGTGACAGCAAGTTGATAGATTTTTGGACACCAGTCGATGAATGTCAATTGATTCACAATAACCCAATTAGCTTAAAGCCTGTGCACAGTTAACAATGATAAGTGTCCTCAAAAAAGCCCCTTACGTAATGCTGAGGTCTTTCAAGATTTTGACGATACTCAATAGATATCTTTGTACTTTTTCTTTTATGTGGAGTAGTCAAAAAGTTGCTTTCTTTTGCACCGATTAAAAATAACATGATTTGGACTAAACTTTTCATTGATGTGTGGTTTGTTAGGATAGGACAATATTTGGCTGAGATACAACTATTTAAAAATCTGGAATCTGAAGGTGCAAAAACATTAAGAAAATCATGATCTTTACTTAAAGGGACACTCCGCTTTAAAAAAATATATATACTCATTTTCCAGCTTCCCTAGAGTAAAACACTTGATTCTTACCGTTTTGGAATCCATTCAGCTGATTTCCGGGTCTGGCTCTACCACTTTTAGCATAGCTTAGCATAATCCATTGAATCTGATTTAGACCATTAGCATCGCGCTCAAAAATAACCAAAGAGTTTCGATATTTTTTCTGTTTAAATCTTTACTCTTCTGTAGTTACATCGTGTACTAAGACTGACAGAAAATTAAAAGTTGTGATTTTCTAGGCCGATATGGCTAGGAACTATACTCTCAAACTGGAGTTATAATCAAGGACTTTGCTGCCGTAACATGGCTGCAGGAGGCGTAGTGATATTACGCAGTGCGCGAAAATAGTCCCCTGCTATAGAAAGTTACCAAGGGGACTATTTTCGGGAAGTGAGTAATATCACTGTTATTTTTAGCGCGATGCTAATGGTCTAATTAGATTCAATGGATTGTGCTAAGCTATGCTAAAAGTGCTAGCACCAGACCCGGAGATCAGCTGAATGGATTCCAAAACTGTAAAAATCAAATGTTTAACTTTAGGGGAGCTGGAAAAAGAGCACATTTTCAAAAAAAGTGGAATGTCCCTTTAATATCCTAATGATTTTTTTGGCATAATAAATTAACCCATACAATGTATTTTTGGCTATTGCTACACATAAACCCATGCGACTAATGACTGGTTTTGTGGTCCAGGGTCACATATTGCGAATACAGTATGTCCAAAATATATTCATAGATGCCTGGATGGTGCACTTTTTCAAATTGTTATACTGGTTGTATAATGTGTATAAAAAAATGCCAAGTGAACCAACTTTTACTTGTGCTTTGAGACATTTGCACCCAATGTACATAGCCAAAGTTTGCAAAATGTCTTCAAAGTATGCAGTTACATCAATCAGATCTTGTCTAACCTCCGGCTGGTCTGTCTTTAAATGCTTGATCTCTGAAACATGATAATGTGGCAGATCAGGAATAAGCACAGGATGTATTGGACATGTTTTTCCTCTTTAAAGGAAGCATGTGTCTTTCCCCCTCTTTTATTATAATATTGCCATGTTCATAGCACATACGTCTTCATTTAACCGTACACATGGTGGGCATTTTAAGAGCCCAGTGTTTCCTGTTGAATCAGCGTACACGTAACTGAGATTTTGCTCACATGTGCATTTTATTATGTTGGTAAATGCTAGACACAACTAGAACTAACCCCTCTTTTGATGTTCAGTTTTTTGATGAATAAGAAATGTTGGAATTGATTAATGCATAAACTTCAATGAAAACATGTCTGGCCACATCACAAGATCACTGAGATGAAACGGCTTTGACCTTTATTTAAATGCATATATGCATTTTCTAACCTAACCTACAGGATGGTTTGCTTTGTCTCCTACAGACTGCGATAAACAGTCAGTTCTTCAGATGGTGACAACCTTCACAAGCTCCTCATGGCACAATATCACCTCTGATGGGTCTGAAGTTGAATGGTTCCCTAACAACACCCACCCATCCATCTCCGAGGACCCTGCTGAAGTTAATAACAGTCCACAGTGGCTCCAGATCGACCTCGGAGAAAAACGAAGGATCACAGGTAATACACACATAAACCTTAGACACCTGACTTGTTTATTGCAGTACATTCTAGGATTGCCTTCTTCATGCATGCTTTGCTGGCCTAGTTATCTTTTAAGGCATCGTACTATACAATGCTGTCTAGGTATGCCTGCTAGGTCATTTACATACAGTTTAACTGTTTTCAACTAAGCGTATCTGGACATGCACAATTCCTGACGCTCGTGATGCTGGAAGTCGCTAAGCTTCCATTGAAATGAACGAGATCATTCAAAATTTTGCGCTTTTATGACTTGTCCCGTATCTGGACACCCACAATTCCTGACGCTCGTGTTGCAAGAAGTTGCCAAGCTTCCACTGAAATGAACGAGATCGTTCAAAATTTTGCGCTTTTATGACTTGTCGCGTATCTGGACACCCCACATTTCCTGACGCGCGTGTTGCCGGAAGTCGCCAAGCTTCCATTGAAATGAATGAGATCATTCAAAATTTTGCGCTTTTATGACTTGTAACGTATCTGGACACCCACAATTCCTGACGCTCGTGTTGCCAGAAGTTGCCAAGCTTCCACTGAAATGAACGAGATCGTTCAAAATTTTGCGCTTTTATGACTTGTCGCGTATATCTGGACACCCACAATTCCTGACGCTCGTGTTGCCAGAAGTTGCCAAGCTTCCACTGAAATGAACGAGATCATTCAAAATTTTGCGCTTTTATGACTTGTCGCATATCTGGACACCCACAATTCTTGACACTCGTGTTGCTGGAAGTCGCTAAGCTTCCATTGAAATAAACGAGATCATTCAAAATTTTTACGCTTTTATGAAACGAACAACCAAAATGCATAAAAACCTTGTTGTGTAAACAGCCCCATAAATCTCATTACTAGACTTGATCCCAACACAAACAACAATTTGAAATACCTCAGGATGGGTTAAGAGGGGTGATTATCCTCTCAAAAGGGCTTTCTCGTGATCAGCTCTGAAGTTTTAAGCATTACTTTCCGAGCACATGAGCGTAGACCAACACCCCCATCAACTAACTGGTATCTGTGTCTTTTGAACAGTTCCTGGTATCACATGAAGAAAGACCCTCTCTGTGTCCATTCATCCCAAGTACAAACCCTCTTACAAAAGCACATTTAAATATAGGAAGACGCAGGACGTGTCGTTTATTTTGAGCGTGCAGCGTGTAGTCGGCACAGGCGAGGTAAATCTGCTCCGCTTGAAGAGTCACGGTGTACTCGAAACAAGATAATGCTCACTTTGTCTCCTATGTGGGAACTGTGCTTTGGGATATGATGACCTTGAGTGAAACCAGCACAGTTCAGAGTAAAGGCTCTGTTATCTTCATGGTGATGCCGTAAATTTGCCAGGCTAAATATGGCTCAAGAAAAATTGTCTACGTCCTTAGGGTCTCCATGTACTGTTGTTATTTTTCATCTGTGTGAATAAAAACTTAATCGTAAATTGCTAAGAGAGTATCATAAATATAGCAATAAGGCACGGGGGTTATTTGTTATAATTATTTTTATGGATATAAGTCACATACACCGCATACTCCAGCCAAATATCAAAATCACCTCATGATTTCCTCGCCCTCAAGCAATCCGAGATACATATGTCCATCATCTTTTAAACAAACACATTTGGGGTTATTTCAGTAAATGTCTTTGCTTTTCCGAGGTTATAATGGGAGAAAACGGGGATCAGGGAACAACTTCTGACTTTAAACCCCCAAAAAAGTGCGTTCATGCTTTACAGGGGTAATCCACATAGCTTCACCGGTTTAGCTGGTCTCCCAACTTGGTTTTAGCTGTTATTGCTCGTGTAGCAAGCTGGTCTAGCTGTGTTTTGGTCACTTTTTAAGCTGGTCTAGCTGGATTTAGCTGGTCAGGCTGAAAGACCAGCTGACCCATCAGCTTGACCAGCTTTGCCAGGCTGAGGGGACCGGCTTAAACCAGCTACTGCCACCTTAAACCAGCTAAAACCAGCTACCAGGTCTTAGCTGGATTTTTCAGTAGGGTAATGATATTTTGATATTGCAAAATAAACTTGTATTTCAGTCAACAAGATAAACTAGATAGAAAAGTTTGAAGACAAACTTTATGTTGGCTTGACAAAGCCTAGCCTGAACGTTTAAAACAGATTGAGAGAAATTTAAAACAAGTTTAGTTTAGTAATATAACTTTCCGTAAACATGATACCAAAAGTTACCATGTTAGCATGTTTAGCACTAAGTTAGCATGATGTTAACATAAATTTGCATGAAGCTAGCATGATGTTAACATGAATTAGCATGAAGCTAGTATGATGCTAACATGAATTAGCATGAAGCTAACATGATGCTAACATGAATTAGCATGAAGCTAACATGAATTAGCATGAAGCTAGCATGATGCTAACATGAATTAGCATGAAGCTAACATGAATTAGCATGAAGCTAACATGATGCTAACATGAATTAGCATGAAGCTAGCATGATGTTAACATGAATTAGCATGAAGCTAGTATGATGCTAACATGAATTAGCATGAAGCTAACATGATGCTAACATGAATTAGCATGAAGCTAACATGAATTAGCATGAAGCTAGCATGATGCTAACATGAATTAGCATGAAGCTAACATGAATTAGCATGAAGCTAACATGATGTTAACATGAATTAGCATGAAGCTAGCATGATGCTAACATGAATTAACATGAAGCTAGCATGATGCTAACATTAATTAGCATGAAGCTAGCATGATGCTAACTTGAATTAGCATGAAGCTAACATGAATTAGCATGAAGCTAGCATGATGCTAACATGAATTAGCATGAAGCTAGCATGATGCTAACATGAATTAGCATGAAGCTAGCATGATGCTAACATGAATTAGCATGAAGCTAACATGATGCTAACATGAATTAGCATGAAGCTAGCATGATGCTAACATGAATTAACATGAAGCTAGCATGATGCTAACATGAATTAGCATGAAGCTAGCATGATGCTAACATGAATTAGCATGAAGCTAGTATGATGTTAACATGAATTAGCATGAAGCTAGCATGATGCTAACATGAATAAGCATGAAGCTAGCATGATGCTAACATGAATAAGCATGAAGCTAGCATGATGCTAACATGAATTAGCATGAAGTTAGCATGATGCTAACATGAATTAACATGAAGCTAGCATGATGCTAACATGAATTAGCATGAAGCTAGCATGATGCTAACATGAATTGGCATGAAGCTAGCATGATGCTAGCATGATTAGCAGGAAGCTAGCATGATGCTAGCATGATTAGCATTAAGCTAACATGAATTAGCATGAAGCTAGCACGATGCTAACATGAATTAGCATGAAGCTAGCACGATGCTAACATGAATTAGCATGAAGCTAGCACGAAGTTAACATGAATTAGCATGAAGCTAGCACGATGCTAACATGAATTAGCATGAAGCTAGCACGATGCTAACATGAATTAGCATGAAGCTAGCACGATGCTAACATGAATTAGCATGAAGCTAGCACGATGCTAACATGAATTAGCATGAAGCTAGCACGATGCTAACATGAATTAGCATGAAGCTAGCACGATGCTAACATGAATTAGCATGAAGCTAGCACGATGCTAACATGAATTAGCATGAAGTTAGCATGATGCTAACATGAATTAGTATGAAGCTAGCATGATGCTAACATGATTAGCATGAAGTTAGCAAGATTTATTATGAAATTAGCATAAAGCTAGCACGAAACTAGCATGAAGCTAGTATGACTTAGCATGGAGCTAGCATAAGGCTAACATGACCAAAAGACCCAACCCCCATGTCTCTATGATGTTCGGATCCAGAGATATAAGGCTTTGTTTATTATGTTGCTAGGGTGCTCATATTTGGTTGCTAGGGGCGTGGCTTAATACATCAATAAGAATCCTCCGAGACTGATTGGATGCCTGAGCAAAATGAGCCCACCCCCATGTCTCTGTGACACTGTGCTGCAAAGATATCCATCTGGGCATTTTATAATGGCAGTCTATGGGATATGTTGCTAGGGTGCCCAAAAATGGTTGCTAGGGGCGTGGCTTAATAGTTATGGGGCGATCCTGAGAGACTGATTGGATGCCTGACTAAATTGAGCCCACCCCCATGTCTCTACGACACTCTAAAGTGAAGATATTCCATCTGGGACGCTTTTATTCCCTTATATGGGCATGTTCCCTGCCCCATTATAAGTCAATGGGGAAATTTGGGTGCCCCTTACACCCCAAGGGTGAAACTTACACCCCAATGTGATGTATGTTCTTACAGAGCCTGCCAGCCTCTTCAAATGTGGTAACCCACAAGTTTCTAAAAATTTCTCGCTTGCAGCTATGACCCGTCAAAGTTTGTCGCAATGTTAAGTCAATGGAAAATTTGGGGTGTTTGAGCGCCCCGTTTAGGAATTCGGTAGGTCCCATCAGTTAGAAAAGTCATAGCACCAATCTACGTACCAGTCTTAAAAGTTTTGTAAAGTTTTGTGGGTGTAGCTTGAAAGCTCTAGGAGGAGTTACTGTGAGAAAAAGTGTGGACCAGAATAATAATAATAATAATAATAATAAGCTTAGATCGAAGAACAGTATGTTGGCTTTGTCAAGCCAACATAATAAAAACTAGTGTTAACTAAAATAGGAAAAATAAGAATTTCCCTCCATATTTATATAAAAAATTTGAAAATATTTCATCTTAAATGAAAATATTTGGTAACCCTTGTCTAATGCTATGTACACTCCGAACGCGGGGAACCGCGTTACTCGCGGGATTTAACTTCGTGTCATGCAAATGTTTAGCGAATTTGGGCGAAGACGTGTTTTAGGCTTATAGCACGGCAAATGCACCGCCATTATCGCGTCATTCGCATCGCCCCACGCAAGGACGCGACTGATAGCGTCTTTGCATTGACTTTGTATGTAATCTACTCACGCAAATCGTTGAGCTCGTGTCTGGTATAAACCCACAGTAAGAGATATTCTTACCTGTTCAGTTTTATAATTCCTCTCTTGTTTATTTTGGTGTATACATGCATATTAATCTTCAAGGACAAGTTTTAATGGCTTTTAAAAAGGTACCACCTCCTCTCAGGTTTCTTTTCTTGCTTTATACAGCTGCTTCTCTTTGAACTGTTCAGGCTTTTCGCAGACGAGTAACTTCCTTTGACAACTCAAGCACACTTTCAAGTCATCACACTTCAATCTCAAAACTTCACACTTTTTCTAAATGAAGTGGTGGCTCCACATCTTTGATGTTCTTAATTGTTCTCAGTGGGTAATAACAGGGCTTTGGGTCTTTCAGCACTATCGTGTAAACTTCACTTCAGCGTTTTCCTCAAGAATGTGATATTTAACCGAAAGAGTCTGGTAGGCGCTGTCTGGAAGTGCTTGTAACATTAGGCTATAGACTTCATTTCAATCACATTTCTGGTCTGAATGAATGCTTACATCACAGGAAAATGACTTGAGGGGCACAAAGGGCTAAATGCCTTTTTTAAGATCTTTTTATCATGATGAATGTTTCTCATAAACTGTGTTTGTTTTGTAGGTATTTTGACAACAGGGTTGACTATTGCGAACCTTGAATATTTTGTGAAAAACTACAAGATTGAGTACAAAGAGAGGAATCGCTGGCGGGTGTTTACCCAGTATAACAGCTCCAGTGATATGGTAAGACTATCTTTACAGGTTGGATTTTTTTACATAACATGCACTATCATGCAAAATATGATCATATTAATCATAGTTTTGGCAGTTTGATTATCATTTGTAATACCAGAGTTTTACTAAAAATTTCATGGTATCATGGTTTGTAAATTTGTGGAAACAGTGGTTTCACTACAAATTAAAGGACAAGTTCGGTATTTTACACTTAAAGCCCTGTTTTCAGATTGTTTATGGTGAAATAGAATGGTTTTGACTGAAATTTCGACATATGCGGCTGCCCCGAGAATTTTCGCGTGTTTGTGTTTCACCTCCCACCTCTACAATGGGTTTAATGGTGCACTGGAACAATCCTTCCTAAAATGCATTAAACTTTCGTTTACAAAGACGTGAAACTCACCGAGTGGTCAGGGGTGTTCACTGAAATGCTCACACAAAAACCTCTGCAAAATACGCATTCCAACGGGTTTTTGCCGGGAACTTTGTTTCTATTCTTGCTATTGGCAATGGCGGATTAGTGCCACCTCCTGGGCTGGAGTGTCTATTATTCAAGCTCTAAGCGGAAGAATGTACGGGTGTGAGGCGTTTGGAAAAATAGGTCCACAAGTTAACAACGAATGCTAAAACAGCTGTTGGAAAGCATCTTTTGCAGCGATTTTTTTGTGAGCATATCAGTGAACACCCCTGACCACTCGGTGAGTTTCACGTCTTTGTAAACGAAAGTTTAATGCATTTTAGGAAGGATTGTTCCAGTGCACCTATAAACCCATTGTAGAGGTGGGAGGTGAAACACAAACACGCGAAAATTCTCGGGGCAGCCGCATATGTCGAAATTTCAGTCAAAACCGTTCTATTTCATCATAAACAATCTGAAAACAGGGCTTTAAGTCTAAAATACCGAACTTCTCCTTTAAATCAGAAATGACAGTAAATTTTCATAGTGGACATTTCATGGTAATTTATATAGCTCATTTTAACATTTATGCATTCGAAAGATGCTTTTATCCAAAGCAATTTATGCTACGTACACACCAAATGCGGGGCATCACGTTACCCGCTCTAGATTACCCACGGAATTTAACTTCGTGTCATGTAAATTTTTTGCTTGAGTTGAATATTTTCAACTTGGCGGAGACACGTTTGAGGCGAATAGCGTGTGTTTTTGCGTCACATGCACCGCCCATATGCGTTATTCGCATCGCCCTATGCGAGGAAGCATCTGATCGCGTCTTTGCATTGACTTTGTATGTAATCTACTCGCACAAATTGTTAAACTCGCGTCTGGTGTAAACCCACAATTACTGTGCATTGCAAGGTATCCTATAAATTGTTTATCATCTTTCCCTTGGTTCGAACCTATGACCCATGAATGTTGCATTGTTTCAAAAGAAGCTTTACATGAAAGACGAAGAAAAGAAAATGGAAAAATTATAAAAAGTGGGAGGGGGTTTAAAGGTATTTCATGCATTCTGATTTATTAACACAGTTTAATGCTGCATTCACATCAGCTGCGGTAGAGGCGTCAAGCGCGAGTGATTCCAACGTTAAGTCAATGGAAAGACGCGTTTGCGTGCCACTGGAGGTCTCGCGGCGCAAATGAGACGTGATTCTGCCTCATTTGTGCATCTAGTTCGCGTGAATCGTACAAATTGAGCGTTGCAGCTGGAAACGTGCAAGTTGAAAAATTTGAACTTTGGCGGAAAATGTGCCGCGTTAACCAATCAGGAGCTTGCTCTAGTAGTGAGGTGATTACAGGAAGCGAGCAGAGTTGCAGAAGATCCTCCCATGACGCAAATTTCCGCATGAATGTCTCTGACTAGAATTTCACGCACGAAAGAAGCGAGTACACTCAAAATGTTCAAGCATCCATAGGGCTGTCACAATGATAAAATAATCGTCTCATTGCGATGAGGTCGAACATCATTTCAGATCACCGCAATGATTGCAGATCTATCTTAAAACACAAGGGGGAGCTGCAGCGCCTGTGAAAATGAGAACGTATCGGATGGCATATCGGATTGCAAAGCCATTCAATACAGTGGAAAAACAGCATTTAAAGAAATGCTGCAAAACTTTGATAAGCAGTATGAACTGCCAGATAAAACATACATTTCCAAAACGGCTATTCCAAATTTAGAGAAGTGAAGAATGCTTTTTAAGGATTTGTAGGAATAGATTTTTTTTGCGGCCACTACAGACGTGGTCCGGTACTTTTTACACTTTTAAAGAATTTACACTTTTTTAAAGATAAGTTAAATAATTACTTTTCAATATGTGTGTTTTAATATGTACTGCCAGGTAAACCTTATTTCATGAAAAAAAACAAAGAATTATGAGAATTAAATATCAAAGCAATAAAACAGATAATTAATCATCAAAGCCCTAAACAGGAAAATTAATCGTCATAACCGTCACAATTTATTAGACAATTAACCGTCAGCCAAATTTCATAACCGTGACAGCCCTAAGCGTCCAACTACGCGTGGTAGACGCGAATTTGACGCCTCAAACGCGTCTGGTGTGAACCCACAGTAAGAGTTGAATTCCTAATGCTAAACATAGGCAAAGTGTCAAAAAAGCAGTTGGACGTGTGACAGAGTATTTCTGGTGTAAAACAACGTAAGGGGGAAGGAAACGATGACTTTTAATTTTAACTATCCCTTTTAAGAATGTAAATGTAAGTGCAATGTTTTTTATTAAGAATATAAATATAAATGCAAATTTTTCATCAATCTTAGATTTTTGAAGGAAATGCAGACAGCTTCCACCAAACACGCAACACCTTCCATCCGTCCATCGCAACGCGATTCATTCGCCTTGTCCCTCAACAATGGCACAGAATAATGGCCATGAGAGTTCAGCTTCTGGGCTGTCCTTACATAAAACCCGCCCCAGGTACGTTTGTGTAAGGCATTAGTGTATTACAACCAAATTTTTTACATTTAAACTATTAACTAAAGCTCAATTTTGTCTCTGTGCAGTGAATTCATCTCAGGTGACACAGGAGGCCTTGCCTACGCAGCCCATTCAGAATATGACTAAGCCGGTTCCTTCTCAGGCTGATCTGGGTATGACTGTCAGACTTAAAATGATGAAGTACACATTACAGAAGTGCTGGTTTTCTTCCTCTATCTAACCTGTGTTGTATTTTTACTTCTCAGTTCATCTCATTGTTATCATCGTGCCCATTGTTCTGCTCGTGGTCCTTCTGCTGGTGGGGATTTGTGTTGTTAAAATGCTTTACAGGTAAGTCAATTGTATTCACTTTGGTTAATTAGCCAAGTTGTTGTTGAGAAAAAAACATGTTCTCTCTTGATAACCGCCGGGAGGAAGTAATTTACAAATTATGTCAGATAAGACATTTAAAGCTCATACATACATTTTTACTAACAGGAGAAAATACTCCAGTCTTGTCAAAGTCCTCTATCCATTAAAGGTGCAGTGTGTAAATTGTATAGTTACAAATCTAGTGGTGAGGTTGCGAATTTCAACCAACGGCTCAGCCCACTGCTCACCCCTTACTTTTGAAACACACAGAGAAGCTATGGTAGCCGCCACCGGACAAACATGCCCTTGTCGTAGACAACTTAGTTAAAACACTTTGTCCGTTAAGGGCTTCTGTAGAAACATGGCGGCACAAAATGGCGACTTCCATGTAATGGGACCCTTGGTGTATGTAGATAAAAACGTCTCATTCTAAGGTAATAAACCTTCACTATGAGAGGTCATTATACTGATAATATAGTTTTGTATATTATTTTGCATTTCTGTCAGGAGATCCTTCTAAAAATTACACACTGCACCTTTAAACATCTTCATTAATTTTACCCCTGTAAGGAACTTGTTTTATTCTGTTGATGAAGTTTTTAACCAAGTAAATCAAAATGTAGTTTTACATTATTTAGGAAAAATTTATTAATTAAACAACTTTACTTTTATTCCCCATCATTAAACCTGGTTCTTGCAATAAGTATAGACATAAAAGCTAGCATGGTGCTCAAAAACCTGACCTTCAGTCCATTTACAGTGTTGAATAAAGATTACGATTTTCCAGGCATTGCTGTTGTATTTTGTCTGCCTATTCTCTGTTGTCTGTCTTGAGAGGGCTTAAGGGTCAGATATGTATACTGGAGGACTTATCTCAGTCTGTATGAAACCCCCATTATCAAACACAGCAGACGCGTATGCTCATGCAGTGATTTGCCTGCCCTAACAGATATTGCAGCCGCTGGTGTCCATAAAGCAGCCACCGTAAACTGATATAAACTGAGCACCTCGTGGGCTGTTGTGATTTCTTCAAGGCACTTGTGGGTTCCATTCATAAAGAATGGAAATGTTAAGGAAGGAAGATAAAGAAGGGTTGAGGGTCAAAGGTCAGTGTCAGGAGATGTGCCAGCTGAATCAGTCTCTGGAGAGAGAAAGCTCTATGATGTAATGATGATCAATGACTACAGATGCTTTCATAGAGGTGTTTCAGGGGAATAGTATGGCTTTTTTATGTGCCGTGAATGATGAGGGTTTAGGGAGACTGCGGACTGTGCCACCTGTGTCTCTGTTGCTGATGTTTGTCATTGTCCCACAGTAAGAAGACAAAGGAGAACACGTACGGCTCTGCGGATGCACATCACACGGGTCAGTGAATACACTTAAAGGGACAGTTCATCCGAAAATAAAAATGTGTTTTATAATTTACATCACAAATCACATTTCAAGTCATTGCAAACCTGTATGGTGTTCATGTTTTGAAGGTGGTTTATTCATTTTGTCCATGCAATAAAAGCATACTTTGAAAAAGGGCTGTCAAGCTCTATATTTGCATCACAAAGTTTCAAGACATGTGTTTTAGGATTGCATTTGATAGGGTTGTGTTTGGAATAGATAAGAAATAATACTGGTAAACAAAACAAAAATTGTGTAATGTACACGTTTGCACCGACAACAAACCTGACTGTAATGGCATACTTCATTTTTTTTTTGTCTCTTCAATCTTTAATCCTTCTTATTGTCACCATGACATCTCCCTTCTTATATACTTTCCTTTCTTTTCTGCATGTATAATTAAGGCCTAGCTGCTTGACAAGCGTGAAGGGTAAATCCATATTTCACGGCTGATTGTTAAATGATTCTCATCTACAGGCTGTTGGAGACAGATAAAACAGCCCTTTGCCAGACATCAGTCTACAGAGTTTACCATTAAATACAACACTGAGAAGGACCCCATCCAGAAACTAGACCTGGTAACCAGTGCAATGGCAGGTGAGATTGAAATTGAACAAGCACATATTTGGTGTTTAGTATTTAGCTATATATAGTGGTTTTCGGACCAAGATTTCACTGTGGGTGGAGCAAACCATACGGCAACAACAAAAACATTTGGCCAAAAATATATTTTTAAATGTATTTATTTTTAAATTTATATTTAAATATATGCTACATACATTTTGTAGAAAGTGAAGCTTAATTAACTCTTTCACCGCCAGCATTTTTTTAAAAAGTTGCCAGCCAGCGCCAGCGTTTTCATGATTTTCACCAAAGTTTAATGCCTTCCAGAAAATGTTCTTCTTTAAATATATTAACATACAATATACCAAATGAAAGAACAGACCCTCTGCTTTCAAAAAAAAAAAAAAAAACGTTTCATCCTACCTTTAGTGGTTCTTTTGCAATCAGCTTTTGAATATGGGTAGGTTTCTGCAAAAACACCACATTTTGAGCAAAAAGCAGAGATAATTCCATTTTTGTGACGAACTTTTCATAGAGATCCCATTCAGAGCGATCTTTAAAACAGACACGGACATGCAGCCGCTTGCCATAGGGCAATACTTCCGGGTTTAAAAAGTAGCGGTATTGCGGAAAGACGGAAAATCTCGTCATTGGCGGGGAAGCGTTTTCTCTTAATTGATGAGATATCTCGTCAATGGCGGTGAAAGAGTTAAAAATATTTTTGAATTTGAAAATTGAATATAAATTTTTTTTAAATGTATTTCAGGGGCAACAAATACATGTCTTCTTTTACAACCCATAAAGCAAAAAAATATATTTATCCTGGCCAAAATATAAAAGTTTAGAAAGTATATTTTTCAGTTCAAAATATATTTAATTTTAACCTTTTTAAACCTGTTATCTTTACAGGTTATAACATAAACACAGTTTTTCTTCCAATGCGACGTGAATATGAATGCTTTAAAATATATTTCAAAATATACAAAAAATGGCCAAAAAATATATTGGTGAATATTTATTTTTATAAACATATCTACAAATATATTGCTATATATATATATATATATATATATATATATATATATATATATATATATATATATATATATATATATATATATATATATATATATATATATATATATAGCCCATTTTTTATATTTTGAAATGTATTTAAAATTGTATTAGAAAATATATATTTTTTGCTGTATGGGTTGGATGTTCATTTATATGTCAATGACATGCTTGCACAATACTGGCACGCATTAACCAGCTTTTTTAGTTCTTTTTGCAAATGCGTGTGAAGTTTTTTTAATTGAACTTTATATTACATATAAATATTAAAATATAACTTATCAGGACTGGACTCACAAAGACAAAGTGTTTAATTCTGCCACTGTAGTCTGGTAAAAGACTAAGGCCTGAACACTTTCTTGAGACGAAATACTCATTGGCTGATAATTGAGCAATTTATGACATTATCATTCTGCGCCAAGAAATAATTTTTTTTTAAATAATGGCAACCACCTGAACGCACGCCAAATGAACGTGTCTGCTGATGCTGAATTGACAGTTTTCCCTCTGCTCTCCTTCGGGGCTGTAATTAATGATGATTTGAGGTTTGCGCAAGACGTCAAGCTTACATCCACTTATTAAACCTTGACGCTTGACTTTCAGCCTCTCAGAGGAAATATAAAAAAGGTTTACATTGATTTTAGTTTGCTATTACATTTTTAGTCTTAATTACAGTTGTAGAGAGATGCAGACAGTTTATTTATTACTCTGTCAGCTGTTCTTCATTAGACTGTAAGGGAGCATCTTTAAAATATCCGTTTTTTATGTTCCTCATATGATGGCATTGGTTATTTCGTGTTCTTGGTCCTGTTCTTTAACTCTTTCACCGCCAGCGTTTTTTAAAAAAGTTGCCAGCCAGCGCCAGCGTTTTTCATGATTTTCATCAAAGTTTAATGCCTTCCAGAAAATGTTCTTCTTTAAATATATAAACATACAATATACCAAATGAAAGAACAGACCCTATGCTTTCAATAAAAAAAAAAAAACGTTTCATCCTACCTTTAGTGGTTCTTTTGTAATCAGCTTTTGAATATGGGTAGGTTTCTGCAAAAACACCACATTTTGAGCAAAAAGCAGAGATAATTCCATTTTTGTGACAGACTTTTCATAGAGATCCCATTCAGAGCGATCTTTAAAACGGACAGGGACATGCAGCCGCTTGCCATAGGGCAATACTTCCGGGTTTAAAAAGTAGCGGTATTGCGGAAAGACGGAAAATCTCGTCATTGGCGGGGAAGCGTTTTCTCTTAATTGATGAGATATCTCGTCAATGGCGGGGAAAGAGTTAAAAATGCCACAGTTGGTTAACCAGGTACATTTCTAGATAACTCTGCATAAACCAGGATGTTCCTAATTTTCATTTCAAGCTGTCTTAATGTTTAGCCAGCTATATTAACAGAGAAACGTATCCAACTTCTTATGAAGAAGATATCTCAGGTTATACTATTAATAAGCATGTTCATAGACACTGTTGTCATTGTTTTATTGCTCCCATACTGAATCTCCCTCTTCATCTTCAGCCGAGTACCAGCAGCCACTTATGCTTGGCACGGATACGGTGTCTAGAAAAGGCTCAACATTCCGGCCCATGGACACGGATGCCAAAGACAAGGACATTGAGGCTACATCTCACTATGACCGCTTGCAAACAGGAATCCAGTACGCCTTGCCACTGACCAATCAAGAGCCGGAGTACGCCACGCCAATCATCGAACGCCACGCTTTCCGCAAAGATCCCTTCATAACAGATCCCAGCTACAGCGTTCCAGGGGCGGTACTTAACAAAAGCCCATCGTTTCGGGCGATGGAGGGCAATAACTGTAGAAAAGTAATCGGAGGGCTGGCTGGAAGCTACCAGATGCCTCAGGTCAAAAAAGACGGAGGGAAGTGCTTGGAGGGTATCTACGACAGCCCGAAAATCCGCAAGTCTGTCAGACAAAATGGAAATTTGGAGTACCAGAGACCCCAAATAAAAGCCCCCGTGCATGAGTGCTATTCAACTCCAAGAGACTGTGTTAGACTGGCCATCTCTGGACCCAGACCGGACCCCGAGGGCAGTAGATCTGACCCAGAGGGCAGCAGCTCAGATGGTACCTGAGCAGAACTATACTGTGATGTGCTTGATATATCAACCAAATCACCTCCGGATTCTTCTGTTAACTTATTTGTATGTAAGGGACACCTTTGTTTTGTATTTTTGCAGTTGAAGACAGATGGGGATGTGAAATTGTGTATTGTGTGTATATATGACTTGCATCGTTTTAAATAATTGTTTTTTATTCTTTCTCCTGTTTCGTGAAATGGGAATCTATTTTTTTTTAATTAATGCGATAACACTTTACAGTAAGGTTGTATGTGTTAACATTAGTAAGTACATTAGCTTACATGAACTAACAATATGCAATATAGTTTATCAGGGTTTGAATAGTTTGGTTCCAAAAACAGATAACTATAGGCTGCTATAGAAGTTTTGTTTATTGTTAGTTCATGATGGCACATTTACTAATTTTATCAAAAACAACCTTTATTGTAAAGTGTTACCAAATGCTTTGCCTGTATCAGAGGACAAACAACAAAATGCGGAAATATGCAAAAAATGTGTCTTTGTGAACTGTGAAAGTGAGCCAGATTTTTATGCATACAATGTGATCATCTCAATGTTTTCAATCCCAGGTCTACAGGCAGAAAACTAGAGATGGTTTTGTTCCTTTCTAACCCAGTTTAGACTGCTTGTAAGGATTGTATGTTTACCTTATCTTTACCAGTTTTTCTGTCATTTTATTTCCTGCTTCTTCATGCTGATTTAATTTTCTTCTTCATGCCGACTGTTGTCCTGATGTCAACGTATTGGGGCATACACTTGTTTCTTTGTCCAGATGATTGTTGACTGCGAAGCAATAACAGACTGAAATGTTATTTGGTCCTGTTCGTTTAGTGTATGGGAATATACATGCATATGTACATGTTTGATTTGTATATTAAGATGAGAAACAAAAAATAGAGGAAATGTTACTGCGTTCCTGAAGATCTGGGCATTGCTGCTGTGTTTGAAGGACAATCCTTGTTAAAGATTTCAGACAGGTCTTCATTTCTGTGAAATGTTGGTGGGGATTTGGTTTGGGACTGTGCCCATGAAGATCTTGTCGTGCTGGTGTGTTGAAGTGCTGGGAATCTCAATGCTGTGTTTGTGCTCATCTTAAACCCTGATTAAAAACACCAGCTGCTGAACCTGCCCTATGAAGGTCTATTCACTTAAAAATGTGCACATCTCAGCAGAACCAAAAGAATTTTAAGGCTTTAGTGAAAACGGGTTGTCAAACCAGACATCCCAGAAACCCTTGTGTGGTATTGAAAAGAATGTAACAGTGTAGTGTTAGCTTATTGACCCTCTCTTTTAACCTGACTGCCACAGATTTGAGGTCGTAGGCCTATGTATAAAATGCAGGCATATATAGGTACACATACAACCACACATGTACAAACAGATGTGTGTTGTTCATTTGATAAAGCATTATTTTAGCAACAAAAGGGTTATGGGTTTGATCTCATAGTTCAATCTGTTTTAAGTCGATCTGGAAAAATCCAGTGGAATGATATCTTATGGCTTTATTAGTTCATGTAGTATTATTTATTGTAGCTAATGGACTTTGTTTATCTTACAAACGCGGTGTTGCCAACTATTTTAAATGTAAAACTAGATAAAGTCAGCTTGAAGTCACTTATCGTACCAGATGATGTGATACTCACGACGCAATCAATAGGTTTTTCGAGCCGACAGGCGCATGACGTCAAGGTGCCGCGAGAGCGATAGAGAAATCATACAAAGAAGCTTAATTTCGAATCGCTCTCGCGGTACTTTGACGTCATCTGCTTGTTAGTTCTGGCGGCGCTGCCTGAAGTGGAACAACAAGCGCGTGCATGTTGACAAACTGTCACACACTCAAATCAGCTCGCAGTTTTTCATAAGAGTTTTATAATCTCCTCAGAGTTTAATATGCGCACAAATCGCCTCAAAGTTTAATATCAGCAGAAACTTGATGTCTTAAGCAGAAATGTTTACAATTTTAGTACTTTTATCAATTTGTCCGTCGAGTTAAAACAATGCGCGCATCGTTTGGACTACTTTATGACACTTTTATAGTGTTTGAATTTCTTTCATGGACATTTGTTCATTTTTATTGTTATATGGAAGAGTGACCAGGGATATTCTTCAGAAATTTGTATGTTACTGATCAACTTGAAGGTAAACATGACTTTGAGGTAAGCAAGCAATTCTATTAAATCTATAGCTCGGATTTCTGCTCTAATGCTACCCCCTACTGTTCAAATGCAGTACTGCAATGGTTAAAGAATACCTACAACAATTCACATTCACATTTTCATCAGTGTTAAACTCATGACCTTTAGCATAATGCAATGCAGTATTATGTACCTAAGTTATACAGAATCAAAACAGCAACACTCAGGGCAAACAAATGTAAGTTTATTCAAACATTTCATGTCATACATAACTACACGTGTAACATTGATTCCAAATCTCCCAAGTTACAGAAATGATGACACTGAAAATAAAAGCAGTGTTTAAAAAAGATAAATGCAGAAACCAGTTAAAAATAATTTGCTATGAAGAACTAAAATGACCATCTGGGTTGTCTGTGCCATGCACTGGCTGTGTGGGAAGAAACTAGTGCCCCAAGGGGACGCACTGCACCCGAGTCCATACTAATCAGTAACAAAGAACATAAGTTACACAAACAGCTCACTTAGCCAACCCACATACTGATAAGAGAAGACCATATGGCCAAAAGAACTGATTGCCCTCATATAACATCTAATAAAACACCTGTGAAGATTACAGTGAGGAAAACAAAGCAGCAGAACATAAGTGTGAGGATCATGAATAATGTAAGTATTGCACTAAGGCATAAGCATGTATTCTTCATTTAGGGCATGTTTATATTGCCCATATGTTTATTTAAATATGGAGTAATCAGTGTAGGAAGATCTTGAGACGCAAGAGCTTTCACAGCCGAATATGTTTTTAGGAGATACATATTTCATACCGTGAGAGTTAGTGATATGTTAAATAACTGAATAATAGGAAAGCAACACTGATGATTATAGAAACCGTTATAGTGAGCTATACAGTAGTGATCTTACAATTCACAGATTTGAGGCACTAGAGCTAACTTTACTTGGACTGAATAGGGGGAGGTGGTTGTTTAAAATCCCTACAGAAAAACATTTTTATCCTTTATTATTCGCACAACATAGAGTAAATAGGTTTGATTTAAATAAACTCATGTTGTTGACTAAAAATACTAGTACTCTCCCCTAACCAATTAATAGTAGTTAATACAGTAGGTATGTTCAATGACACTGTCGGGTCTAGTAGTGGACACTGTTCAGCATGGAAATATGTTCAAAAATACTTAAGAGGATATGCAAGAGAAAATATCATCAAGAAATCTCTACTTTTGATATATATTTCACCCCAAATAAAAAAAAGTAGAGATGCACCGATACATCGGCCAATAATAGCTATAAGCCGATAAAAGCTATTTTTCCACACTTTCAGTTATCACACGATAGTTTTAAAGCAACACCAAAGAGTTTTTTTTACCTTAAAATAACGCTTCCAAAACAGTTTCAGTCGTTCATCCACTCTAAACAGGGTGAACAGCACTTTCACATTCGCTTTGCAGCCCTCTATCGGCCAAAACCGCACTAAAGAAGTTTCCAAACGTCGGGTAGTGGTCCTGTAGTCTGAGTGAATACTACAAAAACTTGCTTTATGGCAGACCTACAATCCAATCAGAGCCAGCTATGCCTCAGTATTTATGACAGTGGGTAATGGACAATTACGCTTCTAACCTGTAGGGGGAGCAAAGAGACAAAACTCTTTGGTGTTGCTTTAAAATAGCCGATATATTCTGTCAATCAAAAGAGAACCGGAAAATTCAATAAATTTGGGCTCTGTGTATAAAAAAATGTTAAGTTACATCACTAGTTTAATGTTCAAGATTAATTGTCATTATAAGAATAAATAACATAAAAAAGTAAAAGTAAATATTTATGCAAGTAAATATATCCACCAAACTAAACTATTGGTATCTGGACCGGTATCGGCAGATATCAGTCTGAATAAAAGTCATTGATGGAAATTTTTTATATCGGAGCGTCTCTAAAAAAAATAAAAATAAAAAAAACATTTTATTTGACAAAAAAATGTAATCTAAGTTTGGGTATTTTTTTAATGATAAATTAAGCATGAATGCACACAATTTATTAATTAATTTAAAAAAAAAAAATCACTGCATTTCATTACTGTAATAAAGTGAAGACACAATGCAAAAAGACAAAAACTAGGGGTGAAACCCGGACAATTCTTTAAAATTCTCTCTATACATTTCCATTTACTAAATGGGACTCAAAAACTGTGTACATGTGTAATGTAAATAAATCATGTGTGCATTTGCACTGTCCTGTTTCCATCCCTGTCACCTGACCACCCTGTCTGCAAAACAGGAAGTGACATCACTCTGGACCCACTGCTTTAGAGCACACAGGAGGACAGCTAAGCAGGTTTATCAGCACAGACTTTATCACACTAGACTAAAAGTGAGACATTAAAACTACTGATGTTTTATTTGAAGTTATGAACATATACTTTCTCTTTGCTATATCCATCTACCTTAGGCAATAGGTTCACGCCAAAAATGAAAATTCTGTTGTTATTTACTCTCCCTCAAACTCTACTGAAGGTCATGATATGCATTGAGACAAAAATATACAAAATAAGTTTAGACTCATATGCCGTATTATCCTTAAGAAGCTCCTAATCTTTCCTCCTAAATGTAACTATTATACCATGCGAACAATCCTGTGTGTCCGCAGAGAAACATGTCCTCTCTTCACTCAGTGGTTCATCTCTAGTGGACGTCAAAACAGTCGGTTCTCCATACTGCATCAAACAAAGTATTTTCTTATCTTACATATTTTACACGTGCAGTCTTAATCTCTTTCTGCTCCTTTTTATCCGGTGCTAATCCTCCATCTCCATAATCCTTCCCTCTTAATCTGGAGAACTAAGAGGAATGCTCCGTACATTCCTCTGTCTTGGAGATCTTCTCGTCTGATGGACTCTCACTGGACAAGGCTGTATCTCCATTCTCTGTTCTGTTCTTCACTAAGTGCTTTCCTACAGCTTTAGGAACAGATATCGGGAGGTCATATTAAAGCAAATATGTTTATTTACCAATCGTGCAATTCTTATTTAAATAGCTTGCCTTGTAAGGAGGCGGAGTCAGCAGTCCCATTATTCTGATTGGCTCCTGCTCCCTCCTCCATTTCATCCAGGTACAAACGGTACCGATGGCCACTGTCGTCTTCGTACTCCACGTTCTCATCATCAGAGTCCACTTCTGGAGCCACATAAACCACCTCGAATTCGATCTCGCCCCTCTGTACAGAAAAAAACCTGTGAGGCTCTAAACCTAACCGAGGTCAACATAACCTTTGCTTCCTTGAGAGCTATCGTTTCAGAACAGGGGGTTGTTTGTTAAGCACTCCAGTAATAAGGATTTAAAGGGAAATGTTCCTGTTTACACCTCACAAGCTGTTAAAGATCATCTTAACCTTTGGTAGGCACTCAGCATGGGATTGATACACAGTTCTATTAATAAATTATAGGTCACGCACTTATCCTGTTGTGAAAGCCCCCTTTCGGGGCTGCAAACCAAGCCTCCGTGTGCATCTCTCACCTGCTGTGAAAGTATGGTGACTGCCTCTTTATGCTTGGCATCTCTCAGGTTAATGTTGTTAACTGCTAAGATGGCATCTCCGACATGCAAGCCTCCGCAGCGTTCTGCCGGCTGGGAGGGGTGAATTTCCGAGATGAGGATGGGAACGCCGTGCTCTTTACCACCCTGCGTTACGCGGGGAATGCAAACATCAAATTACGACATCCAAGAGAATAACTATGACTAATTTAGTATCCTTCAAAGGACCTGGATAGATTATCTTACGCATGCAAGCAAAGGTTAAACTCACTGTAATGGAGATTCCAAGTCCTTCATGGTCTTCTTTAGTCAGAACAACTTTGCGTATAGGACCAACACCCTGAGTCTTCTTTAAAGAGTCTGTGTCCTGGAGAAGATGATATACAGGAGGAAATGCATTAGTTTTGGCATAAGGGTCAGTGACAAAACGGTTTGGCAAGATGAGAAATTCAAAAATCTTTTAAAAAACTTTTTTTGAAAGCACACATCAGGTTTATTTCAATGCACATAGTGAATTTATGTTAATTTTATGCAATAAAAAATTACATTTGCACTATTTTTATGAAAGTTAAGACTAAATGGACCTGAAAATGTTAAATGGTGTAACCGCCAATTGTGCCAAAGAATGTAAAATTTAATGCGTTTTTGTAATATTGGTCCTGACATATGCTGAAAACAGTTCTGTTTTCTAAATAATCTTTGACAAATTATGTAAAAATGTATTTAAATTATTACATATTACACTACATATTACACTAAACATTATATTTTATACCACATATTTTATGAATATATGTATATTTTCATTAAAATAAAATACTAGTTACACCAATTGACACACACCGTTACACCACATTGACATTTTTGCAATTATTACCCAAATATTCTTTTAAAATGAAATAAAACCAGAAATTTTAGACTTGGTCCTCAAAAAACAGAATCTGCAAGTAATCTGCAAATTTATTTTGAAATGTTAACCCTTTTACATTTAATTGAACCATACGGACACAAAATAATTAATGTCATGTCATTGACCCATAAGCATGTACTATTATTTGCTAAATGCTTTTATTTTAGAGTAAAATACACTTGATATCATGCATATTACATTCCTTACTAGGGATGCTAAACAATTAATCGCGATTAATCGTTAGCAGAATAAAAGTTTTTGTTTACATCACATTTGTGTGTAAACTGTGTATAATAAATATGTATATATATAAATATGAACACATTCATGTATGATTTTAAGAAAAAAAATGTATATATTAAGTATTTATATATAATATAAATTATACATAAATATACAAATGTATATACACATGTAAACATTTCTAAAACATATACATGCATGTGTGTACATTTATTTATACAAAGTTATTATACACAGTTCACACACACATATATGATGTAAACAAAAACTTTTATTCTGCTAATGATTAATCACGATTAATCGTTAAGCATCCCTATTCCTTACTATACAAAGTGTGCTCTGAAAGATGGATTTAATAAAAAAGCGCTCTCTTACATGGCCAGCAGGTGATGGCAGAGACTTCTTGGGGTCATTGCGCCCCCTGCAGGCTCGGATGACTGTTTTGTGGCGATGCAGGTGAATCTCTGCTTCCAGCTGGTTCCAGAGTTTGTCATGAGCTGGTCCTTTCATGTCCCGACCCAGCAACTGTATCTGCTGTACCCTGAAACAAAGTGAAGAGCTTTCAGCTTTCAATTGACGCCAAGGCCATGTTTAACATTCATGTTTACTCGGAGATCATGAGCGGGCATCTGACAACAGGACAGCACTGGGAATTGTAGGATTGTTGAAAGCAAGCACTGAATGTCAAGTATTATGCACATAAGAGGCTAAAAAACTTTGGAGGCATTTTTTTTGTCACGTGTTAATCTCTTTAACCTCTCCATGTACAAGACTGGATAACCTCTCTTACCTCCCAGCCAACTCCTTGTCTAGGTATTTGGCTGCCAGTCTGGCTCCATAAACCTCAGCCTGTAGTACGGCAATGTGCCTGCGGAGGGCCTCGTTCTCTTTCTTCAGTAATTTTACTTCTGCTTCCAACTTGGCCTCCTTCATCTTCTCTTTCTTACTGGCCTCCAGTTCCTTCTCCTGTGAGATACATACAGAAAAAAAGTGAGAAGGTACAGAGTCTGTTGACTGGGCTAAAGGCTGATTTATACTTCTGCATCAGAACTATACTATAGTCATGTATACTTATGTGTCGTTGATTGTGCAGAATTACACATGACCACTAGTAGGCAGTGTCCATGGGCATGTTTAATCTGGTCTGATGCATAAGTATAAATCAGGCATAGGTATGAGGTCACATTAAATCAACATTGATAACAGCCATTCTGATGAGCTGCCCAGAGATAGAAACCTGGTGTATCAACTTCACAACAATACAAATGACAAACAGGAACGATTGCAGGACAATGAAACACTTTCTGCAGCTCACACAGAACACACAACAAATGCATGTACTACATAAAAATAGATATATACACTATACAATTGCTAATGGTGTGACACAAATGCAGGCAATAAGGACAAACCAATATCACAAGCCCAATGGGTGAATGACATCTCTTTAATTGTTAAACTCTGTATTAAAGAAATAGTTCACCCAAACATAAAACTGGGCCATTAATTCCTTAACCTCTTGTCGTTCCAAACCCATTCCAGCCTCTTATTTGTTTATGTGGACTTACAATATTACTTACAAAAGTGTAATTTTATAGCTTTTGTAGTCCATTTTGCAGTTTTGGAAAAAGGGAGGATATCTCAGGCTTTCTTGAGTTGATCAACACCAATGAGATTTGACATCGACATGTGCCATATTTGAATTTAGCTATTGCATGTAACTTCAGTTTCACTAAATAAGTTCTCTTATAAATGTGCCCCGGCCTGAACCACAAAACCAGTCATAAGTTGCATGGGGTATATTCATAGCAATAGCCAACAATACATTGTATGGGTCAAAAATATACAGAAATCATTAGGATATTAAGTAAAGATCATGCTTCATAAAGAGATTTTGTAAATTGTCTAGTGTAAATATATCAAAAATATGTCATATGTGTTGCTAAGGACTTAATTTGGACAACTTTTAAAGTGATTTTCTCAATATTTAGATTTTCTTGCACTCTCAGATTCCATTAGACAAATATTATCCTATAGCATACATTAATGGAAAGCTTATTTATTCAGATTATATACACATCTCAATTTTTTAAAAATTACCCGTATGACTGGTTTTGTGGTCATAAATGTGTCATTTTTTGGCATAAGGGTGAGTAAACTAAACTATGAGAGAATGTTCATGTTTGTGTGAACTATTCCTTTAAATTTCGGTGTGTTCCTCATGCAAAGCTGTCACATATAGACCTTATAGAAGAATTAAAGGATTACTCCACTTTCATTTTAAAAAAAAATTACCACCATGTCATCCAATATGTTTATTTCTTTTTTGTTCAGTCGTGAAGAAATTAAGTTTTTTGAGGAAAACATTCCAGGATTTTTCTCCATATAGTGGACTTTAACTCTTTTACCGCCATTGACGAGATATCTGATCAATTAAGAGAAAACGCTTCCCCGCCAATGACGAGATTTTCCGCAATACCGCTCTTCGGCAACCTTTTAAACCCGGAAGTATTGCCTTATGGCAAGCAGCTGCATGTCCGTGTCTGTTTTAAAGATCGCTCTGAATGGGAACTCTATGAAAAGTCCGTCACAAAAATGGAATTATCTCTGCTTTTTGCTCAAAATGTGGTGTTTTTGCAGAAACCTTCCCATATTCAAAAGCTGATTACAAAAGAACCACTGAACGTAGGATGAAACATTTGTTTTTGTTTGAAAGCAGAGGGTCGGTTCTTTCATTTGGTATATTGTATGCTTATATATTTAAAGAAAATCATGAAAAACGCTGGCGCTGGCTGGCAACTTTTTTTTTAAACGCTGGCGGTGAAAGAGTTAATGCCCAACTGAGACATAAGGGTCTTATCTAGCAAAATGATCGAAATTTTCGCCCCCCCCCCCAAAAAAAAGTATTTTTTAACAACAACTTCGCATCTTGCACAATCACATCGGAAGGTCATGCATGACGAATGCGAAACTACCGCTCCAGTGTTTACAAGTGTGGAGAAAGAGGACCGTTCTGACGTGTTGTATGTGGAATGATATACTAATCAATATCTTTGTGTCAGTTTATTGTTTAAAATGGTCCACATAATACGTAACTCGTGATCTTTCGACGTAATTGGATAATACGTAAGGTCGTGCTGCCGCATCAAAGGGCCAGTGCAAGTCAAGAAGTTCTTTTGCAAAAATGACCCCTCGGTTGAGATTATTGAGAGCCCTTTGCATTGAAACTGCAAACCGTTGAGTTCCACCAAAGTCCTATATATGGAGAAAAATTCTGGAATGTTTGCTCAAAAAACACACAAACATCTTGGATGACATGGGGGTAAATTTGAGTAATCCTTTAAACTTACAAAGCATTAGTCATATGTGGACTACTTTTATGGTGTAAAATAATGACAAAAATTTAATTTCGGTGTGAACTATTCCTTTCTAATCTAATACACAAACAGAACATTAGTTTTCAATGAGAGACGTTGAAATGAACAGAAGCGTAGACAGAAAAGGCTCATGCACTCAAAACCATGCAAAACTTACCATTTTGTCCAATGTGGAAACATGCTTCAGGTTGTAAAGAGAAAAAGAGGGTCAATGGTTAGAGCAACAGTGGTAAACAGGTTAGCAGGTTACAGAAGCATCATTAAGGGGTGCTCACACTACACTTTACGTTCCATTGACTTCCATTTATATACACGCAAATGTGTCAAAAGGAAATGCAAGCTTGTGCGAATATATTTCGCTGCGTACCAAAGTCTGGTGAACCTGTGAATCCGTTTGACGTGGAGACATATCAGGGTTTCCCGCGGAAAATTTGTTAGTTAAGGTGGTAGGGTTGTGCAGGTGGGCGGGCCAGGGGCGTATGCGTCATGATAAAAATATTTTTATTTAAAACACTCAAATAAAACTCAATTTTGAAGAAACAATGACAGAAAATGAACACATACTAGATTATTAATGAATTAAATGTTTTATCAACAGGCTAGTTATCCTTCAGACAGTGACGGACCATGTCTTTCTCTCATTTCGGCCATGTGGCGTTTGGGGTTTTTTTTTTTTGGACGACCTAGTTAAGGTGGTAGGGTATCCCAGCTTAGGTGGGCCACCCGAACTGAAAAGTGCTGCGGGAAACCCTGCATATGACCAGTAGAAAACCGCGACATCCCAGCATGGCCTTTCTCTTTACTAAAAAGCAAAGATCGACTAAGTGCTCCCCGATACATATTCGCAGTAACGTCCGAAAAATATTTGCATGCTCAAAGATTAGTGTGACCGTCCCTTTAGTCAACTTTATAGTAGCTGGGTTAAGTTAGGAAGACCTGACTGAGGCTAAAAATGTGCTGATCAAGAATCGCCCACTTGGTTAACAAAATCCGTCTGATTGACATTTAAAGCAATCAATCACATTTCTCTCTTTTATTATGTGATGTTTTATGTTATACTATTCATTGTCATATTATTAAGGATAGGTCATGATGGTTGACTAGTTATTCGACAACCAACAAGTCTTCCATTGTGGTCTGACTGGACTCTAGACTTCAGTGATCCCAAAACCAGTCAAATTATATAGAGTTAGTCACTTATGATTCTGAAAATATGATGTTTTGCACATCCCTATAAACTGCACAGCCTAAAGTATGTGAACATCTCTTTCTAATTAGTGGACTTGACTAATCCAGCCACTCCCAATGCTGACAGCTGGATAAACAAAACCATACAACCATATCATTTCTGCAGACATACAGACAGTCAGTTTGTCAGATTTCTCTCCATAGGGACAGTGAACTGAGTACGTACAAAAGCAATGACAGATTTTGGGTTTTAACTTCAAATGGATGTTCAATAATCAGGTGTCCACATACTTAAGACTACATAATAATGCAATTGACCTCAGCATGCGTTACGCATGTCCTGCAATGTGTCTGTAAACCAGCATCTGGCTACAAAACCTCGTTTCTTGTTAGCTAGATGTGTATAAGCAACTGTAACAGATGGACAAATTTAAGTTTTTTCACCCACCATCCTGTCCTTGATGGAATCTGAGTCCACTGTTTGACCAGCTTTGGCTTGCAGTTTGAGCTGCATAGCATGAAGCTGCAGAAGCTGTTCGTGGACATCTTTCTCCACCACCGCCTTCTCTCCCTGGACATCCGTCAGCTCCGAACGGAGGTCTACCAGCTGAGCCTGAAACACACACACAGCATTAATAACTAGCTACACAAGACTGATGAATCATGCTAAGTCATAGTGCTGATTCAAACTGTCTGAGTATCATGTATTACATCATCTTTCCCTTGTCCAGAATGGTCAAATTCAAAGGATAATTGCAACCTTTAATTTAGGTCACTACATTATGGGGCTTTCGGTTGGCCACAGCAGTTCACGCCATATGGTTGAAATGACACAAGAGTTGGTCAGAGCTATGGCATAGCAGTTAGCCGATGTGGTTCAACACAACATGAAGTTTAAACCCAGCATGCACCACTTAATCATAAGTGTTCCTATAGCTCAATTGTAGAAGCATTGCGCTAGCGGCGCAAAAGGTCATGGGTTTGATTCCAAGGGAACAGACATACTGATAAAAAATGTATGGCCTGAATGTACTGTCGGTCACTTTGAATAAAAGCATCCACTAATTGCATAAATGTAAATATAATGTAAATGTCATTTTCAGTCATTTACTATCTGTATTGCCAACGTAAGGGTTAGGAAATTAAGCCCTTAAAGGGACACTCCACTTTAAAAATTTCCAGCTCCCCTAGAGTTAAACATTTGATTTTTACCGTTTTGGAATCCATTCAGCTGATCTCCGGGTCTGGCGATACCACTTTTAGCATAGTTTAGGATTATCCATTGAATTTGATTAGACCATTAGCATTGCGCTAAAAAATAACCAAAGAGTTTCAATATTTTCCTATTTAAAACTTGACTCTTCTGTAGATACATTGTGTACTAAGACCGACGGAAAATTAAAAGTTGCGATTTTCAAGCCGATATGACTAGGAACTATACTCTCATTCCGGCATAATCAAGGACTTTGTTGCCGTACCATGTCTGCAGCAGGCACAATGATATTACGCAGTGTCCGAAAAAACTCCCCTTGGTAGCTTTCAATTGCAGGAGATTATTTTCAGGCACTGCGTAATTCAATGGACTATGCTAAGCTATGCTAAAAGTGGTACCGCTAGACCCGAAAAAACGGCTGAATGGATTCCAAAACGGTAAAAATCAAATGTTTAACTCAACATTTTTCGTGTAAATTTTAATCTATCACAAAAAACTATATATTGTTGGAAAGGTCTATGAATGTAGTTTTCATATTTCACAAAATTTAAGCAGGTAGAATAATGCAGTCACAGTAATTTATTCATTTGTGTCAAGAGTATGCAGCAAACTGTTGACACCTAGTGGCCGTTGTTGGTAAAACCACTCACAGTGTAATACAAACCTCATTTTTTGAGATAATTTTATGCATAAAATATGTAGTTTATTTCATTATTTTTATTTATTACAATAAATTTAAACAAATATTTTCACCTCCAAAACTTTTGTCTTCTTTAACCCTTCTTTAACCCTAGAGAACCCAAGAACCCTTCTCTTAGCATCAATTAACATCGGCCAAATTTGACCCATGGATTCTCCAGGGTTAAAGTGGGCATTTCACAAGACTTTTTTAAGATGTAAAATAAATCTTTGGTGTCCCCAGAGTACATATGTAAAGTTCTAGCTCAAAATACCCTATAGATCATTTATTATAACATGTTAAAATTGCCACTTTGTAGGTGTGAGCAAAAATGTGCCATTTTGGGGTGTGTCCTTTTAAATGCAAATGAGCTGATCTCTGCACTAAATGGCAGTGCCGTGGTTGGACAGGGCACATTAAGGGGTGGTATTTTTATGAGATGGTCCCCTTCTGACATCACAAGGGGAGCCAAGTTTCAAGAATAGTTTACCAAACTTAAGTTACTGGGTTGTTCTTTTTCACATTTTTAGGTTGATAGAAGCACTGGGGACCCAATTATACCATTTAAACATGGAAAAAGTCAGATTTTCATGATATTGCCCCCCAACACACACATACAAAAAGGGCTGTGCCAGGATGGTTTACCCAAAATTGAAAATTCAGTCATCATTTACTCACTCTCAAGTAGTTCCAGACCAGTATTAATGTCTTTGCTCTGCTGAACACCAAACCGTTGTAACCAAACCGTTCCTGAGCACCACTGACTTCTGTAGTATTAGTTTTTTCTACTATGGAAGTCAATGGTGCTCCTGATTTCTGCTTCATTACAAATATCTTCCTTTTTGTTCAGCAAATAAAAAAATGTGTCAGGTCTGTACCAACTTAAGGTTGAGTAAATGATGACAGATATTTCCTTTTTGGGTGAACTATCCCTTAAATAAAGAATAATGCACAACATCCCCTCCAGTTTTATAATGTGACACTAAACTTTTAGTGACTAAAGGATATTTTACAGGTGTTTGTAAGATAAATAGCAGGGTTTCCCGCAGCATATTTCAGTTAAGGCGGCCCGCCTAAGCTTGGAAACCCTACCGCCTTAACTATATCGTCAAAAAAAAATTCCTTGCACAAAAAGCCATAAAGTGCATCTCGGAGAATAGCACGTATGCGCATCACACCGCGAGCGGGGACGCGCGCCACATGGCCGAAATGAGAAAGACGTGGTCCGGACCATCACTGTCTGGAGGATAACTAGGCAGTTGATAAAACATCTCGGAGAATAGCGCAGACGCGCGTCACACCGCAAGCGTGCACGCGGGTCACACCGCAAGCGTGCATGCGTACCACACGGCCGAAATGAGATAAAGACGTGGTCGCTCATGTCTCGAGGATAGCCAGTTGATAAAACGCGTGTCCGTGAGAACTGTAAGTGGACTTATGTTTTGGGTTTATTTAAGCCTGTTATTGTATTTGTCTATAGTTCTTGCGATTTTAAGGTAAGTTAGTTGGGGGTTTTGTTGGTTGAGCAACCTGCTAGGGTGCCTGTTGATTAGATATAATTGTTGAGCGCTCTTGCTTACTTTATGTATGTGCTTTATTTACATGCTACAGTTTTTACAGTTTTTGCACTATCTATCATCGTTCGGCAGACGTTCTACAACATCTGCTTCAGTTTTGTGTTCAATAACCCTTTAGTTTCACTTCATCATGCAGCTTTTCCTGTTAGTAAAAACATTTAATTCATTAATAATCTAGTATGTGTTCATTTACTGCCATAGTTTCTTCAAAATTAAGTTTTATTTCAGTGTTTTAAAAATAAATGTTTTTTTTATTTATTAAAATATTAAAAATTTCATCATGACGCATACGCCCCGCCCCTTTGATTGTCACGCCCTCGGCCACGCCCACCCGCCCAACACTACCATCTTAACTAACAAATTTTCTGCGGGAAACCCTGAATAGGCAGATATTTGTTTTAAAAAGATGCTGAGTTCATTTCTCTTTCCAACATTTCCTCTTCTCTTCAGAAGAACATGTACTCTGACACACCCATTAACCACCACCGCACAAGTGAATAATGAAAATCTGTCAGCCCCACCACTAGAAACGCCTCAGTCCTCCAATATCTCAGCCTCTCAAGTAACGTGCATGTGTAAAGGACAGATATAAAGTCTCCTCATAGGAAATTCACTCTTTTATTTATGTGCCCGGCCTGCATCAGGTCACCCAAATATTCAGCACTAACACAGAAAGTTTGCTTTTTATTTGCCAAAACTGAATCAGATAAGCGTTATGGCATTAGTCAAATGTGATTTACAATGTATTTCATTTGTATGTGTGCTTCCTGGGAGTTAAACCCACAATCTTGCCCTTGCTCATCAAATAAGCCAGAGGAACAATGCCGGATGTGATCTGCTTTTAAATAATATTGTGTATAGTCTGTGTGCTCTATAACAATTCTATGGGAAAAACATGTAATTTTTCCAGAATTAAAAGTAAGACTAGACTTTATGACTGTGAAACAGTGGCTTCAAAGTACATAAAGGGAGTTCAGCATGTGGGTGGCAGCGGACTGTAACAAGAGAAAAATCAAATGCATCATTTTTGTATTCTGTTTACTGAGACCTTTCACATAGTAGCAGCCTTTAGAAATTGTCTACAATTTAGACATCTGGGTGGATTGTTTAAAACTGAGTGGATTAAGTCGGAATGAAGTCAAAGTTTACCCTACTTATTTGTGTGCATTATTATCAAAAATAAATAATCCTTTTTGTAAAAATGTAACCACTGTAACGTGTTTCCAAAAAAAAAAATCAAGATACAATCTAATCTCCCTTTACATGTTTTATAGCATTATCTAAGGCTATGTTTACACAACCACAATGTAGTAAAAAACAGTAAAGGGTTCGCAATTTTGATCAATTTCTCGTACACACGACAGTGTGTAATAAAGATCCACGATAACACGGATCCGGGAAAAGTCTATAGTATTATGCAGCCAGGCCAGTAGTTGGCGATGTTACTTTGTAAAGAAACACAACACAAATGCGCACATACGCATTCTTCTACAGGTGACCCTGGACTATGAAGCACCAAATTTTGGAAACTTTGTTGGAGAAGTGTTAATAAACTTAGTTTCTTGAGTTTTGGTTATACTCACACACACCTATAGACTGAATGAACACGCTCGCATGACATCACAGTTATCACAGATTCACGTTTACAGTGTACAAGGCCTTGTTCTCAAAAACGTGCACATTGTAACCCCTTTTTCAAAATGTAGCATTTTCAGGACCCCAAAACACTGTTGTTGTGTCAACAAACAGCTGAACAGCATAAAAACTTTATTGAAAACATTGTCGTGAAACGGCCCCTAAACAATGATGTTAGTGTACGTACTAACAAAAAAGTACACTGTAAAAAATTGCTGTAAAAAAACGGGGAATTTTGGACAGTAATTTACCGTTTCTCATAAATACAGTTGAATACTGTAAATAAACATTAATATGACAAACAAAATAATAACAGCAAGCTCCTGTTCAGTCTTACGGGATAATACAGTATTTTTTGGTTTGGTCAGGCATGTCAGACATGTGACGAACTCATCTGCAACCACGAGTCAAACTGATTTAACTACACTGTTTTTCTGCATTTTATTATACGAGAAGGAAGCAGAATTATAGACTGTCTATCCATTTTCACTCCGATTGTGACCCTACCAGCACTGAGACGGACGACGAATTCACTTGTTTTTTACTCCTCGCCTGTATATCAAGGTAAGCACAAACTGAACAGAGTCTGTGTTTCTAAGTGAAATAATTGACAAAATGTTATATATATTTGCTTATTTTTGAAATATTTCTAAAAACGATTTATTTGATTTTGACATATTTAGGGCAGATTGTTAAACGAATTGGCAACTAGCTATATAGGTTAAATACAAATAAAGATGCTAATGTTAATTTGCAATCTAATCAAATGTCTGACTGATGTGCGATTATCTATTGATATTTTTTTTAAACCTACATGAGGGATTGGGCTCTGTTTCACCATTTGTTTGTATCTTTTTTCAATGTGTGCACTTTTAATCTTTGTACAGCGCCTCGTGAATGTGTTAACATTTAGCCTAGTCCCATTCATTCCTATGGCTCCAAACAGGGATGAATTTAGAAGCCACCAAACACTTGCATGTTTTCCCTATTTAAAGACTGTTACATGAGTAGTTACACAAGTAAGTTTGGCACAAAATAAAACTTTTGTTTGGAGCCATTGGAATGATTGGGGCTAGGCTAAACGCTACATTCACGAGGCACTGTAAAAGATGAAGTGCACGCATTGAAAAAAGATAGGGCTGTATTAATTCGTCTAAGTTGAGGTAAGAACATAGTAAAATATTGAAAACGGCTAGTCCAAGGCTGATACTGCTGGGTAAGTGTAACACTAAGGTATGGAGTATAAAACAATAAAACAGTAGGCCTATAGAAAAGTCTTTCAGTCTGTCTAAAAAATCTCTTTCTGTAATTAATATCATTAGCTTTTCTAAGTACTGGATTTGTAGCAGTATAATATCTGATAGTTTTTTGGGACATTAACTATAATTGTTGTCTGCATCAGTTGCTGGTGATGAAGTAACATTTGGATGTTGGATGATCAGCAGTGAAAACAACATCATCTGTGAAGGCAAGATGAAGCTGCGAGGACACTGGAGTTTGTTCAAAGGTAAATCCTCTACTAGCTGTTCAAGAATGTCACATTGCGTTAAATTAGTGTCTCTTTCTTTTTTGTAAATTGACTTTAATTGCATTAGGTCTTTTAAATAGTAAGTCGAAGTTTAAGCTAGCATGTGCATATAGACATAACACTGGGTTTAGGCCAAATTTGTTGTCATGCTACATGTTTTTGAATAAAGTATTTCTCTCTCATTACTGCCAGAATGGCAACAACCAGAATATTTATACTGTGAATGCAGTTGGTTTTATCTGTCTTCATTGCAATTAATCTTTACTTCTCTCATTGTACTTTGTAGATGCTTAATTGGTGTGAACCCTAAGAGGTGAACAAAAGCCAGGCAGGTGAAGGTGTCCGAGAAGACAGGAAAGCTTGTCCAGAAAAACGCAGCAACTGTTAATCCCCATGTGACCACCCTCATCAAAAACTTCATGGACTTTGAGTGGCTTTCACATTGTATTCTGCAGTGTTGTGATATTTATGTGACATCACAGCATTATGTTTTATTCAGCCCAGTCTCATTAGTGAGGCAGAAACTGACATTTAAGAATGCACTGAATTTTGTTATATTTAATAAAAACAGTGTTTTATCATCATCCTTTGTTTGAGAATTTTTTTGCAAGCAATTTTAAGTGTTTATTTTAAAATTAAATTTTAACAATGCTAGAAAAATCACATTCTACAGTATAAATAACAGCAGGAACCCTAAAATAACAGTATAATGCATCCAAACATCTGACAGTATTATACTGTGCAGCTCCCTTTTTTTACAGTACTGTCTCGTAATATTTGTACAGTAAAAAACTGTTGTTGTAAATTACAGTAGGTAATCTGTAAAATTACAACTATATGCTGGCAAATCTAGCTGCCAGTATATTACTGTAATTTAACAGTGAAATTTTTTACAGTGTACCAATTATTGCAGTGTTACCATGGCTTTTCTGGACAGGGTTAGGGTACTAAGTGCTATCATGCTCATTTGTTAGTGCATGGCATTAATAGCACAAAGGTCATGGGTTTGATCCCCAGGGAACACATACTTATAAAATGCATCTTTATAAAGCACAGTAACTTTGGATAAAAACATCTGCCAAATAAGAAAATGTACAACCAAGGGTTTTTGGAGCACCACAGTGACTCCATCATGGTAAAATGATTCCCCCAATGGAAGCTTTCATAATGGACTATGAGCTTTAATAAAGACCCATTAACAGATTTAACAAGTGCTGGGGAAAAGCAGATAAGACAGTTATGCTGCCATGTGAAATTCAAGTATTTTAAAGGCAGATATATATGGTAGTATTAAAATCATAGGAAACATAAGACCAGACCAGATCTGGCTCAGCAGGTTTAACAGGCTCAGGCTGTATAATGCTGTAGTTTTGTCTACATCAACAATGTTTGCATACTGGTCAATATTTTGCCCACATCACAGAAACAATGAAGATGGATATATGCATGCATCTGAATCTCTATGAACACTTGCATTATTTAGCAGACCAAACACAACAGGCCATTGAATCTGTCATCACTGAGTTGTTCAGATAGGGGGAAAGCATAGAGAGTATGTGGTTTGTTTTGAAGAACACTAATACGCATTGTATACAAAGCTCACTGGTGTGCATTCTGATTTACATATAGTCACTTAGCAGATATTTTTAACCAAAGTAACACAGGCCTATATATGGTCAGGATATTTTTATAGATATACTTGAAGAGTTTGGTTCCAAAAAGCTATAAACGCCATTTAAAAAAAAGTAGTTAATTCATTTTACGCAAAATCCGATTTACCTGCTGTGTTATTCTGTCATCTTTTCTCCCTTTTTCTAAACCGCGACAAACGGCAGTCCTCCTTCTCTGCAGAATGCAATAAATCCGCTTAACCAATCGCAGCGCACCCTTCCACGCATTGTTAACAATAATGGCGGCACTAGGGCTGTGACGGTGGCAAATTTTTACCACCACGGTGGAACCATCAACAACAACCGCCGGTGTTGCGGTGGTGGGGTCCGTGGGGGGGGGGGGTTAGGGTGGATTAAAAGGTGAAAGAAAATAGCGTTTCACTAAATGCGCTTCCTGATGCGCGCGACTTTAACCTGGTAAATTTTTTATTTCACATCAAAAGACAAACGTGATGTGTATGTATTTCACTGTCACTGGAGACCAAAAGAAACTAACGCAGACGCACAACACAGTGACATGGCTAAACTCCAACGTGCTGAGTTATGCTAAAATCCACCAGTTTAGTGGAAACGCCATACATGTAGTGGAGATTTGTGTATTAACATAAAACAATGTTATAAATTTGTATCTTAGGCTATAAATTACTGTACAACTTTTGTTATTATTTTTTCACTTGTACAAAAAACTGCAATTTTTACTTATTATTTTGTTTAATTATTCACCTGATATGTGACGTCACACAACTGCCGGTGGCACTTCAACACTGCCGTGGCATTGCACCACCACGGTGGTGCGGTGGTCATGACAACCGTCCCACCCCTAGGCGGCACTTTGAATACTCACGGATTCCTACTTTTCCTCATCTACTTTGTACTTTGTGATCAAAAAACAAACAAAAACTAAATAATACTTTTGATCTATTATGAAATTGTTGTTCATGTTTTTGTTCATGACGACATTTTGGGAGTGATAAATGATTGAATATATTTTTGGTCCAGTGCCTGTATGGTGTTAGTACTGACCAAGTCCAGAGGCTGTCATATGTTGATCAACTTACTTTGTTACTTAAAAAATAACTTTTATATTGAATAGATTTATAGCATTTTGTAATAAAAAACCATCAGCAGAAAAAAATCATCAGTTTTTATAATAAATCTTTGAAAATAAAATTATGGATTTACATTTTTAATGTTATTATAACATAAGGATGCTATGTTAAAGTTTGTAACAGAAAATAGTTGTTTTCATCTTTCAAAACGGATTTATTGTGTTTTGGAACCAAACTCCTTACTTTTTGTTGCAAAGTACTGCATTGTGAAATAATTCCTTCTAGTGGTCGACCAATTATATTAAGCATTTTTATGGTTATCGGTATTTGCCATTTTCAAAACTGATTTGCAGATAAAAAAAATTTTTTACACCAGACATGTACAATAGTTCAAAATAAAGGTTATCGATTTACTTAAAGGCTCTCTAAGCTAATCTGCGAGACGTTAGTTATTGTTGACGTTTGAACTGTTTTCAAACAGACGGAGTGTAGCTAACTCCTCCCCTTCCCCCTCCCTTCCGTGCTTTCATGAACACGCCCAACCCCCACCCCAAATCCTTTTTGTCGTTTATTGGCTGGAATACTTTGTTTTGTTTTATGATGCTAGGTTTGGCCATTTGTTGATATTGCCGTTTGTGAAGCCTGGGCTGTCTACAGAGATCGCGTTTTTTTACAGTTTGATCAGCGGACAGGCAGCAAGCAGATAGTGAGGAGATGTTTCCGGTATGTAACAAAAAAATGTTTATGGTCTAAAACGCTTCAATTCGCTTAGAGCGCCTTTAATCTGTCATAATCAGCATCTGCCCTGAAAAACACACATCGGTCGACCCCTAAAGGTAGACGTATAGTCCCGTTTTTACACATATGCAAGGCCCGCGAACACTGCGTGTAATGCAAATTTTGTCATCAGAATCGGGGTTGTGCACCACTGGGACAGGAGAATGTAGTACGTACAGGAGAATGTAGTATGCAGCCCAGGAGATGCATTGCATTTTGACGCAATGCACATGCGCATATTTTTTTCATATTTATTTCTACAAACATTGAACGTAACATTAACGTTAACCTAATTAATAGTCTTCTCCATTAGATGTCACCCTCTTTTCTGCCTTGCGCGATGTTACCAAGGAGCGAGAGCCTAGCCTGTCATTCATTCAGTGCTTAAAATAACGGTTTTGGGTGCTTCGTCGACGTTGATGCCACCTTCACATAAAAAGTCAGAGGTATGGAAGCATTTTAGATTTACCAAGCAAGAAGACGACGATTGTGTTGTGAACAAGAACAAAGCTATATGCGTGATTTGTAGTGCAGATGTGAAATGCTGTAGTAATATTAAATCTATATTCATTGAATTTAATCGAAATCTATCCCAGAATTGGATTTGAAAATCGTTCCGAGAATCGGAATCGAAAATCGAATAGAGAATCGGAATTGAATCTATTTGATAGCTTATGTATCTGAAAAATGTAGATGGCTTGTTAAAACATCTACTCTAATTCAGGATATAATCATTTAAAGTGCAACTATTTCATTGCTACAAAAAAAACTTTATTTTGTGAATTTAGTATAATAAAATGTGTTTGTGTGGTTTATGGTTAAAACCATACTATGTCCATTTTTTTTTAGTCTACGGCCATCATTTATCAATATCTTCATCATTTATCACAATACTTCCATAATGTTTTTTTTACTACTATGGAAGTTAATGGTTGCAATCAGCTGTGTGTTTACCATCATCAAATATCTTATTTTTTGTGTTCATAAAAAAAATTCATGCAGGTTTAGAACAACACAAGTTTAGAAAATTATGATTTATCATTTTCATTCTTGGGTAAACTATCCCTAAAATATAAAATAATTCCAAATAGTTTTAGATTGAGTCAAGTGGTGGTCAGAGCTGTGGCTTAGCAGTGGTAAATCACAACATTGAGTTCTAACCCAGCTCGCAACGTTACCCAGGTATGCAACCCACTGCTTCTTACTTAATCACTTTCTGGCATAGCATTATTCGTAAAGATGGAAAGGTCAAGCCCAAAAGAAGTTGATTATAATGCATAGATTGAACAATTTCATTATAGATCAATTTAAGTTGGACAACAGCAGAACTCTATGTAATGTTTCAGTGTTCAGCCTGAGATCTGTCTAAAGACTTTAAAGCATAACATCAGGGTCTTATTTCCATGGGCGGAAATCCCGGGGGGGTCGGGGGGGACAGGACCCCCCCTATCTGAGGGTTGTCCCCCCTAAATTATCATTAGAATATGTGTATTGAAAATAATTTAATGATTTATAATACTTAAACTAGTTGTGTAAGAAGTGAAACAATACAAATGCAAACGGAGCAACAACAAAAAAACGTTTTAAATATTTGGATTCCCCCTCCCTTGCCTCACAGTGGTTTGGTCCACTGCCCACGCCCCTTTTACCTCACCACCACACATTCCGGTGGTAGAGAAGTGTACGGAGCCGACGCGTTAATAAGCTATATACAATACAACGTTTCCCATCACTTATCAGTTTATCCTCATATGTTTTAAAACTGGACTATTTTGACATATAAACATGAACATATTTCGTTTTCTGAGAACAGAAGCAGATAAACGATCAAGAAAACATTTTTATGCATTCATGCAGAGGTGAGGCAGAGCTGAAAGTAACAAATTACATTTACTCACCTTGCTGTAACTGAGTTTTTTGTGTACTTTTACTTTGAGTAGTTTTTAAAATCTGTACTTTACTTTTACTTAAGTATGTTTAAAGTATTGTTGGTTACTTCGCTACATGTTAAATCATATCCGTTACTGAGTAAAAATAAATAAAAAAGTAAGGTGATAAAGACGCGCCACGGTCGGATGATTGATTGATGGGCGGGGGAACGCGCAAAAAGAACCATGGAGAGGGACGAGACAGGCGCAGGCTAATGCAGACCCTCAATTCAATTCTTACGAAAGAAACCCCTGGCCATTGACGCAAAGCGATTGTTTCATTCAGGTAGGGTTCATGCTCTTGAGTACGGAGTTTGAGAATTGCCGACCGTGTTTAACCGCTAATTTGCACGATGCATTTTTAATACATGCGCATTATCTTCCGAGGTCTAGCAGCTTCGCGTCAAGTCAAACAACTTGAGAACGTCCTCGAGAATGCGCAGATCATTAGACATTGCAGAGAGAGAGAGAGCGCGAGAGAGATAGATTGAAAGACATCAGGTACACAGGTCTGGGAGCTAATAAACGTGTAAAGGATGTATAGTGTATAGCCATGGCACTCATCTCATTATATGTTCATTTATGTATATAGTTTAATAACAATGTATGTTACTAGCAATACATCAATTACAACCTTCATATAATGATTGTATTTACTAGCTGCTGACCTCATATTATTTTTGCTTCAAAAGTGCATAACTCACCTGTAAAAATCATTAAATAATTCCATAAATGTTTCTTAGTTATAAAAAGCTTTTTATTTTATTAACATTTGTTATTGCACTTTAATTGTAGAGATGTTTACAATTAAAAACATAGTTTGAGATGTATATATCCTTCCTTTGTGAACTATACTAGAAACCTCTCCCCGCTGTAAAAAAGTAACTCTTAAAATTAAAATGACTTTTTACTTGAGTAGATTTTTAGACCAGTAACTTTACTTTTACTTAAGTAAAATATTATTAAAGTAACTTTACTATTACTTAAGTAGAAAATTGTATTACTCTTTTCACCTCTGCATTCATATGTATTAAAATTAAATTTGCGTCCGTTCATAGAGAAAGAGAAACGTTTTCTATCTGTACCCATTTCCTTGCAAGTACAATTTTGCCTGTATTATTGGTGTCCCCTTCAAAAATTGTTCTTGAAAAATTTTATGTTTATTGTCCCCCCCAACATTTAGATGAGATTTTCGCCCCTGCTTATTTCTCACCTCCAGTTTGTGGTTGAGCTGAAATATGGTTTGTGCTTTATGACAGAGCTGTGCGAAACACGAGCTGAGACTGGTCATCTTCTGACGGCCCTCATACGTGATATCCGATTGATCCGGATCTATCTCTCCCATTAACAGATCGACATCCACAAACGCCTTATCGAACTCCTTTTCCAGTACTTCCAACCACCGGAACATGGACATGCCGGATCCGGGACTCGAAACGGGACCGACGGAGAGGCCCGAACCCGGAGACGCGGCACCGACAGCGGATGCGGACATGTTCGACACCGACACGGATCCAGGAAGAACAGGCAAAAACCCTCAAGATATCAAATATCGTCCTTTCGCGGCCGATCAGCTATCGGTTTCAAGTTACGTAAATAGCGGGATTCTTAAGGGATAAAGAGTTAAAGTGATCGCGGTAGAAGTGATGTTTTTATGAAGGTTTATCCGCGCTCTCATCTGACCAGGAAATCTGAAATCGAATAGTCAACAGCGTAGATCGATTAGTTTGGTCTGCCACACGGTGAGCTCCGCCTCTGTCGGTGAGGAAATCAGCTGATAGGCGAGCGAATCGATCGCTGAGGAATCAAATCAGAACTGCGATTTTATATGAATTTATTTCATATATAGCTTATATTTAAAAAGAAAACTTAAATTACTATTTTATCAAGCATTTTATTGTATAAATTGTCACTGAAACTAACTTGAAAATATAACTGACGAAACTGTTTAATGATTAATAATGATATATTCATATACAATTTAATATGAAATATTAGTTGAAATATAAAATTTTATATTAACATTGCATGTTTCATTTATATATTATATTTAAAGTTAATTAATATCAACATTTATGTATAGCAAATTGTCAATAAATAAATAGTGATAGTAATAATATATTGTCATTAAAACTGATTAGAAAAAAATGTCTTCTACAAAAGTCGGTTCTGTTCTGATTTTGTGTAATGCTGTATAAATGTATTTGTAAATTTGTATGAACATATTAAAGGGGACATTTCACAAGACTTTTTAAGGATGTAAAATAAATCTTTGGTGTCCCCAGAGTACAAAGTTGTGAAGTTCTAGTTCAAAATACCCCACAGATAATTTATTATAGCATGTTAAATTGCCACGTTGAAGGTGTGAGTAAAAAATAATGTGCCATTTTTGGGTCCCTTTAAAATGCAAATGAGCTGATCTCTGCACTAAGTGGCATTGCCGTGGTTGGATAGTGCAGATTAAGGGGCGGTACTATCCCACTCTGACATCACAAGGGGTGCCAAATTTCAGTTACCTATTTTTTCACATGCTTGCAGATAATGGTTTACCAAAACTGCTTTGATCTTTTTTACATTTTCTAGGTTGATAAAAGCACTGGGGACCCAATTATAGCACTTAAACATGGAAAAGTCAGATTTTCATGATATGTCCCCTTTAATTGAAAGCCTTATACCATGATAGGTTGTCATGGTAGAAAAAAGTATGATAAACTATATCTTTCACTTCTTTTTTATTATTATAATTTTTTTCAAATATTTGGTTTAACATTATAAAAATATTTCTTCCAGTGTCTCTCATCATCTGTTGTTATTATTATGTTATTAACCTGTTTTTGTAAATTATTTCAACAGTCCAAAACTATAACAATGAATCAGGTCAAGTTAACATTACTGAGTGGAAAAGAGGACACAATGCTCATCCAGAGGAACTAGCCGGAAAACTGCAAATAGTTCTATCAGCACATTTTACAAATTGGTAAACATTATTACTTGTATGTCAGTTCCTCGTTGGTGTCAAATGTTGTTTTCTAACCAAAATAGTGATCTAAGCCATTGTTTTGGAATACAATAATCTAAAAGAGTTTAAGGTATTTATTGCTATTTTTATTGCTATATTTTAATATTTACATGCAATATATTGGATAAAATGTTTCTGTATTTAATAATTCATTAGTACACAAATTGTAAATAAAAAAGTCTTTGTAGTCTAAAATGTATAATTTTAGACTACAAAGTATTGAAACAAAGTATTGAAAATTCTTTTCCACTGATGTAACTTCAAAATTCACATTGGCAATTGAATGATGTGAATCAATGAATATACAAAAGTCATTTAGCAAAAGTGCTCAAAATTACAAAAGTTAACATTTCTCTTTATGTCCTTTTTCACTTTTTTTACTTTAATCTAATAAATTATAAATATGATTTTAATACATTTTTAATTGATCAATTTTATTACTTTTTACTCAAACAATATCTAAACTGACCCCCCCCCCCTTATTTATTATAGGTCAGAGATTTCTCTGGTCTGCCCAATCTTAAGGAAGTAATTGTTTCATCAAGTGGGGTGGAGAAGATAGACACCAACATATTCATATCTCACATGGCGTTAAAAACTCTGGACCTTCAAAAAAACAAGTTGAGACACTTTCCCAAAGGTCTTCCCTCTGGCCTGGAAATCCTTCATTTGGGTCACAACAGGATACACAGCCCCCGAGAGTCTTTCCTGGTGGGTCTCAGAAAGCTACAGGTCCTGAATCTCCAGAATAACCAGATAAGCAGCCTGCGTGCCAACACCTTGAAAACCTTGAGTGTCCTTAAAAGTAAAAAAACAGACAATCCTCTTATTAAACAGGAAAAAATAAATTCTCCTAAATAAAACCAGGTTAACTAATTTCTCTAACAAACACGTCACTTGTTTGAAGTAAACAAATATATTACGTATTTAATGATCAACGCATTGAATTTTTTTTTTTTTATTCAGAAATGTCATGTATGAAATACAAGTTAGCATATAACACAAAATGTATTAACAATACATTCATAATCATCTGAACAAATAGAAGAGAAGAAAGGAGAAAAAAAACTTTTAGGTTATTAATTACGGTACATGAAAGATATCATCATATTTCTTCAAAAAAGAAATACATTTTTTGTTATCAATTAGTCTAAGTGATTTAATTAAATGTTCTACTTCACACAAGAATTCTATAAAGGTAGGTATTTTCTTAAGAAACCTTTGTTTGTGAAAATAGAATTTTGCCACAAGGATAAGAAAGTTAACAGTTGATTCTAAAGATTTGTTTTGATGTTCAAAAAAACAAACCACATCCTTAATGTGCAAATTACAATTCATATTAATTTTAGAAAAACAATACACACTCAAATCTTTCCAAAAAAGTGTTGAAACATTGCACGAGAAAAATAAATGGCAAATATCTTCACTTTCTTTTTTACAGAAGGTACATACATCAGCTACATCACAAAATTTAGATAAAGAGGCATTACATGGGTATATATTGTGTAAAATTTTAAAGTGCACTTCTTTCATTTTATTCGGTATACAGTATTTATATGGTAATAACCATGTTTTTTTCCATTTAATGTTATCAATTTTAGAACCCCAAAAAAATTTCCCTCTTGGAGAAATTGAGTTGCGAGATTGAGAAAGATGACGAATAAATGAATTATTACAATCTTTGGTTGAAATTGAAACACCACCCAAACATAACTGTGAAAGTTGTTTTTTGCATGACTCATGGGTAAGGGAAGCTTTCATTAGACATATTAATCCATCGGGAATCGCCTTTATAACAGATTTAAATTCTTTAAACGGAACAGGAATTTTCATTAATACGATTTACACACTTTACGCCACCGGACCGAAGGCCAATCACATCCCGCCTTCCCACATCTGATTCGAGATCAGCCTCTATCTTTATTCCAAACGTCCCCCTATCATGTGTAACCCTCGCGAGACAAACTCCTGACCGACCCCAGACCAGCGCTTACCGCACGAGAGCGCGCTCCATCCGCCGTCCAATCAGAGAGCTCCATGTCACACAGCAGCGGGTTCAGAGTGGAAAGGTGGCAGGAAGAAGAAATGGCAGCCGGCACGCTGTGATGTTGGCACTGTGGTGTGTTGTCAGTGACCAAAATGACTCATTCTCCGATATCACATCGCTCGTTTATATTTAGCATGAGGAGCTAATTTAATAAACACGTTTGAAGACTGTAAACCATGGCTGTACTGTATGAAATGGCGTGGCGGTTTTTGTACGCGCTGTTGCACCTCCAACGCGCGCTGGTCACCTGGTTCCGCGTTCACATCTGGAGGTGGAAACGGGCTGTGGTGGGTTTATTACTACCCCTCGCCCTCGGGTTTCATCATCAGAAGAAGACCGGACCCGTGGGCAAACGGCATACCCGCCGGGTTCGCTGCGGAGCGGACGCTCGGACTTTAGAGAAGGTTCCGATTCATGTGGGTCTGATAATCACTGAAGATGAGATCCACTACACTGACGTTGCGAACCTGGTGGTCTGGTGCATGGCAGTGGGAATATCATATGTCAGTGTGTATGATAACCAAGGTAAAAGCATTACAAAAATCCATTATGTAGTTAGTTTTGGGTTTATTTCAGTATGATTTGTTGGGGTTCAGTTGGTTTCAGATAACATCCCCCAATATATCCACAGGGACCATTACAGGTTCAATTAAAATTCTCTTTATTATAACCATTCAATTCATCAGCATTTCTGTTATGTTATTTTTGTTTTCAGAATGATGGGATTGTTGTGCATTGAATGTAAATGAATGAATGAAATGGAAGTGATTCCAGATAGTCACATGTCCTAAACACTCATGATCCATTTGATGTCATGTGTCAGATGTTTATAAATACATGAATGCATTGGGTTTCCTTTATAACTCACTTTAAAGACCCCTTTCTTAACTTTGACATTGTTGTCCTCTGTGGCAACATATATGTTGAGAAATATGTGTGTTAATAATGTTACAAGGAAACATTTCAAACGGCCTAAAGGTTGTAAGTAAATAGTCAGACTAATCCAACTTCTCTCTTTTTTATATTAGTAAGAGTGATACTCTGTCCTATTTCCTAAGTCGTATTCAGCTCTGCGTACTTCACAATAGATGTATCAGACAGTATTGTATTGCTCATAACCTTTGACAGATATTTTACAACTGTTTTAGGTGTGGTCTCTTTAACGGAGATCTGATTGTCTATTTAAAGGTGAATCTTGGGTTTCTTTGGTCAGGATTAACTTCTGTTTACGTTTACATGTATTATGAGCATTTTGTGAATGAACTAACAATAAGTGTTGTCTTTAAAGCCATGTTTACAAGTAGGACTATAAGATGAAAAACTTGAAAGACTGATTTTTTGTTAATAATCTAAGTTAATTTAATTAGAAATCAAGTAGTGATGCACCGATGTATCGGCCGCCGATATTTATCGGCCGATTTTTGATGAGTTTGAAACCATCGGCATATCGGCAATAGCACGAGAAAGGCTGATACCAATTGTTTATTAATTAACTGCATAAAGAAATCCATTATATGTCAAAAAAAAAAAAAGAGTTAATATTGTTAATAAAATAAATGCTAAATAGCAAAAACCACCTTTGAAGGTTGTCATGCTGTCTTATTATATTTGTTTTAGCTTATTTTGTGCCTCTTTTATTAGGTTGGTCAGTTGAATGTTAATTAGATAAAATCCATGTTCAGTAAAAATAATTTGATGCAGAAATAAACTAGCTAACAGACCAACTGTATAGTATTGTATACAAGTGTTTAATATCGGTATTGGCATCGGTATCGGCCAGAAGTTGTCTGTTTAAATCTGTATCGGCCCAAAAAAATCCTATCGGTGCATCCCTAAAATCAAGTTAAGTGAACTTAACCTCCTAAGACCTGGTATGTGGACACATTTTTTGTTGTTTGCACCATCATACTTAATTCTGTGTAACTAGAATCTGTTGTACACAAATGTGGACAAAAACACTGCTTTATGTTCAAAGAAAAATATTTGGTTATAATATTTATTGGTTCTTCCTAACCCCAAATAGCTGGAAGAAATCTAAAATGCAAACCAAACCAAAGCAAAGCTCTTAGGAGGTTAAGGGTAAATTGAGACTAGGGATGCTAAACATTTAATCGCGATTAATCGTTAGCAGAATAAAAGTTTTTGTTTACATCACATATGTGTGTAAACTGTGTATAATAAATATGTATATATATAAATATGAACACATTCATGTATAATAAAAAAAAATGTATATATTAAGTATTTATATATAATATAAATTATACATAAATATACAAATGTATATACACATGTAAACATTTCTAAAACATATACATGCATGTGTGTGTACATTAATTTATACAAAGTTATTATACACAGTTCACACACATATATGATGTAAACAAAAACTTTTATTCTGCTAACGATTAATCGCGATTAATCGTTAAGCATCCCTAATTGAGACATATTTTGATAGTCATCTCAATCTCCTAGTTTTCCTAAATTTAGTCTCTTTTATGGCAGGGGTTTTACTTTAGGATCCAAATTGTACATTTAATTTGTCAACACACAGTATTTTTTATTTTTATTGGTGAGCAAGCGACCATGTACAATGTTCAACATAAATGCCGCAGTCCCCTAAAATTAAAATAGCGTGTTTATCATACAAATTTATTAGAAACAAATGTTATTTATTATTATTACTATTATTAGACAGCGCTCTAAAATGCTTGATTCCAAGGTTTGTTATTCCCAGATTACAACCGCCTGAAACTAATAACACACAGTAACCCACAAATAATTTTTACAGGTACAGTTTAATAGTGCAAAGAAAATCTTATTAACATATAAAACATTATATTTAGAAATTATTCAACCAAATCGTGTTTGTGACATTTGAACGTCTTGTCTTATATTTAAACCAATATTAAACGGGTTTTCCTTGCGTAAGGTCTGCATTAATTAAAAATGAGCAAATAAAATATTTCAAATCAATATTTAATGCTCCCTACCTTACTTATGAGGTAAATAGTCATGTAATAAGCGGGATAATGTACAACCAGCAGGTTGTTATTGTGAAGTAAGCCTCTATAGTGTCATGCAAGACCCTACATAATTATTATTCATAGTTCACACACATACATGATGTAAACAAAAACTTTTATTCTGCAATAGATTAATTGTGATTAATGGTTATGCATCCCGACTATCCAACCGTTTCACCGGTATAAATTGTCAGTTGTGGTTCTGTATAAGCAGGTTCTCTAAACACTTTAGTCTTCTCCAACCGTTTTCTTATTATCACTTTGTTTTCTAGGTGTGTTCAAGAGGAATAACTCCAGACTCATGGAAGAGATCCTGAAACAGCAGCAGGATCTTCTGGGAATGGACAGCTCCAGATATTCCATGGAGTTTCAGAAGAATGGAACGGATAAACATGAGCATCAGGGTGAGGCTTGAAACTTGGGAAGTGGGGCAGTTGCTTAATATGTGTGAGTTAGAAGACAAACAGGTTGGATGAGAACATTTCCCCTGATATGAATGCAGTTTTAAGGAGGATTTTAATGGCTAGTTGTAATGAAGTTCATTTGTAGTTAAGACTGGCTTATTAACTTACTAATAGGGCTACATGATTATGAAAAAAATCATTAATGGCGATTATTCACCTTGATATTGTAAATGTGATTATTATTGACGATTAATAGATTTTTATGTTGACGTTTTGAATGTTTTATAACTTTTTGTGAAGCAGCCGCATGGTAAATTCTAAACGTCCAAAGCGAAATAATATAAAGTAGAGAACAAATAATTATGGGAGTTATGTTGGTAGTAAAAAATGCAAAATGAATGTCTAAAGGACATGTCAGCGTATTAATTTAACACCACTGTGTTTATAACATACTGGTAAAACGCACAGAAATGAGCACAAATGGTAATTCACAATTTCACCACTAGATGGGGGTAAATCCTACTTCTTGTCTCTAATGAAAAACCACCTGTACACTTATGCCGTTTAGGCTTTTCCAGATAAAAGAAACCGTTTTACGCGTTTACATGACCGCACATATTAAGTGCGTCTTACGCCAATTATGCGCTTAAAAATTGATATTGTGTGAAAACGGAAGACATTTTTGGATCACTGAACAAAGACACACTATGATATATCCCATTGTCATCTTTTCTCTTGTAGTGTTATTTTGTCAGTCAGCGGTAAAGGTCTTATCACCAGATGATGGGCAGCTCAGTATCGTCCAGGCAGCCCAGCAGCTCTGTAAAGCCGTCGAGCAGAAGGAGAAGACATCCAAAGACATTGACGTCGCTGTGCTTGACTCATTACTCAGAGGTGAGGTTACAGCGCACCTGTAGGTATTAGGGATGGGCATAATTAATCGACGATCGATAATTGATTGTTAAGAATTTCGTCGATCACGTTAATTTGTTATCAATTAATTGAATGCATTTTTTTTAATCTAACTCCTGTTTCACAAATACTCCGTATGCAGTGCGTTTGCGTATGTGTGCGGCGAATCCGTCAAGCACCTGTTGCAGTGCGCTGCTGACCGCTTATTCTGCATATAAAACGTTCATGTGATTGACACTTTCTGTGAACACTTTTCCGCATAAACAATAGAACAAAGCATCATTTTTTTTCACAAAACAATATATTTTAGATATTATTTGACAGACTAGTAAATGTGGATTAAAGATGTTTAAAATCTCTAGCCTGGTGGTCAGGATCTGAATGGATCAAATCAGCAGTTTTGCAATGCTTTATTTATCTCCACATATATCATAAATAAAAATAAGCAGAGTAACTTTGCAAGTCTAGCCTTCCACATTATATATTTCCTATGTATATGATTTCCAAATAATAAACGAGAGTATTCAACGACAAAAAGCGTCTCATATGGAAATAAATCCTCACAATATTATTATTTCTCAAAACTTTATGACAAAAATAAGCAACTGTATTCATACAGTTATTCAAAGACGCACACATTATTCCGCATATATTTGAATATTATACAAAAGTATTCATATAACGGCACGTTTCATATGGCAAATAAATATTCTCACATTAACATAACAGCATAATGAAATGAATAAACAGACAATGAAACAGGATTGAAATATAAATTGTATTATTATTACCGGAAAAAAGCAATATTGCTAAAATAATCTCTGAGGTAAATGCGTCAAAAACGCTGTTACCCGCAAAATAAGTCTAAATGAGCAATTAAAGTGAAAAAGCATTATTAGGCAATGTCTCAAAACTTTATATGACAAAATATATTTAAAAGAAATGTATACTTACAGTTATTGAAAGATGCACACATTATTCCATATTACTCCCGTTTATGAGCACGTTTGTCTCTGGCCTCGCTCTGTTATGTAATAGATTGACAGGTGCGCATCTCCGTCTTTCAAACATATATAATTTTGTAATTACTACCTTAGGAAAATTAGCCATGATTTTATCATTGTGAAAATGTTTTTTTTTTTTTTTTTTTTTTTGCAGATTAAAACGATTTGTATTTCCGCAATTTTACTACAAATAGCATGGTTATGGTATATTGTGGAGTTGGAGACCATAGTAAATTTGTGTCTACTGTTGTTTTACAACAAATAAAAACTAAAAGACTTTGTTAGTATAATTAAACAATGGTGAATGGGGCTCACAAAACGCACGCTGTTTCACACATACTCTGTATGCGGAATAAGCCAAGTTTGCGCTGAGGTATCTGTGCATCCCGGTCAGTCTCCTCGGAGCGGCTGTTTTCGGCGGCTGCTGGACTGACGGTCACCATGGGTTGCGGTCGCGTCTGACACCAAAAAATGCTTTTATTTCTCAAAAAAAATCAGTAGACTGGTGCAGAAGTTTTATGCGAGTTACTTAAGTTAGTTATTTTTCACGAGGCTTTAAGTAGCCTATTTGTTATAGCCTAATGTTAGGAAGGCTAATATCTTGCACTTTCTTTTGGCTTGAATAATTTTGAGTTACATTTTGACAAAACCTTTCAGATCTAAGTATTATGTTTTTTGTTTAATTTAATGTTAAACATGAATCTGTTTTTTTATTTATTTTGGAAATAATGAGGTCTCTGTTTAAGAACGCTGGCTCGCAGCTGCAGGTTGCGCTGCTTTAGAGCACAGCACATGCACGCAAATATATGTTTGAAACATAGTTTAACTGTCTGCCACAAGTTGATCTTGTAATAAAGGTCTCATCGAGGAAAAACACGCTGTATATTTGTATTCATTGCATTTTTTTAAGTATAAAAGTTAAATAACAAATTTTATTATAAAAATATTAATGATTAATCGATAGTCGATCGTTAATTCTCCCGACGATCGACAAAGAAAACTTAATCGAATGCCCATCCCTAGTAGGTATTCTGAACCATCAGCACAAACTAGTTGTTAAATACAAAGATTCATCCCCAATATCATTCTTTGTTTTACTTATGTTTGTTGCCAAATGTTAAATTTGTCGCTGGTTAACTCTTTCCCTGCCATTGCCAAGTTATCTCTTACCCAATTTATAAAAAAACTGAAGCTAAAATGCTATTTACTCATTTTAAACTCTGTTTATGTTTTGATAATCGTTTTGAGTCTGATCTCTAACAAAATTCCTTCACAAAAATGCAATTATTTCATTGTTATATATTTTGTCAAGCTGATTACTAACAATATCTATAATGTTTTCAACTACTTGTAAATTGAGAAAATTGCTGCCCTAAACAGTGACACGGGGCAGTGCAGTCACCTGTAAATGACGTTAATATCTACGTTACCCTTTGTTACCGCCTTTACTGACGTAAAAACCACATGACAACAGTGTCGTGGACAAAAGCGGAAGTAATAGCGTCTGTCGGGCCACTCGATGGTAAATTTGTTTATCTGAACACTTAAAGGAATATTCCATTTTCTTAAAAGAAAAATCCAGATAATTTACTCACCACCATGTCATCCAAAATGTTGATGTCTTTCTTTGTTCAGTCGAGAACAAATTATGTTTTTTGAGGAAAACATTGCAGGATTTTTCTCATTTTAATGGACTTTAATAGAGCCCAACATTTAATACTTAACTCAACACTTAATCGTTTTTTTCAACGGAGTTTCAAAGGACTATAAATGATCCCAAACGAGGCATAAGGGTCTTATCTAGCAAAACGATTGTCATTTTTGACAAGAAAAAAAAAAAAGCTCTTTTAAACCACAACTTCTCATCTAAATCCGGTCCAGCGCGACCTAACGTAAATGCGTAGTGACGTAGGGAGGTCACGTGTTATAAAACGCACATTTGCCGACCATTTTAAACAATAAACTGACACAAAGACATTAATTAGTATCAGTTGACATACAACAACGTAGGAACGGTCCTCGTTCTCAACACTTGTAAACACTGGGGCGGAGTTTCGCGTTCGTCCTCTGTGACCTCTTGACGTCATGACGTATTGCGTGGGGTCACGTTGGCGCATCACGACCGGATTTAAACAAGAAGTTGTGGTTTAAAAGTGTATATTTGTTATTTTTCTTGTCAAAAATGACAATCGTTTTGCTAGATAAGACCCTTATGCCTCGTTTGGGATCGTTTAGAGTCCTTTGAAACTCTGTTGAAAAAAACTGTTAAGTGTTGAGTTAAGTGTTAAATGTTGGGCTCTATAAAACTCCATTAAAATGAGAAAAATCCTACAATGTTTTCCTCAAAAAACATAATTTCTTCTCGACTGAACAAAGAAAGACGTCAACATTTTGGATGACATGGTGGTGAGTAAATTATCTGGATTTTTCTTTTAAGAAAATGGAATATTCCTTTAATTCTGTGCTGTGTTAACAAACCATCATATTGGACTAATACTGTAACATCTATGACTAACAATTGCGTTTTGAACATTACATGAAACCTTACATAATGAAAAAAAACGATGTCATCAAACACAACATTTATAAAACTTGATTACTTTACCTCATGTGTAACATGATTTCTCGTTCCCGTCTGATTGATGGCCATCAGCGTTTGAGTTAAAGACAACAAATCCCATCAGTCCATGCAGCTTCAGAGCATCATTAATCTACGTCATTGTTATTGATTTGATCTGGCGCCCTCTAGCTGCGCGGAGTATACAAATTGCATCTTTAAGAGTTTATAAGCAGGGAAAAAATATAGATAGGATGAAAATTTTTTCCCATTTTGTTTGTTTATTGTTTGTTTGAAAGCAGAGGGTCTGCTCTTTTTATTTAATATATTTGTATGTTTATATATTTTTAGAAGAAAATTTTAGTGAAAATTACAAAAAATGCTGGCATGCAACTCTCAAAAAATATCTGGGTGGGAATGAGTTAACATTTACATTTCATTTAGATGAATGCTAATGCTAATACAATCTTTATCTCCATACCTAAATTGCTGATGGCCAGAAAGTATTAATCTTTTATTAATTGTTCGTGTAACTTTGAAAATGTAATGTACACTGCAAGTTTATAAAAATGTAGCTTAAATGTGTGACATTAATAAACAGCACTCATAAACGGCTGTTTTGTATGAAGACCTCGAAATAGTTTTCCTTACATCACGACGTAACAACCTTGTATATATTGTCACAGTCAGCATTTTACTTTTGGAGCTGTTTTTTATTTTACCAATGCCTTTTGTTGTTCCCCATGTAGAGTCACACACCAGACCTGACCCAGACCTGGTGCTGAAGTTTGGCCCTGTTGAAAGTACACTTGGCTTTCTGCCTTGGCACATCAGACTAACAGAGATTATGTAAGTATGTTTAATTTATGTGTGGATGTATTTGAGTAAGCATTTGGTATTCATGTTTTGTTTTTACAGAATACAAGCCAAGTCCTACAGCCTAAAATTTCTTTTTACTTCAACTTTTACTCATGATTTTAATACATTTTGTAAAGCAAATGTATGCATGTCCATTAGTGGACTTGAACTACACTGTCCCCCCATTCAATAAATACCATGGTATATAAACAAGGCAGTTTTTTTACCATGGTCATTGATCATTTTACTATGCTAGTACCATAGCACAGATTTAAGACCTACATTTCATTACAAGTCGTGTCCTGTGAGTAACTGTATGTAACAAATAAACAAATTGAATTGAATGTGTGCTTGGAAAACTATCACACTTTTATTAAGCAGAGAGGTGCACAAAGTGCTCAGCTCATTTTCCTAGACGGAGAAAACACTTAAATCTTGTAGTGAGATTATCAGCACAGATTAACAGCTAAACCTCTCTGCACTTGCTCTCTTATCTTAGTAAGTAGGCATTGCTTGTGTGTTAACCTGTATGAGAATGCAACATATTAAAGTGATAGAGAGGGCCTTTAAAGCATTTCAGTGTGGCCTTGTTTGTTTGTATAAAACATGAATAATATTGCTACTGTAAGTGCTTTTGAATTATATAAATGTGATGCTGATCCCCCCATCAAGCTTGATAAAAAAGGTTTTTTACACTGCTGATCAATTTTATTAAACATCCACTAGATGGCAGTGTGTCACTGGAGCTTTACAAAAAAGACAAAGAAAAAACACAGAAAAAGGGAAGCTATTAAATATGTTCTCCACATAAATAGATTATAATCATAGAAATGTCCTGAAGAAAAAATATATGCACCACACAGCTACAAAATCAAAACGGCGATGATTGTAGTCGGACCATTACAAGAATTTACAAAATGCAAACTAATGTTAGCTGCCTCCCAGAAGGGCTGTATACATTCCTGCTGTTTACATTCCTCTCCATCATGTCTTATTGATTGTATTATTTTTCATTTTTTATCTCCTGCCCTCTGCAGCTCCTTACCGTCCCACATAGACGTCTCTTACGACGACCTGCTTGCTGCTCTCCAACGCTTTTCGACGTGTGAGCAGCGCTTGGGCAAGTGAGGAACTGTCGGAAGCAGAAAACGAATAGAAAGCGAAAGAAAGGGGTGGAGGGCATCCGTCCTTTTCATCATGTTTACAATACAAGCACTGGAGCCCCAGCGTCAGCAACCAACTGCTGCTGCTCATCCCCGCCCGGATCATCTCCGCTTTTCTCCGCGAGGCCTGCCATACATCTGTGTGTGTGTGTGATTGTACTTGTATGTTTGTTTATGTGTGTAAGCCTCCCATGTCTGCTCGTCTGAAGGACCTGAACGCCACTTTATACATCACGCCATCCAGCAAGCCGGTTGCAACGCAGAGCTCCGTTTAGCCGGAGGAACGTTGTTAGTCATAGGTTGTTAATTTGTCGTCACTTTTTTATGTACCGTAGTACTGGACACATGGCGGACTCTTTCGAACCACGCCCGTGCACTGAACTTTATGATGGTGGTGCATTCGTACATCTTGCATAACGTGACTTTTGTCGAGAGCCCATGGAGGGAAGCACGTTGTTGAACTTGCAAAAAGTGAACTACAGTCTCACGACTGCTTTCCGATCGTGTCAACAAACAAGATTTTTCTTCTACGTTCAGAATCCATTACGGCTTTGCTGAAGTGGAAATGGTTAAATTTGTGTTTATTTGTAGTTGTTGTTTGGATGTATGCGGATGTGCCACAAATGACACTAATGAGTATCAAACCCTGAAATTTTACCAAAAGCTTAAAATAGATTGTTCTGCATTGCATCCCCCCCAAAGCAGATGCTGTTTGCTTGTTTTTATTTGACTTTTATTTTTCATTGTAAACATCTTGACATTTTTATTAATGGCTAATCAATGTCTTTATTGATCAGAGAAGTATCATATTAAAATGCTGTGAGATTCGTAATGGCATAGGCATTGCATTATTCTGCACATCACAACGCTTCTTTGAAGAAGTCTTAAATGTATAATTCATGGGCTACTGTTGGCAGGGTTGGTTTAGTGTCCAGCGTGCATGTACAATAAACGTTACTGAAACCTGGAGTAGTTTGTGTTTATGTGTAAATCAAAAAGGGGATTTTTTTTCCTTGCTGCTTTCTTTTTAAACTTACTGTGTTTATTTGTGTGGTCAACGTCTTTTAATCACCGTCCCTCATTAGATCATTGAGCATCTGGATTAATTCATTATGCTGATGCTTACAGTATATGCAAAGCACAGTACAGATCTCAGTTAAAGCAACACCAAAGAGTTTTTTTTACCTTAAAATAACGCTTCCAAAACAGTTTCAGTCGTTCATCCACTCTAAACAGGGTGAACAGCACTTTCACATTCGCTTTGCAGCCCTCTATCGGCCAAAACCGCACTAAAGAAGTTTCCAAACGTCGGGTAGTGGTCCTGTAGTCCGAGTGAATACTACAAAAACTTGCTTTACGGCAGACCTACAATCCAATCAGACAGGGCCGGCCCTGGCCAATTTGCTGCCCTAGGCAAGATTTCACCTGGTGCCCTTTAGAATCACAGAATCACAATTGTGTTCCAATCATTTTATTCATAAACTTACACAGAAACAAACAGCACAGCTTTGTCTTGTTTTTCTTTATTTTGAAAATGTTTTGGAAACACACACAAACACACGAACACATACACACAATACCCTGTTACTCAGGCATTTGATCTTGACATTGTTAAAATCTTGTCTTTTTTACATGTTTTAACACTGTACATTTAACTTAAAATATTTAATTGTGTACAAGAAAACAGCTCTTATTAATGAATTATTAGTAGCATGTTGTAGTGTCTCGGGAGATTGTGCTCATTGTTAAATAGCTTTGTACTGCACTGAAGCGGCAGTTTAAAATATAAACCCAGAATTCAGCGAACGTCAAGAACAAGAAAAAAACAATAAGACCAAGACGCGGGATTTATACGTTACACGGACCATGTATAAATTTCAATGTTTCTGGACAGAAATACCAACTTTGTCTGGTATTAATAAGCTGCACATTGGAGTGCTGGCTGCTCCCCGCGGTGCTGAAGACGCGTGATGGCACATATACACAGATATCTACAGTACGTGCAATCTATCGGAAATGGAGGAGTCATTAGCTGGGTTAGTAAAATAACGAAATTAAAGCTTTTAAATAGAAGAAAAACGTTTTTTTTTTTTTTTTTGTAAAGAGATATATTTTTTTTTAGTTTAAAAGTGCAGAACTCTTCTCAAGGGGAAGAAAGCTATACTTTTCTCCTTACGTGCAACCTATCGGAAAGCGCAGATGAGTTAGTTGGGTTAGTAAAATAATGAAATTATAGATTTAAGTACAAAATAGTATTTATATAAAGAGAAATATTGAAAAAAAAGTGCAGAACTCTTCTTAAGTGGAAGTAATAAAGTAAAACAACGAATACTAATTATATAATAACGAATAATAGTTTCCAATAGGTTGCACGTAAATATCTGTGCTGCCACCAGTACTCCATCCGAGCGCGTCTTCAGCACCGCGGCCAGCACTCCAATGAGCAGCTTATTAATACCAAACAAAGTGAATAAGTTGGTATTTCTGTGCAGAAACATTGCAATTTAAACATGGTCTGTGTAACATTATGTAAATTCCGCGTCTCTGTCTGATTGTTTTTTCCATTTTCTTGTTCTTGACGTTCGCTGAATTTAATTCTGGGTTTATATTTTAAACTGCCGCTTCAGTGCAGTATAGCCACAGAGTTATTTAACAAGCACGATCTTCCGAGATACTATGCTACTAATAATTCATTGATAACTGCTGTTTTCTTGTGCAAAATATTTATATTATAAAATATATAAATATTTATTGTTAAATGTTTATATACATATATTAAAAAAATAATAATTTGGGCGCACGGACGCCCCAAGGGGTCGGCGGCGCCCTTAGCATTTGCCTATTCCGCCTATGCCCAGGGCCGGCCCTGCAATCAGAGCCAGCTATGCCTCAGTATTTATGACAGTGGGTAATGGACAATTACGCTTCTAACCTGTAGGGGGAGCAAAGAGCCAAAACTCTTTGGTGTTGCTTTAAGCTACAGGTCCTCCCCTAACATTTCGTTACATGATCAAATTTTGCATTTTTAAAGGACACACCCAAAAACGACACATTTTTGCTCACACCTACAAAGTGTCAATTTTAACATGTTATAATAAATTATATGGTATTTTAAGCTAAAACTTCACATATGTACTCCAAATATTTATTTGACATCTTAAAAAAGTATTGTTAAATGTCCCCTTTAAAAAAGTAAGTTACCTAGTTGCAGTGGCGGCTGGTGTTAAATTGTTTTGGGGGAGTGCAGCAAACTATAATAAACTAAGTTTTATATTCAGAAAACGTAACATATTTTTGCATATTTAGTGTCCTTACGCAAATCAAATCAGCCTAAGGGTGGTGCTCTGAGGTTGACTAGCAGGCGCTAAAATTATATATTGAAAGCTCTTATACACTTGTGGAAAATTCAGGAGAAGTAACCAAAGTTACATGAATTCTCAAAACAATTTACCAAAAGTAACCTAGGTGTGCATGGGGAACTGGTATATTTAACCAAAATACACAATAAAATAAAAATAATTTTCATATTTATCTTTATTGGTTGTTGTTCTTTTGCAATTGCTTGTGATTATGAAATGAATATTTTGTATATTTCCATTCAAGTTATCACAAGAGTATGGTTTGTGATTTTACTAATTTCATATTAGAATTTATTTAGCATTTGTCTAATGTTGTTAAAATGCGCAGCTGATACTGAAATGCTTTAAATTGCTATAGTTTTATTATAGTAAAAGTGTAGTAACATGCTTTTAGGTGGATTGATTACCATTTGTATAACCAGTTGTACTACAAATACCATGTTTTTTTGTAGCAAAATAGGTTTTATTTGCAGTTAAACCATGGTTGTGATAAAATATTTAGGCATCCATATGTACACAATCCCTTGTTTAAGAAAAATGAGAGAGAACAATAAGTATTGGGAACAGGTTGATACTATCTCTCAGTCCTGAAATTTGCAGTTTGGGACACAGGAGGCGGGTCTCTGTAAAAGTTTAGCCAATTGCTGATTCAAATAATGACCCAACTGCTGGGTTGTTTCACTTCAGGGTTGAGTAACAATAACCCAGCCGTTGGGTCATTTTAACCCAGCAGTGTGTTCTGTCCAATACTGGCCAAAAACAACCCAGCACTTTTAGAGTTTAAAGTTTGTAATTTATGTTGTGTTTTCTAAAATAAGGAAATATAAAATTTGGAAGAAGATTAGAACGTACACTCACCTAAAGGATTATTAGAAACACCATACTTATACTGTGTTGGACCACCTTTCGCCTTCAGAGCTGCCTTAATTCTAATCTACGAGATGGACATGGTCAGAAACAATGCTCAGGTAGGCTGTGGCATTTCAACGATGCCCAATTGGCACTAAGGGGCCTAAAGTGTGCCAAGAAAACATCTCCTACACCATTACACCACTACCAGCAGCCTGCACAGTGGTAACAAGGTGTGATAGATCCATGTTCTCATTCTGTTTACGCCAAATTCTGACTCTACCATCTGAATGTCTCAACAGAAATCAAGACTCATCAGACCAGGCAACATTTTTCCAGTCTTCAACTCTTCAATTTTGGTGAGCTTGTGCAAATTGTAGCCTCTTTTTCCTATTTGTAGTGGAGATTAGTGGTACCCGGTGGGGTCTTCTGCTGTTGTAGCCCATCCGCCTCAAGGTTGTGCGTGTTGTGGCTTCACAAATGCTTTGCTGCATACCTCGGTTGTAACAAGTGGTTATTTCAGTCAAAGTTGCTCTTCTATCAGCTTGAATCAGTCGCCCCATACTCCTCTGACCTCTAGCATCAACAAGGCATTTTCGCCCACAGGACCGCCGCATACTGGATGTTTTTCCAGCAGATTTTGAAATACTCAGACCGGCCTATCCGGCTCTTCCATTCCTTGGGAATTTATATGAGACATACAGGCACACCTACATGAAATGACAAATTGTTGGCCTTTAAAGACAAACTACATATTTTGAAGACCTGGAAGTGGTTACAAGATACAAATAAAGAAGTAAAACACTATTGTAGACTCGTTACCAAGAATCTGTAATATTTTATATTATATTTTATAATTATTATTTTATTACAGTTATTAATATTATTATTTTTTAATAATTGCATAAAAAATACTCTTGATGTTGTGGTCAGTGCACAACAAAACTGTTGACCTCCCTCCATTCTGGGTTGTTTCAACCCATTGTTTGGTCAAATATGACCAAACATATTTTAACTAACCAAGTTAACACTTTTTAAAAATAAAGGTGCTTCACAATGGCATAGAAAAAAACCTTTTTGGCTGAATGGTTCTATAAAGAACCTTTCTGTCACACAAAAAATTGTCTTTAAAATATAAAAATTTATTAAAAAAATCTTTTTTTTTATTTACTTTCATTTACATTTCCTTTGACTGAAAGGTTCTTTGAGGAGCAAAAAAACATTCCTATATTTGTCATCACTGTGAAAAACCTTTATTTTTATGTGGTTTTAACCCTTGGTGTGCCTGTAATAAAAGGAGAAGATAAATAAAGGCAAACAAACCCAATCTTAGTTGCAGACTGAAGATGATATGAGTTTTGTTATTGAGAGTGAATTATGAATTTATCTGTGTCCGCCAGACTGACCTTTAATGCGCTCTTTTAATAATCCTTTGTTCTTTTTGTTGTAGCTTACTTGGTTCAGATAAGGGTAAAACGTCCTGTGGACCTTCATTCAGTCAAAAAAGAGCATTGACCAGCTCTAGGTTATCCATCCCCCGTAGCAAATAAGATAAATGTTGCATCAGCAGCGCCAACACCTTGACCGAAAAGAAATCAATTGATCACCAGAGCGAATTGAACAGAAGTGTTCAGAAATAATAATTCAGGCCTGCGCCTGCCTATAAAATAAGCACTCATAGTGGATTACTCAAAGCCTAAATTATAATAAGGTTGTTTTAGGGAACACACAACAAAGAAATTCACTCATGAATCTTACTTGATGAGTTTGCACATATTGATTCCTGTGTGTGTCTATTTATAGTACAGATACTGTCAGGTCATTCTTTTCTAATGGGATGTTTGTCGACAAAGAAGTTGTGTTTCGGCCAGGTGTCCTCAGCAAAGGTAAAATGATTATTTATATAATTTTAGTGCGTTGCAGGCTGCACAAAACTTTTAGATTTCAGACACACACAATATCATTTAGTTATCATAATCGATTATACGCCACTGGCTGTGTTCAGAACAGAATATCAGTGGCGGCTGGTGACTGCTCATCCGAGGGGCGCAAATTCAAAATATGGATTCGGAGTGTCATGTGTGTTGCTCGTGTTTTCAAAATATGTGTTTGTTGCTTCATGTGAACCATGTGCATCACGTGTTTTGTCAAAATAAGTGCCTGCTGCACACGCATCAAAACCGTTTATGATAAAAGAGACGCTCACGATCACAAAATACACGCAAGACACTCCCTTAACAGTAAACTCTGAGTACGCATGAGAGCGCAAGCGTCTCTTTTATCCTAAAGCCTTTAGACGCGTCTGCAGCAGGCACTTATTTTGACAAGACACATGATGCACATAGGATCACTCGACGCGCAGAACACATATTTTGAAATTACAAACCACACACATGACGGGTTATATACATGTTGTGACTAATTCCGCGTCGAGCTCCCTCAATAAAAGAAGTCACCAGCTGCCACTAAAGAATATTAACTTAGCTACTAGATTTGTCAATTAAACATGGTCTTATTATAGTAAAAAAAGTGTATTATTGATTACTATTTGTAAAAGCATGGTAAGACTATTGTTACTGTAGCAAAATATTGTTAATTTATAGTAACCACTATACACTGCAAAAAATGATTCTCTAGAAAAAAATCTTAGTATTTTTGTTTTGTTTTTTCAGTAAAATATCTTCAAATTCTTAAATTAAGATGCTTTTTCTTGATGAGCAAAATGACCCAAGAAAATAAGTCTAGTTTTTAGACCAAAAATATCAAATTTAAGTGATTTTGTGCATAAAACAAGCAAAAAAAATCTGCCAATGGGGTAAGCAATAAAATCTTGAAAATTTTTCTTAAACACTAAATTCAAGAAAAATTCAAGAAAAATTTTCTTACCCCATTGACAGATTTTTTGCTTGTTTTAGAGATCAGCTCATTTGCATTTAAAACGACACACCCAAAAACAAGATATTTTTGCTCAAACCTACAAATTGGCAATTTTAAAATGCTATAATAATAAATTATCTATTTGATATTTTGAGCTAGAAATTTACATACGTACTCTTGGGGACACCAAAGATTTATTTGACATCTTAAAAAAGTCTTGTGAAATGTCCCCTTTAAGCTAAACAATTTCAACTTGATTTTATAAGTTATGTCAACTTTTCACAAGCCAAAACTTAAAATAGTAGGTTGAATTGACTTTAAAGCGTAACTAAACCCCTGGTCAGAGCCTGACTCCACCCACTGCAATATTTGAAAAATGCAGAAAAAGTGGGCAGATCCCAACGGAGATAGGGGGGGACGAACTAAGTGTGTGGTGAGATCGTAACAAGGGCGTGGTGAGCTTGAACCTGCTTACGTCACGAGTCATTTCTTGGACCCAACATCCAATAGGAAAATTCAACTGCAGTAGCCACCGTTCAACCTCAAGAGGGCAGCACTCAGACGTTTTTACACCATATATTGTAGTATTGAAACACTTTATATCCAAATGTCAAAAAACGTACTAAAATCAATGAACAGCACTAATAAAGCATCATTCTTACAGATCATTAACTAAAAAAAGTTGGTTTGGGGTTTAGTTACTCTTTAATAATATGTAATTTTCACCACTAGAGGTCGCTAAACAACAACGTCAACAACTTGATGACGCTGTGAAAAGAGTAAAAAGAGTTCCGATGTTGACAGGAATCGATCTGACAGGATCTAAAATTCATGTTCATGAATGACATATTGATAATATGTTTAATAACCTTTACATTATTGTCATGACTGCTGGGTGATCGATGGCTGTGTGATCTGTGTGTGTGTGTGTTGTTTACCTGTGGTGCCGGTTCCTCGTGTGTTCACTAACTCCGCCCCCTTGTTTCAGTTGATTGTTCACCGGTGGTGTCTCGTTTACCTTTCCCTTTATATTGCACGTAGTCCTGTCCTTTGTTGCGCGCTCATTGTTTTATCACAGTCCTGCTGCCCTGCCTTGTCTTGTCAGTCGCTCTCTGTCTTCTCCTTTGTTACCCCAGGTTTGGTTTCGGCGTTCGGGGACGCGTCTTCACCCGGACCGCTCGCTTGTAGGAGCATTGGATTATACTGACTTTGTTTGTCTCTCGATACAGCTGGTTCGCTTCGTTTCTAGGCGGTATACCAGCTGTCTCCCTCTCTCCGGTTTGCATCATCACCCGCGGTGACCAGTGGTTTCCGGGTGGTCCTTCTACATCTGGATTACACAGTGGATTACCCGTCTGAGAACTTGGACTGAGAACCTGTTTCATCCCTCTGTTGCGTGTGGTGACAGTGCTGGCGTTCTCGACGGAGCGCGTGGGTGGCTCTCTCTTCCTTTGGATCTGTACTGAATTATTGTGTAGCGCCGACTCACTCTCCCCTACTGTGGGAGTGATTCATTCCCACAGTAGTGTTTCCATCGGAGTGAGTCAACGGGTGTACGCCGTGTGTGGATCTACCAGTGACTTGCTCTCCTGTTTTCTATATTTTTCTAAATAAACTATTTAACTTGCACTTGACTCTGAGTCCGTTTCCTGACAGATGAGCGCGCCAAAAATGGAGTCAGCAAGTTTAGAGAGTCTGGAGGTACAGACCGCCCTTCACCAGCAGGGGGCGGCCATCGACCAACATTCGTCGTTATTGTCTGCTGCTGCCAGAGATTTCAGCATCCTGTCTGAGCAACTGAAAGAGCTCAGCAATCGCTTGGACCAAGTGACTCCTCGCCATGAAGCCTCAACCTCATCCGGGGAAGCCGCTTCATTTGAACGGGAGCCACACACGGCTACACCCCCCACCTACAATGGCGATCCCAACACCTGCAGACCCTTTTTACAGCAGTGCTCTCTCGTCTTCGCGCTCCAGCCCCGTCGATTTTCTTCATCCACTTCCAAGGTGGCCTATGTCCTGACATTACTCACTGGAAGGGCGAGAGACTGGGGTATGGCCGCCTGGGGGGCTAAAGCTCCTTTTACTTTTTCATTTGAGGCTCTCGAGGAGGAGATGTTAAAACTGTTTGACCGCTCACTCAAGGGAGACATGGCAGCGGCTGAGTTGGTGAGATTACGGCAACGTAATGACTCTGTGACAGATTTCGCCATACGATTCAAAACCCCCTGTGAGTTTGTTTGTTTCTGGCAATCTTTGTGAGGAGATTGAATTTTACATCTTAGAGGATTCACAATCGCCAGTCATTTTAGGTCATGACTGGCTATCCAAACATAATCCTCACGTTGATTGGCAGAACAATGTTGTGTTATCATGGAAGTCTTCGTGTTATGTTTCTTGTCTTGGCCCTGCTCCCTCTCTTGTCTCTTGTTCTGTCTCGCAGGTCCCGGCTATCGATCTCTCAGGGGTCCCGGCGGAGTACTCGGATCTGTATCAGGTTTTCAGTAAGTCCCGGGCTACTTCTCTGCCTCCTCATCGGTCGTATGATTGCGAGATTAAACTACTTCCCAACACTTCTCCGCCTAAGGGTCGCATATTTTCCCTAGCTAAACCAGAAAGAGAGGCTATGGATAAATACATTAATGACGCTCTTAAAGCCGGTCTCATTCGCCGCTCCTCGTCTCCAGCTGGTGCTGGATTTTTCTTTGTAAAGAAGAAAGACGGGTCTCTTCGTCCGTGCATTGATTATCGAGGGCTGAATGACATTACTGTTAAGAATAAGTACCCCTTGCCTTTAATGTCATCAGCATTCGAGTTATTACAGGGAGCGCGCGTATTTACCAAATTAGATCTGCGCAACGCTTATCATTTGGTACGTATTAGAGAGGGCGATGAGTGGAAGACAGCCTTTAATACACCTTCTGGACACTGGGAATATTCCGTTCTGCCGTTCGGTCTTTGTAACGCTCCAGCTGTCTTCCAGACCATGGTCAATGAAGTGCTGGGTGACATGATTAACAGATTTGTCTTTGTGTATCTCGATGACATTCTCATCTTTTCTCCCTCCATGCAGATACACACTCAGCACGTTCGCATGGTTTTACAACGGCTTTTAGAGAATCAGCTATTCGTTAAGGCGGAGAAGTGCGAGTTCCACAAAAAGTCAGTTTCGTTTCTGGGTTTTGTCATTGCCGAGGGAGAAATTCGTCCCGATCCCGCTAAGGTTAAGACGGTTGCCGATTGGCCAGTACCCGACACTCGGAAGGAGCTTCAGCGATTTCTGGGGTTCGCCAATTTTTATCTGCGTTTCATCAGAAATTTTGGTCAGATCGCTAAGCCTCTCACCGCTCTCACTTCACCTAATGTATGTTTCCGTTGGAGTAGAGAGGCTCAGGAGGCCTTTGATGTGTTAAAATCCCGGTTCATCTCTGCGCCTGTCCTCTCTATTCCCGATCCGGCTAAACAATTTATAGTGGAAGTGGATGCATCTGATGTCGGGGTAGGCGCCGTCTTATCACAGCGATCGTCTATTGATGGGAAAGTACATCCGTGTGCTTTTTTCTCTCACCTGTTAAACCCAGCAGAACGTAATTACGACATAGGGAATCGGGAGCTGTTGGCGGTTAGACTCGCTTTGGGTGAATGGCGTCACTGGTTGGAGGGAACCTCGGAGCCCTTTCTGGTCTGGACGGATCATAAGAATCTTGAATATATCCGTTCGGCCAGAAGACTAACATCTAGGCAGGCTCGTTGGGCACTCTTCTTTGATCGTTTCAACTTCACCCTCTCGTACCGGCCTGGCTCGAAAAATACCAAACCTGATGCTCTCTCCCGTCTGTTCGAAAAGTCCGATTCGGAGAGGGCGGAGACCATTCTCCCGGAGGGGAGGGTGGTCGGCGCCCTCGTATGGGGAATCGAACAGCGGGTGAGAGAGGCCGGCCGGGAGGGGGAAGTTCCGGAGGGGTGTCCAGCGGGTCGCCTATGGGTTCCTGAGCGGTTACGTTTCGATGTCATCCGGTGGGGTCACGAGTCCAAATTTGTCGGCCATCCAGGTATTCGGAGAACGTTGGCTGCCGTCCGTCAGCGTTTTTGGTGGCCTTCTATGTCCACTGACGTCAGACAGTTTGTATTAGCCTGTTCGGTTTGTGCTCGTAATAAAGCATCTAATTTACCACCCGCTGGTCTGCTTAAATCTTTGCCCGTGCCCTCCCGCCCCTGGTCTCATATAGCTCTTGATTTTGTCACCGGCTTACCGGCATCTAATGGTAACACGGTTGTTCTAACTGTGGTGGATCGTTTTTCGAAGGCGGTTCATTTCATTCCCCTGCCCAAGCTACCTTCTGCAAAAGAGATGGCTCAGGTTTTGATTAATCACGTTTTTCGGTTACATGGTATTCCGACTGACGTAGTGTCAGATAGGGGTCCTCAGTTCATCTCTCGTTTTTGGCAGGAGTTTTGTAGACAAATTGGCGCCACGGCCAGCTTGTCTTCTGGTTATCACCCGCAGACCAATGGGCAATGCGAACGGGCTAATCAGGATCTCGGTAGAACGCTCCGCTGTCTGTCGTCACAATATCCGAATTCCTGGTGCGATCAGCTCCCGTGGGTTGAGTATTCTCATAATTCTCTTCCCGTTACGTCTACCAATTTGTCCCCGTTTGAACTTTCCATCGGTTATCAACCTCCCCTGTTTCCATCACAGGAGCCCGAGGCAGCGGTTCCGTCTGCGTTAGCTTTCGTACGCAGGTGCAGACGCACCTGGAGGAGAGCTAAGACACTGTTATTATCTAATTCCAGACGAACCAAAGCTGCAGCTGATCGTCATCGGCGACCTCCACCCCGTTACGTTTGTGGTCAAAAGGTATGGCTTTCTACCAAGGATCTGTCTCTCCGTGAGCCTTCTCGTAAGCTGGCTCCGAGATTCATTGGGCCATACAGTATTTCTAAGGTCATTAATCCGGTGACGATTAAGCTTAAGTTACCCCTTTCTCTTGGTCGGGTTCACCCTGTTTTTCATGTATCCAAGGTTAAACCTGTGATGTTTGCTCGCTATAACCCCCCTGTCTCTGCCCCCAATCCCCCCGCCCCTCGTCTAGTGGATGGTGCCCCTGTCTACACTGTTAAGAGGTTACTAGACTCCCGCCGCAGGGGCAGAGGATTTCAGTATTTAGTGGATTGGGAAGGATACGGTCCTGATGAGAGGAGCTGGGTTCCGGGTCGGGATTTGCTGGATCCTGGGCTGATCGAGGACCTCCGTCGGCGACAGGGTGAGTCTCCCGGTCCGTCTGGTGCCGGTCGTGGAGGGGGGGCTACTGTCATGACTGCTGGGTGATCGATGGCTGTGTGATCTGTGTGTGTGTGTGTTGTTTACCTGTGGTGCCGGTTCCTCGTGTGTTCACTAACTCCGCCCCCTTGTTTCAGTTGATTGTTCACCGGTGGTGTCTCGTTTACCTTTCCCTTTATATTGCACGTAGTCCTGTCCTTTGTTGCGCGCTCATTGTTTTATCACAGTCCTGCTGCCCTGCCTTGTCTTGTCAGTCGCTCTCTGTCTTCTCCTTTGTTACCCCAGGTTTGGTTTCGGCGTTCGGGGACGCGTCTTCACCCGGACCGCTCGCTTGTAGGAGCATTGGATTATACTGACTTTGTTTGTCTCTCGATACAGCTGGTTCGCTTCGTTTCTAGGCGGTATACCAGCTGTCTCCCTCTCTCCGGTTTGCATCATCACCCGCGGTGACCAGTGGTTTCCGGGTGGTCCTTCTACATCTGGATTACACAGTGGATTACCCGTCTGAGAACTTGGACTTCCATCTCCGCCTGTCATCCACCTTCAGGGCGGCGTGTTTCATCCCTCTGTTGCGTGTGGTGACAGTGCTGGCGTTCTCGACGGAGCGCGTGGGTGGCTCTCTCTTCCTTTGGATCTGTACTGAATTATTGTGTAGCGCCGACTCACTCTCCCCTACTGTGGGAGTGATTCATTCTCACAGTAGTGTTTCCATCGGAGTGAGTCAACGGGTGTACGCCGTGTGTGGATCTACCAGTGACTTGCTCTCCTGTTTTCTATATTTTTCTAAATAAACTATTTAACTTGCACTTGACTCTGAGTCCGTTTCCTGACAATTATAATGTAAACACACAGTGTGGCTTGATAAAAGAAGAGAAGAGAAGAGAAGCATGCTGGACGTTGCTTCTGCACTTCGCAAATATATATTTTATTTTTTTTATTTAGTTTTTTTATAACTTTTTTAAAAAATGTGTTAGTCGCATTTAGAAGATATAATCATTTAAAACATACATTTTCACAGGTACGGATCAACGATTTTCTATCATCATTCCGGATTTCGCATACTTCTGCAGATTGATCGGCGTATGACATCAACTATCGCGAGAATACTGCATTCGAATCATTCTCGTGATATTATGATGTCATAGGCTGATCGGTCTGCGCAGAGCCACATGAAGTGAAACACACAGGTGGATTCTATGGCAGGAAAACGCAAACCGAGGATAAAATTTAAACATTGTTAAAAACTTTTGGGATAGTGTAAGTACACGTGAACAAAATATTGCAATGTGCTTATAGTTTTTAAAGTGTTTAATTCAAAAAGTTTATATTTTGTGCGGAAATTAACCATGGTTTTATTGTGGTAATAGTGTAATAACCATGTTTTTTGGTGTATTGATTACTATCTGCAAAACCATGGTTTTACTACACTAACCATGGTTTAAGTATGGTTTTTGAAAACCATGGTTGTCAAAACTATGGTTATTTTGTGGTTACCATGGGTTTTTTTATTTATTTAACTGTAGTAAAAACCATTAGTAATTTTTGTAAGGGACATTATTAATGCTGTTGTATTTAAGCAAGCCATTGCGTTGCAGTATTGTGCAGAAGGCTATTAAAGATAAAGGACAACCTAAAATCCCAATCTAGACACAACAATGTATGTCAGCTTAAGAAAAGTAGCCAATACAAAGCTCAGTCAAGGACAGAAGAACATGATCCAATCACAGTGCCAGCTACTTCCTTGCCAAAGTCCAAGGTAACAACATCCATTAAACGTGTTGCTTCCCTAACACAAAGATTTCCCGAAGGATATGATTGCACCTTCTGTCTGCGTATTCCCATCTGAACAGAGCAATGACCCCTCTATGTGGTTCAGACACAAAGACTGTACTCCATACTGCAGCTTCTCACACATGCAATGTAAGACTGAATCCTGTTCGGCATGCTGGCCACTGGTTACCATGACAACAATGGGGTGATGGGTGGTCAAAGCCTCTATGAAAACAGTACTTTCGGAGCCTAAACACTGAACTGACTATCTAAACATTTAACTCTATCATTATATTGAACTCGAAAGGAAAATTGATTTAAATTCTTTGTGTATCAAACTATATAAAGACTACAAATGATGTGTTGCGTGCAAAGGCGATCAATGTATGGATTTTGGGCAAATCCATCTATAACTGTTGTTCTTTTGGTTCATTAACAAGCATCTTATCTTAGATGTGTGACTCCCTGGGAAACGGCAACCGCTCGTGTGTGCTATTTGTTGACATCCTGGTGCACAGGGAAATGAAAGACCTGTAGTCTTTCCCTACATCCACAGAAAATAAACATAGAGAATTGTTTTTGTTCATGTGTCGTTCATCGTTCTTTTTTCTTTTATTAGCTCAGAAAGATCAAAATCAATAGCAGTAGCATTTATAATAAGTAAAACTTAAACCTTTCGCATTGTATTTGCTGACCAATCACTACTGATAGCTTTTCAACGTCAGCTAGATCTTAGTGTAAAATTATTATTTCTTTTTACAAAATGAATTGACATATTTGCCACCTCCTACCTCTTGGAGGTATTATTAAAGTATATTATATTGCATAATAAAGATATGAGATCTAAACTGGTTCTTGTAGAGGATGGTGGTGCAATGCCAACATGGATACAATTTCCAGGGAACACAGCACTGATAACAATGAAACTGATTGGAATAGCAGTGATGAGACTAATAGCAGGTTAGATGATTAAAATCAAAATTATGCTTTTCAATCAGCTCATTAATTTAATAGTCAGGGCACTGATCAAGGAGTCTACCATTTTAAGGGCTGTCTGAATATTAAATCCTCCATAAAAATCCTACAATACTGTAGTCATGTGCTGATCATGTCGACTTCCATAGTATTTTCTTTTCCTGAAAGTCAGTTGGTCCAAACACCTTCTTTTGTATTCAACAGATCAAACAGCTTAAGAATGACATGAAGGTGAGTAAATGATAACAGAATTTCATTTGTGGGTGAATATCCCTTTAACAAGTGTTAAATTAGCATTATAAAGTGTCAAAAAAATAATAAAACCATTAAAACCAGCATGCTTACACTCTTTTTAGCCAAACATCTTCTAACTTTTAAACATGAGTAAACATTGAGAATAATAAACAAATAAATGAATAAACATTTATTTACTTATTATTAAAATACTTATTATTTTTATTGCTTAGATTTATTACAGTATTTTATTTTACATTTAAAAAAATGGATCCATTTATTTAAATATTTTAGTTAATTATTAATATTACCTTTAATACAGTATTTTATTGTTAATTTAATGATTACGTACAGTATTTTATTTGGGGATTGTGATTATATTTAAAATATATTATTATATATATTAAGGATCTTATATATATTTGGGGATTATGATTATATTTAACATATATATTAACTATATTATTGTTATTTGATGATTATGAAGACCAGCATAAGCTGGTAGCTGGTTTTAGCTGGATGAAGGTGGCAATAGCTAGTTTAAGCATATCCTCCCTGCCTGGCAAAGCCAGTCAAGCTGGTGGGTCAGGCTGGTCTTCCAGCATGACCAGCTAAGTCCAGCTTGACCATCTTAAAATGTGACCAAGACACAGCTAAACCAGTTTGCTACACCAGCTAAATAAGTTATAACCAAGATGTTTTTTTCAGTAGGGTATGACTACTTTAATTACTGTATTTTATTATCAAAATTGAAATTATTGTATCTACTTTTTATTGCAGTAATGTATTGTCACATGTAATTATTTCCCTTACATTTATTTATTATAGTATTTTATTTTATAGTATAATAATTAACTAAAATATTTAAAAAAATGCACCCAGCTGGGAGCTGGTTTTAGCTGGTTTAAGGTGGCAGTAGCTGGTCCTCCTCTGCCTGGCAAAGCTAGTCAAGCTGATGGGTCAAGACATAGCTAAACCAGCTTGCTACACCAGCTAAACCAGTTAAAACCAAGCTCGGACACCTGCAACAACCAGCTTATGCTTATGCTGGTTTTAGATGTTTGAATACTTTTTATTTCAGTGTTGTTTATTTCAGTATTTTATTCTCAAATTGAAATTATTGTGTCTACATTTATTAATTGCAGTATTTATTACAGTATTTTATTCTCAAATTCAAATTATTGTGTCTTCATTTATTTATTGCAGTATTTATTACAGTATTTTATTCTCAAATTGAAATTATTGCGTCTACATTTTTATTGCAGTAATTTATTCTAACATTTTATTATTTCCCTAACATTTATTTATTACAGTATTTTGTTTTACATTTAAAAAAAATGCATGCATTTATTATTATATATATTTATTTTTAATATTATATTTATTATATAAATATTTTAATTTGATTATTATACTCACATTTAATACAGTATTTTTTGTTAATTTAATAATTACATGTACAGTATTTTATTGCTATATTTGGTGATTATGATTATATTTATTACACTATATTATTGTTATTTGATTATTACCCTACAGAAAAATCCAGCAGTAGTTTATTCTCACATCATGTAATTATTTACCAATCATTTATTTATAACAGTATTTATTTTTTACATTTACTTTACTCCTACTTATAATAAACTCAATTTTCCAAATGATTTTCATTGGTCGTAGTGTAAGATTGAAAGCAGCGCCCCCTTGCGTCCCGACGCTACATTTCACACAAAATCGTCCCGCCTCCCAACAATCGCGGCAGTCCAGCGCTGGCGTTCAGAAGATGCACACCGAAACACCGGGGATCCTCTGCTCAGAAACCGAACAGGAAAACAAGTGCATCACCCTGCATGAACCTTTAACATCCAGCAACCTCTAGGAGCCTCCGGCATCTTTCCTCCATCACTTACTGGAGATACATAGCCTACACCTGTTCATTTTCACCTGGATTATGGAAAACTGAAGCTGGTTTAGGAATGATCACTGCTTACTGATCGCTATAGTTTTCCAGCTTTAGATATGATTCCCGAACACCAGAACCATGTTGTCACCACGATTGAAACCATGCCATCAGAGACAATCACAGCTTCACCATCCGTGTTTCAGAGGATAAAGAAAGTGCTCAGCAGGTAAGAGAAACTGGATACATTGATATTGTGCTGCTGGGCATGTTTAATAAAATGTTTGGTCCAGGTGTAATCTCACCTGGTTGCATTATTTGTGTGTGTTTTGAGTACACCTGTTTTGATGGACAAAGTAGGGAATCCCGTTAATGTGCCTTGAATTAACCCTGATTTATGTCTGTATTTTTGACTGTCATGTGTTTAAGAGAGGTGAAGTAAATCCTTATTTCACATTTACGACCAACTATCATTTTTTTATTTTTGTCTTGGTCATATTTGGGTTTGGTCCATGTTTGTATTACACATGATGGCAAGATTATAGTTTATCATTTTACCCTTTTGTATCCAAATGCATGTTTTGAATCTAAGATGCTCTTTACAGTATATCTATTTTTTTTGACTGCCTCAGTATAATAATTTACCTCATTTTACCTTTATGACCTAATGGCAGGTGGTCTAGCAGTCTTTTGTATGAATTTATATGTGACATTTAGTCAGACAGTCATTTATAAGATGTGAACTACTTAAATGCCAAGTTGCAAAATAGGCTCAACATAAATTTCATGAACCGTCATGCACATTGTCTTCCAGATATTGTTTCTCTGTACGGTTTCTGACAGTGTGCATCATAGATTTTGGCCGTGTGAAAGTCAAGAGATCACTTCATTGCAGTGACTGAGAGGTCTTGTGGAGATATTATGCACACTACGCCTCTTTTGTCTTGTGGTGTGTGCGTCTATCCATCACAAGTGTATGCTGGCGCCTAAGGAATTCACTGCAGAATGCCCATTCAAGTGTGTCCGAAAACCTGTCGTGGACTTAAACAGAACAAAACTGATAAAACTGTGGTCAGAACAACAAGGGGTTGAAAATCTGCACTCGACTGGGCTTTTAAAATGTCAGAGTTTATTGAGGTTAGTTTGGGTGCGAGCCAGAGTACTCTTTTATTAAAGGGCCTGCAATTAATATCAGGGGTGGCACATTTTCCACTATTTATTGTATTTTAAACATTATACATTTCTGTTGTTATTCAGGCTGTAATTGTGGCATATGTTGCATATTGTGCACTTAAGCATTGCATGACTCATTATATTAAAAATGATTGTTTTGTTCGGTAACCCCTGTTGTAAGGTTAGCCGGACAGACGCTGGTGCTCCAGTTGTGTGTGGGGTTGTGCATTGAGAATGACAGCTGGTTGTCTTGGGTCAGATGAGTCAGGGAGCCTGTGCTCTCTCTTTTTGCCATCTGCTGGTTCTTTTTATACCCACAACTTGCCTTTATTTTCCAGAACAATGTCTCTGGAGGTGGAATCTGTGCAGGGGAAGATCCAGTTGCACACTTGGTGCTTTTCGGCCCATTGTGAACCTGCCAAGAGTGGAATCTGCTCTTGGGGTAAAAGTGTCTTATTATTGGGAAATTGTGGTGATCTTTCAACCATCTGGATGCATAGACATTTTTAGTTGTACTTAATAAGGCAAGCATCAGTAGTATGCTTATATATATATGTTTGAACCGTAAGTTGTAAAATATGATGCATTCGCGATGTTTTTGCTACAGACATGAATTTTACCTCAAATTGTGCTGCTTGTGGAGGAAAAACTTGTTACCGCTTTTCTACTACACTCAAAAAAATCATATGTTGTTGGTTAAAGTATGGACAAACTCAACTGTTTGGTTGCATTAGTTTATAGAAATTAGGGCTGCAACCAGTGTTGCGGGAAACGCATTACAAGTAACGTGCATTACGTAATAATATTACTTTTCTGAAGTAACAAGTAAAGTAACGCATTACTTTTTAAAGCAACACTAAAGACTTATTGCTCTTTGCTCCCCCTACAGGTTAGAAGCGTAATTGTTCATTACCACTGTCGTAAATACTGCAGCATAGCTGGCTCTGATTGGATTGTAGGTCTGCCGTAAAGCAAGTTTTTGTAGTTTTCACTCGAACTACAGGACCACTACCCGACGGTTGGAAACTTCTTTAGTGCGGTTTTGGCCGATAGAGGGCTGCAAAGCGAATGTGAAAGTGACATTCACCCTGTTTTGAGTGGATGAACCACTGAAACTTTTTTGGAAACGTTATTTTAAGGTAAAAAAAACTCTTTGGTGTTGCTTTAAATGTACACATTCATATTTGAGTTACTTTTTAAAAAAAGTAATGCAAGTTACTTTTCAGTTTAATTAATTTGATTTAAAAAAATATATAATGTACTGAATTAAAAACTGAACGTAGTGATGTAGAATTACACACTCTATGTGCGCGCGCCAGTTTAAGTCGGGAACGGGGATGGCAGGCCAGAGCTTGACATTTTAGTGATTGAAATATGCAATTTCTGAATGCAGAACTTCATAAAAAACATCTGCAAGGTCTGAAAAAGATCAAGCCTCAGAAAAAGTAACACAAAAGTAACTTAAAAGTAACGTAGGCATTACTTTACATAAAAAGTAACTAAGTAACGCAATTAGCTACTTATTTGGGGAGTAACTTAATATTGTAATGCATTTCTTTATAAAAGTAACTTTCACCAACAGTGGGTGCAACTAATAATTATTTTCATAATCGATTAATTGTACGATTATTTTTCGATTAATCGACTATTCGGAATAAAAACATAAATATTTACTCAATTAGTGGGCGTGCACACCAAAGCTTTTACGCCGGCGGATGTTTTTAATTGTTTCCAATGGAAGCTCTGCAGCGGCGGGTTTTTTTCACGCTGAAAACCGGCACTCTGCGTTTTTTCCTTGCTGAATACCGCCGCTCAGCATTTTTCCGCGCTTAACGCTGAGTGCCGAGAGTTGAAAAATATTCGGGTGAAAAGCTCAGCTCATCAATGTCAGTTCTCATACAGCCGTCAAATCACAGTGGAGGAGGGGTGGGACAAATATCACAACATACCAACTGGCGCATTTTACAACGACTGATAAACAATGCGGAAGTATCACAACAACCAAAGTGCTCAGCTGAAAAACGCTGACAGTCGGCTGAAAAAAGCAGGCAGTCGGTGTCCGCAGGGTGTTTTCAGACACGTTTAAAAGGTTTGGTGTACACGCCCCCTTAGAATTTTTACTTATAGCTATATATAAGGCACTAAATTAAGGTTTTTTCCTGTCGAAGTGTACTTTTAAAAGTACAAAAGCCACACTACATTTCTTTGACAAAGAATTTCATAATCGATTATTATCGATTAGTTGTTGCAGCACTAATAGAAACGTCTATATTTGACCCAATCATGGGTTGAAAAAGGCAATAGAGAGATGTAGGCAATAAAAAATATAAATATTTGAGGTTGCCACTTTTGATTTGGGCAAAGTAACCAAACACCCAAAACACCCTAGCAACCATATAGCAAAGCCTTGGCAACCATTTACAACATCCAAGCATCATGGCAGGGAATTTTACACAGGCAAGCAACACCTATAATTTCTCAGGTGTTAGTTGTTTTTAATATCTATCACTGATTGTAATTCAAAACAGCAGAAGAGTGTCTTGCAAAATATTTTAGCAAAGAAACTGAAAAGCAATACAGTTCTGCATTGTTGTATATGCCTGCATGTATCATCATTATGATATTTTTTATGATATATGTGATGTATTATGTTATTAAATATACACATATGAGTATATTCCATTATTTGTGTCTGATCTGCATTGTGGTCAGCGTATAATTTATCATGGTTAATGTTGTCTGCCTTTGTGATCCATTACAAACCTTAGTAATAGACAAGCTTGTGTGGATGGAGAAGGTCATCATTATTTATCTGAAGAAATTGGATTTGATGTCAGATTGTATTTGTGGTTGCAATATGACATCTAATTGGCCAATCGAGGAACAATTCTGAATAAACTAATAAGGCTTTCAAGGATGCTCTGTCCTGGTTGTTTGTCATGCGTTTATATGCAATAGGTGCTTATGAGTCACACCAGTAATACTGCGTTTTTATATATCCATGTTCCAAAAAAATCAGATTAATGGGGAATTTATAGCTTTAATTGGGTCGCTTTCCATGCATTTGAAATCATACATAAAAGTATATAGGACCTACTGATGGGTTTTTCTTGTGTAATGTTATTTGCATACTAATTTGCATATTATTCGAATATACTCTTTTCCCATACTCTTTAAAAAAAAACAGTATAGTATTGAATTAGGGCTGAAACGGTGTGTCTCCGCCAATAATTTATTGGACTACATAAATATGTCAACGTGTGTACAATCCGTCAACGCAACTTGTTGTTATCACATGGTAAGTGGTAAAATGTTTGATTAGACATTATGGCTGCGTCCGAAACCGCATACTGTATAGTAGGTACTGAAAAAGATGAAGTACCTACTTACTTGCCGTTAAAACAGTAGGTACTGTATAGTATGAATCCTGGTAGTATGAATGAGATTCGGACGTACTACATTCGCCATGTTGCTACATCACGTGACATACGTCGTCATCACGTCATGTCATTCCAGCGCGAAAACAGCCGCATGCCTCTTCTTCTTCGTTGGATAACTCCTCGTCCGGGGCATCATGGGATAGTGAAGCGTCCATCGTATGCACACTGCAAAATCTAACCGGAAGTAGTAGGTCATCCGGACTGGATGTATTCGGACATACTACTTAGCCGTTTCTCAAAACCAAGTATGCCGAACTCGGACTTGTGTCCTTCGTAGTTCGAACTTGCAAGTTTAGACTCGGAAGAACGAACTCCTGACGCGAAATGCATTCTGGGAAACTTCGCTTTCATAAGTCCACACAAGTCTCCTCTGATGCATCCTCGATAAAATGGGCGGATCAAGAACACATCCGGGGATTTTATGTGAACTTGGGCTTGATGCGAACTTTGAATTGGAACAGTACTTGGGCCGCGACTGATGACGTTTCACAAGTCCACAAGAACACAAGTACAGACAAGAACGCATATTGAGAAACGGCTCTTGTCTACCTTGCCTACTCCATTTCGCGTACTATATAGTATGAAGTAGGTGGTTTCGGATGCACCATATGTGTACAGACGAAATAACGCGTGTATGGTTAAATGAGTAATACTCACGACACCCCTGCTGGTTTGGAGCAGCATTGCGCTTCATTATTTTCAGTAAAGCTTTTTCTGTTGCTGTGAGAGCTGGCTGATAATGTTGTGCAGAAAATAATGTGTGTGCTGTACTGTTACGCTCTTGTGTTTCAGATATATGCTGTGGTAAATTAGGACAGTGTGTAATTGTGCCAGTACAGAGTGGAATCCGTTCAGGGTTTTTACGAAAAAGATAAACAAAAGGGATAAAATCTTTTTCCTGGCACATGGGCAGAGATACAAAAAGAGATCTTTGCTTAATCCAATTCAGTTTAGTGTGTGAAGAAACAGATTGTGTTTACAATGAGAGGAATATTACAGTTAATTATGTTTGCAGGTGGATGTAAGTAGTTTCAGAGGAAAATTGCATGGATTATATTCCTGTAGAACTGATCTAGATAACAGTATATGGTACGCTCTTAAACAGACTATTTCTTACATTTTCATAGTATAAAGAACCACAAAGAATCTTTTGTGAAACCGAGAGATTCTTCTTTGACATCTTGTGGCATCTTGATAAAGTGAACACTTTTCTTATTAAGAGGGGGGGTTCAAGCTATTTCATGCATTCTGACTTATTAACACTGACTGTTTATGGGGGTGGTGATGGCACAGTGGATAAGACACATGGCTTTGGTGTGAGAGATCCGGGTTTGAATCCACTGTGACACACCATTGTGTCCCTGAGCAAGACACTTAACCCTTAGTTGCTCCAGAGGCATGCGACATATATAGCAATTGTAAGTCGCTTTGGATAAAAGCGTCAGCTAGATGAATAAAAAAATTAAAATGAAATGTTTAAGAGTTGGATTCCTCATGCTAAACATAGACAATATGCAAAAAAAAAAACAGTTGGAAGTGTGACGGAGTATTTCTGTGTCGAATGCACTTCGCCATTGTTTCGGAAAAAAAATTAGAACATGAAAAAATGATACGTAACAATCTTGCTTTATTTATTTCATGGGCAATTTCAGTGCAGGAAGTACAGTGGAAGTCCTTATATGGGCACACACAAACCAGGAGCTGACACAAAAACAACGTCACCAAAAAGTGTGTTGTTGTTTCTGTTCAACTAGGTCATGTGTTGCAGGCGGTAAGTAAAACTGCATCAAATGTCGGCGTTTTGTTGGCAGTCGGCACGGCGGTACGCCTCGAGGGGGTCGGGTTTATTCGGAAAGAATTCGTAAAGCTAATCTGTCTTTTTTAAATCTGATAAAACTATGGCTTTTTGGATATATGAAGGATGTAATACTACTTTATAGGTACACAAAATAAACTTGAGATAAGCAGAAACAGCATGTTTTGTGTGAGCTTTAACTTTATCTTAAAATAGTTTAAAGTAGACTTTTGTTTTAGCTCTTAGTAGCTCTGAAATAAAGCCGCCAACAACTTTATAATTTATCTTTAATTTAGTTCTTTAATATTTAACAGAAAAATATTTATTATATAAAGAGCACCTATTTCATTGCTGTGTTTGCGTGGTTTATGGTTAAAAACACATTATTTTTAACATGCCGTACATTTTTGTAGCTCCAGATTTCACTTTCTTCCTGAAACACACAGATTTGTAAAGCCCTGTGATTGGCCTGAATACCTCTGACGTCAGCCGGAAATGTGACGCTCTTAAATCGAAATCGATCGAAATTAAGTCACAACCTCGAACTTCGAATTAAAAAATGGGATCGTCGATGCTGCCACGCCCCCATGTCACGTCCGGTCGGCTTGTCAAGCGGGGGAAAATAAACCTCTTAGAGGTGCCTTTAAAAACATCGGTCCAGCGGAACGCAATTTATATTTTAAACAGGAAGGATGTATTGCTACAACTCCATGTAATGCATATCATAAACAGGATTACTACCTAGTGATCTGATCTGCCTTTGGACAGAGCGCACCTTTCTGCACGTGTGTGAGAGTGATGAGAGAGGCGCCAAGATGCAGCACGTTATATTTTAAACAAAAGGGATAATTTGCCTCAGCTCGCATGAAACGCATAAAACTGAACAAATATGTAAGGATTACTGCTTTAGTTTATGTTTAGACTTCGGACAGATGCGAGAGCGCGTGCACATGAGACAGAGAGAAGCGCAGCTGCTTATGACGCAGTTTTATTTCAGATGCTAGGAGTCCAAGACGAGCGCATTAAGTCCATGTGCGTGCAAGAAGGAATCCTCTCTACAAGCTCTCTCGCGTAAGTAAAGCCCACAAACCCCTATGCGAGGAAAAGCATGCAATGTGCATGAAAAATAAAAATAAAAATCGAGAATCGAATTGAATCGTGACCTTAGAATCGAAAATGTAATCGAATCGAGGGTTTGGAGAATCCTGACACCCCTACGCTCCTTACAATGTTTAAAAGATTTGGTCACAATGCAGTGCTTCTGACAAAGGGTCAGAAGCAGGAGGAATTATGATAATGTCGGTCTTTACTACATCACCAATCCCAGGAAGTAAACTGTTGCCTACAATCCGTGAGTTTGTTGTAGTCCAAGAAAAGAGATTTACGTTGGAGACGATAACACGCGTCATTGTTTACTTTACACAACAAAGTAAATGTAAAATCGTGAATCGGACAATAGGTGCTCTTTAAATGGCCTCTTTAGACCTTAAAAATTTTGTTAGTCATGTCTATTTGAGTCTTTTAGGCATTTTTAGGATTGTCTTTTAAGACGTGATGCAATCTTTGATTAAAGTGACTTCTTTTCTAAGCAACCTTGGAAATAATACTTGGAATGTGTAAGGCTCGTGGAGGAGGGGGTGAGCTGATGTTATTGTTCTGGCACACCCAATCCATTCACAGCAGCATGGACTTCCTGAATCTAACAGCGCAACTTTGTTCCCATTTCCTGTGCTTCCATGGCACAGCTGAAATGATGTGAAATGTTCAATTAAAGGAATAGTCTACTCATTTTCAATATTAAACTATGTTATTACCTTAACTAAGAGGAACTATATTGTATGGCGGAATAGCACTTTTGGGAGTACTTCAACTCGCCTGAAAAATCCGCTCCCCTTCTCCTTCTCATAATGGGAGAGGGTTACTGCGCCGAGTCGAAGTACTCCCAAAAGTGCTGTTCCGCCATACAATATAGTTCCTCTTTTAAATCCGCTTAGAAAAGCGCTACGTTTTATTTTGTACCACCAAACTTGCTCGTATAACTACTCGTCTTAAATAGGAAAAACGTTGATGTGTTTGGTCACTTCTAACCTTATCTCTGAATGAATGGGGCTAAGCTAAATGCTATTGAAGTGTCGAAGCTCGCCCCAGCGCTTACGAGCACGCACTAAGATGATAGAGGGATGTATCAACTCTTCTTAGTTAAGGTAATAACATAGTTTAATATTGAAAATGAGTAGACTATTCCTTTAAATGTGTCATTCATCCTTCAGTGGTAAAAATGTGGGCAAAGAAAAGTGTAATGTGTATTGCCCTTCGTTTTCAAATGACCTCAGAAGAAAGGTGCCACCAAATGTAATAGTGTACATTGCATGAACGTAATTAAATATGATATTAAAGCATATTTGGCGTGCTGTCTGAGAGGAGGGCTCTGAGCTTGGGTTTTTATCCTGAACCCAGAGTAGATTAGGCTACTCACCCTCCTTAACTGGGTTAGGTACCAGTCGACAGTAGTGAGGTGATGGGGTGGAGGAGCGATGCTGCAAAAACTGGAAAAAGGGGAGGTATGGCTATGTAGGCTGTTTCGTTTTGGCTTTTGAAAAGTTGACATAACTTATAAAATCAAGTTGAAATTATTTAACTTAACTTTTTTAAAGTTAAAGTAACATAAAATATATGTTGATTTGACAAAAAAATATTTGACAATGTACATGGAAGTTAGCAAGGTGTTAATATTAGAGGAGCTACAAAATGTCATTAAAAGCTAAATTTAAAATATATAAATATATTAGTTTTAACTTATTCTTTTTATCAGTTTATCTTGTAGGGTGAATAAAAAAGTTTGTATGGGAGAGCAGGGGCGAAAGTACAATTTTTCAGAAAAACTTAATTTTAAAAGATAATGTTATAGACAGAGATATATTTTTGCTGTGGTCAGTAACTCACAAGTGTTGTGTATCAATAACAGTTGGAATTTTAAACAAATGTAAAACGACTTCAGTTTAATTTTACTTTGAACAAAAGTGGTGAATTGTTACCTTTGACCCTTTCAGCTGTGTTACACTTGTTTTTAATAAATATACATGACTATGACCTTGTTTTATGTTACTGCAAACATATTTTGTCATTTATTTTTGTAAAAAATTGTTTTATTAAATGTTTCAAAAGCCACCTGACAGTACAAACTTGAATTGTTGAAAGTAAAACATTTTTTAACAGTTTGAACACTATACAATGACATTAAATCAAATTAAAATAAAATATACATTTTCAAAAGGGATCGACGATATGAATTTTTCAGTGCCAATGCCGATACTGATTTTGTTTCATCAGCCTTAGCCGATGACCGATACAGGCTGCCGATTTTCTTGAGCCGATATTTGGAGCCGATACTGCTTTTGCTCACTCAATTTACATCATAAAATGACACAATGATGATGCCAAATGTTACAACTCTCAATTTTTTAAAAGTTACATTTATTGAACAAAAAAAAACTATATTTAACAAATAGTAAAAACAGGTGAGGGTGCTATGGAACAATCTTTTGATGTTGTCATGGAGCGGTTGGTTGTTTTTAGTCACATGACCTGCAATCGCTTGCGGCTTCCAGCACTCTGTCTGTAAATAATGCCGGAAAAAACTGGCGAACACGGCAGCCACGTATTGGCCGATGCCGATACACATAAAATGGCCAATATATCGGTCTATCACTAATTTTCAACATAATGCGACAATATTAGCAGCGGTACAAAAATAACATGTGTTACTTTCATCCCAACAGAAACTCCTGACATTTAAACCCGATTTACTTTTATTTTGAAAAACTCTGAGAAGTCAAACTTCAGGATGTGTTAGAGCACTAAATAATCTGTAGATTGATCAGTACTGTAACATTGAAATAAAAAACACAAAATGGCCGCTTTAGGAATTTACTTGTCATGGTTGAAAACAGCTTTCTGGACCTTCTGCTTAAGATGCTGTCATAGTTTAAAATGCAAATGTTAGGGCCCGGAGAAAATCAATTTGTTATTTTTGTCCTGTGTTACTTTCGCTCCGGTTCTCCCATATGGTTTGTTGGGATTGGACAATATTTGGCCGAGATACAATTATTAGAAAATCTGGAGTTTGAGAGTGCAAAAAGTCCAAATATTTTGAAATCGCCTTTAAAGTTGTCCAAATGAAGTCCTTACCAACACATTACTAATGATAAATAAATTGTTTATATATTTACTGTAGGAAATATACTATTATTATCTATTATTACTTAATATCCTATTGAATTTTGGCATTCATTTTTTTTTTTTGACACATACAATGTATTGTTGTTGGTTATTGCTACAAATATACTGATGCAACTTATGACTGATGGGTTTGTGGTCCAGGGTCATTTGAAAATATTGAAACTTTGCTTGAAGCTGTGAAATAATTGATCAAAATCTCTTATACAGAACGGCCATCCAAAATAACAGTGGCGTGCATCTGATGATTTTTGTTCCCTAAATGGCTGTTTGTGAGCCGTGTGCCGCGATGTAATTGGCTGTTTAATCATGTGGTGGTAATCAGGTCAGAGGAGCTCTCATGGCTCGACTTGGCAGGATTTGTTGAAATTGAGTTAACATTCAGCCTCCGTTATGAAATTCTCCCGCTGATAATGAGCCTCGTAGTTTTGTTCACAGCTTAATGCCCATGTATTGCTTTGTGGAACATCTACGAGCAATTTATGCCAGGCGTCCCCATCCGCTTTCGGCGCAGCGGGACACTCTTCCTCCATACGGTTTCTCCATGCTGTCTTCTTAAAGCAAATGTAGTTTGAGTGGGCAGCATGTACATATTTAGGACCAGTTTACCCTTTGTATTCTTTTAGTGGCCAACGATTGGTTGAGAATGAGCAGAAACCATATAAAGGTTTTTCAAGGGCAGAAGTTGAATGAGACGTGGGTATCTCTATATATCTGGTATATCTGGGTTTTTATTATACGAGCAAATCGAACATTATGTAAAAGTTGTATCTATCTTATCCTTCATTAATTGCCTGACAGATTGTTGTGCAAAGTCAAATATCATCATTGAATTGCTGCCGGATTCCCTCAAGTGAATTGTGATTAATTGAGGTCGATTCAGGTGTGTCTGCTTCTGTCCGTCTGTCTGTGAGTGAAGGACAACCATGATCCAATTTGCCTTCTGTATAGAGATGCAGTATCCCAAAAAATACATTTTGAAACTTCCACTCATATACGTTATGATTTAAGATTTATGTTTATATTATATGGGAGAGCGGGGCACAACCTTATGCTTTTTGGTTTTGGCTCGATCATTCAAAAAATATTTGAGTTTGATTAATTATATTTTTACACAAGCAACACACACATCTCTGCTACAAATTAAAATTTGATGTTTGTTTCTAGTATTTACCATTCTTGGACAATTACACCAAATGTGACAGAGATGCAAATGTTACAACTTACCCCATAGGTGGGGTTAATAGTAACAGGCAGGGGGTTAGTTGTAACACTTGCTAAAAATTAAGTTTGCAGGCAAATATTTTAATACTATTTTGTCTATATACTTGAAGTGGATATTGTTTATATATCTGTCTATAATAGACAGGTATCCACACTGTATTCATTCATACAGCCCTTTTCTAACAATAGTTCAATTATAAATGGATACAAATGTCTAAATATGTGAGAAAAAGCAGCACGATTATGACAAAAATAATAATTAGGAGATCGTCTTTTGGCAGCGTGAAAAAAATACTGGAAAAACAAAACACTTAACCATGTGCAACAATGTAAACAGTCCGTGTTACAACTAACCCCGTGTTAGTTGGTGCCCCATGCACCCCTACATAAAAATGTATTTATTTGCCCATCCCATCTACTGTATCTGACCCAATGCAAAACTCATCTAACAGTATAATGTAGCTATTCCTTCCCTATAATCCACTTAAAATATTAGTCAAGCTTTGTTGCTTCAAAAATCATGATTTCATTTCACAACACATGATCTTCGACTACCTTTCTGTAACTTGAATGTCATTTTTTTATTTTTTGCTACAGTACATTTAAAACTTAGTTGCTTGCTGAATACTGATGGGGTGTTGATATGCATATGCACATTATGCAGGCGGATGGATGAACTGGGTTAAAGTGTACAGGAAGCTGTAAAGCTGTTCTTAATTCAAACACTGTCAGTCTGTGTATATGGGTGTGAATGGAGTGGTAAGGAAAGCTTGAATATTATTACTCATGCAGCTCTTATCTCCACACGAAACCTCTTGAGCCGCCCCTGTCTGATGAGTTGACTGATTTTGGTTATTTTAGTGCATTGAGTGGCGTTTTAGGAAATTTAGGGGATGATTTTTAAGGGAAATTTGTAGTTGAGTGAATCACTTAAAGGTTTGTTTGTATTTACACCTTATTTTATTTCTTTTTTAAATGCTTTATTAACAACAACAACAACAGGTAGCATGTACAGTGCCATATCTCATATAACAGAAATAATTCACATGCCTCAACAAGAAGGAACAAGAAGAAAAAGAAGAAAAAAGTAAATAATAATGTCAGGTTTAAAATACTTATGAACCTTAACAAATATAAGACACACTCAGACCACGAATGGGGTGGTATAATATTCTGCAGGGAGAACCCAGATTGAGATGTCTCATCAGGAAACACTCAACTGTCTCTCGACTAGAGCCTCTCTGCGGACTGTATTTATTTAGGTTTTAATCACTGGTTCACTCGGTTCATTCCGAAGGTCGAACCTTACAGACTTTCAAAATTGTAACATCATCACACATTTTGCTAAGTCTAGAAAAATAGGATTGACTACATTTGACCAAAAACAAAGATAGTAACTTGATGATGCAGCTTGATGATGCAGTAACAAAAAGGTCATATGATAACAAAAGAACATTGCACGCACTATTTTACCTTGGCAGTTTTCTGAGTAGCTAGTAAGACAATATGATTGAATCATTGTATAATCCTTGTCTTCGATTTATGAATGTATTCGTATCAGATTCTAATACATTCATAAATCTAAGACAAGGATTATACATTCATAGACAAGGATTATACATTCATAAATGGTAACATAAAATATTCAAAAACGTCATAAGAAATAAATTTTCTCCAACAAATAATAATAAAAAACAACAGACAAGAGGTTACATAGGCATAAGTTAGATATACATTGAACAAATAGATATACATAATATTATACCAAAGGATATTACAATTCAATTTGAATGCAGAAAATATACTTTTTAGGTCAGCACCTTTTATTATATTTTACTTTTAATAGTATGCTGCAAAAAAATATTTTCAAGAAAAGAAATTCTTAGTATTTTGTCTTGTTGTTAGTAAAAATATCTAAAAATTCTTAAATTAAGATGCTTTTTCTTGATGAGCAAAACGACCCAAGAAAATAAGTCTAGTTTTTAGACCAAAAATATCAAATTTAAGTGATTTTTTTGCATAAAACAAAACACTAAATTCAAGAAAAATTCAAGAAAATTTGCTTGGTAAATTGCTTGTTTTATGCACAAAATCACTTAAATTTGATATTATTTAGATTTTGACATCACATGTACTAACATTTTAATCTCCTTTTCAAGCACCATAAATTTTTTTTTTGTATTTGTAAAATACAAAATGGGTTTCACTTTTTGGGGGAATCGCCATATACACTGCAAAAAAATCTTAGTTTTTTTGTCTTGTTTTCAGTAAAAATATCTAAACATTCTTAAATTAAGATGCTTTTTCTTGATGGGCAAATCGACCCAAGAAAATAAGTCTAGTTTTTAGAGCAAAAACATCAAATTTAAGTGATTTTTTGCATTAAACCACCAAAAAAAATCTGCGAATGGGGTAAGCAAATTTTTCTTGAATTTTTCTTGAATTTAGTGTTTAACAACGATGTTCAAGATTTTTTTGCTTACTCCATTGGCAGATTTTTTTGCTTGTTTTATGCACAAAATCACTTAAATTTGATATTTTTGATCTCAAAGTAGACTTATTTTTTTGTGTTGTTTTGCTCATCAAGAAAAAGCATCTTAATTTAAGAATTTTTAGATATTTTTACTGAAAACAAGACAAAAATACTAATACTAATTTTTTCTTGAAAATTTTTTGCAGTGTAAAGAGCTGACTTATTCTTGTCTGTGCATTTTATTTTATTATTTCACTTGAATTACGCAATTTACCCATCAAAACAGGCTGGGTAAGACACAGATTCATCATATCATCTTGACACAGGATTGTGTGTTCATTTCCTCATGCTGAAATGAAGCCCACTTTATTTCCTCTCCCCTGGTGTCTTATAACAGATGTTACGGCAGAGATATTTCAGTGGCATTAGTCAATATCCTTTATCTACAGTACGTTTGACAGATAGCATGTTGTCAATGCAATTTGGCAGCTGTAAAATCAAATGCCTAGCTTCTTGTAAATGCAAAATATTTGCCTCGAGATTAAAAAATTGGAGCATTTTGTCAGCTTCAGAAAAGTACTGCCAGTCTATTCTCTGAAGATATCTTTAGATGTAAGTCAAAGGTCAATAGAGAGAGGATGGCAGGACTCCAATTTTCCGGCCCTGTTCCTCCATTTAACAGTGTCTTCATGACTGCCAAGGAGTGATGTAAGGCTAGGAGCATCCGCACATAATAAAGGCATTGATCGGACTGAACGTCTTCTCCATGCTTTCAGTGGTCGTGCACACTACATGCTCCCATTGAAGGAACAGAAGATGCTTTTTCTCGCTCGTATCGTGAATGTCAAAACTTAGGCAATGGAGCATTTGTGAATGTGAAGTTCCGACTACTTTGAAAGATTGCAACATTTTCGAATAGTTTTATTTGGTGATTGTTAGCATATTCTTCTGATTGCCATAATGTTTGTGAAATTGCTGGTGTAATGCAATGTCTTTGTCCAGCTGCAACAAGATAACATAATATAGTATACTAACATTTCTTCAAATTTACAGTAGTGTGCACTTAATGTACACTGTATGAAGTATATACATTTTTAATATGCATGACATACTGCTTTTTATTAAAGGTGCAGTATAAAACAAAAGCACTGACTGGGTATAATTGTGTATCCCAAAATGCACTGCAGTTAACCTTCCATTAGTGCAAATACCCCTAAAGTAATATCAGCATTCATTTTTAAAGGGATAGTTCACGCAAAAATGAAAATAATGTCATTAATGACTCACCCTCATGTTGTTCCAAACTAGTAAGACCTCCTTTCATTTTCGGAAAACAGTTTAAGATGTTTTATATTTAGTCTGAGAGCTTGTTGACCCTTCATTGTAAATCTATGTACGGTATACTGTCCATGTCCAGAAAGGTAATAAAAACATCATAAAAGTAGTCCATGTGACATCAGTGGGTCAGTTAGAGTGTGTTGAAGCATCAAAAAATACATTTTGGGCCAAAAAGAACAAAAATTACAACTTTACTCAGCATTGTCTTCTCTTCTGTTGTGAAGCGCATGGGGGAGACTAAAGTCACGTGACTGCATTGACGCAGATGACGTGTTATCCTCAGACATGTTTGCGAAGTTTTTTTTTAAAAACGTACAGTGTGAGTCTCCCTCAGACTGCAAACGAAGCCTGGGCGCACAAAAAAACCCCAGCTGGGGCGCACCAGATAACACGTCAGCCGTGTCATACATCACCCGCGCGCACTTTAGTCTCGCGCATGTGCTTTACAACAGATGCGGAAGAGAAGACAATGCTGAATAAAGTCGTAATTTTTGTTATTTTTGTATCTAAATGTATTTTCGATGCTTCAACACATTCTTACTGACCCACTGATGTCACATGGACTACTTTGATGATGTTTTTGGACAGTTATATCGTACATAGATTTTCAATGAAGGGTCAACAAGCTCTCATACTAAATATAAAACATCTTAGACTGTGTTTTGAAGATAAACTGAGGTCTTACGAGTTTGGAACGACATGAGAATCATTAATGACATTATTTTCATTTTAGGGTGAACTATCGCTTTAACATATTTATATATTTATTTATATTTTGAAATTACTCGTACAAAATAATGTTATAATTGCAATTTAGATGATTGTGTAATTTCTGCTTAACATTTTCCTATTGAATGTTAACAAGTGGTTTGTTATTAGTCCCAAATAGGTTTCTTTAAATTGCATACTTCATACTTAGTTGAGTTTATTTGAGTTTATTTATTTAAGAAATGGGACAATGCACATTCATAGCCACGCAACACATAGAGCATGAAAATATGCCAAATTTAACCATACAGGCTAATTTTCATTTGTAGTCAGTTGAGCGTTGACAGGCTGCACATAGCTGGCTGTGAATAAAATAATAAAATAATAACTAAACCATGCAAAACTCAATCTGTCAAAATTTAGTTTTGTTGAGGTGCTGAAAGTCCAAAAGTGCTTTTCTGTGCATGCTGCTCTTTATACCTTGACCCAGGTGAAAAAGTAGTACACTTCCATAGTGTACTTAAAGTGCTTTATTTTCGCACACTAATTTTGTACTTAATATACTAAAAATTCATCTTTAGTACTTCTTAAGATGTTCTTAAAATCATCTAAGTGTACTTCACTGTGCTATTTTGAGACACCATAAATATGAACTAAAATGTGCTAAAAATGTATTTAAAAAATGTATTTAGATACCACTTTTAGTAAACTTGAACCCATCTTTGTATGAAAGTTGAGTTCAAGTTTAAATCAAGTGTTAAGTAAATACATTTTTTAATACAGAGATAGTATGTTAAAAATGCATTTTAGTTCATATTCATGGTGTCTCAAAATAGCACAGTGAAGTACACTTAGATGATTTTAAGAACATCTTAAGAAGTACTAAAGATGAATTTTTAGTATATTAAGTACAAAATAAGTGTGCGAAAATAAAGCACTTTAAGTACACTATGGAAGTGTACTACTTTTTCACCTGGGGAGTCACGTTTTACTCTGGACTTTGATATTTAAATCCTTTTGTGATGACATCACCAGCCCTGAGCGTTTTCCCAAGATGCACCTGTCAGAAGAGCAAGCGCTTTTTAACATGCACAGTGAGCACTGTAGACTCCTCCAGGCACGTCCCAGCAGAGCGGCAAAGCTGAGCTAAGCTGCCCCGGATCACGAAGGCGGCTTCAGTGATGAGCAGAAATCTCCAGGGGTGAACGGAGGAGGTCGGATCATTGACTTGAGGGAAGTCATTAGCCCACCTGGCAAACCTTAAACTGCGTTGCAGTATTATTCTTCCGAGGTTTTCACCTCGGCTCTGATGGGATGGGTGAATATACTTCATCACTGCATGCTTAATGGGGTTTAAGCTTAGAATGGGTCAAGCTTCAGAAGCCACAACTAAAGACCTTAGTCTGCTTTCATGAATAAGTGTGAAACTTGATCCTGTGCTTTAGATTAAAAGAAGAGAGAAAGCAAGGAAGGGAAAATAAGAGGTAAAAGAGAGAAATTGCGGGTTTGGAATAGGATGAGAAAGGTTGAGTAAATGTAATGGTGTTTGGGGCACAATTTAACTTGAATTTAACTAAATGTTCAGTTGGAAATTTTGTTAGAATGGATGGGCGTAATTTTGCTTCAGGGTAGAAGCATTTCATGCAATTTCTTTTTAATATTTTTTCCTTGTGTGCTATTTTTATGAAAGAAAAGTTTTCCAATGAAAATCATTATATCTTTAATTTAAAACTTTTTAGCAGTTGCACAGATGAATCATCGCCCATATAAGTAGGAACATTTATTACGATTATATTCCATAGACAGATGGATGGATGGATTGATTGATGAATGGATTGATAGACTGATGAATATATGAATATATACATAGATGGATGGATAGGTGGATGGATGGATGAATCAATGGATAGATGGATAGACAAGTAGATGGATGGATGGATGGATTGATGGATGGACGGATGGACGGACAGACAGACAGACTGATAGACAGACTAATAGATAGACAGAAGGACAGACAGATGGATAGAAAGACTGATGGATAGATGGATGCATATACAGATTGATAGATAGATGGAAAGACACAGACAGACAGACAGACAGACAGACAGACAGACAGACAGACTGATTGACAGACAGACAGATGGATAGAAAGACTGATAGATAGATGGATGGATGGACGGATGGATGGATGGATGGACGGATGGATGGATGGACGGACGGATGGATGGACGGATGGATGGATGGACGGATGGATGGACGGATGGATGGACTGATGGATGGATGGATGGATGGACTGATGGATGGATGGATAGACTGATGGATGGATGGATAGACTGATGGATAGACTGATGGATTGATAGATAGACAGACCGACAGACAGATGGATAGAAAGTCTGATAGATAGATAGATGGATGGATATACAGATTGATAGATAGAAAGACAGACAGACAGACAGACAGACAGACAAACTGATAGACAGAGTAATAGATAGACAAACAGACAGATAGATAGAAAGACTGATGGATGGATGGATAGATAGACAGATGGATGGATAGACTGATGGATGGATAGACTGATGGATGGATGGATAGATCGACAGATGGATGATGGATGGATAGACTGATGGACAGATAGATAGATAGATGGATAGACTGATGGATGGATAGATGGAGGATGGATGGATAGACAGACAGACAGACAGACATACAGACATACTAATAGACAGACAGACAGGCAGGCAGACAGACAGACAGACAGACTAATAGATAGACAGACAGACAGACAGACAGACAGACAGACTGATAGACAGAGTAATAGATAGACAAACAGACAGATAGATAGAAAGACTGATGGATGGATGGATGGATGGATAGATAGACAGATGGATGGATAGATCGACAGATGGATGATGGATGGATAGACTGATGGACAGATAGATGGATAGATGGATAGATAGATGGATGATGGATGGATAAACTGATGGAAGGATAGATGGAGGATGGATGGATAGACAGACAGACAGACAGACAGACTAATAGATAGACAGACAGACAGACTGATAGACAGAGTAATAGATAGACAAACAGACAGATAGAAAGACTGATGGATGGATGGATAGATAGACAGATGGATGGATAGATCGACAGATGGATGATGGATGGATAGACTGATGGACATATAGATAGATAGATGGATAGATAGATGGATGATGGATGGATAAACTGATGGAAGGATAGATGGAGGATGGATGGATAGACAGACAGACAGACAGACAGACAGACCAGACAGACTAATAGACAGACAGACAGGCAGACAGACAGACAGACAGACAGACAGACAGACAGACTAATAGATAGACAGACAGATGGATAGAAAGTCTGATAGATAGATGGATGTATGATAGACTGATGGATAGACAGACAGATATCAGACAGACAGACAGATCGACTAACAGATAGACAGACAGACTAATAGATGGACAGACAGACTGATAGATGGATGGATGAATGGGTGAATAAACAGACAGACAGACAGACAGATGGACTGATGGACAGACAGACTGATAGATGGATGGATGTATGATAGACTGATGGATAGACAGACAGAATAACAGACAGACAGACAGACCGACTAACAGATAGACAGACAGACAGACAGACTGATAGATGGATGGATGAATGGGTGAATAAACAGACAGACAGACAGACAGATGGACTGATGGACAGACAGACTGATAGATGGATGGATGATAGATAGACTGATGGATGGCTAGATTGACAGATGGGTTGATGGATAGATAGATACTGTAGATAGATGGATGGATGGATGGATGAATGGATCCAACCAACCAAGTATGAATCTTGAATCTTGCTAGTACCTAACATGATTTTTTGGATTGAAGGCATTGTTTTTATTCATCATTGTTGAGTAAGGGTTTGTTCCATATAGACATGCAGTGCGCTTGATTGGTGAATGGATGTGTTTGTGAGGATGAGGAAATATCATCACCAGTGAAGGAACAAAAACAGATTTTATGATTGTGAGCGAGAGGTCGTCGGCCCAAACATCACTTCTGCTGCTTCTTGGTATTTTTAGTCCAGAAAACATTCATGGATTCAGCGAAATGAGGGTCATATGTCAAATGGTAATGTGCAAGGCATATGTTAAAGCAATAGCTGTTGTTACAATGATAGTTTGTGTGAGGAACAAACTGAAATTTAAGTTGTTACTGTCATTTTCCCCTCCAGTGAGCTGTCTGCGACTGAATCATTGAATCAATAAGTGAAAATTATTCGAAAGAGCAATTCAACAAATAGACACATCACCTTTGTCAGCCGAGGTTATAAATATAAATCTGTAGTAGAAATCAATAGAAATACATGAAGTAAATTTTTTTGGGAGGATTGGTTTTATGTCAGAGGAAAATACAATGGCTAAAAGTCTTAAACATTATGAATCATTCAAATGCTAATATAAAGCTTATTCCTGTCCATGCTCGTCAAAGTAGGATCTAGGGCTGTCAAAAGATTAATTTCAATTAATCGCATACAAAATAAAAGTTTGTTTTTGCATAATATATACACTCACCTAAAGGATTATTAGGAACATCTGTTCAATTTCTCATTAATGCAATTATCTGATCAATCACATGGCAGTTGCTTCAATGCATTTAGGGGTGTGGTCCTGGTCAAGACAATCTCCAGAACTCCAAAATGAATGTCAGAATGGGAAAGAAAGGTGATTTAAGCTATTTTGAGCGTGGCATGGTTGTTGGTGCCAGACGGGCCGGTCTGAGTATTTCACAATCTGCTCAGTTACTGGGATTTTCAAGCACAACCATTTCTAGGGTTTACAAAGAATGGTGTGAAAAGGGAAAAACATCCAGTATGCGGCAGTCATGTGGGCGAAAATGCCTTGTTGATGCTAGAGGTCAGAGGAGAATGGGCCGACTGATTCAAGCTGATAGAAAAGCATCTTTGACTGAAATAACCACTTGTTACAACTGAGGTATGCAGCAAAGCATTTGTGAAGCCACAACACGCACAACCTTAAGGCGGATGGGCTACAACAGCAGAAGACCCCACCAGGTACCACTCATCTCCACTACAAATAGGAAAAAGAGGCTACAATTTGCACAAGCGCACCAAATTTGGACAGTTGAAGACTAGAAAAATGTTGCCTGGTCTGATGAGTCTCGATTTCTGTTAAGACATTTCTTGGCACACTTTAGGCCCCTTAGTGTCAATTAAGCATCATTTAAATGCCACTGCCTACCTGAGCATTGTTTCTGACCATGTCCATCTTTTTATGACCCCCATGTACCCATCCTGTGATGGTTACTCCCAGCAGGATAATGCTGGAAAAAATAAAAAATATATACATAAACACAATTTTTCTTAAATGTATGCATGTATGTATTTATATATAGGTGATAATTACACACAATACACACACTGTATATTATGCAAACACAAACTTTTATTTTGTATGAGATTAATCACAATTAATCTTTTGACAGCACTAGTGGGATCATTTTCGGTGGCCGAAATTTCGGTGAATTGGCTGCATCCCCCCAAAAATATTAGTTACTGATATCTGTCCTCTGTCATGCTAATAGGGTTTTGATTCATAGACTATGTGTGCTTTAATATACTTCACAATCCAAAATGTCACGGTTTGTGAAAATCATCACTAAAAGGCCTTGTCAGCTGCTAAATTTGATTTGCTAAGTCCTGCCACTGTGAAATGATAATGTGTGGCAGGCACTCAGGGAAATGCTGGTGTATAAATTAAATATGCATCTTTTGAAGCAGGTAGAGATGAAGGTCTCCTCTAGCGTATGTCTCGTAGTACTTGACAGCTCAGGGCCTGCTTGAGAACTGATGGGATTTTGGATGACTACTGGATAGACTTGAGCTTTGATGGCAGTCGCGTCTTTGCTGAAATCAATAGCCGGCGTGTTTGGACATACTACAGTACTGTATTGTTGTTGCTGTGTATATTTTTTAGTCTTTAGTTTTTGATGCATGGTTTGTGCCATTGCTTGTAGGAAATGCAGGTAGATTCCTTTGCCAGATGATGGATGAGATGTATGCCACTTTTTAGTACAAGAGTCTTGTGGGATGACATCAGGTGTTTTAAAGATCTGCTAACATACTGTAGAGGAGAATGAAAATAAATGAAACATGAAACCAATTTGCATGCACCCATCAAGTTTGGGAAATTTTGTTATGCTGACAAAGTGTCAAGAGCTGTGCAGCTCTGCATGCATTCCCTTTCTTCTGCTTCATCTTTAATAGTTTAGAGCTCCCGCCAGACCCGAGTATCACCGGTCGATTCTCTGACCGTGCATCCCGCTGTCCGATGAGCCTTGGAGATTGTGAATAGCTGCTTTCTGTGGAGATTTTGAAAGATGATCATCCCTGCGGAGTTGGATAACCGGCGGCTGTATAATTCCCGTAGCTCAGCTTCACCAAATCCCTCTCTGAGTTCTCAGTCGTTGGTGTCTTATGTATAATACTACTTTAACTTTCAGCATCAGTAGTCTACTGGGGTTTCGTAGATGATTGGGCTGCTTGGTCTTTTCAGTAGGATTTCTCTGTCAGTGTTTATATGGTTATGTCAGTGCATGAAGCTCAGTGCTGGTTCTCACCTCTCGATTTGTACACTGTAAAATGTGTACTAAATGTGCCTTAGTAGATTTAGCTAAATAAATAAACTCAATTCTTGTTTTATAACCAAAATTTGAGTTAAACAGTGTTAACTCAGTTAACAGTGAGTGTGAGTATTTGAGTAATTCTAAATAGAGGTTGACTGATTAATTGGTTTTGCCGATTAATCGGCACCGATAGTTCATTGGAGGCACAACCGGCTATTGGCAAAAAATCCATGCCGATAGTTTTTCCGAGTGCGTCTGTTGCTTCATATCATTATAAAGTAATTAATTTGCTGAATGCTGCATTAGCATAGAAACAACAGCCGGAACCTAAGTTTGTCGTCAAGACTGACAGGACAATAATATTAGTAGTACCCTAAACATTTACACAAAAATACACGCAGATACATCCAACCCAAATGTTAAATGTCATGATTAATACAATTGATTTGCATTCGTTTATTTAGTTTATGTGTTTATTTATAAATTATTTTCAAGAAAAAAAATTCTTCGTATTTTTGTCTTGTTTTCAGTAAAAATATCTAAAAATTCTTACATTTAAGATATTCTTGATGAGCAAAATGACAGTACAAAATAAGTCTAGTTTTTAGACCAAAAATTTCCAATTTAAGTGATTTTGTGCATAAAACAAGCAAAAACTCTGCCAATGGGGTACATTTTCTTTCATTTTTCTTGAATTTAGTGTTCAAGAAAAATTTTCAAGATTTTTTTGCTTGTTTTATGCACAAAATCACTTACATTTGATATTTTTGGTCTAAAAACTAGACTTATTTTCTTGGGTTGTTTTGCTCATGAAGAAAAAGAATCTTAATTTCAGAATTTTTTGATATTTTTACTTAAAACAAGACAAAAATACTAAGAACATTTTTTCTTGAAATTTTTTTTTTGCAGTGTACTGTAAATAAACTACAAAAAATGACTTTCTTACTTAGTATTTTTGTCTTGTATTCAGTAGAAATATCTAAAAATTCTGCAGCATGAGCAAAATGACCTTAGAAAATAAGTCTAGTTTTTAGATGAAAAATAAATAAAATTTAAGTGAATTTGTGCTTAAAACAATTAAAAATCTGCCAATGGGGTGAGAAAATTTACGCCAGAATGAGAGTATACTTAGTCATATCTGCCTAGAAAATCGCAACTTGTGTAATGTAACTACAGAAGAGTCAAGTTTTAAATAGGAAAAATATCGAAACTCTTTGGTTATTTTTTAGCGCGATGCTAATGGTCTAATCAGATTCAATGGATTATGCTAAGCTATGCTAAAAGTGGTAGCACCAGACCTGGAGATCAGCTGAATGGATAAAACGGTAAAAATCTAATGTTGGAAAATGAGTATATTTAAAAAAAAAAGTGGAATGTGCCTTTAACATCACAGCATGCCAATAGTGCGCTAACAAAAGCAATAAAAGTGCTAAAAATGTATAAAAAACAATTTTTGTTATATAAGTTGAGATGTAAATAAAAATGATCTAATGTCTTGTAAAAAGAGTTTTGGGTGAAGAAATGTACATTAGCGCTCTTGTCAGAAGGCGTAGCTCTTTTCTCTGTGACAATATAAAGGCCCATGCAGGAGTTCTGGAGCATCGCACCTTTTGCAATTTTCTTTCTGGCCTGTCTTTATTATAAAATCCTATATTTGAGGAGTAAGGCACTCGGGTTATTGCTTGTCTTCACCAGAGGAATGAAATGGGTTCACCCTTCAGAAACATTTAATTGTGTTGAATTCTTTAGTGCCCAACACTTCTGAATTATATCTCTGAGAGCTTATTTTGTTCAGATATAGACGTGTGATTCAGTCAACAATTGGATGTTTCTAATTAACATTTCCATCAAGCCATACGTTTTTATGAGCATTTATCATTAACCTACTGTAGATTTGCATGATCTTCATTTACTCAGTTGCATAGACAGACATGGTTGGAGTTTCTGAATTTGTTATCGGATGATGTCACCATGCCTGATACAGACCTGTTTGATTTGTAAATGATGGTAAGTGTTTTTTTCAGCTAGTAAATGCATAATTGATAAGATCATGATGATACCGTAGCAATCTGAAAAAGTGTAATCTCCATACTCATTTAGTGATTATGTTCACCACTAAACAATATGAAGGTTATTGGTGACTTTATGTGAAGGTATGCAGTTTGCTGAGAAGCATGGCCAATAAGCATCTGATCCGAAACTGTTGTCATGCCAACATGAGTCGGCCATTCATCTTTGTCATTTTGTAATTAACTTAGATTAATTATTTTATTGAGTGCATGGACTGAGGTTACTTTAAAATAGGGATGTTCAAAACGTCTGATTTTTCGGAGGGTTACTAGTCAAATCCTGTCAAACTCGACTAGTAAAGTGTCACTTAAAAGTCCAAGGTCATATTTTGGGTTGTCCCAAAAAACATATAAATGAAAAAATGTATAGCATGAATGTGATGTGTGTATTTGGATTAAAATGACGTCAAAAATAATCTTAACATACTGCCTAAATGTTAAAACGATAGTTTAAAAAAAATGCAAATTCTGTCATCATTTACTCACCCACCTGTATGAGTTTCCACACAGTTGATGGTACCCACTGACCCATGGTAGGAAAAACAAATACTATGGAAGTCAGTGGGTGCTGTCATCATTTATCAAAATATCTTCTTTTGTGTTCAACAGAATAAAGAAACTCATACTTTTGAAATGAAATTTTTTGCGTGAACTATCCCTTTAACATACACAATACCTTAACTGATCGATTTGTTGCCCTTGTAAAACGTTTGAGAACCACTGCCCTAATACAGTGGATTTCAAACTGGGGGCCGGGGCCCTCAGGGGGGCCCGAGATGGTGCCAGGGGGGCCCCAGTTTTATGACATTTTATGAAATACATTAAATTATCAGGAATCAGGAATGTGTAATTAAACCTAAAAAATTAAGGCTACTAACCAAAAGCACTACCTTTTTGTATAATTTAATGTTTTTTTTATTAAAATGTTGAGTTTTTAAGAACAGTTTTTTGTCACAAATTTTCTTTGGGGGGCCGCGAAGGAATGCACCGTACACAAGGGGGGCCGCACGCTGAAAAAGTTTGGGAACCACTGCCCCTAATAGACCACCCTGTCTCATCTGGTATTACCTTTACATGCCGCTCACTGATGGGTTATGATTGACAGCATACAGAAGACGTGATCATTAGCCCCTTTGTCAATCTCTCTCATTGCGTCTGGCAGTGCCTTTGCAGAGCAGTCAAATAAAAATTTGATGTGCTGGTCGGCTGCATTCGGCTATCTTGAGTCACACTCAGATTTTTTCTGCCTGTTAGGCCTCTAATTAAGTTAGATGAAACTCTGCGGTACAACATTGATGTCTTTTGCCTTTAACCTTCTATTTATCCTTAAGGCTGACATGAAACTGTAACTTTCTGAACTTTTGATTTAACTGTTGTTAAGATGGTTTCTTTTCAAACAGTGACTGCAACCCAATTTGTGTAATATCCAATTATATAGTATATGCAAGGTTAGTATCTGCATCAAATCATGATTCGGTGCCTGAATGCCTATACAGTATATTTTTTGTTGCATTTCAAAATATGCATTCATACATGCTGTTTTAAGCTAATATTACCCATAACACTCCACATTTTCCAGCTCCCCTAGAGTTAAATATTTCCTTTTTATCATTTTGGAACCAATTCAGCCCAACTCCGAGTCTGGCACGTCCACTTTTAGCATAGCTTAGCATAATCCATTGAATCCGATTAGACCATTAGCATAAACCAAAGAGTTTTGATATTTTTCCTATTTAAAACTTGACTCTTCTGTAGTTAGATTGTGGACTAAGACCGATGGAAAATTAAAAGCTGCTATTTTCTAGGCCGATATGTCTAGCAATGATATTACGCAGTCTCCTTGGTAACTTTCAATAGCAGGGGACTATTTTAGGGAACTGGGTAATATCCAGTGTTGGGCAAGTTACTGAAAATTAGTAATTAGTTACAGTTACTAGTTACTTCTTTTAAAAGTAACTGAATTACTCTACCAGTTACTGTATATCGAAAGTAATTAGTTACTAAGAAAAGTAACTTTTAAGTTACTTTTATGTCTGCTTTTTAAATGAAAATATGAACAGTACTGAACAGTCAAACAGTAAAATGATATGGATGGGCTATTTTACATGTAAGACTCTAATATATCACATACTGTAGGAGGCTATTTTGCTTTAGATTCAACCTTTGAATATTTTTGTTAGAAATTATCTTAATATGTAAACTTGCATATTAAAAGGAAGATATTTAATCAGAAAACTGAGTAGGCTACGTCGATTGTTTTGTCGGACGGACACAGAGCAAGTGGATTGTTTTTTCGGATACGGAGAGACTGAAACTAAAACTAAAAGCGAGCTCACACATACTATGGAGTTTTAACACGGGTGTACAGCGCAGTGTTAGTATTTTAGTGGAAACAACAATCGCGGATTGTTCTCTTTCATAAAGGCCGATGTAAACATCTAAGAATATATGAACATTTCTCAGATTTATTACTTTTGTGGACTACAAATGCAAGTTAATGTCATACTGGGATTGCTTGGCGAAGATAATTTACAAACATGAGACCGGATGGATTATGAGTTGCGCACAATTTTTAAACAAAGGTATGTTTTCCCGTTTAGATTTTTCATGTTTATTCTATATGCACTGTCAGCTATGATGAAGTGTAATGATTCATTGCGCCGCCAACCCTGGTCCTGCGACGTCAGATATGTGTTGTCTATTTTTTACAAAATAGAGTAACGCGAGTAACGAACTCATTTAAATTTCAGTAATTGTGATTGTGTTACTTGATTTAAAAAAATACTTTGTTACATGCTCGTTACTGCTAAAAGTGGTGGAATTACAGTAACGCGTTACTTTGTAATGCGTTACTCCCATCACTGGTAATATCATGCAGCTATGTTACTGCAGCAAAGTCCTTGATTATTACGCCAGAATGAGACTATAGTTCCTAGCCATATCTGTCTAGAAAATCACAACTTTTAATTTTCCGTCGGTCTTAGTACACGATGTAGCTACAGAAGAGTCAAGTTTTAAATAAGAAAAATATTGTAACTCTTTGGATATTTTTTAGCGCGATGCTAATGGTCTAATCAGATTCAATGGATTATGCTAAGCTATGCTAAAAGTGGTAGCGCCAGATCCGGAGATCAGCTGAATGGATTACAAAACGGTAAAAATCAAATGTTTTAACTCCATGGGAGCTGGAAAACAAGCCTAGTGTCCCTTTAAGTTAGAAGTATTTCACATTTATTTATATATATTTATTTATACTGTATATATAGTGCACATTTTCTAATCAGAATAGTATGCGCACACTGTACGCGCATCAGCAGATTTTTGTAAACACGCATACTTTGTACTTTGTGCAGGATAATGTAGTATGTACTAGGGCTGGGAAAAAATCGCTTTTCCGATTAATCGTTTTGTAAAATGTGGTCGATTCAGAATCGATTCTCAAAGAGCAGAATCGATTTTTTTCTTTCATATTTATTTCTGCAAACATTGAACGAAAGATTAACGTTAATCGAATTGCTAGTCATCTTCACTAGATGTCACCCTATTTTTTGCTTTGCGCGAGGTTACCAAGGAGCGAGAGGCAAGCCTGTCATTCATTAATTCAGTGCTTAAAATGGCGGTTTCAGTTGCTTCATCGATTTGAATAATTACCCACTTGTAACCTGCTGTTCACTGTTCGTTTTATTAGTAATAGTATTTGTATTTTATCTATATTTATTGAGTTGAATTGAGATAAAAAACAGCCCGAGAACCGGAATCGAAAATTTAATCAAGAATCGAAATCGAATCGATTTGACAGCTTGTGAATCGAAATTGAATCGATCTGGAAAATCTGAATCGATACCCAGCCCTAGTGTGTACCCCAGAAGATAAATTGCATTTCGTCGCAATGCGCATGTTTCGACAAAGGCTGTGCATTTGTGCGCGGACATTTGCGTACACGTATAAAACAGACTATGATCTGGACTTTAGCATCACATAAGTTTGTGAAGATGTCATTTTTGGTAAAATGTGACGCCTAGCACTTTAAATGAATTATTTTGTGTATAAAATATTCTCATAACTTCAGTTCAAAATTGTGTGTTCAGTGGCGAAAATAATAGCTGATGACAAATTTTCATTTGTATCTCTTTAAAACAGCACAATTTATTCTAATCCTTATGTTTCTTCATTTACATGTACATTCACATGTATTTTATCAAGGGATGTACCGATACCGATACTGGTATTGGGTATCCGCCTCGATACCACATTTTCTAAAGTACTCGTTAAAAGTCCCCCGATACCAGGGATCAATACCACGGTCTGAGAAATGTCTATGTTTGAGCGGCGTGTAAGGGGTTAATGCCTCTTGTGTTGTCCAAAGAGGCAGAGTTTACAACAAACTGGAAAACTAGTCCTTTGTTTTTTTGTTAAATTATATGACTAAAGCTGTTACCTGTAAATTTAAATCATGTTTTTTATTAAGTACTCGGTATCGGTATCGGCAAGTACTGAAATGCAAGTACTCGTACTCGTACTCGTATTTCAAAAAAGTGGCATCCCTAATTTTATCCAAACCTGCTTACAGTGAATTACAAGGTATAAATTTTTTATCATTATGCTTTTTCCCTGGGTTTGAACCTGAAACCTTTTGCGCTTGTGATGCCCTAGCTATACAGGGGCACAAAGTAATTGGCACTTTCCATCTCAAACAACTGCAAAACAGAAAAGTGAAGTTCATATTTCTTTAAAAAATAAATCCAGCTTGAGTTATGGCCCTATATGGAGAACAATGGTCATTTGTGTGTGGCTTTACATGAATGGTTATTTATTTCGTGACTGCAGCTCTGTTCGGTGTGAAGTGACCATTGAGCTGTTTCTGGCAACATGGTTGTCCTTCACAATGGCTCTCTGCTGCCCGGCATGCCCGCTGAACACAGGCCATGTTGTATGCGGCTTTTTTAAATGTGGTAGATTGATTTTGCTGGGAATGTTCAGGTCTCTTCTCATGGGAGTGATGCATGCTCTATTGTGCTTCATTTAGGATCCAGTTGTCCCAAATGGGTACAGTATGTGTGCAAAATGTCTGCAATATTTTTTTATTTTATTTTAAATGGATTCTTTAAAGTTTTCTTGTGTTTTCAATGGGGAGCAGTTAGATGAGAATGCATATTGGGATATTATTACAAACTTGCATTTATGTTAAACAGTTTGGCACTGTAGCTATAAGCGTTGCTTTTGGATGAATGTTTCATGCATTTTCTGTGCAAACCCTTACACTTAAAATATGTAATGTCAACGTACCATCTGTTAAGTCTTTAAGGTACTGAGCATTTGACCTTTACCAGGTGAGGTGCATTTCTGCATTTGTTTTGATAGGCTATCATCAGGTGGTGGTACAGAAGTACACAACAGACTTTACAACAGCTGTGCATGCCATGTTATTCTATAATTTGATGTTCCAGATTGAGCGCGTCTCTCCATCCCAGAATGCAACAGGATTTTCAAAGAAGTAATCAACTCATGGTCGCTTTACCTCACGGTGACTAAGCCCTGAGTAAAATCCATCTGTGAGGCCAATCCCAAACCAAGACTATCCCAGATGAAAGAGCTTTTTTGCTTTGAGAAAAAAATCACTTTTGTACTCCCCCTAATCCCTTAGTGAATTAGTTAAATGAAGCATGCGCTCTCTGATACATATAGCAGAATGGGGCCGGGCTGGGGTAACAGACACCCTACAGGGAGTCTGGGCTGCTTTCGGGCATCTCCAGAAATATGAGCTACATCAACAGTGCTGATTTCAAGCCATTAGATCCCTAATTGCTTTTTGAAGCATCATAGATTACAGCAGAAGGTCATCTTTACGACAGGATATTAAATTTCTGTGTTGTGCTCTTGTTTCTGCCAATAACCTGTATAACAGAAAACATACAGAACAGAAAATACATTATATATTTATTTTCCCAGAATAGCAGAATTTAATTCATCAGTTCTTAAAGCTCAAAGTGGTCATGACTTGTTAGTTTGTGCTTTGGTTATTATTTATGTCTTTGAATAGTCACTTTTCAGACTGGGTAATTGCAAAAATGGTGGTATGTATTTAACAATGGATAATATCTGTAAATGTATCACTGATTATTAGCATTTTCTGAATTAGTTAATATTGAAAGCTTATGAAAGCATTTAAACTATAAACCTGTCATAATTTAAATTTATACATCATCTGAAAGCTAAATAAGGCTTTCCATTGCAGTATGGTTTGTTAGGATAGCACAATATTTGGCCGAGATACAACATTTAAAAATCTGGAATCTGGGGGTGAAAAAAATCTAAATGTTGAGAAAATTGTCAAGTCCTTAACAACACATTACTTATGATAAAACATTTTTTTATATATATTTTACGGTAGGACATTTACAAAATATCTTCTTGGAACATGATCTTTACTTATTAATATCTGAATGATTTTTGGCATAATTTTGACCCATTAGCTATTGCTACAAATATACCTGTGCGACTTACGGTCCAGCAGCCAGCGCCATATACAGTAGGCCTATATGGTTGAAGGCATATCAGACATTAAAAAGCAATTCAATTCAAATTCATTTCTATAGCGTGTTTTACAATTTTGCATTGTTGCACAGGAGTTTTACAATAAATACATATTAGTACAGCTGCTTGATTATGGGCAAAATTATAATCACGATTATATAACATGATTACTTGGTGACTTTGAAAACATGCATTTATTCAACCTCTTAATTAAATTAAGTAAGTGTTGCAATTGGCTGTGTCAAAGGGTGTGGTGCCTTTGAACTGCTCTACAAACGCATCTGTCCAGCAGCACGCAATTTATATTTTAATCGCAAAAATGATTTATTGCACAGCCCTAACAGGCAGTAGATTAGATTCAACTTTATTGTCATCAAGTCCAAGGCAGCAAAATGCAATTTAGGTCTAACCAGAAGTGCAAAAGCAGTATAAAAAGTGCAGGATATCAGTATTTGCATAGGTGCAGGTTGGTAATACTATGGAAATAATTTACAGGTGGGTGTGTACTATGAACATAATATACAGATATTTACATATAGACATAATAGATTAGAACAAGTTATTGTAATATTCAGTCCCTTTATCCTCAGTATCCTCAGCGTCAGTGCTCAACATTGTCAGGACTAAAGTCTCACACATCAGACATCGGGCGAAATGGCATCACACTAAAAGGCATCAGCCAGCACAACAAGGCATCAGACAAAACGGCCTCAGAGGATTTTACACATGATCACGCCCACTCGCGTAATGTCACTATCACAAACTGTTTCGAGCAGCAAAAAGTCTTTGATGTCTTTTTTACTGTCTTTAATAAAGGATAAAGGGTGCATGATCTCTGAAAGCCAATATTGATATTTGAAATACCCCATTCCCCAATAGAAACTGGACCGTCTTTTGATAGACACGCCCCTGACACATACGCAGCCCAGGCAACGATGGTGGTTAGTAGACAAGCCCCTTACTGTTGATTGGCTACAAGTGTGTTTTGGTACTCGGCCCGACTCCCTTTTACAAAGAGTTTCTTAAAAGTCGTGCACCCCGCCTTTAATCCCTACAGTTCCTTAACTTTATTACGTGATTCATTTATCACGCTGAATTAAATGCCGTTAGCATATGTAAATAATGGCTGTGTTAAGCATCTTTCTCTCTCTCTCTTTCTCTATCTCTATCTCTCAGCCCGACTCCCTTATACAAAGTGTTTCTCAAAATTCGTGCACCCCGCCTTTAAGCCCTACAGTTCCTTAACTGTGTAATGTGATTCATTTATCACGTTGAATTAAAGCATTCGTTAGCATACGTAAATGATGGCTGTGTTTAGCATCTCTCTCTCTCTCTCACCCTCCCTCTCTCTCTCTCTGAAAATTAACTTTTTAGGCTGGCTAGAACTTTATTACAACTATTGCCGTTTTCATATCATGTTTTCTTTTAACAACTGTATATACTATGTTTTTCTGTTAGATAAAGTAGATGAAATAAAAATGCTTTTTGCAATGGTTGTGCAAATAAAATTATTAAACAAGTAAGTCTGATAATAATTTAAGCAAAATGTTCTATATTGTAATGGACTGTAGCAATTTATAAAAAAAATAATGTCAAGGTCTTCTTTCATCTTTACCTGTCTCCATCTTTCATAAATGTTTTTTATTAGGCTATAGTATACAGAATTCATACAAACTTATACAGCTTACATAATTTTATACAGAGGTATATGAGTGAGAAAAGGAACAACAACAATTTATGTAAGGGCAACAATTAAATACACAGTTAAAGAAACTAAATTACCCTCATAAGTCTTCATTGATCTCCATTCAGTTTGCGATAGTGACGTCATGCAATGGTGCGGGGCCACGTGTAAAATCATTTGATGCTTTTATGTTTGAGGCCGTTTTGTCTGGTAGTGGGTTACACCAGCCGTGTTTGAGGCTTCAAATTCGCGTGTACCTCGCCTAGTTTGCCGCTTGAACAGTTTGAGTTTACTCGCTTCATTCGCGCGTGAAAGCCGCAGGTGAAATTCTAGTCATTGAGACATTCACGCAGAAATTTGCGTCATGGGAAGGGCTTCTGCGACTCCGCTCGCTTCCTGTAATCACGTCACTACTAGAGCAAGCTCCTGATTGGTTAACGCGACGCATTTTCCGCCAAAGTTCACATTTTTCAGCTCGTGCAGTTTCCGCGGCAACACTCAATTCGCGCAATCTAGATGCGCGGTTGAGGCGGAATCGCGTCTCCCCCGCCGCGCAAACTGCCTCATTCGCGCCACGAGACCTCCAGATGCGCGTCAACGCGTCTTCACATTGACTTAACATTAAAATCACTCGTGCTTTGCGCCTCTACCGCGGCTGGTGTGAAGGCAGCATGAGGCAATTTTGTCCGAGGCTGTTTTGTCCAATGCCTTGTTATGTGGGACCTGATGCTGTTTCGTTTGATGCCGTTTAGTCCTAAGGCCATGTTACCCAATGTCTGATTGAGTGAGACTTGATGTCTTTTAGTCCAAGGTCGTTTTCCTCAATGTGTGAGACTTTACACCTGACCATGTCATCATTTCTGACAACTGATGCTTTTAAGTCTGAGGTGCGATGCCGTTTTATCTGATGCCTGAGTACTGAGGCTGACGTCTGAGTATGTCCTAAAATGTACACTGTACACTGTGCAAATGAACAGGGAGTACATATAGACGGTTTCATCGGACGCGCGCGCTGACGCGATACACGTCTGGATCCGAACCTTACTTCCGGTTTCGTTTTTTTTAATGGTCTGACTAGTTGCTAAACTGATCTCTTGAACAAATGCCTCGTTGAAAATAACAAATGTTTTGGTTTCCTAGGTAATCTATGTGTTGTTGTTTTTTGCTTGTTATATAAATAAACTACGTTTTAAAGAACTTTGTTGTTATTTATTCTTAGCGTAGTTTACCGGAAGTTATGTGCGGACTACGACAGCCGCTTGTTTATGTTGTTTCTGCTGAAACCATCTATATGGACAGTCCAGTAGTGTAGTTGAACAATTTGAATGGTCCAGTAGTGCAAATAAAACTGTAACTGTACTTCAGTAGATACATAAAGAAAAACAGAAGACAGAAAAACATAAACGGGAGGTGGATCTGCCTACACATGACCTGATGCCAGCAGAGGACATCGCTGCGTCCACCCTCACCGCTGAAAGGGTTTGGGGGCTTTGAAATCGGACCCAAGAAACGCAAGCAAGGTCCAACCCCAAAGTACTCTTACAAATCAAGTTCATTTACATTAAGGTTTCTTATGAAAACATTTTAATTATTATTTACATAAAATAAACGTAATACAGCCACACAACAAACTTATGAAAATATTTTAATCGTTATTTGCATGAGAATTTTTTAACGCAGCCACACAATAAATAAAAACTATCACCACAATGCTCACCACTATGATTCCCCTTATCTCGGGTATTAATATTTTTAAGTGTAACAATTTATGATTTGCAAAAATAACTGTTGCATCTGTGTAGATTAGATGCAAAGTGTGTGCGCGTTGTGCACGCTATACATTATGGTCAAGCATGTGCCCTTAAAATAGCATATAATGAACAACGCGCAATGCGCCACTGACTTTAAACTTTTTTTTTCTGGTCAGTGGCGCAATTGTTTTTTGAAACTGCAAAATAGCATCAGGGATGGTTTGCGCCGCAACACGCCTCCTTCTTTGCGCTGAACCGCCCAGGGAGTGCAAGTTCATTCCCTAGTTTGCCGACGTGCGTCTGTGGATGGAAAAACCCGCTGTGCGCCGGTGCAAAATACGAATGATACATGCGTCACTGACAAAGTCAATTGCGCTGGGTGCAAGATAGGGCCCAAAATATGTTTTATAAATTACAATATATTACAATAGAGAACAGGAACAGTGAGCTCTAGCAGTAAATCTGTGGTTATCTCCTCTTTGTCCTTTTTTAACCTAGCAAAGGTCTTTTCGAGAAGTGAAGAGTTGCCTTGAATGTGAATGAAATTAGTTCCTGATGTATATTTACCCAAGAGGAGACTCAGTTCGGGACAAACAGCTGATCTATATTGATCTCGACTGGAGTAATTTAAGAGAAAATGATGTTTGATTGGGCCTTCAGAGTTTGTGTTGAGTGGAGACCGGATGAGGAGATGCCTGAAGATACAAGTGAGGAAAAAAATCAATGCTTAAACATTCGTTCACAGAAACCAAGAGAAGCTCCATAAATAAGGTCTGTAGCTTTTCACTTTACGCTTTCAAAGAAGGTCTGTCAAAGTAGATTACCAGATAGATACTGCGGTTGTTGAATTGACTTTGAAGTTTTTCTCCTCGGTTGCTTCAGTGACAAAATGTCGATCGACTTTTGCTGTAAAATGGAGCTTATTGATCAGAAAATGAATCTGTTTGAGTTATCCATCAATTGATTCAAGTTTAAAAGTGTGAAAATTAAATCGTCCTTTGTATGAAGTGTCTCTGGTGTTGTGTGAAATGATTGTGTGAATGAGTTAAAGGGGGGGGGGGTTAAGCTATTTCATGCATTCTGACTATTTAACACCGTTTAAGAGTTGGATTCTTCATGCTAAACATAGACAAAGTGTCAAAAAAGGCAGTTGGATGTATGACAGAGTATTTCAGTGTCGAATGCACTTCCCAGGGTTTGTAAAAGTTCAGAAAGTTTCATTCGAATATGAAGATTCATACGTAATAATCTTGCTTTATTTTTTTATGGGCACTTTCAGTGCAGTAAGTACAGCGGAAGTCCTTATATGGGCACTTTAAACGGAATAGCACACGCACCATCCAACAAAAAAGTAAATTGTCATTTGTTAGGGAAATTTCAGCTTGTTCAGCTTCCGAAAGAAAAAGGGAAACAATGGATATAGTTTGTTTATCTTTTTTCAATGCATGCACTTTTAATCATTGTACAGCACTTCTTGAATGTGTTAGCATTTAGCCTAGCCCCATTCATTCCTATGGCTCCAAACAAAAGTTTTATTTTGTGCAACCATACTTACTCATGTAACTACTCATGTCTTTAAATAGGGAAAACATGGAAGTGTTTGGTGGTTTCTAAATTCCTCCCTGATTGGATCCTAATGAATGAATGGGGCTAGGCTAAATGCTAACACATTCACAACACGCTGTACAAAGATTAAGTGCACGCATTGAAAAAAGATAGGTATTAGGGGTGTGATGAGACACTTAATCCACGAGAAGAGACGAAATACGAGATTGGGTTCACGAGAACGAGACGAGACGATATTTTTACACTTTTTAAGAAATCCTCAATGATAAAATGAATGATTAAGAAACTGAAATCATTTCATTTTTAAAAGTTTTAACTAATCAAGGACTGGCCCTAACAATTATTTTGCTAACTGATAATGAAGTAATTTGTTATTTTGGGGTAATAAAAATAGACCCAAGTGAGCAGTAGCCTTTAAAATTACATAATAACGAAGATGCAATAATTAATTGTGCAAATAAAGTATTAAAACCAAGTTACATTAGACAACATTACATTAACAAACACATTAAATTTGTGTCCTATAAATAGAAAGCATTATGTATGTTATATAACAAATGCCTGCAGGGGGCGATAGAGGACTCGTCTCGCGGACGCTATCTTCACTTTCACTTTCACTTTAGACGGAGAGAAACGCTTATTTTTAGGCAAACAATGTTTAAACCCATTTTAATATTTAATATATGTTAATTTCTTTACAATAGAAATTATACAGACACCGTCATTTTTGAGCAAGAACATGCAGACATTAAATCATGAACTCTGAGTGAGGGTTTAATCTGCTGAGACTTCACTTCTGACATTGATCAACAGACAAAAACAACGCCTCTCAGACTTCACACGAGTTCACAAATGAACATTATTGGAAACCCAAACAAAAAAGCAAACACTGTAAAAGACAAATATAATGCATGCACAGTAAAAGGATCTAACAGAAAGCTGCATCCTCCGGAGGTCGCATATGCAGGCTGCATACGTCATCAAGGGTTATTTCAGATCATTAACTGAGCATTACATTCGCATGTCGTGAGCATATTACAAATTGCGATTAACTAAATAATTGGTAAACTTTATAATTGTTAATATTTTCTAATAAGACAATCTTTATGAAGTAAATGCAGTTTAAAAATGCAACCTCCGAAGGATGCAGTCTTTTATTTGAGAAACGGCCAGCATTTCACCTTTACAAGAAATCTCGCGAGACACATTTAATCTCGCGAAACACATTTAATATCGCGAGATCTTGTTGCACGAAAATGGTGGTGTTTTCCTTTAAAGGTTCTCTAAGCGAATTCACGCGTTTTAGACCATAAAACATTTTTTGTTACATACAGCACACATCTCCTCACTATCTGCTTGCTACCTGACCGCTGATCAAACTGTAAAAAAACGCGATCTCTGTAGACAGCCCAGGCTCTACAAACTTCAATATACACACCGTGGCCAAACCTGCACCACAAAACAAAACAAAGTTTTACAGCCAATAAACGCCAAGAAGGATTTGGGGGTGGGGGTTGGTCGCGTTCACGAAAGCACGGAAGGGAGGGGGAGGGGGAGGAGTTAGCTACGCTCCGTTTGTTTGAAAACAGTTCAAATATCAACAACAAGTGACGTCGAACATATTCGCTTAGAGAGCCTTTAACTATAACCAAGATGAGAAAATAAAATAAATTGAGCTTCCGCACTAGAAAGTATTTAACATTAAACCATTTTCCTGTAGCTCATTGGAAGAGCATTGCTTTAGCAGCGCAAATGGTTTTGGATTTGATTTCAGGGAACACACATGATGTTAAAATGTATACCTTGTAAAGCACTGTCAATAACTCTGGATAAAAGCATCTGCCAAATGCATAAATGTAAAATTGTATTGAAAATAAAATCAGTAACATCAATAACATACAAAGCTTTTATATGTCCCACTGTGAATTCTTAGTTTGTTATTATTGAATTCAATATCTCTGGGTAAAACTTAGTGAGAGTTAGTTTACTTTAAAATGAATCCTTGCCATTCATATTGTAGTTTAATTTGTTTCCCCCTTCTAACCTAAAGTTGGATAACAGATGTATTGCCTCATATCCTAATCCATAATAATAAGCCTTGACAGAAGGTGACACAATAAACCTTTTGATACATCTTCCCATACGCTAGACTGGAAATAATAGTCTGTTATTGTTTGATCTGTAGTTGTTTGCTGCTCTTCAACGCTCCTGTTGTTCAGGTCTGAAATCCGCCCAATTAAACTGCGTTCACAGACTCGAAAAAATGAAGAAATGATCACTAGCTCTTGTGAATCTGGTGAAGATGACGATTTTCTGCTTTAATCTGAAGTAAACAGCAGGAGCTGTCTTGTTTCAGTGCGTATATAATGGACGTCGTGTACTGTAGATAGGCTCCAGACTGAGGCAATATCATGAGTATTGTTTTCGGATGTGGAGTGGTGAGGTCTTTTGCAGACTTTAGTTGGTAATGTTTAATTTTCTTCATAGGCTATTGGTCTGTGAATAAAGGTCTGATATCCCTTTACAGAGGAGAGCTGGTGTAAAATAACTTACTTGAGTCATTTAAATCCACAATGGCTGAAGGTTTATCACATTTTTAGAGTCTCTTAGCTTTCATTGGAGTTTTATTTATCATATAATCTAGTACATTTTGTCATCATGATTGTGATTAAACAGGTCATCGTTGTGACTTGTTTAAAGAGCAGCTATTGTCCGATTCACGATTTTACATTTTGGGCCCTATTTTAACGATCTGAAACGCAAGTGCGAAGTGCAACGCGCAAGTGACTTTGTGGGCGGATCTTGGGCGCTGTTGCTATTTTCCCGGCGGGAGAAATAACTCTTGTGCCGGGCACAAATCAATAAGGGGTTGGTCTGAAGTAGGTTCATTATTCATAGGTGTGGTTTGGGCGTAACGTCAAATAAACCAATCAGAACTTCATCCAACATTCCCTTTAAACGCAAGGGCGCAAGTTCCATGGCGGGTTGCTATTATTATGACGGATTTACCAGGCGTATGCCAGGAGCAGTTTACAGCCGAGGAGACCGACGTTCTTGTAAGAGCAGTCAAAGACAGAGAAGTTGTTTTGTATGGGGATAGGAGAAACCCGCCCAAATCAGCGTAGGTTAAACAGGCGTGAGAGGAAATAGCCACAATCTCATCAGCTGGCATCCCTATCGTTGCGCCAAGCGCTACAATGATGTCAGGAGACGGGGGAATCCCAAGATTGCCAGCATAAATCGGGCACGCCGTGTAACGGGAGGTGGATCTGCCTCAGGACCTGACGCCAGCAGAGGACATCGCTGCGTCCACCCTCACCGCTGAAAGGGTTTGGGGGCTTTGAAATCGGACCCAAGAAACGCAAGCAAGGTCCAACCCCAAAGTACTCTTACAAATCAAGTTCATATACATTAAGATTTCTTATGAAAACATTTTAATTATTATTTACATAAAATAAACGTAATACAGCTACACAACAAACTTATGAAAATATTTTAATCGTTATTTGCATGAGAATTTTTTAACGCAGCCACACAATAAATAAAAACTATCACCACAATGCTCACCACTATGATTCCCCTTATCTCGTGTATTACAATTTTTTAGTGTAACAATTTATGATTTGCAAAAATAACTGTTGCATCTGTGTAGATTAGATGCAAAGTGTGTGCGCATTGTGCACGCTATACATTATGGTCAAGCATGCGCCCTTAAAATAGCATAATGAACAACGCGCAACGCGCCACTGACTTTAAACTTTTTTTTTCTGGTCAGTGGCGCAGTTGACTAACAATAATAACATTATTACATAAAACATTATGAAAACTACTGTATTCAGATCAAAACTGCTTATCAACTGTTACAATTATTTAATAAATTAAAGCTACTAATGTTGAGATACAGTTGAGAAGCTGGTGGGATTTTGGTACGGATAAAAAATGAAGTACAGTAAAGCATACAGTATATGAGTTTAATCTCAATATTATTTGTCATTTTTTGCTCTTTCACCTCTATAATGAAACAGAGCACCGTACAGCTATAAACCAAATTCATTTAAACTTCTGGGCTGGTAATGCCTTTTGGGGCAATGTTACATAGACCAAAAAGAGAAAAAAATCTTTCTACATATTTCATCTTAAATACAATTGCCCTAGAGGAAAGCAAATTGGTTTCTATCTAAATGCAAATTTTTACCTCTGTGGTGCTGTTGTGGAAAGTGAGCTCACGCGTTTGCGTTTCACACCTTTCAGAGTCACATGAAAGCCCTCCATCGTGTATGACATTTTCAATATTTTTTAATCTACAGTGAGTGACGGGTTTATCCTTAAAAAGTTTGACAGTGCCGATGCTGAAGCGGTAATAAATCATTTATACTGTAAGATTTGCCGCATACAAAGTATTACGGTTCTTTTGTTTAGACATGAATTGTTTCTAGTAATTTGAAAATTATTTTAAATTGTAGCCTATAAATATTACTACTGTGATTTTAAAACAGTATTACAAAACATCTAAAACCGTGTTACAATAGTCTTTGCTGTCTTCTACAAGTTAAAGCTTTAAAGGAAAACACCACTGTTTTTCAATTTTTAAGTATGTTTTTACCTAAATGTAGACAAATTAATAAATACCTATCTTTATTCAATGTGTGCACTTAATCTTTGTACAGCGCTTCGTGAATGTGTTAGCATTTAGCCTAGCCCCATTCATTTCTTAGGATCCAAACAGGGAAGAATTTAGAAGCCACCAATAACTTCCATGTTTTTCCTATTTAAACACATGAGTAGTTACACGAGTAACACGATTTTTAAAGCAGATAAAAAATGAGAAGTATATTGTTTGGCAGAATAGCACTTAGTTTGCAGCACTTTGACCTCGGGCACAGTAATATTGATGGCAGGGCCGGAGTGGGACTCATTGTCAGCCCTGGAGTTTTTATGCTTTAGACCGGCCCACTTTAGTTCATGACAGACTATATTAAAGTAATATATTTAAATCCCAAGTAGTATATAAGTATGCAATAGTGCACTTGCAATTCATTGTATTTTTCAAATATATCATTTACAATTCAGTGTAAAAAAATCAGTACAGTAGCCTAAACGTTTATGATTTTTTATTTTAATATTATTCAATTAAACTCATTTAAAAAAATAAAAAATAAAATAAAAATCTTTAAAAATTGTGGGTTTTGAAATTACCTGTTGGTTGAAAAAGCTTGGAAAACACTGATATACAATACATACAGTGCTTATATATATATATTAGGGCTGTCAAAATAAACACGTTAATAACGCATTAACGCAAATTCATTTTAACGGCACTAATTTTATTAACGTGCGATTAACGCAACACGCAATTTCTGTTTGACCCACAGCTGGATGAACTGAGACGCAGCAAGTGACCCGCGCTGTCTAGATGAGACGGAGCTTTTCATAAAAATAAGAACATTAAGCTCTCGTCTAGCGAATCCAATGCTCTAAATGGTCATTAAACATCTAAATGCACATTTTCTGCACGTGCAGCTTTCTTTATCTGCACGTTTTTTGTAAGGTGTACCGTACCAAATCCATATAAAGCAAAGGTGCGTCTTCTTTCACTTTTTAGTTTCGTTTTTAAAGCATTCAGAAATTATAGAAAATAGACTGCAGGACTTTCTTGATGTTGAAATAATTATTAAGAGAGATAAAGTTCGAGATCTGATTGATGTTAAAAGAGTGACAAGGCTCAAAAGCGATGTCTGATGCAGACGTCTGAAGCGCATGCACACAAACGCGCGAGTGCGTGACCCTGATATATATAGACATCTAACACAAAATTACAGGTTTAAAAATATCTGTTTTGACAAGAATTCCCGCAGGTATGACCTATAATCTGTTATATCTGAAGTGAATGTTTGGTTAACTGTTAAGAAAAACGATCTGTTGTGTCATTATATTAAACCCTTGGATTAGTATACAGTATCTTAAAGCAGTCTGTCTCAATCTCAAAATTAAACAATAAAAGAAAAACATATATGTAACATATATTGATATTGTTTTTGCTCTGCGTTAACAGGTATAGTTCTGTCATGCTTTGTCCGATTCCAACAATTGTTCCAAATGTTTTGAAGTTTTTTAATAGAGAATGTTAAAATATATAAATAACACATTTTTGAAAATTTGCTCATCCCAACTCAATTTGCCAGCACAGGTCACAAATGATGCAAACAGAAATGGAGAAAGAACAATGTCTTCTAAAGGCAAAAACATTTATAAAACTATGGCTGATGGTTCTGTTGAAAATGTAAACAGGCTGTTGTAGACATACATTTGCATATATCATATATATTATCCAAATCCATGCTGATTAGAGCATTAAAAACTTGAAAAATGTTACATTTAGGTAAATTTAGAACAGATAAAAATGTGCGATTAATTTGCAATTAATCGCGAGTTAACCCATGAAATCATGCGGTTAATCACGATTAAATATTTTAATCTATTGACAGCCCTAATATATATATATGGATTTTCACCAATAGTTTTACTTGAAAGAACATCAAATTCATATGAAACTTACTTTTATCCAATAAACTGAGGAGAGTTTTGCATAAAATAGATTTTTGTTTCTTGCAATAGACAAATAGGCGATTATTATTATAATGATTATTAATAGACGATTCATTGTTACACCAATGACCTAAATAAAAAAAAATACAATTTGTAGATCATTTTCATTTAGAGGCCATTCGTATATAGTCATGTTCAAGTTTGTTTTTATATTATAGACGGGCGGCAAGGGCACTCCAAAAAAAAAAAAAACGTGCCTGAAACGAAATTTTTGTTCACAGGCGAGCCCTTTAGACGCGGCGCTTCCTGCGTTTTCTATGCAGATGTTAATGAACCCTAATGCAAGAATTCTTTCAATAAGTGGTCGGGACTCGGGACACAATCAACTTTGGCATAAAGCGATGGGGAAGTCTTTCAACTGGAAATTATGCGAGTGTGGCTGCTGTGAGTGCTGGCCTTCAAACCGTGCCATGACAACACCGGCCCTTCTGGCCAAAAAAAACCCCGACCGGCCCACCGGGAATTCTCCCGGTCCTCCCTATGGCCAATCCGGGCTTGATTGATGGAAATTTGAGCGTAGTCAGGAGTGATGATATTACTGCGTGCTTAGGGTCGAAGTGCAGCAAACTAAGTGCTCTTCCGCCATACAATATAGTTCTCTTTTTATCTGCTTAAAAAATCTCCACGTTTTATTTTGTGCCACCATACTTACTCGTGTAACTACTCATGTATTTTATGTCTTTAAATAGGGAAAACATGGAAGTGTTTGGTGGCTTCTAAATTCAACCCTGTTTGGATCCTAAGGAATGAATGAGGCTAGGCTAAATGCTAACACATTCACGACGCGCTGTACAAATATTAGGTGCACACATTGAAAAAAGATAAGTATGTATTAATTCATCTAAGTTAAGGTAAGAACATAATAAAATATATCGAAAAATGGTGGTGTTTTCCTTTAACCAGCGGACTTTGACATCTTAGAAAGCCTTGGGGGAAGAGATGCGAGATTTAGGATATAATTTTGTTATTGTGAAACTGACCTTTGAGCAAATGTGGTGAGAGGAACTTGTTGAACATTTATTGATCTCCATGAGCATTGTGTGAATGACATCACAACGGTCTGCTATCCCTATTCTTTGAAAGACATCCCATAACATTTTCAACATGACCTTAAATTTAATATGTAATGCATTATGTCAAAGACAAACAGAGATTTTCTACTGATACTTTCCGGCAATGTCTTTTTATTCAGTCCAGTAACATTCATTTCATTATCCCTGTGGTTATGCATTAAGTGGGTGTTTCTAAAATATGCACAAACACATTAAGTTCAATGTTTCCTCTCTTGATGCTATTTTCCCACCCGTTTTCTTTCTGTACAATACAGCGTGTGTTCAGATAATGCGAGGCGACTCTTTCATCTTTTCGTTTGTTCTCTCTAAAAACTAACCTGCGTGTTCGCTCTGTTGTTGCCCATGTGGGTGTACGTGGTGGGTTATTTGGTATGCGCTGTGCTCACCGAGGATGCGGATGGAGTTTTTGAAGAAAGAGTAGACCTCCTGTTTTAAGCCCAGTTGATTGACAGTTCATTCCCTAACCCGGTTCCACACTCCTGCGTTTCCACATTCACTTCAGCGCTGTTATCATGCCAATTGGACTGTCATACATTCAATCATACACGCGTACCAGTAATTAAACATTACTTGTCATACCCACATCCCTGTGGCAGACCCGGTCTTTTTATTAACCACCACCTGTAACTAACCTACTATAACTAGCCGATCTAACATATTTTATGAAAACATCAAATCTTAAAAAATGACTTTATTTATAATACTTAGTTTGACCTTCTGGAGTTTCTGTCACGTATCTCATCTTGTTTTTTTATCTTTGGTGGCTTGTGTAAAATTATGGTAAATTCTATTATGGTAAAAGTGACATTGGTGCACACTGATCAGATTTTGGCTTGTCTTTGAGATTTATGACTTGATATTGACCCCAGGTCTGGTCCATTCACAGGGAGCTCATACTTACCCTGGCACTGGGTCAAGTCCTGTCACTGCTCATCTGTGGGATCGGTTTGACCAGCAAATACCTGGCGGATGATTATCACGCCAACACCCCTGTGTTTCAGAGCTTTCTCAACTACATCCTTCTGTTCCTGGTCTACACCACCACGCTTGCGGTCAGGCAAGGTAAGAGCCGTCCATGCTGCTTTCTATAGTTAAAAAAAACTGTGTTGAATGGAAAGAAAACGCAAGGTTATGTTTGTGAAAAAGCCATTTTAAAAGCTTACATACATACATTGTCTATAAGAGACTCTTAGAAAAATGAAAAGTGGACTCTCTTTGTCCTCTTTGGCGATTTCAAAAACAAGCAACATTATTATTATTTTTTTTTTAAGGCAAATGTATGTTCCTGTTTCTGCATAAGAGTTCAGTTTTTACATTTCTGGCAGATGCTTTTTAATTTATTATCCTGTAAAATGAAGAAAAGGTCATGTTTATTTATTAAAGGTTACATTAAGATGATTAAAAGTAAGTGAATGTTGGCAAACATTCTGGCTTGTATTCTCTTTAAAATGTTTATGTGGTTCTTAATGAAACATGAAGGGGTGGATAATAAGCCACGTCTTAATTCGGATGTACTAATTATTTGTTTTGTGTTTCTAAACATTTTAATTTCACGACTGGATGGTGACTTAGTCAGAGATGTTAAGCTTGGTACCCATGATGCGTTTTCTTCTTAATTGAATATACATTGACATTGTGTTACAGAAAAGTTCACCAAAAATTAGATTTCTGCTGTGTTTGCTCATGTCACATTTGTAACTTTTTATTTCATGAACCACAAAAGAGTTTAGATGCAAAACCCTCTAAGTGCTTCTGACCTGTTTTCTTGTAAACGAGCATTTTTTTTCTTCAACTCTTTTCCCAAAAGTTTTTTTTTTTAAGTTGTCAGTCAGCACCAGCATTTTTCATGATTTTCACAAAAGTTGAATGCCTTTCAGAAAATATTATTCTTAAAATATAAAAACATACAATATATCAAATGAAAAAACAGACCCGTCTTCTTTAAAAAAAAAAAGTCTTCTCTTTTTATCATCTCTTAAATATGGGTACTAGGTGTCTTCAAATATAATACATTTTGAACAAAAAGCTGATATAATTGCATTTTTGTAAAGGACTTTTGTTCAAATTTTCAACTTCAGGAAGTGTATTACAGAAACTTTGGTAGCACTTTATTTTACAGTATGTGTACTTACCTTGTACATATATGGTAAATATGTTGTACTTACAGACAAATCTGTGGTACTTACTTTTAAGTATCTACTACATGGTAATTACATGGTTTCATTACTGTACTTACCAGTGGTACCTACCTGGTAGTTATTATGTAACTCTAGGTAAGTACTGGGTAATACCAGATACATACTTATAGTGTAGGTATACTGTTACTAACAAGAAACTTGTTATTATTGTTTTAGCATCAATGCAAACAATCATCTGTTTTTGGATCAGTGGATGCTTCAGTGTTTTATAAGTTGGTTAAGCCACCTATTGGATAATAGCAGAAAAATGGATTGCCATAAAAACTCGTCATTGGCAGAAAAAGCTTTTTTTCCTAATTGACGAGATGACATCAATGGCGGGGAAAGAGTTAATGGCAATGAAAGGTTATTAGTAAGTAAGTAACTTAAGTAATTTCATTGCTATTTAACAAATTTGACTCTCTTTTGCTGCAAAAAAGGAATGTTACACATAGGGCTGGACGATTTAACCTAAAATCAAAACCTCGATTTGACATCGGATACGATTAATGAACGATTACTATAATTTTTGCCTCATAGTTCACTGGCAAGGTTTGTATTGTAAATATGCCTTCTATCTTTGAGTATATTTGGATGGTGTAATGCAAATCTTTCCACACAGTGATATGTGGTGAATAAGGTGTTTTAGAAAGGCGTAGATGAGCATTCACTTTTAGAAAGTATATCTCTTTGAGTTTGAGACTTTAATCTTTCCAAATTTATGGATCTTCTATATGCACAGCTTTCAGCACTCCAAAGACAAAGATGCATCATAGGACCCCTTTAAAAGTAGTCTCCAGTCACTCTTCACAGTCTTTTCTGAATAAGACAGAAAGTCAATACCCTAAAAAACTGTTTCCCATTCCTCCTTTGGTGTTCAGCAAGAGTTATAACGTTGTGAAGTGACATGAGTTAGAGGATGAAGACAGCATTATTTTTGGGTGAATTGTCCCTTTAATGTGTCCAAGCAGAAAGTTTCCACATGATGATTTCTGGCATACTTTCAACAAGCCAAGAATAGATATGGAAAAGAGTTCTGAGCTGAGAAATATGCCAACTCACAGTCTATTTATAAAAGACAAGTGTGAAATCATGTACACTCTTCTGTGTTCTGTTTAGAGTTGCCATAGAAGAACCCATGTATCTTTTTTTTACCCTTTTTGTAGTTTTAAAGATTTTACATTAAGTACAACAGAGAGGTTCTGTTGATGGTAAAGGTTCTTTAGGTAACCATACAGCCCTACAAAAACATTTTTGAAACTTTTATTTTATGATTTTAAGTTTCTTTATCGATGCATCTGTTCATTCCAATAAGCTCATAAGTATAATGTAATAATATGTATAAAAGTAGTTTAAAGGGACTGTAAGTAGGATTTTAAGTGTTTTATTAATCAAAATCAATGTCTTTATTCATAAATATGTCCTCATTGGTGTCAAATGACCTCTGCCAATGATCTGACTTTTCTTTGTTAGCTTATCATTTCTTCTCGTTACTTACATTCAACGGGTCCAAGTCCAAGGAGGCTTCCATGTCGTTCCGCCATACTGATAAACTATACACTGTAAAAAAATTCCGTAGAAATTGCAGCTGGGTTGCCGGTAACTTACCGTAGATTTAAATTTATGTTTTTTACTGGCAACATTTTGTTCAAAGTTAAATGAAAATTAAACATTTACAAGTCTTTGTCTTTACAGAGTAAAACTAAAAAACCAGCATCAAGCAAAACATTCTGGGAAACAAAATCTGAAGCAAAAAACAGAAAAAGGTTGATGATGATTTCTGGTTCCCAGAATGCTTTGCATGAGGCTGTTATTGTATAGTTTTATTCTGTAAAGATAAAGACTTTTTAATATTTCAAATTTATTTAACTTTGAGCCAACTATTGCTAGTAAATAACATAAATGTAAATCTACGGTAAATTACCGGCAACCCAGCTGCAATAACATTGTAATTTCTACGGATTTTTTTACAGTGTAATAGCAGAGAGGGACAAAAAGCACTATCCTACCAACGCGTTTCCACAACGCGTTTTCATTCAGAACAGTCAGTTCATTCTGAAACAGACAAGGAGATCAGTGAGTACATAACGGCTACCGTAGTTGCAACACGCATTTGGAAAAGCGAGGCGCTAGAGAGCAATATTCGTTTAAATGCAGAATACAATTTCACCACTAGATGTGGGTAAATCCTACGTACTGTCCCTTTTAATATAAGTATAGTATTAATATAATTAATAGATGGCTTTTAAAGAAAGCTGCTAGAAAAAAATATCAACATATGTACCTCAGCTGTCACTGGGTCAGTACCCTTTACAAAGGTCCTAAAAGACCATTTGCATGTTTGCAAACAAAGATAATGTTTTTTGTAGGCGGAGCTCAATTGGTGGCAGAAATTGACAACTCTGCAATAGCGTTGTGAAGTGTTCAGCGTTAAACTGTGATTTGTATGGATCTGGTGTTCTGTCGAGGTCTGTTTCCTCTGTTTACCTTTAGTGTAATGTTTCTTATAGCATTTATATCACGTTATGTTTATTTTTTAGATAAATTAAAAGTTTAAATGACTTTGCTACGCATGAATGTAATGTAAATGGTTGTTCTTTATTGGTAAATCAAAAAATATAGTATAAATCACTAAAGTGTATATATAAAAGCAATAGATCATGTATTCTATATATATATAGCCTACATGTTTGTTCTAAACTAAAACTTTGTTATTATAAAATCTTTGTGTTACCATACAAATTAATATATGCCTGTTTATATATATATTTATTAAGTATGTAAACATAATAATTTTAGAACAAAGAGGAAGAAGGAAGACATAGGCTAAAATATAAGGTAAAAAGAAATAATAGGAAACAGAAAAATTATAAAATATTTAATAGCCTAAATGGTGATATTATAGCTTTTTCACTATAACCCATTCAAATCTTAAATCTTTCTAAATAAATTATAAACGTAATGTCATGAAAAGTTTGAAAACGCTATAAGAAACACTTCAGACTTCTACAGAACACCGGACATCTTCTTTTTTTATTCTAATTATTAAATGATTTTCAGATGATTTCATTACTACAGTCTGTCCGTTTAAGAGCTTATTGCAACCATAAACGCATATGTTTATCTTCAAATGGTGTCTTTGATGATTGTATAAAATTCTATAAAAATGAAGGCCATCTTTTTTTGGCATTCCTATTCTGACACTCAACAGCACAAGACATTTTCTAGTGAGTTATCTTGCTCGTTTCACTTGTGTATAATTCATTTCCACTGTTTTTCTCCGACCACATTGCGTCCGCAGCTTGCAGTGACGTAACCGTGACTCGCAAAAGGTCTATAAGTACCAGTAGGTAAAGATAGTTAGACATTTGGTGCCAACATGTACATCTGAGGTACTAATATAAACTCATTAGGTTCAATGGGGTACTTTTTGAAAGAATACTGCCCCAGTGTCAGCTAAGGTACATATTTTGACAATTTTTTTCTGACACTGAAGAGGATATTGTTATAAGTTAAAATGGACTTTAAATTAGATTTGTTAGTTTTTTTTACCACATGGCTGTCAGAAATACTCAATTGCTCAATTGTGGTCATCTGCACCCAAATATTTTTGTATAATGCCTGCTTCACTGTATACAGTAAATGATCATTGTGCCGGACTAAAGCGCATGTACAACCCCAAAACAAAAAAAGTTGGGACACTGTAGAAATTGTGAGTAAAAAAGGAATGGAATAATTTACAAATCTCATAAACTTATATTTTATTAATAGTAGAATATAGATAACATATCAAATGTTGAAAGTAAGATATTTTGAAATGTCATGCCAAATATTGGCTCATTTTGGATTTCATGAGAGCTACACATTCCAAAAAAAGTTGGGACAGGTAGCAATAAGAGGCCAGAAAATGTAAATATACATTTAAGGAACAGTTGAAAGACCAATTTGCAACTTATTAGGTCAATTGGCAACATGATTGAGTATAAAAAGAGCCTTTCAGAGTGGCAGTGTCTCTCAGAGGTCAAGATGGGCAGAGAATCACCAATTCCCCCAATGCTGCAGCGAAAAATTGTTTTCTGAGTTTCTCAGAGAAAAATTGCAAAGAGATTGAAGTTATCATCATCTACAGTGCATAATACCATTCAAAGATTCAACGAATCTGGAACAATCTCTGTGCGTAAGGGTCAAGACCGGAAAACCATACCGGATGCCGGTGATCTTCGGGCCCTAAGACAGCGCTGCATCACATACAGGAATGCTACTGTAATGGAAATCATAACATGGGCTCTGGAATACTTCCAGAAAACATTGTTGCTGAACACAATCCACCGTGTCATTCACCGTTGCCAACTAAAACTCTATAGGTCAAAAAAGAAGCCATATCTAAACATGATCCAGAAGCACAGGCGTTTTCCCTGGGCAAGGCTCATTTAAAATGGACTTGAGCAAAGTGGAAAACTGTTCTGTGGTCCAACGAATCAAAATTTGAAGTTCTTTTTGAAAAACTGGGATGCCATTTCATCCGGACTAAAGAGGACAATGTCAACCCAAGTTGTTATTAGCGCTCAGTTCAGAAGCCTGAATCTCTGATGGTTTGGGGTTGCATGAGTGCGTGTGGCATGGGCAGCTTACACATCTGGAAAGGCACCATCAATGCAGAAAGGTTAATCCAAGTTCTAGATACATATGATCCCATTCAGACGTCGTCTCTTTCAGGGAAAACCTTGCATTTTCCAACATGACAATGCCAGACCACATACTGCATCAATTACAACATCAAGACTGCGTAGAAGAATGATCTGAGTACTGAAATGGCCAGCCTGCAGTCCAGATCTTTCACCCATAGAAAACATTTGGTGCATCATAAAAAGGAAGATGCGACAAAGAAGACCTAAGACAGTTGAGCAACTAGAAGTCTGTATTAGACAAGAATAGGACAACATTCCTATTCCTAAACATTGGTCCTCCTCCAGCTGTTCCTTATATGTACATTTAACTTTTCTGGCCTCTTATTGCTACCTGTCCCAACTTTTTTTGGAATGTGTAGCTCTCATGAAATCCAAAATGAGCCAATATTTGGCATGACATTTCAAAATGTATAACTTTCAACATTTAATTTGTTATCTATATTGTACTGTGAATAAAATATAAGTTTATGAGATTTGTAAATTATTCCATTCCTTTTTTACTCACAATTTCTACTGTGTCCCAACTTTTTCTGTTTTGGGGTTGTACTTTGGATGCCTGACACGTGTTATTTCAAGATGCCCTGCGTGAGGCGCAGGATAGACACATCCAGACAGCTCCTTGCCAAATTGGCTCACTCCGATTGTTCCAGACCACTGACCAAGTAGTTGCGTTTTCAGCCTTGAGTTTCAGTAAACACAGCCACATGCTACAGAAAGTGGGCAGGTTACAGGATAACCAGAGAGTAGCATGATCACTGTCAGACGCCTGTGTCTACAAGCCAAGCAATGATTCTTATCTTCTCCTGCCGTCAGACAGCGTAGTAGCTGTCATCTTACAATAGCCTTGGTAAAGTGAAACTTCCTATTCTCATTACATTTCTTCCTCTATTCACTTTCACCTCTTCTGTGTGTCTTGTAGCAATCATGACCCCGACGCTCTCTTAAAATTGGATTTAAACTGCTGAGATGTAGAATGGGAGACGACCTATAGGGCACTGTCTATGAATACCATATACTTTGGTGCCTTTTTTAAGAGTAAAAGAGTTTTTGAAGTAAGACTATGATATTGAAGGGAAATGCGAAAACCTGCATATATATATATATATATATATATATATAGTCAATAGTAATCATATATAATTGTCTCTTTAAAGAATTACATCCAGAAAATACAGGAAATGTATATACACTAAGACAATGCCTAAAGAAGACATTTAGTCCTGAAAATGTACTTTTTTATTTTTTTGCACATATTTCCTGTGTTTTCTGTTTATATCTCAATAAAATAGATTGAAAAATAAGTATAGATGGACATTAAAACTTCTAAAACAACAAGTCTGGTGGTAGTGGCCTAAGACTTTTGAACAATACTGTATATATAAAATCAATGTGATATACAATACGATAATGGTTCAAATTTGAAAAATTAAATAATTTTTTTTTTTATAAAATAAATGTTTCTAATAAAATCTATTTAAAAACAACCAACATGCATGTTTTACATTCTTTCTGGTCAATGAAAGCACAGTCTAAAAAATGCTGGATTATTTTTAACCCAACGTAGGGTCAAGAAGAGATAAACCCAATCTGTTGGGTTGTAATTTAACTTAAACTTTGACTATGCATAATTAAAAAAAAAAAAGTAATACAATTATTGTAACAGTGCAATATGGACATTTGTGATGATTCATTAATTTAGATGTTTACAGGAACAATGAACTTGGCATGAACAGTTTAAAAGCAACAAATGCTGACATGAATTACTTTGATATTAATTTAACTTATTGGCCCTTCATTTTTTTTACCTTTTTCGTGCATTATTTTTTAAATATTATGTGTCACCCTGGACGTAAACCATACGTAGCACAGGTATAACCAACAAAAAATGTATAGGTCAAAATTATCGATTTTATGACCAAAATCATTGCTAATAATGTCTTCATTTGTACAACTTTAAATATAATTTCTTCAATATTTAGGTCCTCACAAACTATTCAACAATGGAAATCTTATTTAGATTTTTTATAAATGTCAATTTCAAAAAATGGACCCTTATTATTTTTGTTTGGTTTTGTTGTCACAGGTCACATATTCTTATGTAATAATAGGTTTGACCTCATGATTTTGCTAGCCTTTTTTCTAAAGATCAATGCGACTTTATGGTTAAAGGCGCTCTTAGCGAATTGACGCGTTTTAGACCATAAAACATTTTTTGTTACATACACCAAACATCTCCTCACTATCTGCTTGCTGCCTGTCCGCTGATCAAGCTGTAAAAAAACACGATCTCTGTAGACAGCCCAGGCTTCACAAACGGCAATAACAACATAGTGGCCAAACCTAGCACCACAAAACAAAACAAAGGGTTCCAGCCAATAAACGACAAAAAGGATTTGGGGTGGGGGTTGGGCGCGTTCATGAAAGCACGGAAGGGAGGGGGAGGGGGAGGAGTTAGCTACGCTCCGTCTGTTTGAAAACAATTCAAACGTCAACCACAACTAATGTCTCGCAGATTCGCTTAGAACGCCTTTAAAAGTTTCATATTCAATATTTTAATTTTGTAATGTACTAATGGGAAATGCCATGGAAGGAAAACTCTCTCTCTCTCTGAAGTGTATTGCTTTTTACTGTGGAGACAAACGTGATTCTTGTATTAATGTGGCTATAGGCAGATATTAATTGTGAAAGGCTAATGCTGATGCTTGACAGAAAAGTTTCAAGCGACTGCGTTTTGCTCCCCCATGCGTTATTAAGCCTGAATCATATTATGGCAATTTCAGAACACTGCGCTTCACTGATCAGAGGAAATATTAAATACACATTGTCTACCTTTCAATACATTGAAGTAGATTCAAGCTGGCAAACGACCAAGACTAGCATTTTTTATCACGATGAATGTGCCTCTTGTATATGAAAAAAACTTCAGTTGCATCCATTATGTGTAGCTGTCTTCTTCCTCAACTTCCTAATATTTGAGTCAAAGTTCAATATTGTTTATGAATGCAAAATAGTATGTTTCAAACTCTCTGTGAGGACACACACAGAATTCCAGCAGGACAATGTCTGCCCGACATATGGCTCTCTATCTCCCTTTGTTTCAGGAATAGAAAACAAATGGAATTGTATGCCAGAATTCCTCTAACCAATCTGTCAGTGTTGAGGCACGGCTGCCAACTGGACACCGGCAAAGGAAAACGAAAACATGGCATTAATGATTATAAAACAGCGTAAAATCTTTGCTGTGAGAAAAAGCCGTTAAGACAGAGGATTAATTTTTCATAAGGATGTTTTTACAAATATGACCTTGAAATTTTGTTTTTATTTATTTTTGTTTTGTATTTATTTATATATTTTTCATTCTTTTATCTGATTAAAATTTCACCCAGTTTTAGTCTGTAAAAATAATGTTTTAATGTTTAAAATGACTTATACTGTAAAATTGCTAAAAGGTGTTTCCAATTTTGTCAACCAAATGCTCAATGTCACAAGGCTGCAAGTATGAATCAAGTGTGTCATGCGCAAAATGACACAAGCAAATGTCAAGCTTTTACTAAATGTAAAAATAACATCAAGATTAATGTAGAAAAACCATGAAGATACATTTTTAAAGATATTCAAGGCTGCAAAATTCGCAAGGCTGAAGTATGCATTAAGTTTGTCATTTAGGGCAGCGTCTGCTTGAAGTTTCATTTACTTAATGACACCTTTTCTGTGTCCGAAACCGTACACTTCCATAGGCCTACTATATAGTAGGCAAAAAGCAGTAGGCAAGGTGAATAGTATATAGTATTTGAAAAACAGCGAAAAGTACCTGGATGGCCTACTACTTCTGGCAAGATCCTAAAGTGTTCATTCGACGGACACTTTACTATCTTTAGATTATGCATGAGCCCCCAGGAGAGGAGTTTTCCAATAAAGAAGTGGCGTTGTTTTATCCAAAAATTTTCGAAATGGGTAACACAGCTCTATTTAAATGCAAATACATGTATTAGCAGGCCCTTAAATTGTACTTGTTTAACATCAGTTAATGAATAATGTGTTGTTATGAAGACGTATGTCACATGATATTTATGTCACATGGCAGATGTTGTACGTCCAAATTCATTCACACTATCCAAATTCATACAATATAGGACCTACTGTTTTAATGGTACTTCATCCAATTCGAGACCTAGGCTGCGTCCAAATAACCACACTTGCAGTCTTTGCACTTGATTGCTTGAAAACGTACATGACGTATTTCCTATATTTTGCCCAAGTGTTCTAGTTAACGTGAAGATCCCAAGTGTGCATGTAAAGTTATTCACCCAATTGGACACACTTAGCAAGTGTTAAATTGTCTATCCAGGTAGTGGCAGCAATTTGCACCAAAACGTATTCATTTTTTATTTAGGCTACTTAAAATATATATTTTTAAGGTTTGCTTTAAATAATATGAAGACATAAACAAATGAATAAATAAATGAACATTTAAAGAATATTATTTACAGATGCAGAATTCTTTGCACATGTAAAAAACTCTTAATTTTGTGCATGTAGCTTTATTAAAGTTTATTGTAAGTAGTCCCTGAATAAACTACACCATTAATGTTGTTTTAATGTTATAAAAGCAGTTACAGATGTTTTACAAAATACATAACAATGTTTGCACCAGTCAGTTAAATGTGGAACACTTTCCGTTTTACTATCAAAGTATGTAAAATCCATTTATTAACTTGCAATTAAAAGTTTCAACGACATCTCGCAAGATTTGGGCAAAAGTGTCATGATTTACATCCTGATGATGCATGACGGAATACGCTTAGCCTTGAATACCGCTTTCGAAGAAAGTGTGGGTTTAGTGTGCATTAAAGGAACACGATAAGTCCATACATACCTTTCTCATCTCCGTGCGTGCTGTAACTCTGTCTGACGCAGCCCTCGCTAGCTTAGCTTAGCACAAAGACTGGAAGTGAATGGCTCCAGCTAGCAAACTGCTCCCAATAAGTGACAAAATAATGCAAACATTTTCCTATTTCTATGTTGTGATTTGTATAGTCACACCGTGTACAAATAACAAGGTCATATGAGACACAGCCATCTTTTAACAGTATACATACAGGGAACTATATTCTCAGAAGGCGAAGCACTGCTACTTGGGCAGAGTTATTTGCACAACTCTGACCGAACTCTCTGCTCCTTACCATGGGGCTTCTCGGGTGTAACTACACAAATCACAACATATAAATAGGAAAATGTTCCCGTTAATTTGTCACTTATTTGGAGCAGTTTGCTAGCTGGAGCCATTCACTTCCAGTCTTTGTGCTAAGCTAAGAGGCTGGGGCTGCGTCAGACAGAGTTACAGCACGCACAGAGATGAGAGGTATGTATGGACTTATCTAACTCTGGGGGATACGGTGAATAAGCTAAATTTCCAAAATGTGGGCGTGTTCCTTTAAGGTAACTGCACTTTGCCAGTCGCGCACTTACTTCCTGTCGCGTGCACGCGCTCTAAAGTGGCCAAGACCACAAGTGTGGTTATTTGGACGCAGCCCTACTCTCACAGTATGCAATTTTGGACTCAGGGATGGCCTTGAGCTGTGGGGGTGTGGCAATAAACGGTCAAGCCACATTATAACATTCATCACTGTCATATTCTGACAGCAGAGCATTCTTGTACAATTTGTACAACAATTTTTTGTCTCTTCCTCTAAAGATCTACATTCAAAAATCTTATTAATCATTTAATGTGATTTATGAGATTTGTTTTCTGATGACACATGCACCGAAAGCAATGGAAACTTTCAGAAAGCTTATATTGGGCCTTATTGCATTTGAAATGTTTTAGGGCTTGATTTCCTGGTTGATTGCTTCAACAAAACAACTCCATCTTGCCTATCTTTTTGCAGCTACTCGCAGAGAAATGTACTAAAAATCGTTTTGGGATCAGCATCGGTAAAGGGTTTGCGTCGCAGAATGAATCACCTTCTGGGTGCTGGATGGTAAAGAATGCTAATGGTTTTGTTGCTGTGAGTTCACATAAATTTAAAGTAACACCTTTTCCTGTCATGTTCGACTTCCTTTGATACCACATCTGTTAAAACGTGCCATTTATTATTTGATGTGTTCTTTTTAGGGCTGTCAAACGATTTATCTTTTTTTTGTTTCTATGCTGGCTGGCATGATGTTTTGATCATTTTTACCAATGCATGGAGCTTGTGTAAACTTTAATGTTATAATGTGGACTTGAAATACAAGTCAATTGTGTTGTATTTTATCTAAAGCAACTTGAATTCCAGGTATATATTTTTATCATATGTGTGTTCTCTGAAAATCAAATCCAGGATATTTGCGCTGCAATGCAATTCTTTACAATTTGAGCTATAGGAATATCTTGTATGTGTGTGTCACATTTCTGAGAGTTAAACTTCACTGTGTGTGGTTGTAGAGTTTGCCGGATTCATCCGAAGCCGATTCATTATCTCCTGAGAAATCTGGTGCTAAGACTGCTGGGTAATGTGTGAGGTCACTGGACACAATTACTCCTCAAAGCCTCTTTATTGGGTTTTTAGATGCCAGCTGGATGCACTCCTCCTTACTGACACGGATTAGAAGTGTTGAGATGGCAGGAGTGAGAAAAGAGATTAATTGTTTGCATTGTTACAATGCTAGACTCTATCGTGATCCTCTTCTGGACGGATAATCAATAAACTGTGTTCACACAATGATGCTTGTGATGAATAAAAAGCCATATGGCTGCCCCCCCACACACACCTTTTTCTGCAAATGTGAGCCGCAACTTTCATTCGCACATCTGTGAGGACTTTCGGCCTTTGCTGCTGGTGTGAAGAAGAGCAGCGTGAGTCGTCTGGTGAGAGATTTGTCTTTGGACACTCCAGTAACACTGTGGGTTTTGTCAGTGTCCTCTGGAGATGGGATTATTATATGGTCTCTCAGAATGACCTGTCTTTAAGAGTAATTTTCTCTTCCTTGTTCGACCAGCATGCTGTCCGCAGTCAGACTCCGTAACAAGCTCTCTCTCCGATAATATCTCTGTCGCAGCTGCTGTCCGCAGTCATCGGGTGAGAGTCGATGTAATGGCACACACCATTAACATTCTCACAAAGTGGAAGTGCGAACAGATCAGGGAAAATTATAAATGTGACGCAAAGGATGGTGGATTTTCAGTGTGATGTAGTTAATAGTGACAGAATTTTCATTTTTCTGTTTCTGTACAAATTCTGCTTTATATGAGAGAATCTATATTTTATACACACCTGGGGTCATTTTAGCCGGACACTGTACACAAATACTGATAAAAACATAGAGATTAAATGCACATTTGGATCAACACATCTACCAATACATGTAAAATGTAAGAAATGTAAGGTTTTTACTTGTATAAGCCAAACTATGTATTGCTGAGATTGTGTGCAATAACAGTTTGATGTAAATCTGATGTCACTTTTGCTCAATTGGTAGACCGTGGGTCATGGGTTTGATACCAAGTATCCCCTAACAGTAAACTAACTTCATTTTGATCATAAAAAACAAACACTTTATCTACAATATTTTTTTATAGCTTTTTACGAATGAGAATGTCTCCAAAGAGAGGTTTTGCTCAGGTTTGACAGATTTTGCTTAGTTTGGGGTACAACTTTGTTCCCAAAATATGGAGATTAATCACATATTATTTTGTTTAATCATTCACCTGATATGTGACGTCACACAACCGCCGGTGGCACTTCACCACTGCGGTGGCAATGCACCACCGCGGTGGTGCGGTGGTCATGACAACCGTCCCACCCCTATTCACCCCCAAAAAAGAATTCACCGACCGCTACTGAGCACACATACATATCCATTTCTTTTAATTTATATACAATAAATATTTTATATTATATATAAATGAAAAGAACTGGATATATAAATACATTTTTTTGTTTTATTTATATTTCTATAAAATAATAATAACACACAGTAAACACACACATATATATTATGTAATCACAAACTTTTATTTTGTATTCGATTAAAGGGATAGTTCGGCCAAAAATTATATTAAACCCATGATTTACTCACCCCCAAGCTGTCTGAGTTGCATATGTCCATCGTTTTTCAGACAAACACATTTTCGGATATTTTATGGTAATATTTAGAAAATGTTTTAGATCTTTCAGTTGATTAAATGTAATGTTACGGGGTCCACGCATAGTCCACGACCTTCAAGTCAAAAAAAAGTGCGTCCATCCTTCACAAATTAAATCCAAACGGCTCCAGGATGATAAACAAAGGTCTTCTGATGGTAATCCGCGGGGTGTTGTTGTAGAAATATCCATATTTAAAACGTTATAAACTAAAATAACTACCTTCCGGTAGAGCCGCCATCTTAGTCAGAGGCTACTCTGCTGCTGCTCTGTCCCCCCGCCCTCCGAATTTGTCATACGTCACTAAGAAAAGTGCGTACACTACGCTAATACTCTCTCCTGAATACAGAGGAGTCTAAGATGGCGGCGCTACCGGAAGGTATTTATTTACGTTAATAAATTTTTAAATATGGATATTTCTACAACAACACCGCGCGGATTACCCTCAGAAGACCTTTGTTTATCATCCTGGAGCCGTTTGGATTTATTTTGTGAAGGATGGACGCACTTTTTTTGGACTTGAAGGTTGTGGACCCCGTAACATTACATTTAATCAACTGAAAGATCTAAAACATTTTCTAAAATATCCGAAAATGTGTTTGTCTGAAAAACGATGGACATATGCAACTCGGACAGCTTGGGGGTAAGTAAATCATGGGTTTAATATCATTTTTGGCCGAACTATCCCTTTAATCGCGATTAATCGTTTGCCCAGCCTTATTTTGGGACCAAATTTGTACCCAAAACTGAAAAAATCTGTCAAACTGTTGTTATTAATTATATATAAATGTAACACACATGTAAATGTTTCTTAAGCATTTTGGTTAAATCAACATATATTTTAATTCTACTTGTTTTAAACATTTTATTAGTTATGTCAACTACACAGGTCAAAACTTAAAATAGTATGTTGATTTTGTCACAACGGGCACACATACGAAAAAAGAGCGGATCCAGTAAGAAAGAGTTTATTAAAGGTAACAAAAACAAAGCATAAACACGCAAAGCAACATCGTCAGAACAAACACAATGGAAGGGGTGAACAGGAAGTGACTAAATACAAAACAATAACCAATCAGAATACAGAAACAATGACACTAAACAAGGGGGAGGAGCAAGGAAACAAATGAAAACCATAGCAACTGAAGACAGGATGAAGACAAAATCAGACAAAGGGAAAAACACAGGCAAACTAGATTAAAACATAACTCTCAAAATAATACTAAAACACAACAGCATAATACAATGCAACAAAAAGACAAAGGTAATAATCAAACTAATCTAAAGCATTGCAAAGAAATAATAAACAACAAAACACACACACAGAATCCCAACAGAATTGACTTGCAAAATCAAGTTATTTTAACTGAATGACGCATACAGTAATACTTAAACACAGTACACACAAATATATATAATTGAAACACAAACTTTTTGCGATTAATTGTTTGACAGCCCTATCCCAAAATATAGTTAAGTAGGTATTAGGTACACATATACACACACAGATACAATTTGGACGCTTTGGATAAAATTGGATAACGCTAATTGCAATGCACTTCAGATGGCAAATATATGATCGCTATGATATTTCTATGTGAACACCTTGTGAAGTCTATTATATATTTTCCAATAATGAAATAACCTTCAAAGATGTGTTGTCATGCTCTCATGTTTTTCGTCTTTCTGATCTTCAAAATGGCTTTCACGTGGTTCTGTTCAGTTACTTAATATACAGCGGATGCACATATTTGACTTCCCGCTGACTGTCAATATCTGCTGTCCCTGACCCCAGCATGAGGCATCCTCAAATGCTGTTACAGGCTCCAATAACTGTGATATGTATTAAACTGTGTCTGACTACCTTCGGGAAAATATGCATGTCTTTAAATGGATGTGATATTTGTAGGATCTGATTTTCAATTATGTTGAATTAGATCTGTAGTTTCATTTTGACATGACAATTGCAGGTCAGTATCATATTTTTCATAACGTTGTTTAACTCCCTGAAACTGTATTAGAAACTCACATAGATATCAATTTAATGTAATTACCAGCTGTTAAAAATCCATAAAGTTGCATACGTCGGTTTAGAATCACAACATTTAAAGCAATTTAAAGTGTTTTTTTTAACAAAGAAATCTTCTTCATTTCCTGTACATTTTAAAATGAGCTGTATTAAAGCATTTGTGATCTTAGACCACAAAACCAGTCATAACATAAGTAGCACTATAGCATTGTATGGGTCAAAAACATTGTTTTTTATGCCAAAAATCCTTCAGATATTAAGTAAAGATCATGTTACATGAAGATATTTTGTAAATGTCCTAATGTAAATGTATCAAATATTTTAGTAATATGTGTTGCTAAGGACTTAATTTAGACAAATTTAAAGGTAATTTTCTCAATATTTAGATTTTTTTGCACCCTCAGATTCCAGATTTTCAAATAGTTGTATCTCAGCCAAATATTGTCCTTTGCTAACAAACTATACATCAATGAAACCCTATTTATTCAACTTTCAGATAATGTATTAATCTCAATTTAAAAAAATCTCAATTGTCCCTTATGACTGGCTTTGTGGTCTAGGGTTGCATTTTTTTATCAGAGATGTGTTGGACAGGATGAGAAAAATGTGTTATTGCTATTTATTGCCGTAAGTTATATGCAAGCGCTCATTGCGTGTCTGCGTTCCTCTGGTAAGGATGATGGAAAGCTAGGTTTGCAAGGAAGGTGTGCTACATTTTTTGGTTTTCCAATATCTGCCTGTACTTGAATAATATCCAATATCTGTCTAGTGTACTGAATGTTCCTCTTGTCAAGATCCTATAGAAAACTCATATTTATTTCAAGAGCCTGGCTGTGTCCAGAGGTTACTGTGTTTTCTTTTAATAAAAACCTGTGTGCTGAAAGAATAGAGGCTGTTGTGTTTTATTTTTGGGGGGTTATTTGTACAGTATAATCTTTTTGCACTATAAGAAAATATGACAACTGTTTCTACTAATACTGCATTTTGTTTGTGCTCAATGGAATAATTGGAAAAATGTATATATTGATAGGAATCATGAGTACTATACTGTATTTTTGCCTCTGAACCAATTTAACCGACTGCTTGTCTTTTCCCAGTGCGTTATTTTTAGGTTCACAGTTACAGATGGTTGAAATTGATGGTCAAGGTTTCTTTGTTTTTTGACAGGAGAGGAGAATCTACTGGCAATACTGAAGAGAAGATGGTGGAAATACATGATACTGGGCCTGATTGATATTGAAGCAAATTACCTGGTTATCAAAGCTTATCAGTACACCACACTGACCAGCGTTCAGGTGAGTCTTAGCTACTGTCTCAGTGCATGGATTACCCGAGACGTATACTGCGCACACAACTAAAAAGGCAGTTTTTACAATGCACGGTTCAAGTGACTCAAAAGTTTGTAAGCAGTAAAGAAGTGCATAGATTCTAACATTTTCAGATCGGTTTCAAGCCTCATTCATATGTGGAAATAAATCGGAAATGAATCGGATACGTGCAGTCGTGTCTGAAATGTAAGCAGACGGATCGGATATTCCAGTGTTGTACATTATTGAAAAAGCCACATCTGCAAATGGCATCAACTCAAGTGGACACCACCCACAATCACATGACTCTTTTTAATAGCGCAATGCAGGATGACAGCTACACTTAGTAGAGTAATGCTGAAGTTTTATGTCTTGTTATCTTATATAAGTTATATTAGGGATGCACCGAATGTTCGGCAACAGAAATTATTCAGGGTTCCCAGGGGTCCTTGAAATCCTTGAAAGTTTGTGAATCTGGGGGAAAAAATTCAAGGCCCTGGGAAGTTTTTGAAAATATACATACATAGATACAGGTCATTGAAAGTTCTTGAATCTATTTTATCCAATAAGTTTTCTGGAAAAAATCCATATTATTCCCTGTGTAGTGTAGAATAATATCATAAACATTCTAGACTTTTTAAGCACACGTGCTAAACTGTTTGCTTTAAATGATTATATCTTCTGTATGCAAATGTTGATTCATACCAAAATGCTTTTTTGCATAGTTGTGTTTGACACATGAAAACGTCTCGTGTTACGTATGTAACTGTTGTTCCCTGAGAAGGGAACGAGGCGCTGCGTCTCCCTTGCCATACTTCCTGCGTCCCTGTAATGCGGTCTTTGGCAATATTTCAGATAGCGATATACTTCCTGGCTCCCGCATCACCCTGTCTTTGCCGTTAAGCCTCACCATTGGTTGAATTTGATATACACATTCAGACGCACTTACCCCTGGACGCGTCCCCAAAGTGTCACCGCAGTGACGCAGCGCGAGTTCCCTCAAAAGGGAACTGTAACAATGTATCTTAAAAGGTAACACAATGTAACCTTGCTCTCACTTGAAATGTGTCCCCACACTTAGTCCTTGAATTTGAGGGTATTGGACCTGGAAAGTCCTTGAAAGTTCCTTGAATTTCAAGTTAACTAAGGTGTGGGAACCCTGATGATTCGGCCAAAAATAGCAAAAAATGGTTTGGTTTTCAAACAAGTGAATAGGCAGAATAAATTTTACCTACAGTTATAATCAGGTCTTTGATGACGCAATCAGATGAGATGACCAACGCAGAGTGACAGATGCACAAATGCAGCAAACATGTTGATAAAAGCATTTTAAAGTGTCACAAAAACATACAGCACTTTTTTATATTTTAACAAATTATAAAGTTTCATTTATAATTGAAAATCAAAACATCTTGAACATCATGCAGGGTATGAGAAAGACACGGCAGTGGCGATCCTAGTTACCTGCTGAATGCACAATCATGGGAATGAAAGACTTTAGCTCTTCATCATGTCATATAACAACAAAGAGCGTGAGCAGTATGTAATAAAAACTTCCTAGAACCAGTAAAGTCCTACAATGACAAACATTTTATATTAGGAAGGACCGCATTGTTGAGCACTTTTTCCTCTGTCATCTCCTAAATTATAGTAAGAAGGACTTTCATAGTGAGAAAATTGGTAAAATAATTAGGAAAATAGAAAAATTGTTTGCTATTTGACCTTCGGCTACATTTTTCATTTTATTTGGCTTCAGTCGTCTGATGAAGAGCCTGCATGCTTGAAACGTAACCTTGATGCCATGCACCATTTTTAAATAATAAATATTTTTGATACTTTTGAAGCTTTGGTGTTGCCACTTTGCATTTCTACATTATTAAGTTTTTTTTGTCGAGCACCCAATTTCGATTGATGTGCGTGCTTTAGCCTGCTATTTTGCCTCGGCCAAGAATTTTCCTTTCGGGCAGGGTTGTTTTTGACCCAGAGTTGGGTCAATAATGGACAGAACACACTTCTGGGTTAAAAATGACCCAGCGCTTGGTTGTTTTAACCTAATTGCTGGGTTGTTTTTACTCAACCATGCGGTCAAACAACCCAGCAGTTGTGTTAAAACAGGTCTCTGTATATTTACCACATTTTTACAGTTTTTATACACCTTTGATCGAAGTCATAGCAGACTAGGTCACGTCTTCAATGTGTAAATGAGTTTCTGATTGTGTTGCCGGGGGAAAGAAAGAAAGATTGTGATTGGTGAAGAGTAACGTTGTACTCGCCGGGTGTGTCCAAAAGCTAATAAAAGCTCTGTGGTCCGCTTGACATTGCACTTGTGAGTTAATCTTCATTAAAGAGCAGTAATTGCTGAAAGAGTCTTATTCACATCACCATTAAACTAATAGTGCTTGATTAGTGGCCATCTTAAAATTATTAGAGATTTCATCAGAGAAAGTATTGATTTTTTTTTCGCTTTATTAGACTTTTAACTTTACTGTGCCATCACAGACGTCTTTAGCAGCACTCATGTGGATACAAAGATTGTATTTATTTGTTAGATTCCTTTGTTATATGTCTTCTTACCCTGGAGCATGGCATTAGTACACAAATGGAATGGGTTTGAGTCGCAGTAAAACCACATACAAATACAATTTTTAGCTTGACTGCACTGTTTGGATAAAAGAGTCAGATGCATAAATGTAATTGCATTTAAAATGACACCTCTGTGTGCTTGTACTTGTGGTATTTTAGGTCTCAAACTGCCTGTATTTCACTTGTACTTATGGGATGATAAGTTATAAGCATGTCATGCGATCTTATCTAAACTAATCAATAATAACACGACACAACCCTGCTGTAACTCTAATATGCACAATATAACATCATTATTGATTGCTGTGGATACATTCAGATAAACACAGATATCTAATAAAAGCCTGTATGAAGGTCATGCGTGTGATGGGCTTAACTAAAAAACTGTTTGCATCCAAAGGATTATCTAGAAAAAAATACTTATCTCTGTTAATAACCAGAAAGTTACGATTTTGGCACTTTTATCTAAAGCGACTTACAGTGCATTACAAGGTTTAATTTTTATTAGCATGGTTGGTGATAAAAAGGTCTTTGGTTCGAAATCCATGCTCTTTTGCACTGCTAATGCAATGCTTTACCACTAAGCTATACAGAAGAACCATTTCCAAAAGAAATGTCTCTTTTTTATATATACCAGAGGTGGGTAGTAACGAATTACATTTACTTTGTTACATTTACTTGAGTAAATTTTTTGGGTAACTCGTACTTTTAGAGTAAATTTAAGGATGGGTACTTTTTACTCTTACTCAAGTACGTTTCTAGTGAAAAAACTGTACTTTTACTTCGCTACATTTGGCGGCGTTACTGCGCTACTGTCAAATGGTAATAATTAATGAATATATATTTCTTTTTTAAACTTTATAGGGTGTGTTCGAAAGTTTCGTGAGACAGGCTGCGTCACCCTTTAGCGCGCGCAACCATGCGTAGATGATAGGAGAAGCAGATGAGGGCGCGTGTGCGTTGTGCGAGATATCGGAGGCAGATATTAGGGCGCCTAGATATTCGAATATATTCGGATACATTGCATGATATTCGAAATCCGTTCGAATTTGATTTTTCTCAAAAGTGACAGCCCTAATAAATAAATAAATAAATAAATAAATAAATATATATATATTTATAGAGTTACAAAATATAGAGTATATAGAGTTACAAAAAAATCACCCCCCACAGTTGTCATGAAGGGCATGTGTTTCTGTATGTGTCTGTATGTGTGTGTCTGTATGTGTCTGTATATAGTTTGAAAAACCTAAGAATTACAAAAAGCATTGCATATCCAAAACCTAAATTGAGCACAGGTGCAGGACAAATAAAGTAACTCTGAGTATTAAACCATAATAGGTTTCGACCAGTCAGGTCTTTATCAGGCACATTTGGCAAGGTAACTGTTTTTAAACACGTCATAGCATTGATTGCATCCCAGCAAACATGTGACACAGCAAATACATGCTTACACCCACCAGTATATGAATTTACAAAACTAAAAATAATAACAATAATAATAATAATAAAATAATAATATAAAAAAAAGAATTAAAAACATACTGTATACATTTTTATTATGATCTATCAGCCATGCTAAGCAAAGGGTGACTGCACTTCAGATGATAAAATATAACAGTGCTGTAAATTATTTGGACGCTTATAGTCAGCAACATAATTTGCACATGTTATTGTGCTATGACACAAAGTTTTCAGCATCTAGTAAATACATATATACAGTATATGCTAAGTTGTTTGGCCATGGCTTATCTTGCCTAAGGCACAAAGAGAGCATGGACTGTCCCCTTGAAAGGAAATGTGTATGATTCCCCTACACACGCGCACACACACACACACACACACACACACACACACATACACATACACATACACATACACATACACATACACATACACATACACACACACACACACACACACACACACAGGTTTGTTTTAAAGGGGTCTGCTGTTTTAAATGCACCCGCTGTGACCAATCAGCAGATAATACCAGTTCAGCATTTCTCTGCTGTCAGCATAACACAACCTCTGGTACTAACTTTACAGTGGTTCAGCATCTGTCTCTGTATTCTCTAACCAAAATGAAAGAAAAAGATTAAAATTAGACTCAGATTAATTTCATGTTATGTAGCATCTGTGGTTAGACAGTGAAACCAGACACTCCTGAATCACTCCCTAAATCTGAACAGCAACGATCACTATTGTGTCTGGTGTGCAACCAGATATAGCAGAAATACACAGGCGTCACTTTTTTAAGAATTGGTTTTGGCACAAGCTGTAACAACTTGAATCCTGCTTGTAGTTAAACAAATCTGGCTTGTATTAGTGTTATTAGTTATTATGGTTCATTTGATAGGTGTACTTGGCAACATTAAACTACAAAGAGTAGAGAGCAATCAGCAATGTTAGGTAAGTTACTAAAAATAATCTTCAGTCATGTAATTAGATTACTGTACAAATTACGGTAAAACTTTACTTAAAGGGGTGTTCATAATCATGACACTAAGTGTCATTTGTTCAAATATGTCATTTATGCAAAGATGACATTTGTCATGACAACTTGACATTAACCAATTCATCATAACCTGCCATAAATCTGTCATAAACATGACATAGCAGAATAATTAACTCTTTCCCCGCCATTGACGAGATATCTCGTCAATCAAAAGAAAACGCTTCCCCGCCAATGACGAGACGTCTTTCCGCAATACCGGGTTATTATCCACCAGGTGGCGCCCTTCCGCAACTTTTTAAACCCGGAAGTATTGCCCAATGGCAAGCGGCTGCATGTCCGTGTCTGTTTTAAAGATCGCTCTGAATGGGATCTCAATGAAAAGTCCGTCACAAAAATGGAATTATCTCTGCTTTTTGCTCAAAATGTGGTGTTTTTGCAGAAACCTACCCATATTCAAAAGCTGATTACAAAAGAACTACTCAAGGTAGGATGAAACATTTTTTTTTGTTTGAAAGCAGAGGGTCTGTTCTTTCATTTGGTATATTGTATGTTTATATATTTAAAGAAGAACATTTTCTGGAAGACATTAAACTTTTGTGAAAATCATGAAAAACGCTATCGCTGGCTGGCAACTTTTTTTAAAATGCTGGCGGTGAAAGAGTTAACAAACTTAAGAAACTACCTAGCTTTCGGGGTTAACATTACATTAAACTGTCATTAAAATGTCATTAAGTGTTTATACACTGTCAAATAGTTTTATAACAGCATCATGAATATTTTTCTTGACCTCAACTACAGTGGTACAAATTGAACTTGTCAAAAAATGTCTATGCGGCGGTTTCCTGGACAGGGATTAAACTACTCCTAGACTAAAATAAATGTAAGAGCTGTCCAAACTGAAACCAATTTGCACTGACATATCTTAAAATACACCAGTGCTTTTTGTTTTACCTCAAAATGCACATCCGTATTGTTTTTAGTAAGGCATGTTTGTTAAAACTAGTTATATTTCATAATTAAACTAAGTCCTAGTCCTGGTTTAAGCTAATCCCTGTCCAGGAAACCGCCTCTATAAGTGTTAATACTCTGTCAAAAAAATTGTAAATACCTAAATAAAATGCAACAGACACGGCAAAAGATTATACTTAACTTTATGTATGTGCACAATACATAAAAACTGACAACTAACAAACTTGTTTTTCCTCACACAGAGGGTTCTGAAATTGTATGACGTAGAAGAAAAAAATATATATATTTAATTAATTAATTTAATTTAAATAACTGTTCTCCAGCTATATAGACCCAACCCTGCATGGCTTAACTCATTATTGTACTGTTTTCATTAAATTTTAGGTGAATCGGTCTCTTAATGCAATAAAATAAAATTTTATCAATTTTAATTATTATTATTAGTATAATTATTATTATTGGATGATTGATTTTATTTTTTAAACACCTGGAGGAAACTTAAAAAAATACATTATGAACTTAAAAATATTCATGACGCCGTTATAAAACTATTTGAAAGAGTATTAACACTTAATGAAATTTTAATGACAAATTTAATTTGTATCACTGGTAAAAAGTGGTCAGTTATGTTGTCTTGGTAATGTCAAGTTGTCATGACAAGTTATGATGTATTGGTTTATGTCAAGGTCTCATAAAAACATCTTAAACAATGTCATCTTTGCATTAAAAATTACATAGTTGAACGAATGACACTTAAAGGAATAGTCTACTCATTTTCAATATTAAAATATGTTATTACCTTAACTAAGAACTGTTGAATCATCCCTCTATCATCTTAGTGCGTGCACGTAAGCGCTGGAGCGCGCTGCGACGCTACGATAGCATTTAGCTTAGCCCCATTCATTCAATGGTACCATTTAGAGATAAAGTTAGAAGTGACCAAACACATCAACGTTTTTCCTATTTAAGACGAGTAGTTATACGAGCAAGTTTGGTGGTACAAAATAAAACATAGCGCTTTTCTAAGCGGATTTAAAAGAGTAACTATATTTTATGGCGTAATAGCACTTTTGGGAGTACTTCGACTCGGCGCAGTAACACCCTCCCTCTCCCATTATGAGAGTGAGAAGGGGAGCGGACTTTTCAGGCGAGTCGAAGTACTCCTAAAAGTGCTATTACGCCATAAAATATAGTTCCTCTTTTAAATCCGCTTAGAAAAGCGCTACGTTTTATTTTGTACCACCAAACTTGCTCGTATAACTACTCGTCTTAAATAGGAAAAACGTTGATGTGTTTGGTCACTTCTAACTTTATCTCTAAATGGCAGCATTGAATGAATGGGGCTAAGCTAAATGCTATCGTAGCGTCGCAGCGCGCTCCAGCGCTTACGTGCACACACACACAGATGATAGAGGGATGATTCAACAGTTCTTAGTTAAGGTAATAACATATTTTAATATTGAAAATGAGTAGACTATTCCTTTAATAACAGTTGTCATAAACGTGCATAAAATCTCCTTCATGTTCATGACACGTGTCATGTCATGATTATAAAGATGTCATGTCAGACTTATAAACACCCCTTCAAGTAACTTGTTACCCAAATTACTCACTCCAAAAAGTATTTATTGCTCAGTACTAATTACTTTTTACAATCCTATTTAGTAATGATACAAGGATAGGCTTAAAAAGCTTGAATAAATAATATAAAAGTACATAAATTATTTTGGCCCCATGTGTCCAATTCTCACTATCAACTATTATACTACTTTTGCCTCAATATACTAGTGCGTATTAAAACTTGTGAAAGTAGTTGTTAATGGTAAGTATTGGTAGAACTGGGGAGGGTGGGTTTAGGATGTAAAATAAGTTTTATAGAATAAGTTTTGCAGAATTAGGCATTTTTATGTGCTATTTAAGTACTGATAAACAGCCAACATCTTAGTAATATTAATGTTGTTAATTAATCGTTGTTGTTTAGAGACCTCTAGTGGTGAAAATTACATATTGTGCCTTTAACATCACAGAGGTTCTGGGTTTGATTCCCAAGGAACAGAAATACTAATAACAAATGTATAGCCTAAATGCACTGTAAATCGCTTTGGGTAAAAGCAGATGCTAATTGTGTAAATAATAAAATTGGAATGGGAAGAATTGAATTAAAATGCTAGTCTCAGACTGAGACTGATAAACAAGCCAGAGGCTTTAACAGAACTTGTTTATTTCCAAATCTGAATTAGCAAGAAACATTTCCATTGCATTTCCATTCTAACAAGGTCAGACGGCTGCCGCTAACTCTCACACTACTGCAAATGATACACACTTCACCGTGTGAGGAAATGCATCCTAGCTCCTAAACTTTTGTGCAGTTTTTCCCCTGTGGCTCCCAAGCAGCGTATTTTAACATTTTCATATAGACCATAATGAGTTTACACATCGTCTCATCAATATTAATGGGCCGTCAGGCAGAAGCATGTGATAGAGCCTCTCTTTAAAACATTTGCCCATTAAGGGAAGATGATTAGTTGTTATAGACGCTCATGGTGTTAGCTGAGGTCCAGAATGCAAATCTTCTGACTAATTCTGCTCATATATTCTCTCTTTCACTCGCCTAAGTTAAACAAACTGTAATTTTTATGATAACGTACAAATGAAATAAATGCTAAGAATTTTTTTTGTTGTTTTTGGTTTCTAACTGTTTGGTGAAAGTGAATCAATCATTTCATCATTGAAAGCTGCATGTCAAACAAAAAGAGAATTTTCTTACCCTCAAGCCATCTTTCAGATGAAAACAAAAAGAGTTATATTAGAAAATGTCCTGGGTCTTTTTATAATTTTATAATGATAGTTAATGATGCTAATGATTTTAAAAACCCAAAAAGTCCATCCATCCTTCACAAAAGTAATTCACACGGCTTCAAGGTGTTGATAAAAGCCTAACTTCACTGCAAAAAAATGTCTTAATATTTTTGTCTTGTCTTCAGTAAAAATATCTTAAAATTCTTAAAGTAAGATGCTTTTTCTTGATGTACAGAAGTCGAGAGAGGACATGCACTATTATTATTTTTGCTTGCTTGTTTTCTCGTGATCACGAGATAATATTTAGTGTATTTTGAAGTGGACTGCTAATGCATCATTTGGGGTCTTCGCTGTTGTGTAGCTAATGTATAGCCGATAGACTTAATAATAAATAAAGTTGGACGGTTCATGTTCGTGAACTTGGGGACCATCTCTAAAGTAATACTGTACACGTTTCCATCTTCAGTAGTATTTAACTCTTTCCCCGCCAGCATTTTTAAAAAAAGTTGCCAGCCAGCGCCAGCGTTTTTCATGATTTTCACAAAATTTTAATGCCTTCCAGAAAATGTTCTTCTTTAAATATATAAACAAACAATATATCAGATGAAAGAACAGAGCCTTTGCTTTCAAACAAAAAAAAAAACGTTTCATCCTACCTATAAAAAGTGTGCTGACAACCACATAAACACGTTGGTTTTGTGAAACGTGAGTAACTTAAAGCTGTAGTCTACGATGTTGAAAATCGGTTGAGAAAGCCTGAGACGGTTAGTAAGTTTTAAAAAACTCATCCCGCCCCTCTGTGCTACCTGATCCCTCCCACCGGGAAACGAACTTGAACAACGTCACTCATTCAAGCTTTGATCACTGGTAGTAAACATCAGAACAGAGATTTACCGAGCAGTAAACACATAAAGCCTTGAAGGAATGAACAATTACAATTATGATTGCAATTGACGTTATTTACATTCACAACAACGTTTGGCATACGTTTCCCCTCCTGAGCTTCAAGAAATGACTTTGTAAATATAATTACTTTGACCCGTGATACGTGATGCTAAACGGCTAACATTCCACTGCCGACCGGCAGCATGTTGTCAGACTGATAAAAATATATTTATGTAACCTCACACAATAAAAGTATAAATAGATGCGTACCTGTTCAACAAAAAGTCCGCCGTGTCGGCGTCGATTTTCAGCCCCAAATCTCCCTGAAGCTTCCTCCAACGGTCAATTGCGGACCCTTTATTGATTCTACTTAGAGTCCGGCGTTTTTCACACTTTTTTTACCTCTGCTCTTTCCTCTACATACTTCCCTTTTCTTCTAACCTTTACTGTAGGGACAAGAAGCTTGCTGCTGTCGGTTAGTTTTTTTCCATTAGTGAGATGTTGCTGCTTCGCTAGCTAACATACACTGACACAAATTTCATGTCGCAGGCACGAGAGGGGCGGGGTGGTGTGCGATGGGGTGGAGATGCGATGGCGAGGTGGATTTTCAAGTGTATAGGGATTTGATGAGAGCAGTTAACCAATGTAAGCTGTCCGGCCGGACAGTTTACATTGGTCAATTTATCTGCCGCCGTACACCCAATAGACTGAATGGATTTTTTAAATTCTTTTTTCTCTTCATATTGTTAGGATTTTACTGTAGAACCATAACCAGCATCTAAACGAGTTTATTAATAATGAACAATCTTTGAAATCGTAGACCATAGCTTTAAAGACGGTCCCTAAATTCACCACTGTAAAATTGTAAATATTAACAAATCTATTTCAGCTTAAGCGAATCTCTGATCCAAGTAAAACCTCATTTGTTCATCCATGCTAATTTAGCAAAATATGCTTCTGCTGTTTACAAACAAAACAACACTTTCTATTGGGTACACGTAACTTTAATCACATCTCAAGAATACAACTTTTGTTATCATGAGATAACAAAAAATTAAGTCGTGATCACGAGAAAACAATCAAGCAAAATAATAATAGTGCATGTCCTCTCTCGACTTCCTTATTCATGAGCAAAACAACTCTAGAAAATAAGTCTAGTTTTTAGACCAAAAATATAAAATTTAATTGATTTTGTGCATCAAAAAAGAAAAAAATCTGCCAATGGGGTAAGCACATTTTTCTTAAATTTTCTTGAATTTAGTGTTTAAGAAAAATGTTCAAGATTTTTTTGCTTGTTTTATGCACAAAATGACTTAAATTTGATATTTTTGGTCTAATAACTAGACTTATTTTCTTGGGTCGTTTTGCTCATCACGAAAAAGCATCTTTATTTAAGAATTTTTTGATATTTTTACTGAAAACAAGATAAAAGCACTAAGGATTTTTTCCTTAAAAATCTTTTTTTGCAGTGTTAGTATTTTTGTTTTGTTGACCTAAGAATTAAGCATCTTAATTTAAGAATTTTTTTATATTTCTACTGCACTGCAAAAATGACTTACTTACTTAGTATTTTTGTCTTGTTTTCAGTAAAAATATCAAAAAATTCTTAAATTAAGATGTATTTTCTTAATGAGCAAAATGACCTAGGACAATAAGTCAAGTTTTTAGACAAAACAAGACAAAAATACTAAGTGAGAAATCTTTTTTTTTTTTGCTGTGATAAACTAAAATAGGGTCACTCCCTTTCAAAGTTCAGTATCTCTTCAAACAAATATATTATCTTTTGCTTTGGTACCAAAATTTGTATTAAAGAATTGTGTCATTTCCAGGCTGTATAATGGTTGTGATTTGTAACAAATATTGTTTTTCCCCAGCTGCTGGACTGCTTTGTGATCCCCGTGGTCCTTCTTCTGTCCTGGTTCTTCTTGTTAGTCAGGTATAAGGTCCTGCACTTTGCTGGAGTGGGTGTTTGTCTCCTGGGCATTGGCTGCATGGTGGGCGCAGACGTCCTGGTGGGCCGACAGCAGGGTCTCGGTAAGTACCGACATCCCTATGGGTCGCTGTATTATACCGTATCCCTGGAGTGGTGTTGTGTTTCGCATACAGCCACAGTCAAAACATTACATCAGCCAAGCACTAGTCGATCCTCCCCAGTACAGTGAATCCTGGGGATTGATTCGATCTCTGTCTGTTATTAAATATGAATGAACAGTAGGGTTTGTCTATGTAATTTCACGCACGGCTTTCCCCGAGGGTCCGGCCTAATGAAAAGCATACTAATTTGCTTGAGATTGTGCAGTTGTTAGAGATGTCTGAATATAATTTAGCCACCAGCGAGTGGATATTATTTTCATCTTCTTGGTTAAAATTGGGCTACTTTGTTTATACGCTGAAACAGTTCATTTGATAAACTGGGGGAAATTACTGTAAGAATTTTTGTGCGCCTGATGGGATATTCTTATTTAATTTTTTCCCTGCCAACGTTTTTTTTTTAAGTTGCCAGCCAGCACCAGAATTTTTTATGATTTTCACAAAAGTGAAAGTTCTTCTTTAAATATATAAACATACAATATATCAAATGAATGAACAGACCCTCTGCTTTCAAAAAAAGTTTTGTCCTATCTTCATTTGTTCTTTTTTTATCACCTCTCAAATATGGGTAGTTTTCTTCAAAAACACAAAATTTTGTGCAAATAATTGCATTTTTGTAAAGGACTTTTGTTACAGATCAGATTCAGAGCGGTGATCAAAACATACAGAGAGTTTTTACAGTTTTTGGATCAGTGTATGCCTCAGTGTTTTATAAGTTGTTTAAGGGCACCACCTACTGGATAATAGCGGAAATATGGATTGCTGTAAAAACTCATCATTTGGCAGAGATGCGTTTTTTTTTTTTTAAATTTTTTGCTAATTTTTCCATGGCATTCTCACAGATCTCCACATTTTTTCTTGGCCCCACCACGTACTTTCTTTTCCATGGCATTATCACGGATTAGGTTAGATTGGGTGTTTGCGTTAGTATGTCACTTTAAGTATTGGTTTATACAATTTTTTCTGATTTATTCTTTTAAAAGAATAAATCAAAAAAATGCGGAGATCCGTGAGAATGCCACGGAAAAATAAGCAAAAAATTCCATGACTATCCCACGGAAATTTGTGAGATCAGGTTGAGAGTTAGTAATCACATAGGTCATAGAGAAGTCTATTGGACAAAAAGTGATTTGATCCTGGATCTATGTTTCATTTTTTTTTTTTTTAAATGAACAGAAGAGTATTTAATAAATATTTGCAAGCTTAATACTTTATTAAATATGAAATGCATGGATTAAAACCTAACATAAGGCTTACATCTGCTCCATACAGGTGACCAGAAACTTTTAGGGGATCTGTTGGTCCTTGCAGGAGCGACGCTTTATGGCATTTCCAACGTTTGCGAGGAGTTCATAGTGAAGAACCTAAGCCGGGTCGAATTCCTTGGCATGATGGGTCTCTTTGGCTCTTTCTTCAGTGGCATCCAACTGTGAGTCTCTTAATCTGAACAGTCCAAATATAACCTCAAATCTTAACCCTTTAATATTTTAAAACGACACATCTAATACCATTAACATTGCATAGTTCTGTAATACCAATAATGCAATGATCTCAGTGGGAATTATTGTCAAATTCCCTGCTATCCCCTCAGCCACCTGCTGTCTGTGTAAAGTCATGTACTCCACATCCTCCCTCCAGTTTGACATTTACACAGCATGCATCTGTAAGCGTCATTCTTCACAATCTCTAGTATACAGCTCCACGTTTCCACACAACTCCCAAATCCAAAGCCAGCTGGAATGTTCCCTGGAATAGTCCTTTCATCCATCTGTAAACCAGGCCCATTTGGATCGCCCGTGTGCCGCGGCAAGCGTACATCTGCTGCAGCTCGAGTTTTTTAACCACTGTCACTGTCATTTAACATCTTTGTTCCACCATTCCTGAATGTGCTTTAACGTCTATATTTGTGCCATATTTACATGGATGCCAGCAATGCTGTTTATTCATGCCAGCTGCATCTATTTTGGCATAATTATCCTGAAAGGCTTTCTTATCTGAAAGCCGGCTGGAGATGTGGACGACAGTCAAGTTCTGCTTCCTGTTAGAGTCTGACTGCTTCATAAAAGCTTAAAGTGGCGTGAAGAGAAGATGTGCCACAAATAATCAACTGTCACTATGATGGATTGAATTGTAAAGTTTCTGACATAGTTATTTTTATCCATCGTGTTGGTTATTTTCCTAATGAGTTTGATATCATTTTGATGTGCGCATCATTGCAATTTTCAATATTTACATTCAAAAATATTTGGGTCAGTGATGTGACGTTAATTATTTTGTGTCCGTATGGTTCAATTAAATGTTAAAGGGTTAAAATTTTTAAATTAATTTGCAGATTACTTGCATACATTCTAGAATATTTACGGGATAACTGCAAAAATGTCAATGTGGTGTAACCGTCTGTGTTAATTGGTGTAACTAGTATTTTTTTTAAATATAAATATATTCATAAAAAATGTGGATTAAAATATAATCATCTAGTTTAGTCATTCTGGCGTAATAATCAATGACTTTGTTAAAGGAACATGGCTGCAGCAGGCGTAGTGATATTACGCAGCGCCCAAAAATAGTCCCATTGGTTTCTTTTAATACCAGGGGACTATTTTTGTGCAGTGCGTAATATCACTACGCCGGCTGCAGCCATGTTACATCAGCAAAGTCCTTGATTATTACGCCACAATGAGAGTATAGTCCTAGCCATATCTGCCTAGAAAATCACAACTTTTAATTAAAAGGTCTTAGTACACAATGTAAGTACAGAAGAGTCAAGTTTTAAATAGGAAAAATATCAAAACTCTTTGGTTGTTTTTTAGCGCGATGCTAATGGTCTAATCAGATTCAATGGATTGTGCTAAGCTATGCTAAAAGTGGTAACGCCTAGTGTTGTAGTCAAGACCACCTAAACCGAGACCAAGTCATGACCAAGACCAAGACTGGCCGAGACAAGACCAAGACCAAGACAGGCCGAGACCAAGTCAAGACCAAGACCATTGCAAGTCACTGCATTAACCATTTAATCTGAACTGTCTTTCCATGGCTTGCCATCCACTTAACAAATGCAGGTGTTTTTAGTTATAAAATTAGAAAAACTGTCATTGGGATAAATAAACTGCATAAAATGAATGATACATTTGTGATATGCACTGCAAAAAATGATTTTTGTCTTGTTTTCAGTAAAATATCTAAAAATTCTTAAATTAAGATTTTGAGCAAAACTACCCAAGAAAATAAGTCTAGTTTTTAGACAAAAAAAAATATCAAATTTAAGTGACTTTGTGCATAAAACAAGCAAAAAAATCTGCCAATGGGTTAAGCAAAAAAATCTTGAACCTTTTTCTTAAACACTAAATTCAAGAAAAATTCTTTCAAGAAAAAGATTTTTTTGCTTGTTTTATGCACAAAATCACTTAAATTTTATATTTTTGCTCAAAAAATTTGACATATTTTCTTCGGTCGTTTTGTTCATCAAGAAAAAGCATCTTAATTTTTAGAATTTTTAGATATTTTTACTGAAAACAAAAAAAAATACTAAAATAAGATTTTTTTTCTTGAAAATAATTTTTTGCAGTGTGCCATCAGTTGTGGTCTTGAAATAAAATTCCGAGTCCTCTTTGTCTGAGACTGAGACGAGACCGAGTAAAAATGCGGTCGATTCCAAGACGAGACCAAGACCTTTAAAAAGTGGTCTTGAGACCGATCTTGAGACCGAGACCGGTCTCGAGAACTACAACACTAGTAACGCCAGACCCAGCGATCAACTGAATGGATTCCAAAACGGTAAGAATCAAATGTTTAACTCCAGGGGAGCTGGAAAATGGGAATATTTTCAAAAAAAGTGGAATGTCCCTTTAAAACAAGTTTTTTTTTAAAGATTTTTGAATTTCTCATCTTGCCAAACCGTATTTTGTCACTGACCAATTTGTGTAGGTCTCCTTAACTAACCCAGTATGGTTTCCACCAGTGTTTTAGTTGAGTTCAACTCGAGTCTGAACCAAGACCAGAGATTGAGTGTCGAGTCCGAGTCCACATCCAGCTTTATCTGGACTTGCTTTTTGATGTCGGACTTAATCTCTGGTCTTGGTCTTGACTCGGACTTGAATACAACACGGGTATCGTGTTGTAAGGGAATATTATTTCTGGGTCCAAGCCTCCACTCATTTCAATCTCAACAGCCGTTTACAAGCGCTGTTTATTCATATTACACATTTCAGCTTTTAGAAATTCATGGTGTACAATACAATCTCCAGGCTCACGTCCCGGACACCAACATTTTAACAGTTCCTAAAAAATTAATTACTTTCTGGGATTTCCTGATGGAGATAAAAGTTAGGATTGTGACTTTTTCAGTAGTTTTACAGCACACCACGAGTGTATTTTTAGTATAGTTTGTTGTTTGCTTAAGGCACCTGATAAAGTGTTTGGTCTCGGAAGTGAGTTAATTTTGCTTTTACAGCTCTCTCCCTCTCTCTATCTCGCACACACCCTTATAAAAAGAAAAGTGCACAGCGAGATTAAAACAGCATGTTACATAAAGATGATTCAAATTGGAACTTATGTGCTAGGTTTAAAAAATTTTATGTCAAAAGATTTGAAATTCTTTGTCAATGCGTTAAATTATTATAATTTTTTGTTAACCTCACTGGATCTAGATCAGGGGTTCTCAAAGTCCGGACTCCGGTCCGGATCCGGACCTGACGGGAACTTGATCCGGACCCGCGTCCATTTCATATTACAAGTGCATTCATTTCTATGTGATTGATTAAATGTGTGCATTTGCTATTTTACAAATGCATATTAAACTTGTAAACCATTCGTTTAGTTTTTTTCCTTTTTAGATTTAAGAGTATTCCTGATCCGAAAATAAAACGAGTTATTTAAAAATGTCCTGTGTGACGCTGTAGCCATCACACCCAGATATTATGCACAGCTACTTCATCTACTACGGCTTTTGATCAGTAAGTCCTTATCAATCTGAAATCACTGTTTGTTTGAGTCGTTTAAAACATGCATTTGAAAAAGCAACACTCGTCAAACATAATCTTTATACATATTCTTCATTATCATGAAAATACCTGAAGAGGTTTGAAAAACAGCAATATAATATATCCTTTAGACATTTCCTGGAGCTGCGTGTGTCTTGTTCTTCGTCTGCAGCGCATATTAAGTTTCTGCACGAGAGCGCCCACTGGCTTTTGGATGTAGCGGCATTTCACAGTAATTCCTTGAGAAGCAGCAAGCATCATCAGCCAATTTATAGGTGCACCCCTAATTTTGGTCAGTGTCTCTGCATACCAACCACACTTTTTGCCATGGTTTATGCATCTGATGGAGAACATACTGTGCCATTTTTCTAATTAGGTTGCTCTGTATTTTGTACCTAGTTACTTTTGGCATATTTCTTGTGTTTATGTTTAAAAAATTTTTTTTACTTTAAATGCAAAATACACTTATGTTTTTCCCAAACTATTTGTGTTGATTTGTTATATAAAGAAATGATTTACATAAAGTTTTTCCGGACCTATGAAAATGATGAGAATTCAGATTTGGACCTTTGAATGTAAACTTTGAGAACCCCTGATCTAGATTATTCTCCCTTTTGTTCAGTGACTGCATCATATTTGACATGTGGTGCTGTGGGATCTGTCTCCTATTGATGTTTCTCTAGATGCTGGTCCACCAGTGATACTCGTAACCTTGGCAACAGAATGGATGCAGACCTGTGATGGTTTTACAGTGGTATCATATGAGGCTGTGGTTATAATTGTATGTGTTTGTGTTGGGATGGGCTGACCTGATGTCATTGTTAGTAAATCTAAGAGGCTGTATGTCAGTATGTCAGTGGAATCCCCAGACCGCTTGTGGGTCTTCTGGGAGATTGTTCACTCTTTGCCCTGTCCCATTGGATGTGTCACTCTTCTTGTTATTACAGCAATCACCCACCTGTCAGAATGAAGCATGCTGTCGGGACTTTGGAGCCTTGGCTATTTATCTTGTTCTGACCGTCTAATTCATCAAAGCTCAGCTGTGCTCACCTGTGGCTGACCGGAGTTCTTTTGTGTTTTTTTCAGGGCCATTATGGAGCACAAGGAGCTTCTGAAGGTCCAGTGGGACTGGCAGATAGGTAAGCCAGTTTTTACACTTGGTTTGATGGCCTGTATATATATACATAAATATACATATACATATACATATACATATACATATACATATACATATACATATATATACATATACATATACATATGTTTACATATATATATACTGATGGATAGATAGAGTATAGAGACAGATGGATAGATAGAGTTCATAGATTGATAGGGGAGATGGATGGATTACATAACAGCAACATTTGTACCGACAATAATTAAATTCAGCAGAGAAACATATTGTTCAGGTGTATTTTTAGATGTCCTGTCTCACCAAAAATCAATGACGCCTCTACACACAGTGGATGTGTTGTGAAGTCGTCCGGCAGTTCCCATGACTGACCTTCTGCAGAGGCTGGATCCGTATGAACGTGTTTCTCATTTCGGCAAACATGCCGTGCCGTGGGCAGGCTACAGGCGTTTTTACAAATTCTCTTCGTTGATTATAAAACTGCCAAATTGAGTGGAATGTAACATTCAGCCTTGAATGTCCTACTGCTTTATAAAAACTTTAATGTTCAATTTGTTAACCAAAAAATTTAAAATATTCTAATAAGTAATATAGCTAATTAAGAGAAGGGTGTTTATGGTTGCCAGGCAACTAGTCGCATTAATGTAAAATTGATGTGCTGTCTCAACTGGGTTACCTGTTATAAAATTACTTCTAAATAAGACCGTCCTGAAATGTAGTGCATTTTGTTGCCCAAGAAGTCACTTAAGTTTAATCCAGATTGATGTTCCTGCTTGGGGTTGATGAAGTGTGGAGGGACCGTGCCAAAGGCAGCATTGGGTTGAATCCCAGGAGGATGCTGGATTGTCACATTAGCAAGCTTATAGTTGCTCAAGGGGGCAACGTCATTAACTTTCAGTGCCGTTGCAAGAAACACGTCTCGTTCCAAAAGAAATATCATCCGCCAAAAGCTGTGACGTCTTTGAAATATAACAAGTGTGCATCAATTATGCAATGCTTACAACTATTCTTGAATGATTTTATTAGTGATGCACCGATGTATCGGCCGCCGATATTTATCGGACGATTTTTGATGAATTTGAAACCATCGTCATATCGGCAATAGCACGAGAAAGGCCGATACAGATTGTTTATTATTTAACTGCATAAAGAAATCCATTATATGTAAAAAAAAAAAAAAATGAGTTAATGTTGTTAATAAAATAAATGCTGAATAGCAAAAACCACCTTTGAAGGTTGTCATGCTGTCTTATTATATTTGTTTTAGCTTAATTTGTGCCTCTCTTATTAGGTTGGTCAGTTGAATGTTAATTAGATCCAATCCATGTTCAGTAAAAATAATTTGATGAAGAAATAAACTAGCTAATAGACCAGCTGTATAGAATTGTATACAAGTGTTTAATATCGGTATCAGCCTCGGTATCGGCCAGAAGTTTGTCTGTTTAAATTGGTATCGGCCCAAATAAATCCTATCGGTGCATCCCTAGATTTTATATTACATAGATATGAAGTTCATATAGCTAAAGTTTAAATTGTAAATACTGTATACTGTACATATAAATTACCAATAAATTATATTTTGACCTATAGACGGTTTCAGCAGTAACAACATAAACAAGCGGCTGTCGTGGTCCGCACGTAACTTCCGGTAAACTCCGCTAAGAATAAAGAACAACAAAGTTCTTTAAACGTAGTTTATTCATATAACAAGCAAACAAACTACAACACATAGATTACGTAGGAAACCAAAACATTTGTTATTTTCGATGAGGCATTTGTTCAAGAGATCAGTTTAGCAACTAGTCAGACCATTAAACAAAACTGAAACCGGAAGTAAAGTTCGGATCCAGACGTGTATCGCGGCAGCGCACGTGCGTCCGATGAAACAGTCTATAGACATTTTGCTTTGTGCATGTAATACATGATTAAATGTAAACAATTTATTTATTTTTTCTATTTTTTTCTTTATTTTTTAAAATCAAATCAAGGCAGGCAATGTGATGTCTGCAAGGGGTTTAACTCCGTTTCCAGGGGACAGACATTGGTAGTACGCAGTGGAGTGTAAATCGATTTGTGATGTTGATATTTGTTTTTCTCTTAAAGGGACATTCCACTTTTTTAAATTATGCTCATTTTTCAGCTCCCCTAGAGTTAAACATTTGAATCTTACAGTTTTTTTTTTATTCTGCTGATCTCCGGGTCTGGCGCTAGCACTTTTAGCATAGCTTAGCACAATCCATAGAATCTGATTAGACCATAAGCATTGCGCCTAAAAATAACCAAAGTTATAAAATAAGCAATGATATAACGCACTGCCCGAAAATAGTCCCCTGCCATTGAAAGTTACTAAGGAGACCATTTTTGGCTGCTGCGTAATATCATTGCACCTCATGTCCTTGATTATACGCCAGAATGAGAGTATAGTTCCTAGCCATATCGACCTAGAAAATCACAACTTTTAATTTTCCATCTGTCTTCGTACACAATGTAACTACAGAAGAGTCAAGTTTTAAATAGGAAAAATATACAAACTCTTTGGTTATTTTTAGCGTGATGCTAATGGTCTAATCCGATTCAATGGATTATGCTAAGCTAAGCTAAAAGTGGTAGTGCCAGACCCGCAGATCAGCTGAATGGATTCCAAAACGGTAAAAACAATTGTTTAACACTACGGCAGCTGGAAAATTAGCATATTTTCAAAAAAAGTGGAGTGTCCCTTTAAGAGTTTTAAAGGTAATACTGCATTTTTTCCTTACTTGTAGCATATGCTTTACTGTTGCTCAGTTGGTAGAGCATTGCATTTTCACAAGTTTCACAATTACACATGATGCATACAAATACACACGTTGCATTGTACACTACATTTCAATGCAGCAGGTACAATTTAATACTATTGTGAAAAATTGACTCCCAAGAAACAGCAGCTTATAAATAGGGGTCCATTAACAATGCAAAGGTTCAAAAAATAAAAATAAAATTTAAAATAAAATTTTATTTTATTTATGTAGTGCCTTTCACAAATGTTTAATTATTTCAAAGCAGCTTTACATTAATAAAAGCAGGAAAATTTGTTTTTTTTTTATTTGATTTTATTTAATTGTATCAACCACAAAATGTCTTACACATAACCACAAAAGACATCAAATAAAATCAAGGATAAAAACACAATAAAGTCAGGGACTTATTTCCATTGTGGTCCTCAAGATTAAACCGTGATGATTCTTAAACAGATCACATTAAACTGGGAGTTTTTTATTCAAATTTAAACCACTTCAAAAAAAAAATCAGAACGTCTCTTGAATCTGATTTCAGTCAGAGATGTCGGAGACAAGACTTGGTGGTTTGCCAGACGAGAAGCAGATTTTGTTGGTGCTGACTGCTTTTTCATTTCAAAACAAATTATCTGTCTCGATTTCTCTTGCGTCTCCATCTGGCGAAATAAAACTTGTGTCCTTTACAAATGCATTTTGAAATGAATGACTTGGAAACACGCAGGTGAAAAACTGAATTTTTCTGTGCCATTATGATTGCACGCGATGAATTATGAACAAAATATCGCAGCTGCTGAATCTATATTCTCTCTAATGTATCAACCTGATCGGTGACAACCAAAGTATCTAATGCTAGGATGCCAAAGAGGAGAACCGTGTATATGCAATGCTTGCTATATGAGGACAGGGTTTTTCAGTTACACTTTTAAAAACAAATGTGCTTTATGATGCCATAGAAAAAACATTTTTGGCTTAATGGTTCCATAAAAAATAAGGTTCCTTGTCAGACTGTATGGTTCCATAAAGAACCTTTAACATTCACAGAACCTTACTGTTGCATGAAAGCTTCTTTGTTTAACAGACTAATAATGTAAGAAAGAAATGGTGCTTTTATGATTTTTCTCCACAAAAGAGTCATTCAGACATACCTTCTTTCATGTTTTATAATCTAAAAAACCTTTTTCACTACAAAGAACCTTTTTTATAAAACATAAAGGTGCTTCAGAATAAAAATGTTCCTTGGTTTTATTTTAATCATCCCAGAACAAAAAAGAAACATTACGAGTTATACTCACCCTTTCATGCTTTATGTTACAGGGTCCAAAACCTTTAAGTCCAAAAAAAGTGCGTCCATCCTTCACAAAATAAATCCAAACGGCTCCAGGATGATAAACAAAGACCTTCTGAGGGTAATCCGCGCGGTGTTGTTGTAGAAATATCCATATTTAAAACTTTTTTAACGTAAATAACTACCTTCCGGTAGCGCTGCCATCTTAGTCGCGTCCGCATTCAGGATGAGAGCTTACGCAGCCTACTCTGCTGCTCTGTGCCGCCGCCCTCCGAATTTGTCATACGTCACTAAGAAAAGTGCATACACTACGCTCAAGGCCGCCTTAATGCACGGGCTTACCTGGGCTGAAGCCCAGGGGCCTCCCAAGTTCAGGGGCCTCCCATGTTCGCGTTCATGATGAGCTGAAAAGGTCATATTGTTTTGTAATTTGTCAGGTTTTCTGTCAATCACTCTAATTGCACGTTGCATGGCTGCTGATTGGTCCGTGGTAACTTACCATGAAATAAAATATCAGACGTAACAGATTTTTCTATTCCGCATAATGTAATGATTAAGTGCGCGTTGTCAACTTGGCATTCCTGCATGTTAGATTGAGTGTGAACGAGAAACGGGAAATAATCCACCATCAAATGAAAGAGAAATTTCAGAAATTTCATAATAAGCACTAGTGAGGTGCAGGTCTCTCTCTCTCTCTTTCGCGCGCGCGCTCGCTCTCTCTGTGCTCGTGCAGCTGAGTCTCTGGCAAGCAGAAGTCTCTCTTAACGTGCGCAAGAAACTGTGCCGCCAAATAAAGAAAGGAGTTCCCGCACATAATGCTGTTGGTTGTTATAAAGTTTAAGTTTACTCGCGTTTATATCAGTGACGCGTGCGCAGCTGGAGCGATGTAGTTTGACGCGAAGATAGCTCACAGTACACGCATCTGTTGGTTTAGAAAGACGAGAAAGAGACGCAACGGTAAAGGTGCAAGTCTAAAGTAAAGAGCGACAAGACCATCTCACATGATCATCCCCTGATAGCACCATTCATATATTTATAATCTCATTATCTAAAGATCTTATATACAGGTATTATCCCTGTCTGTTTTGTGCATATTCATATTTGTTCGTTTTACATGCTTATGTATGCATAAATACTAAATACAATGCATACTATATCTTCAATACCCTACAAAATAAATAACTGATTAAAAAACAAAATTCTGTCTATAAAGACTTATCTTTTGTTATCATTAGTGCATTTTCACTTTAAAACTAACTTTAACTTATTATATTTTTAAAACTATTTGTGAGCATTTAGTTAGTGAGTGGCAATTTTCTGCAAATTTGTATATTCCAAAAACAATAAAAACATCAAGCTTATAAACATATATACTTTCCCACATTTTGGTTTTATTATCACCACAAGTTGCTGTGTGTGTGGGTGTTAAATAAAGTGTCTTGTGTTTATGATCAAGTGGGCTCAGTGATATGTTAATAACAATATATTATGGTGTTTTCTGGGTCAAAGAGGGAAAACTCACTGTTGTATGTCTCAAAAGAAACTAATGCATTTTGTGATGTAGATTACTTAGATATTACACTTAAAAAAATCAAACTATAAATTTAGGGGATGGGGGGCCTCCAAAACCTTTCAGCCCCAGGGCCTCACATTAGGTTAAGGCGGCCCTGACTACGCTAATACTCTCTCCTGAATACAGAGGAGTCTAAGATGGCGGCGCTACCAGAGGGTAGTTATTTTAGTTAATAAAGTTTTAAATATGGATATTTCTACAACAACACTGGGCGGATTACCGTCAGAAGACCTTTGTTTATCATCCTGGAGCCGTTTGGATTTATTTTTTGAAGGATGGTCGCACTTTTTTGGACTTGAAGGTCGTGGACCCCGTAACATTACATTTAATCAACTGAAAGATCTAAAACATTTTCTAAAATATCCGAAAATGTGTTTGTCTGAAAAACAATGGACATATGCAACTCGGACAGCTTGGGGGTGTGTAAATCATGGGTTTAATATCATTTTTGGCCGAACTATCCCTTTATCTCATTCCCGACAGCCATTTTTAAATGTTCCCCACCAGCATTTTTTTGAGATTTTCACAAAGTTTCACAAAATGCCTTCCAGGAAAATTTTCTTTTAAAAATATATAAACATAGAAATATATCAAATGAAAGAACAGACCCTCTGCTTTCAAACAAACAACAAACAAACAAAATGAGAAAAAAACGTTTCATCCTATATATTTTTTTTTTCTCAGCGCTTATAAACTCTTAAATAGGTATTTTTCTTAAAAAAAAAATTTGCAACAAGCTGAAATAATTGCATTTTTGTGAAGGAATTTTTTATAGATCAGATTCAGAATGATTATCAAAACATACACAAAGTTTCAAATTAGTAAATATTTTTTGTTGCTTCAGTTTTTTATAAATTGGGTAATCTAGTGGATAATAGCAGGATTACAGATTAACATAAAACCTCATCAGGAACATTTTTTTTATGCAAATGTTTTCTCTTAATTGACGAGATAACTCGTCAATGGCTGGGAAAGAGTTAACAGCTGCTTTTAGGAAATACGGTTTGCTTTACGATTGTTCTAAATCCTAAAACTTGCCATTTATTTCCACGTATATAATAGATTTTGAATCCTGGCTTTCCAGTGCATGTTATATGTACAGATCTGACTCACACAGCTTTACCTGTGTGTCTCTTCTCAGGGTTGCTGTACATCGGATTCAGCGCATGTATGTTTGGACTTTACAGCTTCATGCCTGTGGTGATTAAGAGAACCAGCGCCACAGCTGTGAATCTGTCTCTGTTGACAGCAGACCTCTACAGTCTCTTCTGTGGTTTGTTCCTGTTCCAGTACAAGGTTAGCATGTTGCTTTTTCTCTCTCTTTCTCACCTTTGTACAGTCCTGCTACCGCTAACAAAACCAAGGTCATGGGTTTGATGGTCAGGGACAAAAATACTGATCAAATAAGTATATGAATGCACTGTAAATCTCTTTGGATAAGTGTCTGGAAAAAAGCATTTATGTGACCCTGGACCACAAAACCAGTCATAAGTAGCACGACTATATTTGCAGCAATAGTCAAAAGTACATTGTATGGTTCAAAATGATCGATTCTTCTAATATGCCAAAAATCATTAGGGGATTATGTAAAGATCATGTTCCATGAAGATATTTTATAAATTTCCTATCATAAATATATTTGGATGCAGGGCTAAGGACTTCATTTGGACAACTTTACAGGTGATTTTCTCAATATTTAGATTTTTGCAGCCTCAGATGAAAGATTTTCAAATAGTTGTATCTGTTCAAATTATTGTCCTTTCAAACCATACATTAATGGAAAGCATATTTATTCATGTATACATAACATTGACCCTTATGACTAGTTTTGTGGTCCAGGCTTGTTATTCCTATTTTATAAGATTTAAAAATTGAGATCCACTTTTAAGGCTTGGTATTGGTATTTTTTTGGTTCTGCACGGGTCCATTTTTGGAGACGCGCCCACCTGCCCGTACCTGCAAAGTTCAGAACCAGATCCGACCCGTCACCCGTGATAATATCCAAGTTAAATCCGCACCCGCCCAGGTTTGTTAATATTAATATCCCGTTACCCGATCCGTGCCTGCGATAAATCACACACACTAAAATCATTCCAATTAAAGTGCTTTATTTTTTATCTCGTACCTCTCTCAACATCACAACAGCGCCATGAATGGGCTAATAAAACAGGCTAAAGTGTGCTTTGTTTTGTGCCATTCAAGGAGCCTACCATCGGCACCTAAATAGGCTATGGAACCTGATAACTATACGCAAATAGACCTATTAATGAAAAAAGTAACAAGAAAAAATACAACCTCGTATTACACCACACTTTCTCCACAAATCTGATTTTGCCTTTAAAGACTCGTTGTCAACAATTGTATATACTCCACTCGCCAACTTTACTTTTACTTCATCCATAGCTACTCCTCCAACTAGGCTACGAGAAGCACCAACAAAAGTCACACTGTTGCAGTGGTCGTGACGTGATGGGTCATATGTCATATCGTTGTTGCAAATGCGTCATGGTAATTTAGACATACTAATATTGCACGTATTTTACTACCCGCTCGCAAGGAGTTAATTATTCGCCCGCATCCCCACCAGTGAATTTTGGGAATGTCACAATCCACCCGTTTTAACCACTTTTATGCGTGTACCCACGGGTACCCGACCCGTTGCAGGACTCTGGCATACACTCTCAAAGGTGGTATATGTACATTTTAGCGGCATCTAGTGGTGAGATTGTGAATTGCAACCAAGAGCTCACCCCTCAATTTCAAAACACATGGTAGCCGCCACAGGACAAATATGTCGTCGTCTGAGACAACATATGGACGAAACGCGCTGTATGTGAATGTAAATACAAACGCCTCATTCTAAGGTAATAAAAACAGTACAGTTCATTATGTAAGGTCTTTATACACCACTGATAATATAGTTATGTATATTATATTGCATTTCTTTCAAGAGATCCTTCTAAAAGTTACACATGCACATTTAAAGGATTATTCCACTTTCATTAAAAATCACGATTTTTTACTCACCCACATGTCATCCAAGATGTTTATGTCTTCCTTTGTTCAGTTTTTTGAGGAAAACATTCCAGGATTTTTCTCCATCGTGGACTTTTGTTTCAATGCAGCTTCAAAGGGCTCTAAAAGATCCCAACTGAGGCATAAAGCCGGTGACACACTAGCTGAATTTATTTCTGAATTTGTGTCAACCTATAGACTTTCAAACATCAAAATATCATTAATTAAAATGTATTTGTGTACAAAATGATATATAAACATATTTTCCCACTCTATTTTGCCTGGAACGCTTCCAACACGCTTGCGTATTGCGTGAAAAATAGGCGTCGGTTCTATTTCTAGCATGCACGTGTTTCGCGCGTCTCACGCAGGCAGTCTGCAAGCTCTAACCTGTTAACATGGGAGCCGAATTAAAAACGGACACGCCCCGCAGCTGAGACACGGTAGTTTTGCGTACTTCATGTGTAACCTTTCAACGTGATTATGTAATACGTAAAGTCACGCTACAAGGCTAGTGCAAGACGAGAAGTTGTGGTTAACAAGTACTTTTTTTGTTAAAAAGACGATCGTTTTGCTAAATAAGACCCTTATGCCTCGGTCCACTAAAGTCCACTGTATGTTTTCCTCAAAAAATGGATTTCTTCTCGACTGAAAAGAAAGAAAGACATAAACATCTTGGATGACATGGGGGTAAATAAATTATCGAAATAATGCTTTGCAATGCCACAGAAGAACCATTTTTGGCTGAATAGTTCATAAAGAACCTTTAACATCTGAAGGACCTTTCCGTTTTACTAAAGTTTCTCTTTAGTAAAAAACGTACTACAGACTATAACGGGTAAGAAAGAAATAGTTCTTCAAAGAACGTTTGACTTAAAGGTTCTTTGGGGAACCAAAAATGGTTCTTTTGATTGCATAGCTGCCAAGAAGTCAGTGTCGTGTGACCGAATTTTTCTCATGTGAAGTATTAATGCTAAGTGGTTGTCAGGTCCAATACAGTTTGTTCTGCCCCATTCCTTAATAAAAGTTATGCCGAATAACATTGTGACAGGTTCACAATACAATAATGCAACAACCGCTTTAAAAGAAAAGATTTCAAATATTTTTCTGCTAAGGTGATTTATGAGGGGATTTCTGAGGCAAATCGAGGGAGGATCCAGACACAATGCGAGACTTCATTTTTCAAAAGCGGCGTTACAGAAAAAGCCTTCACTGAACAGAGCCATTAGTCATTCAGTACAATGAGCGCAGTGTTTTTAACTTGTTTTCAATGTCTAGTACAGATTATATACTGTCTAGAGAACACAAAAGCATCCTGCGCTTTCAAACTGATTTTCAAATAGACCATGACACTGATTCGTTTTAATTGTTACGGCACTTTTGAATAGTTACAAAAATAGTTTGACTTTTTCTGTATTAAGAAAGTCTTCCTGTAGCTCACTTGATAGAGCATTACTGTATGTTAGCAGAGAACACACATACTAATAGAAATGTATACTTTGTTGCTTTGGATAAAAGTGTCTGTCATGTGTGTTAATGCAATGTAAACGTGATTCAGGAGGAAATTGTGGGTCAACGTAATTGAAAATAAAATCAATCATTATTTGTGACATTACAGTGATGGATACAAAACTGGCCTACATTAAAGTATTCAACAAATTTACATTCAGCCTGAGCAGAGAGAAAACAAAAGCTGTAATCATCACATCTAAAGCATTTACACCGAGAGCCTTTGTTTTCAATAAAGGAGCGGCTCAACACAGCTGTCTCTTTTTGAATTGCACAAAAAATGATTATAAACTTCAGTTAAATGCTGTATGTGACAGACAGCCATGTGAATTTACATTAGTTTACTTTTAGATTATCACACACAGGGCCCTATCTTGCACCCAGCGCAATTGACTTTGTCAGTGACGCATGTATTATTCGTATTTTGCACCGGCGCACAGCGGGTTTTTCCCTCCACAGACGCACGTCGGCAAACTAGGGAATGAACTTGCGCTCCCTGGGCGGTTCAGCGCAAAAAAGGAGGCGTGTTCCGGCGCAAACCATCCCTGATGCTATTTTGCGGTTTCAAAAAACAATTGCGCCACTGACCAGAAAAAAAAAGTTTAAAGTCAGTGGCGCGTTGCGCGTTGTTCATTATGCTATTTTAAGGGCGCATGCTTGACCATAATGTATAGCGTGCACAACGCGCACACACTTTGCATGTAATCTACACAGATGCAACAGTTATTTTTGCAAATCATAAATTGTTACACTTAAAAATATTAATACACGAGATAAGGGGAATCATAGTGGTGAGCATTGTGGTGATAGTTTTTATTTATTGTGTGGCTGCGTTAAAAAATTCTCATGCAAATAACGATTAAAATATTTTCATAAGTTTGTTGTGTGGCTGTATTACGTTTATTTTATGTAAATAATAATTAAAATGTTTTCATAAGAAACCTTAATGTATATGAACTTGATTTGTAAGAGTACTTTGGGGTTGATGCAGCGATGTCCTCTGCTGGCGTCTGTGTAGAGGCAGATCCACCTCCCGTTACACGGCGTGCCCGATTTATGCTGGCAAGCTTGGGATTCCCCCGTCTCCTGACATCATTGTAGCGCTTGGCGCAACGATGGGATGTCAGCTGATGAGACTGTGGCTATTTCCTCTCATGCCTGTTTAACCTACGCTGATTTGGGCGGGTTTCTCCCATCCCCATACAAAACAACTTCTCTGTCTTTGACTGCTCTTACAAGAAAGTCGGTCTCCTCGTCTGTAAACCGCTCTTGGCGTACGCCTGGTAAATCCGTCATAATAATAGCAACATGGAACTTGCGCCCTTGCGTTTAAAGGGAATGTTGGATAGCGTTCTGATTGGTTTATTTGACGTTACGCCCAAACCACACCTATGAATAATGAACCTACTTCAGACCAACCCCTTATTGATTTGCGCCCGGCGCAAGAGTTATTTCTCACGCCGGGAAAATAGCAACAGCGCCCAAGATCCGCCCACAAACTCACTTGCGCGTTGCGCTTCGCACTTGCGTTTCAGATCGTTAAAATAGGGCCCACAGTCTGGAGATGATGCACAGGTGCATCTATAACCTTTTTCACGATGTATTCTCATCAAATCAGAAATACAATAATTACAAGGTTTTTTATAGAAGACAATTTGAAAAAAGATGACTCCTCCCACATTACCATTGTGACATCATGTTAAAAGTACCAAAACCACAGCTGTTACCTGATTCTTGTTTTTGAGACCAAAGTCATATACAGTATAGATCCATATTGCTTATATTCAAGTGTTGCAATGGAAACAAAGCCTTTCAGAGTTGTAGGAAATTAACAGCTTCGATTAAAATCTTGGAGTTATCGGAGTCACCTCATAATTCTGATAGGATGTAAACACAGCATTATTACAGTCATAAACGTCATTCTTTACATTAATATTTTACGTATTTAGCGTAAAAACAATTCCGTACAAGGTATTTTTTGTGTGTGTTTTCTGGGATGGAAACCCATGACCTATTGCGGAGCTAACTCAACACTCTACAGATTGAGCTACAAAAACTCACGTCTCATCCAATCAGATTTTAGAACGCAAACTGAAAGCTTACAGGGTTCCCACGGGTCCTTGAAATCCTTGAAAGTTTGTGAATCTGGGGGATAAAATTCAAGGCCCTGGGAAGTTTTTGAAAATATACATACATAGATACAGGTGATTCAAAGTGCTTGAATCTATTTTATGCTTAAAATAAGTTTTCTGGAAAAAAATATTTCCTGTGTAGTGTAGGATAATATCATAAAAATTCTAGACTTTTTAAGCACACGTGCTAAACTGTTCGCTTTAAATGCTTATATCTTCTGTATGCAAATGTTGATTCATACTAAAATGCTTTTTTGCATAGTTGTGTTTGACACATGAAAACGTCTCCGGTTACGTATGTAACTGTTGTTCCCTGAGAAGGGAACGAGGCGCTGCGTCTCCCTTGCCATACTTCCTTCATCCCTGTAACGCCGTCTTTGGCAATATTTTACATAGCGATGTACTTCCTGGCTCCCACGTCACCCTGTCTTTGTTGTTAAGCTTCACCATTGGTTGAATTTGATATACACATTCAGACGCACTTACTAGTGGAGGCGTCCCCAAAGTGTCACCGCAGTGACGCAGCGCGAGTTCCCTCGAAAGGGAACTGTAGTCCCTGATAGCAACTTGTTAGCAACCATCTATTTAAAGACACAAGTGGGGGTATTACTCAGGGTTCCCACACCTTAGTTAACTTCAAATTCAAGGACCTTTCAAGGACTTTCCATGTCGTATACCCTCAAATTCAAGAACTAAATGTGGGGACACATTTCAAGTGAGCGCAAGGTTATATCGTGTTACCTTTTACGATACATTGTTACAGTTCCCTTTCGAGGGAACTCGCGCTGCGTCACTGTGGTGACACTTGGGGACGCCTCCAGGGGTAAGTGCGTCTGAATGTGTATATCAAATTCAACCAATGATGAGGCTTAACGATAAAGACAGGGTGAGGCGGGAGCCAGGAAGTATATCGCTATCTGAAATATTGCCAAAGACGGCGTTACAGGGACGCAGGAAGTATGGCAAGGAAGACGCAGCGTCTCATTCCCTTCTCAGGGAACAACAGTTACATACGTAACCCGAGACGTTTTCATGTGTCAAACACAACTATGCAAAAAAGCATTTTGGTATGAATCAACATTTGCATACAGAAGATATAAGCATTTAAAGCGAACAGTTTAGCACGTGTGCTTCAAAAGTCTAGAATTTTTATGATCTTATTATACACTACACAGGGAATAATATGGATTTTTTTCCAGAAAACTTCTTGCATAAAATAGATTCAAGCACTTTCACTGACCTGAATCTATGTATGTATATTTTCAAAAACTTCCCAGGGCCTTGAATTTTTTTCCCCCAGATTTTTACAAACTTTCAAGGACCCGTGGGAACCCTGATTACTGGTGTTTTTATGTCATAGAATAAAACGTGAAAATATCTTTTACCCCCAAGATGTTATTTAAGGAGTTTTCCCAAAACCCCATTTAAAAAACACATTGACTTCGGGACGATGAAACCAAAAGTGCTACAATGCTAACTCGCTTCTATGTTTTGCCTACAAAAATACGTCACCTCTGCGGCACACTATTTGTTATATTATTAGTTACTAGGAAAAAGTAATATTATTACTGTAATGTGTTACTAACGCTTAACTGCCCAACACTGGTAACAGTATTTTATTGCCTTAACCCAAAGTATACAATGTTTGTATGCTCATATAAATTAAGCATTGCTTCAATCTACTTGTAAATCATTCAAAAAGTTACATTATCTGTTCTGTGCCCAGTACACATAAGGCTGTAGGGATTACACCAATGCAAGAGAAGCCCGCAGACGTGTAGAGCCTCCAAAATTTCTCTAGCCATGAATGCCATTTGTAATATACAGTCAGTATTTTTTGTTAAAGATTCTCTGCACATTGTTGTTATTGCTGGTTATCAGATCTAAACCTCCAGGCTCATCTCACCGTGGTCCTTTAGTTCTCTGCCTGGATTTTCTGTGCCTGTGTTTTAAACCAGGTGAACCTTATTGCCTCTCACGCTCACAGGGCAAAGTCAGGGGCCTTAAATGTATAAAATATTATAATGTAATTCAAAAGTATGTGACCATTTAAAATGCATTTGCATGATGAAGTTTTTTTTTTACTTTGCCGCATTGCTGGACCAGTCGCCAACGGTTACTCTCATTCATGTCGCTGGAAATCGCAAGCTCTGCATTAAAATTAATAAGATTGTTTTGCTTCTAATGTGAACGAGGCATTAGGCACTGTATTATAAATGGGCCATGAGCAAAAATGTTTATTTATAACTTTGGTAAGTGTAAGTTTATGCTGTTGTTTAGTGTTATTGTCGAAGTTTCACTGTCAAAAAAAGATTAAGTACTTGTCCCAAGCTCCCACTTTAAAAAGGTGCTTATGGGTAAACATGTGTTACCATAATGTACCTTTGAGATATTAATATGCTATTTGGTACTAATATGAACTCTTTAGGTGCAAAAGTGTACATTTTAAAAGGGGTACCGCCCCAGTGACGGTTAGGGACCATTCTTTTGATAGTGTAATGCATTACCTATAATGTTAACATATGCTTACATAGACCTTTTGCGAGTCGACGTCACAGTTACGTCACGCGCGCATGTGGTGGCAGGAAAACAGTGGAAATGAATGAGACACGAGTGAAACGAACAATATAACTCACTAGAAAATGTTTTGTTGTGCTGTTGAGTGTCAGAATAGGAATGCCAAAATAGATGACCTTCATTTTTATAGTATACCGTCGTCGAAGACACCATTTGAAGATAAACGTAGGTGTTTATGGTTGCAATAAAAACCCTGAACCGGACAGACTGGAGTGATGAAATCATCTGAAAATCTTTTAATAATTAGAATAGAAAATAATTAGAGAAGATATCCGGTGTTCTGTCGAAGTCTGTTCCCTCTATGTGTTTCTTATAGCGTTTTCATCACGTTACGTTTTTAATTTATTTAGAAAGATTAAAGATTTGAATTAGTTCATAATATCAATAATATTACCATTTATTAAAGTTTTCGTAATTTTTTTCGTTTTCTATTACTTCTTCTTACCTTATATCTTAACCTATGTCTTCTTCCTGTTTGTTCTAAATTATGACGTTTACTAATAAATATATAAACATAGCACACACACACACACACACACACACACACACACACACACACACACACACACACACACACACACACACACACACATTCTGGTTTCCATGTTTTGTGGGGACATTCCATAGACGTAATGCATTTTATATCATACAAACTGTATATTCTATTCCCCTTACCTGCCCCTTTCCCTAACCCCAACCATCACAAAAACCTTTCTTGTACCTTAGATTTTCAATAAACATCATCTTGTTTGATTTATAAGCTTGTTTCCTCATGGGGACATCAAAATGTCCCCACAAGGTCACAAAAACACTGGTATTCCTATCTTTGTGGGGACAATTGGTCCCCACAACGTGATAATTACCAGGTACACACACACACACACACACACACACACACACACACACACACACACACACACACACACACACACACAAACGATGTAAAGTGTTAATAATATTTAAACAGGCCTATACAAATTAATTTGTATGTAAACATAATAGTTTTAGATCACACACGTAGGATAAAAATATAAGGAAGAAATTGAAAACAGGAAATGATTAAGTGTTTAATAAATGATATTATACAGAATACATGATAGTATTGCTCTTATAAGTACTTCAGCGATTCATACTGTAAAAATAATTGATTTACCAATAAAGAACAATACATATACATTACATACATGCAAGCATATCAGTAGCTAAGCCATTAAAACTTTTAATTTATTTAAAAAATAAACGTAACTTGGTGAAAACGTTTTAAGAAACATTACACTTAAGAGAAATATAGGGGAAACAGACTTCTACAGAACACCGGATCCTTAAAAATCACAGTTTAATGCTAAAACACTTCACACTTTCACTTTCTGCCACCAGTTGGGCTCCGCCCACAAAAAAACGTCATCTCTGTTTGCAAACACGCAAACGGTCTATACATAAAGCTTACATTTTACAAATTTATTTGTATATGCAGACACTAACAATAACCAAGATCAATACAGACTTTTAGTACATGCTGGGTTAATTTCAACCCAGTGCACTGGGTTGTAATTTAAAGGGGACATTTCACAAGACTTTTTTTGTCAAATAAATCTTTGGTGTCCCCAGAGTACATATGTGAAGTTTTAGCTCAAAATATCATATAATTTATTATAACATGTTAAAATTGTCACTTTGTAGGTGTACATAAAAATTCGCAGTTTTTGCGTGTGTCCTTTAACATGCAAATGAGCTGATTTCTGCGCACTTAATGACAGTGCTGTGGTTGGATAGTGCAGATTAAGTGGCAGTATTATCCCCTTCTGACATCACAAGGGGAGCCAAATTTCAATGACCTATTTTTTCACATGCTTGCAGAGAATGGTTTACCAAAACTAAGTTACTAGGTTGATCTTTTTTCACATTTGTTAGATTGATAGAAGCACTGGGGACCCAATTATAGCACTTATAGAAAAACGTCACATTTTATATGTCCCCTTTAACCTATGCTGAGTTGTTTCAAGTATTTATGTGAATAATATTATTGAATAATTATTAAAGAAATAATTAGTCTTATCCATTTAATATCATAATATTTGTGTTACGAAATCATAGACCTAAATCCTTTATTTTGGGGTTTACATTACATTTTAAATTCCAAATTGTGAAGGTGCTTTCAGACTTATGAACCCCACTTTATATCAGCAGCAGACGGATCCTCTCGAGCGACCCTTGCCTACATTATTCTGAACGTGCTTGCATGTTATTCACAGTGATTTGCTGCAGCAGATGAGTGCGTGTTTGAAATTTGAATCGAGCAAACACTGATTTTCACAATAGCATTAGATGTTTCAAATCAGCCAAGTGCTGACAGAAGCAATTCGGAGAAAAAACAAGCTCTAATGACTTCAGATAGATTTGTGCTCTTGAAAGCTTGCTCAGTTTTTTCTGAAATGTTAATAGCTTGATGTCTGACAGATCACTGCAATTACGGCTTAACTGATTTTCACTTGACTTTTGTTTGCTACTTGAAATCTGTGGCTTATTTCGCTGTGGTCCATGAAGAAAAGTACATGGTTGAATGTATCTCATAATTGGGACAATTTGGCAGCGTTTGGAATGTTTGTTCGTATAAAATAAGGCAAAGGCCTTAAATGAGAATTTGTGCACTCGCTAATCATTTATAAACCAAGGCAGTGACCAGAATTAGCAGATTAGCCAATATTTATGTCATCTGTAAAATTAAATTGAACAAATTGGACTGAAACGCCCCCGTAATTTCATTTCTCAAATCAATGCAGCTTATGTAAAGTTTGGTGTATTTTCCAAAGATATGATTAATGACCATTTAGTTTAAACCTGACATAGCTTTATTATATTGTATTTGTAAACCACAAAGGCTTTCTACATATAATTAAGTCTATGAAAAAAGGCAAATTGATTTATGTAGTTTGCATGCATGCTGCGGATGAAGGCTGCAATCGTGGATACGAACGAGTGGTTAACCGCTTTTGCTGCAAGCACTTTTGTCTGCTTTAATGGTTGTGCTTTTTACTTTCACAATAACAGCAACCAGCACCAGGAGAGATGCTGTATGAGCTTTTACCTGCATTTTTTATGAGCAGTTGTTAATGATTGACCAACATTATTCATTCAAAGTCAGCGATTGTGAAACGTGAATGCAAAAAAGCATTCATGCTAAACACAGTCGGTTTTGAGCTAATGTTAATTTTACTGGTTAGATAAATTAATTACTTCCAATTTGACGTTTTCAGCCAGGAATTGGTGATTTTTTGAAAAGAAGAATAATGGTTAGTTTATGTGCAGCATTCTCTTTAAAGTTTTTTTTTTTGTATTTGACACTAAAGCCCAGAGTGTACACTGTAAAAAATAAATTGTTGGCTCAATGAATTATTTTTTAGTAACTAGTTCCACAGAAATTTTACGTTCACTCAATTTCTGTCTCCAAAGTGTTACATGGATTGATGTTTTTTAGTTGGCCCAAATTTGACTCAAATATAAAAAAGTATGTTGGCTCAATTAGCTTTATAGTTCATTCAACTAAAATGTTTTAATCAGTTGAATCTTTAAAAACTTACAGCAAAGACTCTGTCAATTAAAATTTAAGTATTCACTCAATGTTTTATGTGTTACTTCAATTAATATTTATTATTTGGGATTTTTTTAATAACATTTTTAAATTATTTTTCAAATAATTTATGCTGGTGTTGTAAACAAAATAATTAACTTCAGTCACATAAAAACAAAAGCTTTTTATTCACTTAGTCACTTATCATACAGACTGAACATACAGAATTAAGTCTTTTTTAAATAGAGGGCATAAAACAGTCCAAAAAGCCTCCAAAGTCAGTCAGAACATCTCCAGGGCCATTTAGGAGACTTTCCTCAGCCAGTCCAAGCGGAGACTGTCTCGCTATATGTATCCTTCTGGTCTGCCCCTCACATCATCTCCGCTCTGGTTTGATAAACAGAGGAATATTAACACACACACATACATAAATAACATGTTTAATATAATAAAGCTTGACGGTGAAAGACTTTATTCCCTAAATAACGTTAATGTTAGGCCAAATTTCCCTCAGACATCACACATAATTAAACACTATTGGGCGGTTTTCTCGGACAGGGCTTTTCACTGACTAAAATAACTTACTGACATCTCTTAACATATGAGTGCTATTGTTTTGTCTCAAAATGCACGCCAGTATTATATTATATAAGGTTTGTTTGTAAAAATGTCCGAATTATAATAAAGACCGAGTTCTAAACTCTGTCCGGTAAACCAACCCTATATCCAGGCTTTTTATCTTAACTAAAATAGCTCCACTTTACTTCGGTCACATAACATAACACACTTCTAATATATCTTTACAAAAGTATAATTACAAAAACGTCGAGTATTTGCCTCTTTGCCAATTAATATATTCTAAAATTAACATTTAATTACAAACACTTACCTGACGTGAACTTGAGGAAACGGCTGACTTGTGTCCTTCCTTGTGTGAAACAGTAAGTGATACAGGTGTTGTTATATGTGCGGATTGATCTCAGATGAAATGCCCTGTAATCCAGATCCTTCCGAGTTAAAACATTTTAAATTCAAAATACACAGACGCACGCGCATACATACATACATACATACATGCACACGCGCGAGCACGCGCGCACGCACGCACACGGGTACACACACGGGTATATTTAGACGTTTTAAGATTGTTATGATATTGGGACTATTTCTCCACTCGCACCTTCAGCTCTGAAGTTCAAATTCGCAGGCAGTACGCAGCCCAGTTATAACAAATGTGAAAGATATGAAATATCATTCAACAGCGATATCATTTAAGTGCAATCCTAAAATATGATTTAAAACATACAGGTAAACCTTTTATTATTAAGTATGAGAAATTAAAATGAATTAAATCGCATGTTTAAACGCCACAGATATATCAGAGCCAGCAGTCGATTTCTGATGGGCTTGCCGAGGCGAGGCTGCGCTGGGCGGGGTGTGAGCGCTTAAGTGTCTGTGATTTTCTGGAGCTCATCTGGAGCTCTTCTCCGTCCGAAAGTGTCCGAGCACATTTTTAAATAGACGCGATCTTTATTAACCGACCGCATATTTAAACTTAAATCACATACGTTCACGCCTGAACAACTCTTAAAATTACATTTTGTTACCAAATAACAGTAATATTATGTGCATTTTTTGTCAGGAAACATAGCTGTCATAAGTCCACATATTGACCTGATTTGTCTTAATAAGTTCAGTCAATATAGCCATTCTGTATGTTGACTGAATGTGGAAATAACCATTCACCTAATGTTTTAAACACAGATTTATCTAGACTTAAAATAATATGTCTACTCAACTAAGCACAAACAAGAAAATTGGTTTAACTTATATATTTTTGCCCTTCCAACATTTCATTAATTGGATTTTTTACAGTGTAGTTTGAAGTTTTTTTTTTACATCTAGCGAATGTAAGCGCCCGTTCGAATGCTCAGCCATGCAAAGAATAGTTTATTCGACTCGTACATGTACACTAGGGTTGCCAAATTTCTCATTCTGAAATACGGGACAAAGTTTGGCATGTCGGAGCAGTGCGTATATGGTGTTGTATACAGTGTATTTAAGCCATTTGTCAAAATGATAGCTAATCTCCTAATTAAATATTAATTTATTATAAATTATAATTTATAACTTATGCCATGGGAACATACATGGTAGGTTTATTAATAGTTTGTTTATTTACAGCAGGTAGCCTATACTTTTAACACAGTAAGGCTACTTTTGAACCATTAAGTTAACTTTACCTGTCTAAAACAAAACACTTGTGACTTTCGCACTAAAGGTAAATAAAACGTTATCCCCATCATTTTAATCTTGAAACTAACATAGATTCTATAAGATGTGGTCGTCTTACAGGGTCAACATCAAAAACATAAATTAAAACACACTTACAGTATGTGAATCAGAAGCGCCAAAATGTCCCAGTAAAGTTGAAAATGATTAAATCCTTCAGATTTATGCATTTTAGGCAGGTCTGGATCAGCGATCTTTTCAGAATTGAGACCAAACTTTGTAATTATGCCGATCTTATACAAACAGCTAAGTAACGGACTATATAAAAAAGCAAACATAAAATCTTATTATTTGACCCTCTTAAACGTGTACTGAATGTGCTGGGGATCTCTGATTGTATAAAAGGTGTCGTGATCAACACTGCTGCTGTTTGTGGCTCCGCAAGGACTGACAGTGGATGACATCAAAGTACCGCAAGAGCATTTCAATAGTGGCTTCTGTAGGATTTCTCGAATCCCTCTCGCGGGATTTTGATGTTATTGTGATGTCGTTGTGCCGCCACATGAAGTCGAAGCCTGTTGTATCAGTCACTGGTTAGATCAAGCGTAGGCAAAAAACGGGACAAATAAATTAGGCTTAAAATAAGGGACGTCCCGGGACAGTTGGCAACCAAATGTTCGACACATACAGATTGCGACAAAATGCAATGCATCTCCCGGTCTGCATACTACATTCTCCTGCATGCGCATATGTGACATATGCATACAAAGTAATATTTTATTTCAGCTTTTATTTACATTCAAATGTATATTCATGTAACTTTAGTTTGATTTTAATTTATTTTTAATTTTTTTAGTTAATTTTAGTCAACTTAAACTTATTCCCGTTTTTGCTATAGGGTGACATTTCTGGACTTCCTTTTTTTAACTATTATTTTGGCCTATATTTTCTTTGATTTCAAATAACAGACATGTTTCAGTTATAGTTTTATTGATAATAACACTGCAAAAAATGACTTTCTTACATAGTATTTTTGTCTTGTTTTCAGTACAAATATCTAAAAATTCTTAAATCAAGAAGCATTTTGTCATGATTCTGCCATCTTGTACTTTGTTTAATCTAGTCTTGTGGCAGGATCATGACAGACCCATGTTTTGTGTGGGATCACGTGGTCTCAGTATTGGTTTTACTAGACCACGTGTTCCCTGTGTCTTGTCACTTTTTCTCCGCTCCCTTGTCATCCTCCTCTTTATGGTTTAACCCATGTCACCTGTTGTCCTCATTTCTCCCCTATTTAAGGTCCTTGTGTTTGTTGTTCTGTGCTTGTGTATTGTTGTCTCATGCCTGTGTATACTCTGTCTCAGTTAAGTATAGTGATATTCAGTGTTTTGTAGAAGAGTGTTCTATCAGTTTATTGGGAAGTGTATACCAGTTTAGTGTCTTAGCCTAGTCCTGTTTATTACTGTCGTATTAGTTTTCTGGTTTATGTTGTTTTGCTCCCTCGTGGGCCTTTGTTTTCTGTTTAATAAAGTGTTTGTGTTCATCATCCTCTGTCTGCACTTGGGTTCCTCCTCATATACCATAACACATTTTTTTTTTATTAGCTAAATGACTTAAGAAAATAAGTCTAGTTTTTAGACAAAAATATAAAATTGAAGTAAATTTGTGTTTAAAACAAGCAAACAAATCTGCCAATGGTGTAAAAAAATCTGGAATTGTTCTTGAATTAAGTGTTTAAGAAAAAGTTAACCATTTCATTATTTTTTTTCTTAGCCCATTGGCAGATTTTTTTGCTTGTTTTATGCACAAATTAACTTAAGACTTTTTTTTATCTAAAAACAAGACTTATTTTTTTTTGTTTATTTTGCTCTTCAAGAAAATGCATCATTATTTAAGAATTTTTAGATGTTTGTGCTTAATACAAGACAAAAATACTAAGAAAGTCTATTTTTGCAGATTATGAAATAAATTCACTGAGAAATTTAGAGGTAGTTGGTCACTTGGGTAGCGCAATATCAACCCTCAATTGGATTTTTTGACTCTTCCAGTTGGGAAATCACCAATCTGAAATGAGTCTATCAAATAGCTCGCCAGCCTAAACTGTGTACTTGAAAAAGACCTCTGTTGTTCCCATTCTAGTTCCCAATATCCTAACTTGTGTAAATTAATATTTAGAAAAAAAAAACATTAACCTTTATGGGTTGTTAAGGCCATTTTATTTTGTCTTAATTTGGCCACAACTTTCTCTGTGTTTCAGCATATGGAACGATTTTTGATGACAAATCTTATATTGACACATATTTTGAGAAATGGGTTGTTCGTGTACAAAAAAGCCACTAAATTAAACGGCTGTAAAAATGTATCTAACTTTTTTGCATAAATCTGTTAATCACCCTCAGTACTGATCAAAACTACCAAATGTTTACAAAATTTTTATGATTTTAACTCTTTAATTTCCAAGTTCATAAGTGGTGTCACTGATTTGGGGGAAAATACACAAAATGGCAGATTTTCAATATAAAAAGGGATTGTGGACTGGATTTTTTTACCTTTTCACAGTCTTGGACTTAACATTGGCAATTACATTAGTAAAAACATTGGCCTTGATGCATTTTTTTGTTTTTGTGCAGCATACCATTTTATTTTTTTCTCCCTAATTAGTTGTTCATGACTGTTTTGGACCATGACACCTTATTATCATGCATTCTTGATTGTTGGCGGCTTTTCCTTTTGCTAACAGGAAAAAGTTGTCATTTGTACTGTTGATCACCATGTGGCACCATTAACCCTTTAGTAGGCCTGTGCAAAAAACAGAGCTAAATTTCTGGCTTGTACATTGAGTTATTGAATTTGAACAACCCACAAGGGTTAAAACACTCTTAAAAACGCTTCTTCTTGCATCGTGTATGAGGAAATAAAGCAAGGTGGTCCAGCTTACAGTTAACGTTGTCATTGACAGACCTGCACCTGTTAGCTATGTGTATATTATCTGAATACACTTCTTCAACACAGGGATTTGAGATTTAAGGCACAGTCTCTGGTAGTACAATCCATCTCGGGTGCACGAAAGAACTTTCATTTTGAAATATGACACTCAAGTTACCTTGCATATTACAGCATGATTTATTGAGAAAGTCCAAGCATCATTTTTTTACAGGTTGTAATTACATAGCCATACTTTATTGAAAATTCTCATTCCCTTCTAACGCTTTATCATAGTTATGCTGGAATGTAGCACCTCTTGGTATATTTAAATTAGTAACCTGACACACCAGCAATGGAAGCAGAATAAATTTCTTCTTTTCTAGCAAATGTTACTTTTGCCAGCTTTGATAAAATTACAGTACTGGAAGTTTGCTAAAGCTGTGCTCATTCTTCTTTATGTTTGTGAGGGCTGTCTGCCTAATTTGTGTCCTTTAGAAGTCTACAAGCATGCTTTTACAAAGCACACTGCAAAAATGATTTTCCAAAAAAAAATCTTAGTATTTTTGTCTTGTTTTCAGTAAAAAATATCTTTAAAAAAATGTTAAATTAAGATACTTTTTCTTGATGAGCAAAACGACCCAAGAAAATAAGTCTAGTGTTTAGACCAAAAATATCACATTTAAGTAATTTTGTGCATGAAACAATCTTGAAAATAAACACTAAATTCAAGAAAAATTCAAGGAAAATTTGCTTACCCCATTGGCAGATTTTATTTGCTTGTTTTATGCACAAAATCACTTAAATTTGACATTTTTGGTCTAAAAACTAGACTTATATTATTGGGTCGTTTAGCTCATCAAGAAAAAGCATCTTAATTTTTAGATATTTTTACTGAAAACAAGACAAAAATACTAAGAATTTTTTTTTCTCAAAAATAATTTTTTGCAGTGCATGAAAATGTACATGTAAGATTTTATAACATTGCAATAGTCTGATGTGTGTGTCTCTCTCCTCCAAGTGTCATTTTAACATCACACTGTTTAAAATAAAGTAGTGATCACAGAATTTATATTTTTGGGTGTGCTTTTCATTAATATGAATTGGATATGGACTGATATGTGTGGTTTGGGATGAAGCATGTCAAAAAACACTGAAATTATTGAGTTATTGCATTTTTTTAACACTGTAGTGGCTCAAGGCAAAAAAAATGGGGTGCAAGAAAGTCTTCACGTTTATTTAACATCTTCTGTGGAGTTTGTCTAGACTTCATGCCTAGGATGTGTGCAAGCATATTTTTATGCCTGTGTGCTTGCATACATATATATTTTTATATTATTTTTGTCTCTAGTAGGACATACTGGTGGTCTCATGGTGGGTCTCATTAGAGCTTTCAGGCGTCATGTTGACCAGGTGATGAGTCCAAATATTTCCACCTGCTCTTGTGGGTCAGTGCTCAAGGCCAGGTGTAATTTGTAGACGGCATAGATAGAGAAGTTGGTACATGACTCAGAGGTGCATCACAGCCAGATTGTTTTCGACTGTTCATCCACACCTTAGGGTTATGGATGAGAATCTATTAACGTGATTTTAAACAAGTTGATTTATTTTTGTATCATTCTCTGATAAATGAGTCATTGTCTACTGGTTATTTTGTCTTTTATATTACACCCATGCAGATGTTCTAGCATTTAAAGAAACACGCCGACTTTTTGGGAATTAAGCTTATTCACCGTATCCCCCGGAGTCCATATATACCTTTTTCATCTCCGTGTGTGCCATAACTCTGTCTGACGCACCCACCGCTAGCTTAGCTTAGCACAGCGTGTACTATTTGTATAGTACATGCTGTGACTATACAAATCACAACATATAAATAGGAAAATGTTGGCATTATTTTGTCACTTATTGGGAGCAGTATACTAGCTGGAGCCATTTACTTCCAGCCTTTGTGCTCAGCTAGCCTAGCGGTGGGCACGTCAGACAGAGTTATGGAACGCACGGAGATGAAAAGGGTATTTATGGACTTATCTAACTCTGGAGGATACGGTGAATAAGCTTAAGACCCAAAAAGTTAGCATGTTCCTTTAATGTAATTTTTAACTATTGGTAAATGATTATGGTTGTCTCATCAAACAGTAAGTGAAATCACATGCTAACTTTCAACCTTGAAAATTTACATTAATGCATTTGGCAGACACTTTCATCTAAAGTGACTTATACAGTGCATTGAAAGCTTAACGTGTTTTATCAGTAAGTGTGAACCCATGACCTTTGTGTGGCTAATGCAATGCTCTACCAACTGAGCTACAGTAACACCGAACTAACAATAAGTAAATAATTGTGCTTAAAACATTTTTTAAATTAAACCTTTGACATTTATTCACCCAGACTTGTAAGCTGTTAATATTTCTTGGTAAATAAATAAAAAAATAGTACATAATTCAGAAATTAATTTTTGGGTGAACCATTCGTTTAAGAAAATAATATGTAAGAAATATAAATTTTTAATTCATCTTAAATAAGATATTCTTTAAGAATTTACCCTACGGATCGTTTTAACTCAAGGTTGGGTCAAATATTGGGGTTGTCCATATTTTAACAAATATTGAAACAACATATTGAAACAACCTATAATTTTGAGTGTATAAAGTTGATTTTTTACTACACTACACTACACAATTTTGGCAAAACCAACCTTTGGATTATAAATACTGTAAATGTATGCTGGGTTATTTTTATATATATATATATATATATATATATATAGATTTTTATAGATTTTATATGATATATACATTTTAAAAATTATACATAAACAACATTTTTCTTAAATGTATTAATACATTTATTAAATGTATGTATGCATTTATATATACATAATAATTAAACACAATTAACACACAAATATATTATGCAAACGCAAACTTTTATTTTGTATGCGATTAATCGCGATTAATCTTTTGACAGCCCTAGTTTATATATATACCAACAGTTGGTTCTGTACAATATTTACCTAACCATGGGTTTAGTCAATTTAGTTGATGATTTTCTGGTTTATCTGTTTTCAGTTTTCAGGGCTTTATTTGCTGTCATTCTTCATCATTATGCTGGGACTGGTCCTCTACTCTTCTTCCTCCACCTACGTGGCACAGGATCCCCGTGTTTACAAACAGTTTCGCAACACAGGAAATGCTATTACAGACACGCCCCCAGTGGGACCCCTTGAGCCTTCCGTGACCTATACGAGCCTGGGTCAGGAAATGGAAGATGAGCCTCGTATACGGTTAGCCTGAAGTGGGCGGGGCTTCTTCGATCCAACTATCCACTGCCCGGCTGCAGTCTGTAGAAAATGCTAATGATCACTGAATGATGTAATCAACCACGTAGCAATCGAGTACACTGTGATCATGAACTGTGAATACTGTAGGTAGCAGTGACTTCTGTATATCTGAGTTATCAGATCCATCGTGTATAGAGATATCGTCCCGACCCACGAACAAGTTAAGTGTTTAGAAGGATTTGTGCTGAATGTTCGTCCAAATATTCGATTGTGACTGTTTTATTTTCTTACTTGAGCATTAAGGGTTCATTGTAAAAGTTTGACATGGTTTGCATTACTACTGTTTCATTATGTCTGAGTTTTAAATGATGACGACGTCTCTGGAAAATTGCATTTTGAGTTTTAAAATGCTGATTTGAGCCAGTGCCTTGCTATGTAATATTATTGTGGGTTACATTAGCCAATGAAAAATCATAACTTCTAAAATAACGTCATCAGTATTGGACATTGTGTCATGATTACATATTGTATTATCTGCTCAAAATTAGTTTCATAAGTCAAAAATACAAAAATCTCTGCATATGATTTTTTACATTTACCTGTAATATCGTATTGTTTTTTTTATTTGTCATATTGTTCGTTGAAATTCTGCCAAGAAGGGTACCTTCATTTGTATTAAATATAAAGGCCTGTTTAATAGCCTATATTAATTGTAAACTTGTAAAAATTGTACTACACTTGTCCTTTTATTTTATAAAACTTATCAATTATTATGTTTCAGTCTTAATTATTATTTTATTTCTATCAATTCCAGTATACATGTGTAAAGTTATTCATATCTGAATATTGTTTGCTCTATTTTTTTCTTTCGTGTTTAAATATCAGAAATTCTTAATGTGTTGACTTGCCTAAAATAAAATATATTTGTCTTAAACTCAAAAAAGAATGGCCATAAAAATATATTCACCTCACAGTGTTGTTTGTTAATGCATCATAATCTCACCTAATACACTTTGGTAATGACGATCAATATAATTTCACTTTTAAATTCAATATTTATTGAAACGTGAACTTCTTTTGTCTCTGTCAGTGTTTTGGATTCTTTTGTAAAGACCCCAAATATTTGATAAAATATTCCTCTGTTGAGTGTGTTTATAAATACCTATTCACTAAGTATTTTGGTGAAGAATATATTTGGTAGTCTGTGGTAAGTTGTGGTAGGCAACAATCTTGTAATTTACATTCAAATGTAAATTAAAAGGCAGAGTAGAATAAATTACCAAACTACATTGCTAATAAGAAAAGCATTTGCTGCCATCACTGCTGGGAAATAAATCAGGAGCGAGTGTTTGGCTCATGAATATTTATTTATTAATGTACAAGTTGGCCTACATGATTGGATTGGCAAATTAAAGACTTGTCTTATGAATGTTAATGAAGTTGCGTGCGTTACTTCAGTTGAGTTGCCAAGCAATGCGCGCCACACAACTGACAGACATCAAAGTACCGCGAGATCGGATCTGCCCCGCATGATCTGAATTGCTCTCGCGAAACTTTGATGTCATACGCGTGTCAGTCTGCACAGCGCTGCATGTAATCCAACACGCCTCTTGACCTCTCAGGTGGTTTCTTCGTAACCTTTAACCTTTTTAACACCCGCGAGTTGGCTAGTAGCGAGGCGGCGACACCTGCACAGGTATGGCGGACCTCAGTGCGACCTGGGAGCGAGAGTTGTTGGAACAATTCTCCGGCCTGACCGCTGCCACAGACGAAGAGACTGCGGCTGAAGTTTCTACGGAAAATAGCGACAATAATACGGGTTTATTACATTTAAGCGACGAAGTTCTGCTTGTAATATTGAGAAATTTGGAGCCCATGTCCCTGCTCAGGCTCGGCAGCACTTGCAGTATATTGTTCCGAATTTGTTCCTGCAACTCTCTGTGGACCCGACACTTCCAGGTAAAATTGCATCTATTTTTACCTGATATGTTTTTAATAATGTATAATTGAAAGCCTATTTTTACCTTTTTGCATAAAGAGTTTAATACAGTCTTACTTAACATTAAAATCCTATTTCTTTAATTCTATTAGTTTAGGGGTTTCGCATTTAAATTCTTTAAATATTGATTTTCATTATTTTAATGCTGTAGTTAAATTTATCTTGTTTGGGTACAACTTTGGCTAAAACGTAAAACGTGCATTTTTACATTTTAGTTTAAAATAATTAGTGTTTTTTTAAGACTTTTTTTTCGATAAAGGCTGTATAGAAAAATATTTTAACAGTAGACACACATGCGAAAATCTTTAATTTTAAACAACGTAAGTTTGTGCAATCCGCGCGCACATGCGTTAACTTGCCGCGCCAAAATGTATTACAACAGTCGCGTGTAACACTTGTAATCAGGGCATGAAATTAACACCCGACCACACGCCAAATGCGGGTGGATTTTGCAATTGGCGGGTAACACTGTCAATCTACCAGCCACATTGGCGGGTAGCCAATGCGAATCAGTGATGCGCGGGTCATTGTAGAAACAACCCACTCCCGACCGACATTTTCAACTAACCCGCCCACAATTGTTCAAAGTAGTTTTTAAACTCGACCGACTGACCGCGGCCTGAATATCATTAAAATATTTTTGGATGACTCGTAACCGGCACCCGCTCATTTCTTATCAACCTGCGCATATCACTGATGCAAATGGAGTGATTCATTGAGAGGATGCGACTGCTGTTTCACAACATTCATGCGATTGGAAAGAAGATGAGGCACTTCTCTGACTACGTTTGGATGTGCGAGTAAGTATTAAATTGTTGGTGAGATGGGATGAGAATGCAATGCTGACATAGACTACAGTACAATCGCAGTTGCACAGATGTGTAGTGCTGCTGTGACGGATCAGAACTCTTGATGTGTAAACTTTAGAGAGAGTTGCGCTACTATGCCTTATACTGTAGTACATTAACATACATTTTGCGAATATAGTAATGAAAAACAACGTATGTGCGGCGTTTATGTGCGCAGTTTGTGCCCCCTCTTTCTCTGTGTGCGTGCGCGGGTTTAAGGGGACTCAATAGGGCACATCGGAGAGACGTTCCTAAAAGCATGCATACATAAAATCTTTCTGCTCTTGACAGGGCACATATAAACAAAATGAACTCAACAGTATTCATTTTCTAATAAAACATTTCTTTATGTCTTAAGTGTAGGTATAGAGTGTCAAAAACCAGTCTGTGCTGGTCTTAAAGAGACAGTAACCTCAATTAACCTACTTAAGTCTGTGTCATTAATGTTAATCAAACAACCTAAGACAAAGAGAAATTCACGTTTGTAGCTCTGAAAAAAATTATATTTAATTCATACAATAAAGACAGTGTTATAATTCACTATTCAGGCAAAAAAAAAACTGGCTGGTAAAAAGTCTCTGTGGCAGGTGGATTTCTAAATCCACCTGCCACAGTGGCTGGTGGTCAAAAAAGTTAACTTCAGGCCCTGCTTGTAATCTATGTCCACAGGACTCGTTTGGGGTCAGTCTGTCATATGCTCACGCCAGGTGTCCCTTATCCGCCAAAATCGCCTTCCGCTTGGTTTTCATGTGGAGATCTCTCTTCAGAAACGTCCACTGTAACCGCGCGCTTCAGGAGAAACTCTTCATAGAGATTCCGCTCGCGCCTCACCGATACTGGATCCAGTGGCTCGTTCTGGAGGAGAGCGTTCCCCTGCCATCGGTAACACTTCCTTGCGTCGATGTGGAGAAACTGTGGGGCATCAACAAAGATCTCTTCCTGGACAAACTACAAGGTGCTCATGTTTCAAAACAATAGAAATCTCATTCAAGTGGTTTTAAGGGAGTTGTATTGGTTTTAATGGAAACTAATGATCTGTATGGGTCTCTACTGGTAATGTGTGGTGTTCTGAACAAATAAAACCCAATTCTAAGACCTATATTACCCTATATACAAGAATTGTTTATAGTTTTAAACTAGTATTTATAATGGAAGCCATTAGAATTTGTTTTTCAGCAGGGTAACTAATAAATTGTATTCCAAACTAGTATAATGTATTTAATGCACTGCAAGTAGCTTCCCAGCAAAAACAAAACGTTTTCCAAATGTAAGTATTTGGTTGCTGTTGGTTTTTTTTCTCTTGAACAATAAGAACTTTCCTGGCTAACCAAAAACCTTGAAGACCTTTCTAGGAACCAAAAACGAACATTCACAAAATGTACTGTGAACCAAATATTGTTAGCTTGGTATGAATAAAAGCATCTGCAAAATTTCTTAATGCATGTTAAGCTTGAATGACTTTATTCTCGTTTTTACAGAGAAAACCGAAGATTGTGATAGCCTCAAGTTTGAATGGAAAGAACTCTATCATCTGGCATTGAAGCATCATGGTAGCATCACGCTGGTGTTTCTGCATGTTCTCAGCCAACACCAGGATAATGGTGAGGAAAAACTATATTTTTCATCTTCAGTAAAATATTCAATAAAGCATTAAATTCACTTTAAATTCAGATGAGAGGTGGCCAGAAATTAACATTGTATGTAGGGACCATAACTAAAAAATATAATACTGTCTAATTTTGTACTGTAGCATCTTCAAAAATCATTCTTTGCCTACATTGCAACTGTACATTTTGGGCATTCAATCAATTTAAATGGTAATAAAAGTTGCAATGCATGTGGGACACATTTTGGATACAAAATTACAAAGTTTTTGTATCCAACTGTATGCAATAAGCCTGAGCCTTTTGGTCCCTTAAAGGTGGTTCACAGCTGTTCCGTGCACTAAAGGCTGTTTGCATCACGCGGCTCCAAAAACTTAATTCGGTGCTGCCCACTGTGTTGAGTGAGCTGCGCCTCGTGAAGTGATTTTTAAAACTGCTTCGCACAACAGGTGGCCAACCTTAAAGGAATTCAGGAATTCCACTTTCGTGAAAGAAATTCCCCATGGCCTTAATACACTGCAAACTTTTGAGAGTGACAACCGCATTTAACTGCATCCCGAAAATGTGATGATTGACAAGAGCTAACCATAGCAACGTTTTGCTGTCTCGCATGCTTATCACTCACATCTTTGACCAAAATAATTTAACAGCATTGTTTTGCAATAAACCTCCGTCTTGGCGTTGTGTATTGTACCCATTTGTGAGGGTGCTCCACAGTCTTGCAGGTTTGCCAGCTCCTTGTCTTTTTTGTACTTGCTTACTGTTATATGCACTTATGGCTTTTGTCTGAAGTTTTTGGTATTATTAAAGTTTGAAGATGCCGGTCCCAATATTTTGATCTTTTGAGTGTAAGCATTTGGATTTATTTCTGTTTATTGTTGGATTTTCTTGTTCGCTTTTTTGAGCAAGATCTGGCAACACTAGTCAGCCGACGCTCGTGCCTCTATCATTTTCTGCACCATGCATACAGAAGACTTTTTTTCCCCTTCTAGGCATTTATATTTTCTGAAGAGAGTCCTGTCATGTCCATGATGCATTTAAACACTTTATTAACTACTAGTTGTTCAGTTCGCTTATGTACATTATGCAGAGTTTCTGTAAATTCGGTTGTCACTAGATGCATTTTGCGGGAGTAAATTCAGTTGTAGAATGTGGTTGTCAGTCCCGTAAGTTGCTGAACTGTGTGTGTACAGAACAGGATTAAGCACTAAAAGGTGAAGTGACAACTGAATTTATATGCAGTGTTTACGGACCTATTATTCCAAATGCAACCGCGTCGGAACGTTTCCCTTTCTTATATAAGGTCGCACTAGTGTGTCATGCGGCTAGTGCAAGACGAGAAGTTACGGTTTAAAAGTACAAATGTATTTATTTTTTTGCGAAAATGATGATCGTTTTGCTAGATAATACCCTTATGTCTCAGTTGGGATCATTTAGAGCTCTTTGAAGCTGATGATTGAGGTCCTCTGAAGTTCATTATATGGAGAAAAATCTTGGAATGTTTTCCTCAAAAAACGTTTAAATTAGTTAAGGAATAATTGACAACGGCTGTTGAATTATTTGAAACTAATGCACTCCCAAAGTGGTAATGCGGCACGACGCAAAGCAATTACCACAAACATTGCTTTGGTAGTTATTTTAAGACATTTGACAAGTTAGGTGTGCGTTTTACAGAAAAATAACCAACACCCGTGGAACATCAACTAATCAGAATAAAGCATTTAACTGCACTGTGGTATAATTGGTCCTAATCCTCTGTAAGTGTTGATGGATTGAATCCAGTCAACAAGAGTTCATTCTCTGCCCTTTTCAGCAATTCACTTTAGACTCTGAAAAAAGCACCCAAACTCTGGGTTGAAAGGAACCAACCGTGTATTGTCCTTTTATTTCGTCCTAACCGAAAGGACATCATGATGTCTGGATATTATCCCTGGTCTGGTTGACCTTTCAGATGTCTTTGCTGTGTGCTTTTCCTATTGCCCTCCAAGTAATGGAGTGTTTGAAGAAAAGTGTGCTATCCAGTGGTTTTTTTTTTTTTAGCTATTGGTCACACTAAAGTTCAGTAATTGGCTGTTGGTTGAAGAGTTTGGATGTGACGTCTGGGTTCTGAACGATGTGATGTGCCTGTAGTGCTGAACTATGACTCACTTGGTATTTCCTATCTGATTTAATGCTTATTTAATACACCACCTATTACAGGCCTGTGTCTATATTGCTTGGCATATCTTGGTATACACAATATTAAATGAACAAATCACATCACCATTGATGCCTTTTTATAACAGCAGATAACATTGGTCAATTGAAAAGCTGTCATTAAAGGGATAGTTCGGCCAAAAACGATATTAAACCCATGATTTACTCACCCCCAAGCTGTCTGAGTTGCATATGTCCATCGTTTTTCAGACAAACATATTTTCGGATATTTAAGAAAATGTTTTAGATCTTTCAGTTGATTAAATGTAATGTTACGGGGTCCACGACCTTCAAGTCCAAAATAAGGGCGTCCATCATTCCCAAAATAAATCCAAACGGCTCCAGGATGATAAACAAAGGTCTTCTGAGTGTAATCCGTGCGGTGTTGTTGTAGAAATATCCATATTTAAAACTTTATTAACGAAAATAAATACCTTCCTGTAGCGCCGCCATCTTAAACTCCTCTGTATTCAGGAGAGAGTATTAGCGTAGTGTACGCACTTTTCTTAGTGACGTATGACAAATTCGGAGGGCGGGGGCACAGAGCAGCAGCAGAGTAGCCTCCGTAGGCTGCGTAAGCTCTCATCCTGAATGCGGACGCTACTAAGATGGCAGCTCTACCGGAAGGTAATTATTTTAGTTAAAGTTTTAAATATGGATATTTCTACAACAACCCGCGCGGATTACCCTCAGAAGACCTTTGTTTATCATCCTGGAGCCGTTTGGATTTAATTTGTGAAGGATGGACGCACTTTTTTTTGGACTTGAAGGTCGTGGACCCCGTAACGTTACATTTAATCAACTGAAAGATCTAAAACATTTTCTAAAATATCAGAAAATGTGTTTGTCTGAAAAACGATGGACATATGCAACTCGGACAGCTTGGGGGTGAGTAAATCATGGGTTTAATATCATTTTGGCCGAACTATCCCTTTAATGCATTCGTTTTTTGTTGACATTTAGAAAATGCAGCAAAAGTTTTGCTCATCTTAAATGAAAATGCAGCTACTGTTTCTCGTATTTGTCTTGTTTCTGTCTTTTGCTACCTTTTAGACCACACAGAGCTGGAGTCCATGTACCATCAGTACGTCCAATGCAGGTTCCAGTGGCTCTTCACTTACTGGCTGTTTCGTCAGCCAGCGCCGTACAACAAGCAGCTGCGATCCATTTTCCTCCAGTGGAAGAAACACAGCAAGAGTAAGGTGGCTACCTGGGGAGAGACTCTTTGTGATGTGAGATATCTGGCATCTCTCCATCCCATCACCAGCGACTACTGGAGAGGCAGATTGGCCGGCGGAGACGAGAGTTTGGGTAGGTTATGGGATTGGGCTCTGAAGAATCATCTTGATGTTGAAAACCTTGATTTTGGTTTTATTTTGCATTCGGTTCTCCCTTGAGAAATGTATACTAGCTTTTCTTATGGAGAAAGTTTCTGCCTGTCTTCAGGCCCTGGGAATATCTGTGTCTCTTGTTCTTACTCGACTCATTTCTTTCCATCAGGGATTCAGACTGTTGAAAACTACTTCTCCATGTGCAAGTCGCTCGTGGCTTGGATCTTGGGTCGTGACTGGGGCCGACTGAAACGAAGGAAGGTACAGAGTTACTAGGTTATCATACAAAAGCAGATATGAGTTAATTACTTTTTTCTTTAGGATAAAATCTTTAATCCCTGTAGGGCATTGTTGTGTGTTTGAATAAATCTGGCACGTTTCTTTCCTTTTTCATTTTCTTCACTCGTGATTGGTGCCGATATCTCTCTTCTCCACCTCAAGTTTTCCAAATAAGTTCCTCTGAAGATGTGATCTTAAATATTGCTGCATTGTTCTGATTTCTCATTTCATTAGCCAGTGCAAATGATTTCACAGGTCACAGCTTGAGCAGACGCTCCTATCTAATGGCTGTCTAAATGGATTATAGACGTATCCGTGCATGTCCCACTAAATCACACGCGTGCAAGTGCAGGCTCTCCTAAGATTGTACGCCATCTTGCAACACACAGGAGCGTCCAAGGACGCAAACAAGGTCCAGCGAGACCTTAATTGACTTATTTTTATCCTTAGCAAACCTAATGGCTTGGGTTTGTGGTGCACTTTCCATAGCCAACATGCTGCATTATAGTATGAATGGCTTTTGCAGTATTAGCATTGATCTGGAATGGTTAATAACCGCAGCAACATGTCACGCAGCATACAAAACCTATTTTGATTGCGGTTGCACCTCTGATGTACGAATATGCAAATTTAGGCCTGCTCCCCGATGTGCATGCACTTGGTTGGAAGCAAGGGCATACAGAATATTCAGTGTCCTTATTTGGCACACGCTCGACGTGCGCTAACAACGTGTTGTGTTGTTGGCAGGTTTATGAAGACACGCTGGAGGGTGTTTATCTTTTGCTGAGACGAGAGATGCAGGAGAAACTCGTCGACCGCGAACGCTTCTGGCAGGTGGCCAAAATCCAGATGACCCGCGTCTGCACACTGGAGGAGACGGCCGTGAATTACGTCAACTGGAAAATGATTGAGACTCTCCCTTATTACAAGTGAGTTCTGCTTTGGTCTGCTTGTTTTACATTTATGCATTTGGCATAACAAGGAATACATTTTATAAGTGGGTCAGTGACAAAAACGGTTTGGCAAGATGAGAAATTCTGATTTTTTTTAAACTTGTTTTAAAAGCATGCATCAGGATTATTTCAATGCACAGTGTATTTGTTAATTTTATGCAATAAAAATGACCTTTGCACCATTTTTATGAAAGTTAAAACTGAGTGGACCTGTAAATGTCAAATGGCGTAACCGCAAATTGTGCCAAAGAATGAGAAATATAAAAAAATGTATCCACCTTGATGGCATGTAAGCGTAATCATGAAAAAAAAATTAGTTATTTCTAAATGTAAATTTTAATGCGTTTTTGTAATATTTGTCCTGACATATGCTGAAAACAGCTCCGTTTCTAAATAATCTTTGACAAATGATGTAAAAATGTATGCAAAAAAAAATCGTTACTCTAAACTAGATTATATTTTATTCCACTTTTTTTTTTAATGAATATATTTATATTGTAATTAAAAAAAATACTAGTTACACCAATTGACACAGACCAGTAACACCACATTGACATTTTTGCAATTATCCCCAAATATTCTTTCAAAATAAAACCAGAAATTTGAGACTTGGTCCTCAAAAAAGAGAATGTATGTGAGTAATCTGCAATTTATTTTGAAATTTTAACCATTTTATATTTAATTTATCCATACAGACACAAAATAATTAACGTCACGTCATTGACCCAAGTGTGTGTTGTTCACTGGGGAGCGAACCCATGACCTTGCGTTGGTAACTGCAGGAATACTCCCTATTGTCTGTTCGCTTTCATGGATATCCAGAATTAGGATTGCAATGCTTGCCATATACCAATAGCCACTTTTTTGTGGTGTCCAAAGGAACCTCTAATTTTTCCGGATTACTACTGAAGCCATAAATTGATGCGGTGTCATTTAAATCGCAGTCACTTTTGATAAAACCAAGTAAGGAAGAGCTTGAGCTTTACTAGTGCTTGGCTTTCAGACTTTGCTTTGAAGCCCAGAGAATGTGCAGGGTAGAGATGTGGGTACCACTGACAGCTTCAAACAAACATCCTGCAGTAACTGATGGGGTGAGATCCGCACCACATCGATGACATCTTTGAAGTGTCGGGTGACTGAACTCAAAAAGCATGCCCTGAACTCCGCTCTAAAGTCAGCCTGAATTCACTGTCTATCCAGTATTAGGGCTGTCAAATTAAGATTTGAATTTCATATATTTTTCGAATGTAAAAAATAAATGCATATTCGAATGTAAAACTGGGCATTCGAATTTTATGTGTATCGAACGCTCATGGGTGATTCTCACAAAATCCAGATTTTTAAAGCTCCACTGTGTAGGATCTACTCCCATCTAGCGGTGAAAGTCTATATGACAAGCAACTGAATATTACTTTCTAGCCCCCCCCATTCGGAACGCGTTTTAACTCGTACGGTGGCCCGGCCGTGTCATGCCAAGGTTAACATGGCTTCCAGTAGCTACAAAGCAAAAGCAATGAGAAAAAAATGAACAATTTGCAATGTCCTTTGCCTGTGATCCATCAAAGCACACAGATTTATGTTTAACATGAAAAAAGTATGATTGTCATGATATGTCCGCTTAAAATCACATACAAAAAGCAACCATGATGGGTTTAAATGGACGCGAACTAATATTATGTCAAAGTACAATGCTTATGTTTTAAGTAAACGTTACATGTCTGTGTATATGTAAGAGCTTTCTCTCATATTGGTGAAAAAAGATCGCGCAACTTTCACAAGCTTGTAAAATGAAATGAAAGACGCGCAGATCAGACGCTTTTATCAGAGTATTATGTCAGACATTATGTCAGAGTACAATGCTTATGTTTTATGTAAACGTTACATGTCCGTGTATATGTAAGAGCTTTCTCTCATATTGGTGAAAAAAGATCGTGCAACTTTCACACACTTGTAAAATGAAACGAAAGACGCGCAGATCAGACGCTTTTATCAATGAAAAGCTAAAAACAGGGCTGTCACCGTGTGTTTGTGCTAGAGGTCAGAAAAGATGAAAAACATTGATCTCAGTACCTCAGATTACATAAATGGGCGGAGAGACGGCGTGTGTCTGTTGAACACATTAAACCACATGCATGTTTACACTAACAAGTGTTATGCATAATCATGCTAAAGTTAGCCAAGGAACTATAAAACTTCAAGTTTACAACATGGACTGTATAGATGTAAACGAATATGCTGAATTACCTGTGGAGAAGATATAAAGTGCAACTTCAGTGTCCCTTGAGCCCCATCTTGGAAAACTAACTCCAATAGTGACTTTGGTCTTGATGTTTTTCCTGTCACGTTGTCGTTTAAAATCCCCGTTTCGCTTCCTTGGCGACTTGTTTTAATGTCCTCGAGAATATGTCTTCAACAGGCTTTCAAATCAAAGCATTAGATCGCAGGTTCATCACGGTTTGCAGCTGTCGCAGCCGAAGGATTCAGCTACGCAGGTCGTAGGCTGCATACGTCATCAAGCCTGGTTTATTTAAATCAACTGAGCATTACATTCGCAAGTCATACGCATATTACATAAATTTACAATTAACTAAGAATAATTGTCAGCTTTATAATTGTTAATATTCTGAAATAAGACTGTCTTGATGACGTATACCGCCTACACATGCAACCTCCGGAGGCTTCAGCTATCGGCCAGCGTGAGTGTAGAGTGAAAGCGCGAAAGGCGGAGCTTGAATTTCAGGAATGTCCCTCGTCGGCGAATGTATTTCAAAGATGGAGGCACAACATGGATTCAGCCAGAGAGCGCTTCGACGGTATGCATTTTAAATAGCAGATTCTACACTTACGAGAATACTTTGATTAGTGGGGTGGAAGTAATTATACATGAATGAGCACATACTTTTGAAAGAAAACATGGGTTTTTGTTAAGAATTAACTCAATAAAGTACACAGTAGAGCTTTAAAAAATTTTTTTAAAAATGCAATTTTTTTTTTTAACACAAGATTAAGGTCTAAACTTGCATAATCATTATTTTTTGAGGATTTCAAAAATATTTCCTATAGAATTATTTACTTTTAAGATTTTCATAATAAAGTTACCACAACATGATATTGCATTAAATATATGCATTTACAAATTCATGTTTCGGTAATGAGAACTAAAAGTTGTCTAGGTACTATGACAAACAAAATGTAAACTTTTATCTGGAGAGAAAAAATAAGAGCTGCTTACCTGGCAGTCATCTTGAGTGTCAGTAAAAATTTTTTTTTTTTTTTTTTTTGAAAATGTTAGTTCCTTGAGGGCTTAAACAAAGAATGAAAATTGTTATGGAGGATGAGAAAATTGGTCGTGGACACATTTATATTCCTTATTATTAGGGATGTCCCGATCCGGGGCCGATTTCCGATCACGTGGTTTCAGACTCGATCGGAATCGGATGTTACCTTCCGATCAGGACTCTGATACATATGCAGAGTTTAAATTGGCCCAGGACCGCACACATACTGAAGGTCTCGCTCTGCTCCGCGACAGTGTATGCGCTGCGCTGGTGCGTGTGAAGTGACGCGAATAATGATGTGTTTTCATTCATAGGCTTCACACACCCGTGCATGAATGACAAAACCGGGTTTTTTTTTTTGGGTAGCCTTTATGCCTAGAATTAGTCAAGGAGGTTGAGTCTAATAACTTCCTTCAAAGTTTGATCAATAGTGCATAATGACATGTGCAACAAATGCGTATAGGGTGTCAGACTCATAGATTTGCATAATTTAAAGTTCAGGTTTTAAAGTTTGGGTCAACCTGTGGCACAGCTTCAAAGCTGAAACTTTATAAAATCCTATCAGAGGTCCAAAATGTCATTGAAACACACCAGTGGCTTTGCTGTCATCAGGATAAAAAACATGTTACCCCTCGAACCCTCCCTCCTAACAGAGCGTCCCCACAAAACAAACCCCAATTTAACTCCTGAACATATATACTATATTCTCATTCTTTTTTTAACACATCTATAGTTATGCGCTGGCACAGAGCTAGACTCTTTTGATGGCAATGTGTGCGGCATGACTTAAGGAACATCCTGGGTCTGTTTTTTCGCTCTTAAAGCGGATAAAGTTTGAGAACCACTGATCTAATTTTTTAAGGAGGGTCTGCTTTATTAACTGCTTTTTGTTCGCTCCGCGTAAGCTAAATGTTGCGTTTTGTACTTTTTTTTACTCTTGTATATATTTCTACATTTTCGACCAAGGAAAGCACCGGATATAATTTAAGTTGTGGATTGTATTTAAGCTTTTTATAAAATGATGACAAAATCGAAAGCGACTAATAATTATCTCTCAAGCATAATTTAGCCTAAATAATAATTCATTCGTTTTCATACTTTATAAATGCACGTTAATTTATCCACTAATATATTATTGAAATGCCCTTAATATGAATTGCCTTTTGTATTGCAAAATTTAATTTAATAAATTTAATTTCAATAAAACTCGTTTACCAAAAAATATGCGGTACCTGATTTGTTATATTATTGAGCCGTTGTGCTGCGCCCTCTTGTGGGCTTAAGTTTTTTTTCTCCAAGATAAAGTTGGTCTTTATAATTCAAATATTATTTTTCAAGTATGAAATTCGAATGAATTTTTTCAGCCATTTTGTCAGCCCTCTCCAGTATACAGGGATAACCAAATGTTCAAAGCCAAGCTATTTAAGCTTTTGTCCGTGCATTTGGAGAAACAAGCTAAAAGGGTGTTGAATAATTGTAAAACCAGTACTGTGAAATTGTTTAATTGTTGATACCAAAGCAAACATTAAAATTCTGTATACTATAAAGCACTATAAAGGAGATTTATTTTAGGAAAGCAATACAAAAGAGTTACTAAACATTTCACCTATGTTAATAAAAAAAAACATAATTTCACTCACCTGTAGCCTTTAGCCACTTTTTTGGGATTCTATACATGCAAATAACAAGTTTTTTTGTTCTTCAGACTGTATCTGGTGTCAGGAAATGCCGTCTATCTGGATCACGTGCAAGGTTTCTTGCGGAGAAAGCGGCTTATTCGTGACTGGATTTACCTGGATGAGAATACCTGGGCCAGACAGATACTACCTGACCAACTCTACACGCTGCTGGAGTTTGACACAAAGATCTCTCAAGGTGACTTCACTTAATCCACTGACAACATACAGGCCTGTTTTATATGAATCTAAACCAAGCAACTCATTAGATGGGTCCAACGGCTTGTATTGACATTCTTACAAAGCCAAGCTTAATTTAGCATAGGGATAAGTAAGACCCTTAGGTCTTATCTGCTGTCTTTGGCGTATTACTGTTTTCATTAGATTTGCTCATTAACATCTAACATCATCTGGTGCTGTCTTGCCAAACTTCCTTGTTTCTGTGTTTATTCAGCAGATTCAAACTTTTTAATCTTCAGTCCCCTGTGTCTAGGCTTGCTTACTCCCATAGCATTTGCGCATTCATTGTTCCTAGCATAGCGATTACATGCATTGTGTAAGTCCTGAAATGGCCAGCTACCAGAGATGGGAAGTAACACAGTACAAATACTTCATTACTGTACTTTAGTAGATATTTCTGGTATCTGTACTTTTACTTCGCTATTTATTTTTCAGACTACTTTTTACTTTTACTCCTTACATTTTTTCACACATCTGTACTTTTTACGTCTTATATCTCTCTTCCTTGATGAGCAAAACGACCCAAGAAAATAAGTCTAGTTTTTAGACCAAAAATATTTAAGTGATTTTGTGCATAAAACAAGCAAAAAAAAAATCTGCCAATGGGGTAAGCTACTTTTTCTTGAATTTAGTGTTTAAGAAAAATGTTTTTTGCTTACCCTATTGGCAGATTTTTTTGCTTGTTTTATGCTCAAAATCACATAATTTTGATATTTCTGCTCTAAAAACTAGACTTATGTTCTTGGGTTGTTTTGCTCATCAAGAAAAAAAGCATCTTAATTTAAGAAGTTTTTCTTATTTAATTTTTTACAGTGTGACTTTAGAATCGAAAGTGTAATCGTGACACCCCTAATAAGCACAACAAATATTTCTTCTGCAAAGAGAAATTTAATATGCCTTTAAAAAGGCTTATGCCTGTTAAAAGTAACACAAATAAAACGCTTCACAGTCATGAATTAAATACACACACATTCATATAAAGTACAACAGTTCTTCAGTGAAGAGCAGAGAGTCATTTTGAGACATGAATTGGGTTACTGTAGCTTTAAGAAGTGAAAGAGATTGCTCTGTTCACGTGCACTGATGACAGGCTGCTGTGTGTGCAAATAATAAACTTTTTTTGGCATGCGGATGCAATTGTCCGCGGTAGATATGTGTTGTATATGCTCTTTGATGGGGATGTGAAGGTGCGCTGCGCTGTTAGGACCGGAGCGCGTCATCAAAAAATACACATCTCTATACACTAGGGATGCAGCGATTAACCGGTTTCACTATTAACCGCGGTTTAAAACGTCACGGTTAAGTAACCGTAAAGCCTTCGCTACACCGCGTGTTTTTGTTTCACGCACGCACGCACAAACCAGATCCACGAAGCACCAAGAGGCGCATGCGTCATGATGCATTGTATGACAAAGCTCCGCGTTCAAAAGAATATGTGCGCGTGACGCGTCTCTTGGTTGTTCGTGCATCTGGTTTGTGTGTGAGTGTGTGTGTGTGTGGGTGCGCGCGCACCTGCATCCGTACATGAAAGAGCCACACTTCAATCGGTCTACTCTGTACAGCATTAAAAACCTCCTGCTCGCGGATCAAACCCGGGCGGGGCTCCTGGTGGTCTGACTGCATTTCATTACGTTGAATTATTTTAACGCGTTAATGATTAATTAATGAATAGCATGAGTTAACACGTTAATCTTGCCACCCCTAATATTTATATTTGATTTTTGTGTAATATTAAGCTACACCTGTCAAATGACTGGCAGTACCTGGCCCAGGATGACCCTGTGTTATTATTCGTTTTGAGAGGCTCTTATCATTTTTACTTCATATATTTTACTTCAAACAAACCAAAATAATATAACTTTATTCAGTCCAAATGTAAAATTACATTTATTCAAAAGATCATTAAAATGAATAGCCTACAGGTTTTAAAGGCACCTATACTGTTTAAGTCAAAGCCAGCTAAGTTATTATTATTATCATTTGTCCAAGAATTGTAGAAAAAATACACAAACTGAAAATACAGAAACATTTAGCAATTGATTAAAAATGTATTCATGTGATTTTATACATTAATGTTGTGAAATAAATGAATCCTTAATAACCGTAATAACCGTACAACCGTGATTATTTATCAGACTATAACCGTACCATCAAAATCTATAATCGCTGCATCCCTACTATACACACACACACACACACACACACACACACACACACACACACACACACACACACACACACACACAAATCTGCACGTGACCAAACGGGTTATAAAAATGCTCGCACTGTTTACTTTTGTCATCATATGGCTCCTGAATGCAAAGATCGGTTCTTGAGATCGGCAAATTTAGCGAGTAACGATCAAGTCATTTAATGCTGTTATTGGCCGATACCAATCTGCGGCCGTTCAATCGGAGCATTACTACTTAACACATGTAACGTTTTGTTTAAAAAAATCTTGAAATATGTTTATTATGAGAACTGCCTTTTGTCACAGTCAAGAGATGAGGAATAATCTTCTCCATTTTAAACATAACCGGTGAGAGTAGTAAGCTGAAATCTTTTTTGTATGATGTGAGGTTACCAGTTACCAGCATGACACTAAAACGGGTAGTATTCATGACTACTTTTTACTTAAAGGCACACCGGAACTTTTTGGCCTCTAGGGGGCGCTAGGCATGTATTTTTCACGCCTAGCGCCCCTAGAGGCCACAAGCGCCGCAGCACTGTCGCAAAGGAAAAGAACTGGCCAACCTTAAAACTAAACTAAAAACTAAACTTTTATAAACTAAACTCTAAACGATCAACATTTTGAGGCATCAGGGAGAAACGCAGTCATGTTACAACTTTCTGATGAGGAACTCGTGGCAGAAGCCATTTCTCAATCTGAAGGATGTCGTATTTCTAAGCTGCATACGTCATCAAGACTGTCTTATTTCAGAATATTAACAATTATAAAGTTGACTATTATGCTTAGTTAATCGTAAATTGTTGCAGTATGCTTATGATTTGCGAATGTAATGCTCAGTTTACCTTAATAAACCAGGCTTGATGACGTATGCAGCCTGCATATTTGACCTCCGTAGGCTGCAGCCTTCAATTGAGAAATAACCAGAAGACTTTCCTTGCCTTTTTCGAAACATATTGTTGCATCGTCCCTCTCTCCCTCGCCACCAGGATTTTCCGCAATGGTGCTCGTTTTTCCTCTCTTTTGTGTGAAAATTGTCGCTCCAAATCCAAGTAAACCGATGTGTTTAGGTCTGCCACTTTGTAATACGTCACGTGAGTGACAGCGGAACGCAGCAATTGAGGAAGAGAGTAGAGAGAAACGCTCGGATCTGATTGGTGAATGAATAGGGTTTGGTTTTACACTGTGTGAGTTTGAGCAAGTTTGACTGCTATAGCATCCTGGATTGTAATGTAAATACCATAGACGGTAAAAGAAAGGTAAATACGTGAACACGTGAATGCAGCATCTGAATACAGGGAACTATATGCAAGATAATCGCCGTCATTCATAAAGATCGCATTTATGTATGAATCAAGATCGTGAGTTTATATAAAAAATTGCCTTAAAGGGAAATCGAACCCAGGTCGACCGTGTCATAGGTCCATTACACTAACACGGTGCCACAGAGTCACATAATAGAAGTTGCTCTCTACACTCCTTAAGTAGCCTCCAGCAAAATTCACGTCAAAAAAAAGTGTGGAGGAAGTAACGTATGCCGTAAAGCAGTCAAATTTTTTTTTGTTTTTTTGTGCTCTGGTTACTACCCGAAACCCTAAGTTTTAAAATACGAGTAAAAGCGATACAGACCCCGTCAGGCTATGGTAGACATGTCATTCAACCTATTTAAAGTTGATGTACTATCACAAGGGTCTTGAAAATTTTTTATAAAGGTTGAAAAATTACATGGTGTCGCTTTAAGTAAAGACGTTTCAGCTCTCACATGTGCTTAAGTAAAAATTGTAGTCAGTACTTTAACTTTTACCAGAGTATTTTTAAACCCGAGTATCTGTATTTCTACTTGAGTAAAGGATGTGTGTACTTTACCCATCTCTGCCAGCTACCAATGTAAGCACTGTGCCTAAGGCCTTGTGTGAATAAAATAAAATGACCAAGACACCGTATTAAATGTGGTGTAGAGGAAAATAAGGCTGTTAGGGTTGGATGTTAAGCTCATTCAGCTTGGTTTAGCGATGCTTGACACCCAGGTTCACCATGATGTATTGGGCCTTATTTGTGAAACTCTCAGCCGAATTGATTTCAGTGTTAATCGAATTTACATATTTATTCTGTTTGGCACAAGAATGCTCGGATGTAGCAGAAATGTCAAATATTTTAGCTCAGGACTAATGGAGGCTGAGGTCGGTGAGATGGTTAAATCGGTCAGAGGAATGATGATGCGAGGTACTTGATTAGGATTTATGAGGGAGTCGTTTTGTCCCTCTGTGAACCACTGGGGAAGAAATGATGGTCAGTTTAAATGTATGCCCAGACTCCAGGCAGTTTGTCTTGTTTACCATCTTTGGGTTTTTTTCAGATTCCCATCTCTTCTTTGGTGGTGGTAAACTCTGTTTTGTGTCCATCTAGATAAGCGCTTAACTTGTGGGGTTTATGGAGAAGTATGACCTAAAACAAAAAAAAATTGTATTTGTACTACAGGATTGTTGTGATTGGTTTAGTGAATTAAGGGTTGCCAGGTCTCCACTCCTTAGGGGTGTTACAATACATTGATATGGATCGATGCATTGATTGAATGGCTAATGATACGATGCCTTATTGTGGCATGTTAAATGTCCATATGAGGTACCTTTATTTTGACACACATCACGTTCATATAATGTCTTCATTTTCCATTAATATGGTCTGAAAATACTGTCTGCATGTGTCAGATGCAACGTCAAAGCAGGGGTAGCATAGGAAATGCAGATGCAGATAAATATTGATAAATCGATCATTATACCCCTGAATCCAAATGAATTGCAGGATAATTTGAGGCAAACATAATTTTGCTGGTTGAGAGAACTGATATAGTACTGTACAAGATACAATTCACATCCCTACCACTCCCATTACTAAAATGCATATTTTTTTCTCCCTGTTATACATTAGACAAATATAAAAAAAATCACTGTATAGAAGTAATCACAAAAGGTCTTTTTACAAAAATACAATTATTAACAACCATCTGCATTAGACCATCAAAATGTTGTTTTTGATCTGAAGTTATTTGGTTTGGAATAGAGATCGACGGATATCTGTTTCCCGATATTTTCCCCAATATTTAAGCATTTTCCCATTATCGTTCAATCCAATATATCCGATAAATGCAGCCATCTTGTGGCCATTTTGAGAATTGCGCTCTGGACGCATCTGAGGAGAGGCGCTAACAACAACGTGCACTACAAATGTGATTGCGGATTGATGTGACTCATTAAATGGACTTTGAGTATACTTGCTTTGCTTTAATAAACTTATTTAACATAACCGACATTAACGCACTGATGAGATGTGTTATAAATGCCTGATATGCAATTTATGCAGCCTAGCTAAGAAATGGAGCCAAACTCGCAGAGTCACGTAAATCGATCGTAACATCGTAGCTTTATATTAATAAAACCGCCATAAATTAATGCTTGCACTGCAAAAAATTATTTTCAAGAAAAATATTTTTGGATTGTTTTCAGTAAAACTATCTAAAAATTCTTTAAGATGCTTTTTCTTAAGTAAAATAACCTAAGAAAATAAGTCTAGTTTTTAGACCAAAAATGTCAACTTTGAGTTTTTTCGTGCATAAAACGAGCTAAAAAAAAATCTGCCAATGGGGTAAGCAAAAAATCTTGAACATTTTTATTTTTTATAAACACTAAATTCAAGAAAAAATGTGCTTACCCCATTGGCAGACTTTTTTACTTGTTTTATGCAAAAAATCACTTAAATGTGATATTTTTGGTCTAAAAACTAGACTTATTTTTTTTGGGTCATTTGCTCATCAAGAAAAAGCATCTTAATTTAAGAATTTTAATTGATTATAAGTATTTGTTCAGTAGTGTTGTAGTAATTGTGTCAAAAACAGTAGTATAACAATAAATAAAAATCGGTTATTGGGCACAAGTGTCCAAATATTTGGTATTGGTTTAAAAAGAATCCGCATCAGTCGATCTCTAGTTTGAAACTACAGAGCATTTTTTGCTTCCTTAGATTTTTTTTAAAAAAAATTTGAGATTATTCTTATTTTGTCCTCCTCATTTATCTTGATATGAACTATACACTGCAAAAAAAAAAAGATTTTCAAGAAAAAAAATTCTTAGTATTTTTGTCTTGTTTTCCGTAAAGAAATCTAAAAATTCTTAACTTAAGATGCTTTTTCTTGATGAGCAAAATGACCCAAGAAAATAAATTTTATATTTTTGGTCTAAAAACTAGACTTAAGTGTTTTGTGCATAAAACAAGCAAAATAATCTGTCAATGGGGTAAGCAAATTTTTCTTGACTTTTTTCTTGAATTTAGTGTTTAAAAAAAATTGAAGATTTTTTTGCTTACCCCATTGGCAAAATTTTTTTTTTGCTTGTTTTATGCACGAAATCACTTAAATTTTATAATTTTGGTGTAAAAAACTAGACTACCTTGTCTTTTTGCTCATCAAGAAAAAGCTTCTTAATTTAAGAATTGTTAGTATTTCTGTCTTGTTTTCAGTAAAAACATCTAAGAAAATTTTTACTTAAATATTTTTTTGCAGTGGTCTCCAACGTGTTGCCCGCACAGAGTCTGTGAGTTTCCTGCCAGAGCACATTCTATTAATAGCCTCAATTTTAATATTTCTTACTTCGTTTAGCTAATAAAATTAAAATTTTGCGTAGATGCAAAAATGAGCCCTCCAGATTGTTTTACCTGTTGTGGTTGCCCTTGTTTACAAAACTGTTGGAGACCCCTGATCGATACAATATAGTGAAAAATCACAAAAGCCTGTAACAACTTGCTAAACGTTGTCATACAAATCTGAGTAAATAGAGAAGTGTTAATATCTGTATGTTGCTTCATATGTTGTGTTGCACATGTTTGACAGTGTTGGTATTTTTGTGTTGCGTCTGTACAGAGAGTTTACACGGGGATTCGTTGACAGCCCAGCTGAGTCGACTCATGTGGCTGTACCTGAACTCGGGTCAGGAGATTTATCTGCAGGCGGTGAAGGGAATGGTTTTACAATGTGCTCAGGCCAGTTTAAGCCATCTCGGCACACTGGTGGCCTGTGAACTGCCTGTGGCTTAGGACTGTTACGCACACCAAATCTGTTTTTATTGACTTTTTATAAGCGGACTCAATGAGTTTGTTTTTAATTCTCTTTGTTAGGTGTTTTTACAGGATTTTAAATGCTTTTTTACTTTTTTGTATTTTTTCCACTCTGAAGGTTTTAGCCTTTATTAATCTTTGTAATCGTGTGCTATTTAAGCACAATAATGAAGAGACGCTTTAATCTTGCTGTTATGAAATATATGTCAGTTTTAGTTCAAATGATCACGAGTCTCAGTCATGAGTTGTTTTTATTGTCACTGTACTCGAGCTATTCTGTAAATCATGGTCAATTGCAAGGTTGCAGGCTTGCTATTAAAGCACCTTCATACTTCATGAACGTTTCATGTTTTTTTTAAAGTTTCAAACAAAATGATAAACAAGTAGTTTTTTATATCCACATAATGCAGGGCTAATGTGACCCTGGACCACAAAATCCAACCTGACAGATCAAGTTAGTTTACCATTGTGGAAAGGAGTTTTGAACACTGGTTGTTACAGATTAAATGTGTTGCTAAATAATCAAAGCAGACATCGTAAGTGTGGTTGCGCTATTTAAAGATGCGTTTATTACGTCTCAAAAGAGTGAGTTTGGCAACTCTGTAACATGTTTTGTTGGCTTTGAAGCGTCTAGTCCGTGATACCGTCCTTAAACTACAGTACATACTTACGTTTTCTTTTTTTTCTTTTTTTTACACGGGATAGAGTCCGATCACAAACTGTTTTTCCTTTTTGAATGACGACGTCAACATTGTTGCAGTTTAATTACACCATCAAATTCATCATGGCGGACAAATGTTTTAATACGTATAAGTTTTTAAGATTTGCATTTAAGATTTGTTGATTAGTCTTTAAATAATAGGGGTGCAACACCACTCGGATTAAAATTTAACTGCGATCAACAAACCCTAAACTCTGCTTAATTTATTCTTTATTAGCCCATCCCAACCTAAATTTGTGACCCTGCATCATAAAACTGTCATAAGGGTAATTTATACATCAACTAAAGGTAAATAATATAAAGCTAAAAAAATGTAAAGTGCAAAAATTGCCTTTAAATTGGTCCGAATGAAGTCCTTTGCAAAACACAACTAATGATAAATACATTTTTAATATTTACGGTAGGATATTTACATTATATATTCATGGAACATGATCTTTACTTAATATCCTGATGATTTTTGGCACACAAAATGTATAATTTTGACCCATAAAATGTATTGTTGGCTATTGCGACAAATGAAGAGTTTGGTTCCAAAACAAGACAAACGCCTTTTTAAACGAGTTGCCACCAACATCAGTATTGTATCTGGTCAGTATTAAAAAGTGAATTCTTAATTTTACACAATCCAATATCTGCCGTGTCATCTTTTTTCCCAAAATGCGACAGACGCCTGTCCTCTTTCTCTGCAGAATGAAATAAATCCACTCTACCAATCACAGCGCACCATTCCACGCATTTTACTTCGTGATCAACAAACAAAAGCAAAATAATACTTTAATGGCATTGATAAACCTGAGGTGGAAAGAAACGTAAGCCATCAAAATCTTACGCGAGAGGCACTCCGAAGACGTGAAAATGCCGGTTGCTTGGTCTCCTGATATCAAACTTCTGTCATGCTAACACATTGACCCCAGGGGATCTTATGAAAAACTTTCAATTATTTTACGCGAAGCCAACGAAAATCGAGCAGGACCAAAACATTTTACATCTGATCGCTGTCATAAAAAGTTCAGTGACGATGTCCCAAGTATAACCACAGCAATGACATTGTTCTTAATATGACAAAGTGTTTTGATTAATGCCAATAATATTAATAATGTTTTTAATCTGTGTATACCACTAGTCAACTAAATGAATATAACATGACAAAGATGAATGCACATATATTGATTCAATAGATTTATAGCATTTTGTAAAATAACTTGTCATGGATTTATTGTTTTTTATGTGAAAAATCCGTTTTTATAATGTTTGAAAATCAAATGGATTTGAATTTTTTGTCATTATAACCTAAAGATGCTATGTGAAAGTTTGTAACAGAAAATAGTGGTTTTCATTTTGTCACTTTCTTGGTATAGAAAACGCATTTTACGTGTTTTACGCTTTTAGTCAAAATGGATTTATTGCGTTTTGGAACAAAACTTCTCATATATACCCTAGTGACTTAAGGTTTTGTGGTCCAGGTCACACATTTGAAATAATATTAAAAAAATAGACTTTCCCCAAAAGACTTGTCACTTTGATTTGATTGCCAAAAAGATAAAATAAACCAATAGTAGAAAAATACTTTATTTGACATTTGTACAAATGCATTTTACAAAATGGAAAAATACTTTAAAAACTTGTACATAAATAGAACTTTGGCATTTGTAAAATCTAGCTGGAAAACAAAAAGCTTAAAAACTTTAAAAGACGTTGAGAATTTAACACGCGCTGCAAAGCCAACCGGTGGCTTTCAGTCCACAGTAAGTCGGTCATGTCAATCCATGCACGTTACTTATTTTGTAATAGTACGCAACACAAACATACGCCCACATGCTATCAGATACACACACATTCTCTGTCAGGATATTAGCATCTCGCCGCCTGAGAATAAATATGCATTGCTTGAGAATATGGCTTAGCTTAACTGCACCTTTATGAAATAAAACTTTAACAGTTACGGAAAATGTCAATGAAAACATCACTGCTGCATAGATTTATAAAGGCACAGATTTACTACAATAATATCTGGAAAAATGTGTAATGCTGGTTAACTTGAGGTGGTTGCATAGCCCAGTACAGTTGGGTTTTACCCTATCTATTTATTCCTAATGTCTTAAATACATTAAAGACGAAATCTATTCACATGCACAAGATATGAGCACATTATGACAAAACCCCCCATGCTAAATATTTTAAATACGTTATAGTCATGATACGTAAGCAGAATTAATAAAGATGTTTGTATATATCAGACATTTGTCAGTCACCTTGGTGCGTATAAAGCATGTGCAAATGTTGACATGACCGATGGACTTTAACGTTACAGAACAAAAAATTCTGCATGGGTTAACATGAAATTGAGACTTAAGACCACACAGCTCTCAAAGAGTTAAAATCCAAAATTTCAACAAAAACCTTAAAATACCTGAGTGAGTAAGTTTGCATTGTTTTTTACATAAATATTATATATGATCTATATGAAAGAAGTCTTAAATAAGTGTTCAGGAGGTCAAACGAAATATTTGCAGAACGTTCCCTCTTGTATCTTTGACTTTGGATGCGTGTGAACTTGAACAGTGCTGCAGCGTTTCAAAAAAAAAACAAAACATTGCAATCTACTTAAAAATGTTAAATGGTGTCCTGAATACATTAACCTGAATTCCTCTGCTGTCTTATATTTTTAAGTGAAACACTTTTATGGAAGCCCAAATTGCTCATATCTGCATCGATAAGTGAAAGTACCAACAAACAAACTTCAGATGCACAACATTCAAAATGAAAGCCGCTTGGAAATGTCGACCTGCGACATGTTGTGGTGAGGATGTGCCAGCTTCTTTGGGTATAAATGACAAGTTTGGAGGTACGCAGAAGATCATATAGTCAGAAACAATAAGGCACTTTAAACAACACATTCCCTCGAAGACAAATCATACCATTAATACAAGCACACAGTGTGAGGAACTTACGGCCTTAATACAATAAGGACCACTCCAAAAGTGTGGCCTCCAACACAGTAATAAATATAACACGATAAATCCTTGTAAACTGGATTCACAGCTTGGTCCAGCCAAAGACCTAAAACTTCTATTCATTATGCCAACTTTATTATTATTATTTTCCCTTTACGAGCTGCATGAGAATTGAGTCTGTCCTGAAATCCAGCCATCTCATCCATCTCATCCATCATCATTGTGTCACACAGTTGTCGCCCATGTCCTGTGCGTAACGGTCCGAGATTACAGTCCGCAGTTCATCGATGTCTTTCCTCAGCTGGCACACCTCCACCAGCTTCGCCCGCAGGCCGTCCTCCATCAGAGGCTTCTCGTTCTCCTCTGCCGAGCAGCTCATAGCTAGAAACAAAGAATGAGAGATGTAAAACCAGGAAGACCAAATACAGAATTTCTGGTTGAATAAGTTTTGAGATTTTGGTCATGCGTGTATAGACGGGCGGTTGAGTATAATTTCACAGCTGCGCGGACGCTTGCGCGTGCGAGACTGACGCGGAATTAAAGTATACCCGGCCCTTAACTCTTGCGCCACCATTGACGAGTATTTCTGGCTTTCCGCAATACCGCTATTATCCACAAGGTGGCGCCCTTCCGCAACTTTTTAAACCCGGAAGTATTGCCCTATGGCAAGCGGCTGCATGTCCGTGTCTGTTTTAAAGATCGCTCTGAATGGGATCTCTATGAAAAGTCCATCACAAAAATGGAATTATGAATGAATATAACATGACAAAGATGAATGTACATTTATATATTGTAGGGATGCACCGATACCACTTTTTTGGAATACGAGTACTTGCATTTCAGTACTTGCCGATACAGAGTACTTAATAAAAACATGATTCAAATTTACAGGTAACAGCTTTAGTCATATAATTTAACAAAAAAACAAGGGACTAGTTTTCCAGTTTGTTGTAAACTCTGCCTCTTTGGACAACACAAGAGGCATTAACCCCTTACACGCCACTCAAACACAGACATTTCTCAGACCTTGGTATCGATCCCTGATATCGGGGGACTTTTAACGAGTACTTTAGAAAATGTGGTATCGAGGCCGATATCGGTATCGGTGCATCCCTAATATATTGATTCAATAGAAATCCGTTTTTATAATAAATCTTTGAAAATCTAATTATGGATTTGAATTTTTTGTGTTATAACTTAAAGATGCTATGTGAAAGTGTGTAACAGAAAATAGTGGTTTTCATCTTGTCACTCTCTTGGTATAGAAAACACGTTTTTACTGAAATTTAGCGAAAAATTGATTTATTGTATTTTGGAACCAAACTCTTCAAATATATTGGCACAAAAAAAGTACTTTGGTATTTTAGTACATTTATGTATATTTTTTACTGGGTTACTTGGTATATATCTTACTGGTTATACCAAGTTGTACAACATTTTATAGTCTATAAATTTTGAGTGTGTGGCTTTTAATATTGTTGTGGACAATAGCGGGTTTGTGTTACTTTCTGTTTGGACTCAAAGCACAATCAGCTGAATCCAGACAGATAATTGGAGACGTGAACAGATAGTTCCAACACATCTTGTGCCATTTAGTGCTTTTACAGAGTAAAACACATCTGAGAAAACCCAAACAGTCTGTGCTACAGAGAACCCAAATTATAAGACAAGCAAGACAACATAACAGTATCTGTAACGGCACCTGAAAAACCTTAGAAAAGTTAACCCTAAAATGGCCTTAAAACCATTATTTATATATGTGTGTGTGTGTGTATACACTGCTTCATAAATTTCTTAGACCATCACCCAATGTAAGGTTTGTGACACAGCTGCTCTAAGGTAGCATATCATACGTTGTGTGTTGCAAACGTTCACTTCTCAACAATGTCATGAGGTTTCTCCTATCTTATTGGTTGTGGACACTGCTGTGAGACATATTATTGTGTTATGAAATTGTGACATTTCAGAATTAGAGTTTACATTTAAAATTGTCAATTGTCTTAACAAATGATTAATAAATGTATAGGCATACAATTATATTTGACTTTTGAATTATTATTTTAAATGTGACACTGAAATCTTATTTTTTGGTTGTGGGGCCAGTAAAAATTCTCAAAGCACAAGAACCCTGACGTAACACGCCAAACGTTGCCCTGACGTAACACGCCAAGCGTTGCCCTACGTATTTGTTTACCACGCGCGCATGCTGGTGATGTTGCGTTAATGTGTGACGCAGCCCCCGAAGCTTCCGTGTCATTATTGTACAGTCTACATGCCTGTCGTACCTGAGTTTAAAGGATCTATGTTGCACAGTGTGATAAGGTAATGATCTTATAGGAGGCTAAAAATCCTGCAGTGTATTCCGGGCTTAACGTAACACGCATAAGGTTGCCATAACAGAACATACCATACTATGCTCTAGCATCACACGCTTAGCGTAACACGGCAAACGTTGCCCCTGGCGTAACACGCCAAACGTTGCCCCGGCGTAACACAGCAAACGTTGCCCCGGCGTAACACGCCAAATAACGTAACATACCATACTATGCCCTAGCATAACACGGCAAACGTTGCCCCGGCGTAACACGCCCCAGCCAAACGTTGCCCTAACACGCCAAACGTTGCCCCGGCGTAACGCCCCAGCCAAACGTTGCCCTAACACCACAAAGTTGCCCCAGCGTAACACGCCAAACGTTGCCCCAGCGTAACACGCCAAACGTTGCCCCAGCGTAACACGCCAAACGTTGCCCCAGCGTAACACGCCAAACGTTGCCCCAGCGTAACACGCCAAACGTTGCCCCAGCGTAACACGCCAAACGTTGCCCCAGCGTAACACGCCAAACGTTGCCCCAGCGTAACACGCCAAACGTTGCCCCAGCGTAACACGCCAAACGTTGCCCCAGCGTAACAAGCCAAACGTTGCCCCAGCGTAACACGCCAAACGTTGCCCCAGCGTAACACGCCAAACGTTGCCCCAGCGTAACACGCCAAACGTTGCCCCAACGTAACACGCCAAACGTTGCCCCAACGTAACACGCCTAACGTAACACGCCAAACGTTGCCCTAACGTAACACGCCAAACGTTGCCTTAACGTAACACGCCAAACGTTGCCCTAACGTAACACGCCAAACGTTGCCTTAACGTAACACGTCAAACGTTGCCCCGGCATAACACGCCAAACATTGCCTTAATTTAACACCACAAACGTTGCCCTGGCGTAACACGCCCAACGTTGCCCTAGCGTAACACGCCAAACGTTGCCAATATGTTTTGTGCTCTCTATCCTTAAAAACGGTCAAGCAAACAGCACGCGCAGAGATAATGTACTTGTCAACAGTGTTGACAGGTTTGCCGTTTTCCCGCACAATTGGGCTATTTTAAAAATACAGTTGCGGGAAAAATTTCGGGGTTGCGGTTTTTTGGGCAAGTTTTATAATGTGCCGCGGCCACGAAATGTTTTATTTGTAGACTTATAAAATGAACGTTCTTTATTTTCCTAATGTGCATTAATCCCATAAGCTATACATGTCAACCCAAGGACAGCTGCAGCGTCAGGAAGTCAGTGGAAAAGTGAGTGGAGGGGCGCGTTTTGCTCTTAATATCACGTCAGAAACAAGAAATTACCTTATGTTGTATAGAACATTTTAAATACGTAGATAGTATGTTAAAAGGGCAGAGTTCATACTGTCTCAAAATGGCACGGTAGGGTACACTTAGATGTACTTAGGATAATCTTAAGAAGTACTAAAGTAAATTTTTTTTTTGTTTAGAACAGAATAGTGTGTGAAAATAGAGCACCTTAAGTGCATTAAGAAAATTTTCATCTGCATGGAAAGTACATTAAAAGCAATAGTAAGAGTTTATTTTAGAGCCTTTGTTGTCATCCCAGAGTTTTCAACTGTGATTGGACAAATGTAAAAATTGGGCTTGTTTTCATTCCTTTTGGGCGAGTTTTAAGTTGTCATTGGGCTGGAAATTTTTCTTGGACCTGGCAACCCTGCTTGTCAATGATGGCTCACAAACTCGCGGGATAGGCTATGTATGTGTACCTGTTGTCAAAGAGATTACTTCTCACAAACACGCTCAAATGCGGGGTATGTGTGCTTGTCAAGGTAACACTTTATTTTGATAGTCCACTTTAGACATTTTACTAATTATAAGTAACTTTGCAACTACTTATCAACTACCAATCTTTAGAGAATTAGTAGACTGTCTGCTTAATATCTACTTACACTTTATTGTGATGAAATCTCAACAGACTTTCAACTGTCTATAATGGCGCTTTTCCATTGCATAAAACCCCACGGTTTAGTTTAGTTTGGGTTGGGTCAGCTCACCTCACTTTGGCTTGGTTAGCTTTTCCATCGAGGTTAATAACACTTCGCAGTGGGAGGGATTATAGGCGTGTTGTTATATTTGCGCCGCCTACTGCTGTGACATCATACAAGTGAGAGCGTCGTCGTACATTCCCATACATTCATTTATTTCTCAGTCCGCAACAACATTAAAATTGGCCACCACAAATAGATGTTTGCACATCGCGTTTATCACTAAGGTTACCTCTATCTCTCTTGACAGTTTCGGTTAAAACATCCGTGGCGTCAGTAGTTGACGCACTCCGCTGAGCCTCATTGAAGTTGCATTTAAGCATATAATACTGACGTGCTCGTCGCGAATGTTCCGCCACAAACAAGTTTGAAAAAACTGATATGGTGTCACTAATTCTCAACCTGTGGATGTTTTTCATCGCTAAAAGGGAGTTTGGGAACTTATAGCAGAGCACAGATGACAACATTTTTCCTCAAGACAGCGCAAGCTAGCACTAAAGGTAAAGCTAATCTTTACATTATAGCGATGACGCTTGGTGACGATTGAGCAATCAGTGATCTACAGTGTTTTCGCGTCACGTTTGGTATCAGCTCGGGCCGCTTGGAACCCCAACCGAGGTGGTACGAAAAAAGTATCGGGTACTACGTACTGCACCCAATGGAAAATCTCCCAAAAGTAAGCTGACCCAAACTAAACCAAACCGTGGGGTACTATGCAATGGAAAAGCGCCATAAGTATCTTTGCAGGTGCATGTCAACTTATTCCACTAAACCAAACCCCAACCCTTACAGTCTACTAATGCACTAATGACAGTTGCAAATTATTGAAAGTTAGTTGACATGTAGTTGTTATTTATAGTTAGTAGAATGTCTAAAGTGGACTATCAAAATAAAGTGTAACCCTTGTCAATGACGGGCATTAAATCCGCTGAGTTTTCCGCTGAAATCTGTGGGAGCGGATTACGTTTGGGCCTGGCTATATGCCTTACTCCTGCTGCTGTTTATTGTTTGTGCCTGTTCTGTTTTTATTCACAAGTTAATAACCTGATGTTTCAAACATTAAGTAAAAAAATAATCCAGACAGTCCTGTTTATGACTGTCACTGTTAATAAATTTGTGATTGAATCTCCATTACGGTGTTGTTGTTTTTTTGAGAAATTATCGTAAGATTACATTTTGGATGGTTTCTATTCAGTGTTTTATAAATCAGGTCTGAAGCTGCTGACTTCGGGTTGGATCCAAAGTCATTTGTTATCTGGGATGAATTTAGTGTTTTACAAAAAAAGAACAAAATGGTAAAGCACTTTAATATGTTATTCTGAAGCCCAATTCCAAAATTATTTTCAGTCCTTGACAAAAATAAGTTTTAACGGTTGAATGTAATGCATGATTCATTAATGACTTCTGAGAGGAGTTGAATTTTAGGATATATATGCTAATTCAGTTCGTTATTCCTCAATCCTGTTCAAAATGGTGAAACCCTGAGAACTCTCTGAAATGTAAAGGGTCCAAAGCAGTTGATGATACTGGATGATCTTTGAGACAAATATATCACAGCTACGTGTTCTAAATATATTTACATTTGATGCCGAGAAGCAGGGCCAGGTTGGGCTCTTTGCCTTGAGCTCTTTGGCTGAGGACACTACAGAGGCCCTTGAGATCCAGGAGACACAGGGACATCTCCTTTAACAGGGGACCGGCCTCCTTCAGACAGGACCCTGGGGGCACATTCACCAAATCCTCATCTGACCGCCTTCGTTCCTGTTACAAACAAAATATACAGAAAAAGCTTTACAAATCTACTCCTGTGAGACACAACCAAGTGAATTTAAAGTCTTAAAAGAGGCGATCTGATTTTGAATAATAAGGCTATAGAATAATTGTACATTTTACTGTAATGTTATTCATGAAAGGCTACTTCGCACCGACCTCTCAGGACATCTGAAGCAATTGTTTATGAAAATTGCCTGAATCATTGAACCGTAAGAGGCAGAATTAGCAGCACTTACAAAGCGGGTTAGAAATCACGTAAACACGGAGGAAAGTCTCCAATAAACTACAGGACACTGTGGACTCAAATCTGCTGTAAGGCTGCCAATTCATTTAAACCAAACCGCAAGTGAAAAGATCACAGACCAGTGTGTAATACACCTCAAAAGACTTACAATGATGGAGAACATTGATCTTATGGATAAATGTATGTGTATAACGTGTTCACGTAAATGAAATATGGTAAAACTGTGTCAGACAGAGGGAGAATTGTTTTTGGTCTGTCACAGATGTATAACGTCTGGCTCTTCAGTCAAAGTAAACCATTTGGCTTTTATCACGCACAACTGTGGCTCTGTGAAAACTCCCGCTTGGTCTCACCTTCAGACGGCGTTTGTAAAAAACACGTCTTGAATTCTAATAGTGCGCTGAAGGCCGGTCGCTTATTCATGTCTCGGAGCGGGAGGAGAAGCAAGAATTTAATGGTGCAAAAATGATCCTTCAACGTCGAGAGCATCCAGCATCGGCAGGACTTGTTTTGTGTTCTGAGCTCAAAGACGTAACATCAGCATTTATGTTGCTCAACAACCTCGTAAAATGGCTCTTTTGTCTGAAATCTGCAAGTTGAGAGTAGGCATGGGCCGGTATAAGATTCTGGCGGTATGATAACCTTTAGCAAAAATACCACGGTTTCACGGTGTTACGGTTTTGCCATTGCAACACTAAAATGTGTTATTTTTTAAATGCCAGATAAAAATAAAGCCTTTAAATTATAATATGCTATCAAAAAATATATAATATTTTTGTAATGTATATTAAATGTAAACATCAAATCAATCACATGACTTAATGATTTAATGAATTTTGTATAAACACAGCTCAAACCTTGGAGACGGTATCACAGAATATTTCAGTGGTTTTGAAACCTTGACTGTTTAAAACCTCGGTATACCTTGAAGACGGTAATCGGCCCATGCCTAGTTGAGAGTGGCATGCAAAACTGCCTGAGGAGTTAGGAGATAGATGGAGGTTTGGAGTGCTGTACCTGCTGAGGACTCACGGAGAGGTTTTCGAGCTCCTCCTCGCGTTCAACGAGCTGTTTTCGGAGTTCTTGCGTTATCCCTCTCTCCCTCTGCAACCTCTTCTCCAGCGACTGCGAGGAAGACAAACGACAGCATTTAGATCTTAAGTAAACCCCCGGGCCGTCAAATTCAACATAAATGTCATCAAGCTGTACAATGTCCTATTATCTTTCCATCAAAGAATAATGCGTTTATGTCCTCCTGGGATGTTCGTATTTACGAGCCAGTTAGTCGTGTTTACGACGTCAGGTGCGTTTTAAGTCCCCATGAAAAATTTTACAATGTCTTTTTTTATTCATGTGCCCTCAAACTTTAACCAAAATCTGAAAATGTACTTCTGCCTAGAGGTCTTCACTTAGATCCGAAAACCTGAGGTCGACCGGAGACCTTATATTCAGGTCTAATTTTCTTTTGTATCGGGTTGGGGCTTTCTTTAACTCTTTGCTCGTCATTGACGAGTTATCTTGTCAATTAGGAGAAAACATTTGCATAAAAACGTGTTCTTGATGAATTTATGTTAATCTGCAATAATGTGATTATCCACTAGATTATCCACTTACCCAATTTATAAAAAACTGAAGCCAAAACATTATTTACTAATTTTAAACTCTGTGTATGTTTTGATAATCATTCTGAATCTGATCTCTAACAAAATTCCTTCATAAAAATGCAATTATTTCAGCTTCAATGCTAAAAAAATGACTTTCTTACTTAGTATTTTTGTGTTGTTTTCAGTAAAAATATCTAAAAATTCTTAAATTAAGATGTATTTTCGTGATGAGCAAAATGACCTAGATAGAAAAGTCTAGTTTTTTGACAAAAAATATTACATTTAAGTGCCAATGGAATTAGAACAATTGTCTTGAAATAAGTTTACTTTTTCATAAACACCTAATTCAAGAAAATCTTTCTTATTCCATTAGCAGATTTTTTGCTTGTTTTAAGAACAAATTCACTCAACTTTTATATTTTCTTGTCTAAAGACTAGATTGATTTTTGCAGTGTTTTGCTTATAAAAATGTATTTTTAAAAGAAAGATACCCATATTTAAGAGTTTATAAGTAGAGAAAAAAATATAGATAGGATGAAAAGTTTTTTTTCCCATTCTGTTGGTTGCTTATTTGAAAGAGGGTCTGTTCTTTTTATTTGATTTGATACACTGCAAAAAATTATTTTTCAAGAAAAACAATTCTTAGTACTTTGTCTTGTTTTCAGTAAAAATATCTAAAAATTCTTAAATTAAGATGCTTTTTCTTGATGAGCAAAACCACCTTACAAAATAAGTCTAGTTTTTAGACCAAAAATATCACATTTAAGTGATTTTGTGCATAAAACAAGCTAAAAAAATCTGCCAATGGGGTAAGCAAAAAATCTTAAAAATTTTCCTTAAACACTAAATTCAAGAAAAATTCAAGAGAAAAATTGCTTACCCTATTGGCAGATTTTTTTTGCTTGTTTTATGCACAAAATCACTTAAATTTGTTATTTTTGGTCTAAAAACAAGACTTATTTTCTTGGGTCATTTTGGTCATCAATAAAAAGCATCTGAATTTAAAAATTCTTTGATATTTTGTGAAAGATTTGACTTTTCAAAAAATGGCTGGCTGGGAAAAAAAGTGTGCATGTAGGGTTCGGGGAAAAAGTGATTTGAGTCATTTTGGGTCGGGTACATTTCTATGGACCCGAGAGGACCCCTACTTCCGCCCTCTTGTGTCAATTCTGATGACGTCAGCTAGACAGCTTGGCAGAGCATCGGATACCCCGCCCCCTCCAGCAGTCATTTGCTGCGAGTTCAATTTCTGAATAAAACTTTTATTTGACTACTTTTCTAGATCCAACCAATTTGCAGCGAAAAACACAAGCTACGCCCGCTATTTTTCTTTGTGATATTTCGTTTCACTCGGAAATATGTCACAATAATGATCATGATTTCCTGTTTTTGGAGAGTATATGTTGTCGGCACAAGATAGCGGTGTACCTTCTTTTAACAAATTATACAAAAATACAGCAAGGTTTGTAAACTCTACTTTTGTTAATAATTAATTCTTTTATGAAGCCACTGTAACATTACATATTATTTGTTTTATCGCAATGTTATCACATTTTGTGCCGACAACTTAGTTTGTTGTAAATAAAAAACCCTGGAAATCATCAGCATCAATTTACTCCATGTTTCTTAAGGACACGCCCCTAACTCATAAACCTCGAGTTTTCCACTCGTGTTTACAACTTTGTGGTGGCATTCTCGATATATATAATGGCATTAAATGATGTAAATCAATAAATTTGACTTAACCAAATAGTAAAAAATGTATTCTCTCACCGAGACCTCCAGAGTCAGCTTGTCAATCTGTTGCTTCTGATTGTCAATCAGCTAAAAGAAAAGCAAATGCGAGATTGAATCAACCGTGTGAGCTTGAAAGGGTTTGTGTGTCCTAAAATGCATTGTGGGAAATCTGTACCATGCTGTTTTGACTCTGTTGTTGTAGTAAGCGTGTGTTTTCTCTCTCCAGCTGTTTCAGGTCCAGCATGGGCAGCCGTACTCCGTCCTCCAGACATTTCTCCACCTTTTCTTGTAGGCTACACACAAACACATGATTGTCGGTCAAAAGCCTAAAGAGAGAAATCTTCACAATCCTGTACATTAACGCAAACTTGATGACCTCATCTTCATGTGCATGCCAGTTTCTCTTAATTTTAATAAGACTACCTACCTCTTGATCTTTAACACTGATTTTTGTTCATTTGAAAACGACTGATTTGGTTTCTGGCTTTAGTACCTGTGAACAGCAGCCATGAGCTCTTTCTCCCTCTTAGATTGGGTCTCTATAAGGGCGTCTTTATCCTCCATGAGGACTCTGTTCTCCTCCAGGTTCTTCTCCAGTTGGGCGATGGTGTCCTCCAACGTCCGAGCCTTTCCCTGCACCTCCTCCAACTGAAAAACAATAACAGCATTTTGTAAATGCATTGGGGGTCGATCTCATGTCTATTTGATCTACAGTGCCCTGCAAAAGATTTAGCGACCGATCACACAGAACGGTTTAAAATGCGATTGCCTTTATTTAATTGACTTTAGAAAGAGCACTGGGCTGCGGATTTTATATTGCTAGGCAACCACAGAGTCAGCTGTCAATCAAATATTGAAGCAATCAAATATTAGCAGAAACTTTAAAAAGAGGACGCTTGCTCTGACCTTGATCGAGGGTGAGAGGTGCACAAACACGCAGGAGACCGTGAGTGAGCTACTGTAAATTCTGTCACCACAACAGAAGGCCCGCCTCTCCCCTCATTTGATTGGATAATGGACAAAACGCGAATGACGTTGAATGCTTTTCCGCGCAGAGTTGACTTTTTTTTTAACTTCAGCCACAGAGTACTCCAACACATGCCGCGTCAGGTTGCAAACACACAAGGTGATTTCACTTTACTAAAAAAATTACCCTCAAGTTGTTAAAGATCTGTATAAATTTCTTTGTCCTGCTGAACACACAGGAATATTTTTTGGAGCAATGTTTGTTCCCAAAGCATTTTTGAGCACCATTGACTTCCATGGTATTTTTCTGTCCTACTACGGAAGTCAATGGTGCTTTCCTGCCTGTTTGTTTATAAACAGTGGAAGCTGTTTTGTCAAAATAAGTGCCTGCTGCACACGCGTCAAAACCGTTTACGATAAAAGAGATGCTCACGTTCACAAAATACACGCAAGACACTCCCTTAACATTAGTTCTCTTGTAATCACCTCTCAAACATGGGTAGGTTTCTTCAAAAACACCCAATTTTGAGCAAAAAGCTGAGATAATTTCATTTTTGCGAGAAGGACTTTTGATAGAGATCAGATTCAGAGCGATCTTTAAAACATACACGGAGTTCTTTCTCTTTCACGTAAGGCGCTACTTCCGGGTTGTATAATTTGCGGAAGTGCGCCACCTGGTGGATAATAGCGGTATTGCGGAAAGACAGAAAATCTCGTCATTGGCGGGGAAGTGTTTTCTCTTAATTGACGAGATCTCGTCAATGGCGGTGAAAGAGTTAAGCATGAGATTATGCGAGCGTCTCTTTTAACATAAACCCTTTAGACGCGTCTGCAGCAGGCACTTATTTTGACAAGACACATGATGCACATAGGATCACTCGACATGCAGAACACATATTTTGAAATTACGAAACACACATGACAGGCCACATACATGTTTTGTCGAACTTCACATCGTGCGCCCTAAAAAAATGAAGTCACCGGCGCTGCAGAAAGTAAATATCTTACTTTCTGTTCAGTAAAACAAAGAAATTTATACAGGTTTGAAACAACTTGAGGGCCAGTAAATGATGACAGAATTTTCATTTTTGGGTGAACTAGCCCTTTAACTTTTTGCTCGAATGAAATATTTTCAACTTGCGTGAAGACATGTTTAACGGAATTGCATTGCCCAATTCGCATCATTCACCCCACCCCATGTAAGTTCGCATCTATTCATGTATTTGCATTGACTTTGTATGTAATCTACTTATGCAAAATGTTGAATTCACGTTTGGTGTGTACTTCTATTAGTCTACCACGCCACAAATTGTTGTTTTTGCAATAGTATGCTGACCACATATATTTATTTCTCAGTCTCTTTATTCAAAGGTGACATAGAATGATTGAACGGGGTATTTATCCTTGTTCTGTGATGTGACATGTAGACAAACATTTTTTTGTTTGTGTCTGTAATGCCTTAGAAGCTTCCTAAAAACCTCTCTCAGATAGCTCTATTAGGGTGGGGGATTTTAAACAAGTGGTTTTGCACCTATTTGGCTCCCCCTACTGGCTTAACTTGCAATCTCATTACTGATTGGCTGACTTTGCTGCCACTCAAAAAATGTAGCCAATTATTTTAAAGTGGAGGGGCGGTTAGATGCCTGTGATGTCATAAGCATCAGTTTTTCAGATTGGGCCGTTTTCTGGCTGACATTTCTAACAGAGGAATTTCTATGAGACTGAGATGTTTAGCATGTCTAGCACTTTTTGTATGTTTGTGAATGCGGGTAGACTACCATTATTCAACAAAGACAAGGTAAAAATGGTTTTTCATTCTCTGTCCCCTTTTAAATAAAACTAGAAAATAAAGGAATTTTGTATGCATTATTAAAAACCCAAATAAAATTACAAGTGTCAAGTATTTTTGCTCTGTGCTTTTGCTAATGATGAAATAAAAAATAATTCGAAAATCTTGCCCTTAACTTCTGTGCAAGCTGTGTATTTGGCCCATAGCAGATGATGTAAACTATGCGAAGTGTTAAGCAGATAAAATACGTGCATTCTCAAATATTTGTTGTTGACGGATGATGCTCTTGTGGCCATGCGCACTAGGAAACTGTGGGAAACAATGATTTAATAACCCACGAGTAAGATTATTCCCAAACATAACGATGAACGCATGCTGTCACATTAGCAGCTGTTTGCTCTGATCTGTGCCTTAGGGACTGACACTGCTGTGTTAGTTTAGTATTGAATACAGCGCATAATTGCCTCTGATTAAATGTATAGAGATTAGTTAAGATGTTTGGGACCCACAATCAGATTTGTGGTTTGCAGATAAACCGGAGAAGGATGACATAATTGACATGGTAATCGGAGATTAACTATGTTTTATCCAAGGTAACCTTCAGTATTAATACACATACAGGAAAGCAACCAGGCTAAAGTCTTATAATTGTAGTATGAGATTAGGAGTCATTTATTTCACACTGATCTCAATTATTGGCCTTACTCAGTCAATATTAAAGACATCAAGGTTATATTTTCACAGAATGTACTTTACATTATGTAAGATGATTTTATGTAAAAAACAGGAAATCACTAAAATTATGTAAAGCACTATACGTTTATATTAGGGCTGTCACATATAAACATTTATTTTGCATGTGATTAATTGCGATTATGCCCTATGGGCACTGTTAAATGAGAAACATGGGACGTTTGGTTGTTCGGATCTTCACAATAAATGTGAGCGCTGATCCTGTATCATTTAGGGCAAGGAGAAGAACATCACGTACCTGCTGAGCCTGCGTCTGGACCTCATCCAGCGAGGGAAGATCTGCCAGGTATTTCTCCAGCGTCTCGATGCGCTGTTGCTTCTCTTGATTCTGCTCCTGCTCGCGCTGGCACTTCTTCTTCAGACTGCTGATGTAGCGGTCGCGGGTTTTCATCTGAACAAAAGCACAAAGCGTCTTGTTAGCTTCAGCAGGGGATATGGAACACAGTCCTTTAACCTCTAAACCGCTTTGTTCGAAACCTAGCGAGCTCCCTGCGGAGGCAGCCTTGTAAACGCTTGAGATGTGTATGCTGCTATAAAAGGCGGACAAGGTACTTTTTAAGGAAGCATCATATGCATCTCGTATATCTTATACAGAACCATTTTAACAACGAGATCACGGAAAATACACAGAAAATGTGTTCGGGATCGATTGATTTTTGGTTCATTTACACTGCCAATGATTTTCCGTAATCTGTGCATGCATTCACACGCATACTGTAAAGATTTTAAGTCCTGCAGCATCTGAACTTTGCTAATAAAACGTGATTTCTCTCTCAAGAAACCACACAAGTGCATTTTGTTTATGACAAGATCATAAGGAGCGCGTGATGCACTGTTCTGTCATGCTGGTGAATGATTTCCGCTTCAGCGCGGACCAGCTCCCCAATCTCTGTTTCAGTCCAGTTTGCCGACACCTGGCAATTTGTTTTACAGATCATCCAGCATCATGACGTGTTTTAATGTGGACTCTTTCATTTTATGCATTTTACCGTTTTGAACAAAAGTGATGAATGTCAAATTGAATTAACATTTTTATACCCAAATTTGAGGCTGGACATTCAGCTTCTCTCAGAAGTCAGTAATTAATCAAGTGTAACATTTAACCATTAAAACATTTGTTTCTATTAAGGACTGCAAGTAAATAACTGTAATTGAGCATCTGAATAAAAAATAATAGTGCTTCAATATTTGTTCTGCCTTTTATGTAAAACAGTAAATTTATGGATAACAACAATAGTTGAGACCTTTCACCACAAAACTAGTCATAAGTAGCATGGGTATATTTGTAGCAAAAGCCAAAAAATAGATTTTATGGGTCAAAATTAAATGGCAAAAATAAATAGGATATTAAGTAAAGATAATTTTCAAATCTCCTATCAAAAATGTGTTTATAAGTCCACTGCAAAAAATGATTTTCAAGAAAAAAATTCTTAGTATTTTTGTCTTGTTTTTAGTAAAAATATCAAAAAATACTTAAAATAAGATGCTTTTTCTTGATGAGCAAAACAACCCAAGAAAATAAGTTTAGTTTTTAGACAAAAAATATCAAATTTAAGTGTTTTTGTGCATAAAACAAGCAAAAAAGTCTGCCAATGGGGTAAGCAAATTTTTCTTGAATTTAGTGTTTAAGAAAAATTTTCACGATTTTTTTGCTTACCCCAATAGCAGATTTTTTTGCTTGTTTTACGCACAAAATCACTTAAATTTGATATTTTTTGTCTAAAAACTAAACTTATTTTCTTGGGTTGTTTTGCTCATCAAGAAAAAGCATCTTAAATATTTTGATATTTTTACTGAAAACAAGAGAAAAATATTAAGATTTTTTTTTCTTGAAAATCTTTTTTTACAGTGGACAACTTTAACCCTCTACAGCACAGCGTTGCCCTTAGGCAACAAACTACCTTTTTGAGCCTCACACTGCCCCTTTAAATTTTTTTGTTAAAAAAAATAGATGTATAATATCATCTGACATGTCGGTCCAATGAAATGAGGGTCTAAAGTGGTTGTGACCTTTTGTTTGGAGTTACAGGCAAAGTCACAAGGGATGGAGTGCTACCAACTGGCTGGATAAATATCACTTTTTAAATTAAAATAATTGTACAGAAATAATGTGTATGTGAAATGTCGCTGTAATGGTATCATGTTATGCATTTTATCGTTGTTACTGTCTAAATAAATCAAATCATTAGTGTGTTAAGAAGTATATTTGATTATCTGAAGACTTTTTTGTTTTTATTTTGCATAATTAGACTGTGTTTTTTGATTGTTGCCCCAGGGTACTAAAACACCAAGGTTTTCTATCTGATAAGTTATATATGGAAACAAGCAATATATGCATTAGAAAGTTTAAGGGGCCGTTCACATATCGTGCCTGGAAAACGCTAGGCGTGTAGGTTCTTATCACATGACCTGCGGTGCGCTTGCAGCATTCTGAAAAATTGAAATGTTTTGAACGCGATGCGGTGCAGACGCGGCAAAAAAAAAACTAGTGCGTCGCATCGCATGAGCGCCACAACGCTGCTATTATGAGTGTGCATACCGCGCATCTATATTTCAAATAACGAACTTGAGCGTACATAAGATGCGATATGTGAACTGCCCGTAACGAACATCAATCACAAATTATTTCAGTTAATCACAAACATATGACTAATTCAATGGGCAACATTGTGCAATTAGACCACTTTTGTTCAGGCAATATCATGCCAAAATGATGTATAACACACAAACAAAGACACACATTTGTTGGTTCATGTTTAATGTGGAAAACATTTACATATGGGGTGCTAGTTACAAATAGTAATGTACATGTTTGGCTGGAATCATTTGTGATTGATGTTCTTTTTTCTAATGCATATATTGCTTGGTGTTTTGTATCATCATAGCACAATGTTGCCCTGAGGCAACAAAATAAATTCTGGGTTTATTTTATCAGTGACCCCCAAACTCCAAAAAAGTGAGGTTAAACATTTTCATTGGAAGGTGAAAGGCAACTTTCTAAATATTTAGATTTTTTGCAACTTCAGATTTTCAAATAGTTATATCTCCGCCAAATATCGTCTTATTTTTCAGCTTTCAGATGATGTATAAATCTCAATTTCAAAAAATGTACCCTTATGGCCCAAGGTTATATATTTTAGCATTAGTATATTGTCGTCTAATACTAAAACTGAATCACAAATGTCCAATCACACGACTCTGTGTATCCGGATGTACTCTTGACCAGTGAATTCTCACCTTCTCCTCCAGTTTCTTGATATCTTCGGTGTACTTCTGTGTGTTTTGTTTGAGAAATTCGCTAACGTGAATGACCTCCAGTTCTGCCGCGGCTAACTTGCGGCCCAGATCGCCGTTCTCACAGCACATGGGACTGATCCGCTCGACCAGTTGAGATTTCGGACTCTGGCTGGATATGGGACTGTCGTACGGAGAGTCCTGAAAAGAAGACAGAGCCGTGAGCAGCAGGTACATACGAGGTATATGCAAATTAAAGGGTTCAAAATCAATTAGTTGTTTATCTTTATCATTTAGATCCACCGTGTTTCTAAGAAGGCATTCACATACGATGAGAACATAACAGAATGAAGGGCTCTCAAGAAATGTTAATAATGGCGTTTATCTGCACGAGCTAACATTTAAAAATAGCGCGGACCTTGAACAGGGTAAATAAAGGATATTCGGCAAATATCTACACAAACACTTTATAGTATGCACAAAATAAAATAAACCAATGGTTTATGTACTGAATAATAACAGGAATATAGCTCACATCAGGTGATGTGAAGTATGACATTATGCTAAAACTCAGGTCTGTCTCTTTTATTCTTTTAAAATACAGCCGATAAATACATCAAGGTTGTTTCTGTAGCTCAATTGGTAGGGCAATGTGTTAGCAGAACAAAGGTCATGGGTTCGTTTCCCATGAAAAAAACATACAGCTTTAAAGCACTGTAAGTCGCTTTGAAAAAAACTCAATTTGTTTATTTTAATACTGTTCCTTATTTATTTAGTTATAGACATACCTTGGCTTTGAGCAGATATGAATCATCATAGCGCCCTCTCTGGTTCTGGAGGACTTGTTGCGCCCGTATTTCATTTTCTCTGATCCTTGCATGAAGCTGAAGGATTTGTTGCTTTTGTCTACAATTCAATAAAAAATGCAGATTAGTAAGATGCTACAGTTTCATCAAAGTGATTCTTAGTTTTTCAATGTCACTAAAAAAGAAAAGTTATTTAATAAAATAAAACAAGAAAAAATTTTATGGACAGGATTGCTTGAAGCTGCTATTATGATGTGGGAGGCAGGATTGCTTTACTAAGAAATGTTTTAAACACACATAACACTTTAAAGCAAGCTTGTTGTACTTGGTTGGGACATTTTTCGCCTTTCAGCAAAATAACACAAGCATTGCTGTTAAACATTAGCACATCGAGTTGAGAATACTAAATACAAGCATGATCAGAGAATTGAACACAGCGCCATCTTGTGGCAAATCAGTTTATGATTCATTTAAAAAAAGGATAAAATGTTGCACAAATGGGGATTTTAGTTTTTGTAAAGATATTGAAATGCACCAAGAAGTATGTGTTACACACACACATACACACAAACCATTGCCACCAGTCACATCCGGATGTGTGCTTGTTCCCTCATGTGCAATTCTTGGCAGGTACGCCGGCCTGACACTTTAGCACGGTGTGTACAGGTGTGTGTGTGTGTGTGCATCCGTCTGTTATAGCTAACCTGAGAGCAAAGCATTATGGGTGGCAGCAGCATGGTGCTATAATTACACCTGCTCAAGGTCACAGCAGTCACTATAAGGTCACAGTCCTTACCACAGCTGACATCATGTTAAATTAATGAAATAGTATTGTGGGTAACACAACGTCCTCTGCCACCTGCCTAGAAACAAGAGCTAATGATGGGAAGAGGCAGGGACTGGGAAAAGATGCAAGGTTTTGTATTTGTATTGAATGTGACAGACCACTGTGAAACCTCCGGGCACAGATAATATATCGATCTTATTTGAAATAAAATTAATGTTTTTAATATTTTGAATATGGGATTGATATAGTTTTAGATATGTTTATATATCAAGATATTTGTGACCCTGCTGCCTATGAAATCCAAGTCTCAAAATCATTCAATCATTGATATCAATCTTTGACATGATCTTCCTTAAAAAAGATTTTAAAGAGTTGTGTTTAAGAAGTGCACATTTTATTTTAAGTGTATCTTTGGGTACTCACCGGTCGATCTCCAGTTCTCTCTGTCTCAGGAGTCCCTCCTTAATTTTTACTAGGGTATTGACGGGCAAAGACGTTCCACTCAGCGTCTACACAAAGCAATAATTATAGCATTAGTACACTTCATTCAGTATACATGCAGGGTCAAGCTAGTGTGTACTTATGCCGAGCACACTGTAATTAGCATACTCAGTCATAATAATCACAACCGACAATGAACTTCCATCAGCAAGTCCTTTAGCATTACAGAAAACAAATGCATGAGGATTTTCTAAAGATTTTCAGCCAGATAAGTGTTTCCCAAGGTTTTTACAATGGTGTAGACATCCAAACAAAAGACCTCCTTCTATCTCACACGTATATGGGTCAATGACTTGACGTTAATTATTTTGTGTCCGTATGGAATGTAAAAGGGTTAAAATTTCAAAATAAATACGCAGATTACTTGCATACAAGGACCAAGTCTAAAATTTCTGGGTTTATTTCATTTTGAAAGAATATTTGGGGGATAATTGCAAAAATGTCAATGTGGTGTAACCGGTCTGTGTCAATTGGTGTAACTAGTATTTTATTTTAATGAAAATATAAATATATTCATAAAAAATGTGGAATAAAATATAATCATCTAGTTTAGTGTAATATGATTTTTTTTTACATACATTTTTACATCATTTGTCAAAGATTATTTAGAAAACAGGACAAATATTACAAAAACGCATTAAAATGTACATTTAGTAATAAATAATCAAATGTATTTTCATATGATATTTTTAAATTATTATTATTATTTTTTTTTTGATGATTAAATTATATATATATATATATTTTTGATGATTGGATAAAGGTGGATAAAATATTTAATATTTCTAATTCTTTGGCGGAATTGGTGGTTACACCATTTGACATTTTTAGGTCCATTCAGTCTTAACTTTCATAAAAATGGTGCAAATGTAATAAAATCAACAAAAATACTCAATGTCATTGAAATATACCTGCTGCATGCTTTAAATTTTTTTTTTATAAATTTGAATTTTTCATCTTGCTAAACCGTTTTTGTCATTGACCCATATACTACTGTAACAATAAGTATATTGGAATGCACAGTTTATATTATGCAAAGTATAATTCTTATATCTCAAACATAGTAGCATATTCCTGTAGCACAACTAGTAGAGCATTGGATTAGCAGCATAAAGGTTGTAGGTTTGATCCCAGCAAACACACATACTGATAAATATATGAAGAGCTCGGATGCAAAACCTTTTAAAAGTGGGTCTGACATGTTTTCAAGCATTTTTTCTGACCAGACAACAACCATTTCATGTCTTCAAACAGATCCACGTTACATATGTCAATATTGTTCTCGCCCACCTCAACCCTGGAGAAATGCCAAGCCCATGAATGCCGCACATATCCGTGGCACACTCGGGCATACAAACATGCCTTTATTTGCCTCTGAAGAGGTTTTAGTCTCAGCAGCAAACAGAGCGGTGATAAGAAACAGGTGCCGCGTTCATTGCCAGCTTTTAGTCACCTCTTGACATAGCTGTGGATATTTTTAACAGTCAACCTGTGGTAAGCTCAGCGGGCTGCTGCACAACTCCACAATACGTGCGCTCTGTGCATCGGCCGCTTAGACGATTATCATTTGGGTGGATGGAAGATCCAAAAACTGGTTGGCAGATCACATGACCTGGTCTGAATGAGAGGAAGTGAAAAACACAGTTTAACGCCGCATCACACTACATACTAGCTGTCTAGCAAGTGCAACTGACAGGTCTATTAGGGAAGTTTCGGTTTATATAAATCTCTTTTTCTCTCTGTGCTTTATTTAGTGTGCATAGTAAAACATCCTCAGAAAATTCAGGTCAAGTCTTTTAATTCTTTGGCTTTTGCGTTATGTCTCACACTGTTTGTTGACAGTGGACACCAGGCTTTCCATTGGAGAGCGGAGCATGCGTAAGCCAGGACATAGCTGTCATTCTCCACCAGCTTGTCTCTTTGGGGAGAGTTGCCATCACTTTTTCTCCTCACCAGAAACTAGGCCTTGTTATGCCACAATGTATTTAAATGTAAAATGACCCTGATGTAATTTCAAAATGTCTGTAACACACATTATAAACAAAGTTATACAGTAGAATTAACAAACGGCTTTTGTAGACTAAACGCAACTTCCTAATCAATAACAACAACAGAGCCCTTTTACAGTAGTTTATTTCCGGTAACAAAAGATATAAATGACAGGTAAATTACCTCGTATGCGACGTGAGTGCATCTGATAAACCATCCGCAGTTTCTATTCACTTTCACTGCTAAAATAATTTAATTACAGGGTAAAGGGACCTTAAAGGTACAATTTGTAAGATATTTGCAGTAAAATATCCAAACACCACTAGTCTAGTGTCAGTGTTTCCGCTATATACATTCCACCGTGGCGGCCCGCCACGCCTAAAACACCCCCGCCACGCCTGCGGTTGTGGATAGAAGGGATACAGCAAACGAAATCTCGCCGGATGAGCACTGTTTTATCCTAATCCTTCAAAATTTCACACGATTGTAGGATGTATTTGTATCTCATTTAGCCAGAGCCGCTGTTTTCATCCTAATAATCCCACCTCCAAATCTAATCCTAAACTTTTCGGCATTTGCTGTATCCCTTCTAGACAAAACCCACGGCTGCAGCTCGCAAAAGCTACTGAAATGTCCGCTGGATGTTACTGTCTTAAATAAACAAATTCCTTTCTGGATTCGCGTTGTTCACTCATTTATAAATAAATCTCCTAAAATATCATAATTTCCTCCATGGGTTTAGTTTCATGCACAAATAGATTTAAATCAACAGATGATGATTAGGCTACGTTTCTGTTTTCAGAAATAATAATAAAATAAATAAGCCTTCACGAAATATGTTACACTTAAATAATTATCAGACAAAAGAATAAAAAAGTATTTGAGTTTCTGTTCTTTTTTTGTGACGCGCTGTAAAACCAAAGCAGCAGAAGCACGTCATGTTTTTAATGATTTTAAATAAGCACAATGTTTTCTCCTTATTGTGAGTTTACACAAATACACCATTTACAGTTTCGAATGTTGTTTTACTTTTATCTTTATGACTATAAATTTAGGGTAATTTAAGGTGCAAGGTCATCACGCGTATGCTGTTCACCGGCGCATATCTAACACACCGACGCAGCACAGTCACATTAAGTTTCACATTAAATGCTTAAAGGAATAGTCTACTCATTTTCAATATTAAAATATGTTATTACCTTAACTAAGAACTGTTGAATCATCCCTCTATCATCTGTGTGTGTGCACGTAAGCTCTGGAGCGCGCTGCGACGCTACGATAGCATTTAGCTTAGCCCCATTCATTCAATGCTGCCATTTAGAGATAAAGTTAGAAGTGACCAAACACATCAACGTTTTTCCTATTTAAGACGAGTAGTTATACGAGCAAGTTTGGTGGTACAAAATAAAACGTAGGGCTTTTCTAAGCGGATTTAAAAGAGGAACTATATTTTATGGCGGAACAGCACTTTTGGGAGTACTTAGACTCGCCTGAAAAGTCCGCTCCCCTTCTCACTCTCATAATGGGAGAGGGAGGGTGTTACTGCGCCAAGTCGAAGTACTCTCAAAAGTGCTATTACACCATAAAATATAGTTCCTCTTTTAAATCCGCTTAGAAAAGCGCTACGTTTTATTTTGTACCACCAAACTTGCTCGTATAACTACTCGTCTTAAATAGGAAAAACGTTGATGTGTTTGGTCACTTCTAACTTTATCTCTAAATGGTACCATTGAATGAATGGGGCTAAGCTAAATGCTATCGTAGCGTCGCAGCGCGCTCCAGCGCGTACGTGCACACACACAGATGATAGAGGGATGATTCAACAGTTCTTAGTTAAGGTAATAACATATTTTAATATTGAAAATGAGTAGACTATTCCTTTAAATATTTGTCCAAAAACAAAAGGCTAAATACTGAATACTACTCATATGCAACTGCAAGACATTAATAGTCGAATCTGTTTAAGGAAACCCACATTATTCCTGTGGGAAGAGAAGGACGTTGGTAATAAAAACTTGAGGCAGAAGTTGAGACTGTTTCATCTGTTTCAGACAGCAGGGTCGGGGTACCCGCGGGTGAACCGCATATATTTGATGTAACGTCATTTGCGTTGTAGATGCAGGTCGGGACTCAATAGACAAGAGTAAAATGCGGGTCTAACATCCAAGACCAAAATTTGACTCGTTTTTAAATGGCCCCATGCTTATTTGTGTTCAAGATCTGTCTGAAGACGTTAAAAGTTTCTATTTTACTGCACGATTTGCTGTGTGACCGGGTCGGGGTCTTTATGTCAAACGGGTTGGGTGTGGAATAAAATTGCCGCTGATGTCGGATAACTGGTTGGGTGTTCGGTCAATCACTGTGGATGCAGTGATAAACATGAGCACGAACTTGCAATGCACACTACATTAAAACTACAATGAAACATCCGTACAACGTACGTAGCTATGTAACGTTTTTTTAAGAAAATATAGTTTAGATCAAACATAGAAAAGCAATATGCTATAAATATAAGGAAAAGTAAATGACAGCATGAAAATTATAAAAAAAATACATGTTAGTTTACTGTAGCCTATATTCTACTATAAAAAAAATTATGTACATTTATAATCTTCATGGGCGCCCCCTGCCGCCACAGCTGGAAAAAATCCTAGAGGAAACACTGAGTGTTCTACTACTAAAAATATCTCTTATGTTTTCAACTACTAGAAAATGCCCATTCTAAACAGTGACACGGGGCAGTGCAGTCGAATGTCAATGACGTTAATATCCACGTTACCCTTTGTTACCGCCTTTACTGACGTAGAAACCACATGACAACAGTGCCGTGGACAACTGCAGAAGTAATAGCGTCTGTCGGGCCACTTGCTTGTTTATGGAGAGTTTGTTGATCTGATCACTTAATTCTGTGCTGTGTTAACATACCATCGAATTGGACTAATGCTACGTACACACCAAACACAGGGAATCACGTTAGTCGCTCTAGATTACTCGCGGGATTAACTTCGTGTCATGCGAAATTGAAAATATTTTCAACTTGAGCGAAGATGCTTTTGAGGAGAATAGCGTGTATTTTCGCTGCAAACACGCTGCCCATATCGCGTCATTCGCTTTGCCACACGCAAGGACGCATCTGATTGCGTCTTTGCATTGACTTTGTAATTGACTTTGTAATCTTCTCGCGCAAATCTTTAACTCGCGTCTGGTGTGAACCCACAGTAATACTGTAACATATATGACTAACATTTTCGTTTTGAACATTACATGAAACATTACATAATGAAATAAAACTATGTCATCAAACGCAACATTTATAAAACTTGATTACCTCATTCATTAACATGATTTCTCGTAACCGTCTGATTGATGGCTATCAGCGGTTGAGTTAAAGAAAACAAATCCCATCATTCCACGCTGCTTTAGAGTGTTATTAATCTACGTCATTGTTATTGTTTTGATCGTGTGCCCTCTAGCGGCATATTCTACAAATTGCATCTTTAGTGTCAATTCGTAACTTTTGGCTCTCTATTGACATCTCTGTTTGAAACATAAAAGCACAGGTTGGTTTAAATTAGGGATGCACCGAATACACTGTTTAAGATTCGGCCGAAACCGAATCCTACTCGCTTCCTTATTCCATTAACACAGTAAAACGCAATAATGAAGTAAAGTGCAACAATGCAAAGAAAGGTGTTTTTCTTTTCTTTTTTTAAATCAGAATATGACTTAACTGAAATTAATGTTATTGAACATTTACTTAATAAACATGGATAGTAGGTTGTTTAGTTTTCGTTTATAACAGTAGGCTAGGCTACAAAAAATATTCTGAAAGATTAGATATATTCCCTGCATAATTAAATTAACGTAAAACCTCTAACCTTACACCTGAAATCAGAGTTTCCTTTAAAAAACAAAGAAAGAGGCTCTGAATTAAAAGGCCCCCCTTTTTTTGCTTACGAGTTGCATTTTCAGATTCTCACAGCCTAATTCATTCCAACAGTCCACATGTTAACGCCTTCAAGTAATTAACGCCCGTGTGACGTCGACCAGCATAGCGCGAGCCTAGGGTTCGGTGGAAAAAAATCTAAGGTTCGGCCGAATCCCAACCCTGCCAAAAAGCTCAATATTCGGCCGAATTCGAATGCTGGATTTGGTGCATCCCTAGTTAAAAATTGATATTTACATCAATTTAAAAAATCAAAAACTACAATTTTCCACAAAATCCTACATGACAATTCAAGTTATTAAGCATAATTATAAGTTAGCTTACCATTGTGAGTTGTGGTCATAATTTTTTGAAATTGAGAATTATACATCAGTTAAAGCTAAATAATATAAAGTAGATAATATAAAGCTAAATAAAGAAGCTTTTCATTGATGCATGGTTTGTTAGGATAGGATAATATTTGGCCAAGATTAGAATGTCTGAAATTTGAGGGTGCAAAAAATCTAAGTATTGAGAAAATCGCCTTTAAGTTGTCCAAATTAAGTCCTTAGCAATACACATTACTAATAATAAATAACATTTTTGATATATTTATGGTAGGAAATGTCTTCATACCCTAATGATAATTTCCATACAATGTATTGTTGGCTATTGCTACAAATATACCCGTGCAACTTATGACTGATTTTGTGGTCCAGACTCAAATTTATGGACTAGCATCCCATACATCTACGCTGGCATGTGTCACCAAACTGTCAACAGTGGTTTTATGTAAAAAAAAATAAAAAAAAAACATTTTTTAACAACGACAAATAAGTAAGCAATACAAAATATTTCATGGTAGAAGATAAGCAGTGATAAAAGCCAAAGAAATGAGTGGCTGTCCTGCTGAAATGTGGACATCTAATGAAAATAAATGCCTGTGTTTATCTCAGTTTATGCCATGGCATAAACCACAAAGCTTTATGAGTCTAAACGTATTCCTCCACCTGCTCCTCAAACCTCCAGACTCCGGTCTTCTGTTTGTCTCTCTCCACACGACCATTTAAACAGTCTGATACAGAACAGCTGCACGAGGAAGTAACATCATTCATTACAGGAGACTGATGCCAGAAAATGCCTAATGCTTTGACTTTAATTTTATCTCCCTTAGGTCTTCTAGATATCCACAACTGTGAATACCTTTAGGAAAGAAATGCAAATGAGATCACTTCGACATCTTAAACCTTTCTCCTCAACAATGAAGTGTGCACTCAAATATCCCAAATTCTCCAAACACCGAATCATTTCTTTTACTTGTTATGACCCCCGAGCAATAAACTGTTACTTCAAATATCTAAAAGGACTATGAAACTTGGCTTAGCTTTGTAGCCAACAAAAAGTGTCTTTGCTTACAAAGGTGTAATGCCCTTGGTGATCAGGATAATCATATCCGCTTTCTAAAACGTAGCAAAGATCACAGCAAAGGTCTGGAGCCGTTTGGCTATGTGGTACTCAACAGCAACACTCTGTCACATTGCACAGCTAATCTGCTGCCAATTCCCTGAAGTCCATCTCACCCTGTCACTGTGTTCTCTCTAAGGCCCTCCAGACAGCCGTCCATCAGCCTCTTGACACGCCTGGGTAACACAGAGGAGACACGATGGCTGCTTGCAATGTGACTGTACCCAGAATTGGTAATAAAGGCTGTGATCTGACCATTTAAGATGCAGGGCAAGTTCAACAGTGTTGGTTTTCATTCATACTTCTGGAGGACGACGTGCAGTTACACATGCAGACCGCAAGTAGGCAGTATCCCTTGTAAAAATTTTGGGGGCATGTCAGGCTAAGCAGAGCTACACACAGCCTACGGCATAGAACCTACGCACGACTATAGGCGTATAGTTTCAGCAGTGACAACATAAACAAACGGTTTTCGTGGAAAAAACGTAAGAATGTTGTTAACTCATTTCTTTATTTGTTTATTTTTTACTCATCTATGACAAGTCACTTGATTGTTGGACAAAAAAGAAGCAAGGGCAACACTGTCATGATCGCAACCTTCTTAAAACTGATGCCATTAACCCAAGTGCGTCTTAAAAACCCAGGTGCTCTAAAATTTCCTGCGTTCCTGACGTTACGTACCATGTAAAATGTGTACTATATAATGTATACAATGTTACAGATCAGCTGCCAAACCTCCCTTCACATAGCCGTGATCGATGATAGGCGTCTCCCCTCGTCCTTCAGAAAAAAAGTTATTTTCAACAAAGTCTAGAGTTCAGTTTAGCCACTAGCCAGACCAATAAACCAAAAGAGTCTGGAAGTTAAGTTCCGGACAGACGAGTAAGCGCCAACTTGCGTTCGTCCGATGAAACGTCTATAAATGACCGATTACATTCTCTCACTTTTACCAATAAGGATCAATGATTTTATGACATCACTCTGCATAAAGTTCTTATCAGATTCCAGGCTGTGGGGTAAACTACATACTACTGGTCATTTTAAAAGGGGGAGGAGACAGTGAATATGCCCCGCCTAACTTCCCGTTTTAGTGGAAATTATGTCAACGCATCATACAAAGCCACACATTTCAAGGCATTCCTATGGGTCTTTATTAAAATATCACAGCAAGTGGCATTTATTTAAAATTAGTATACTAAAAACTTGAAGCATGTTAGACTTCAAATGATAAAGATAAACTTTTTTTAAAGAAACTGCGAAAATGTGCAGGAAGTTGAGAAAAATGTATTCATCATTCGCTCGAGCAGTATTTATTTGCAGCTGCCACTTGTTTTAATACAATGCAATGACATTCAGACATTTTTAAGTGTAACCTTGTGGGTCCACTGTACAAACACACAACCCAAAGGCACCTCCATTTCTGTGTCCTGCTGACAGCTGATGGATCCGGCAAGCGAGTGTGCTAAGCTGAACAATGATGTGAGACCTAAATGTATTGTGCCCAACAAGCGAACTTTCCAACACTGGCCAGAGGGCATGAAAGAGGCAATTGGACAATGTGTATGCATGCACATGGCAGCTATGCTTTAACGTGCCATAAATGCTCTGTAAATGAGGTACCGCAAGGTCACCCGTTAGGACCTCCTGCATTTAAATGAGCTTTGCATAAAGAACAGCATGTATTACCTTTACAGAGCCAAATAGCATCTAGTGTTTTCACTGGGATTAGGATAGCGGGACAACGATAGCACCACCTTTATGAGATGATCTTGAAAAGGTTGCGTGTTGAATGAATTGATTTTTGTTTTTTATATTTCCAGGCTGGAAATTTAAGTGATGCTATTTAATTGTGCTAACTGTTGGGGGCTTTTCCACTGGATGCAGTATGTAGTACCTGATACTTTTTTTAGTACCACCTAGGTCAGGTTCCAAGCGACCCGAGCTGATACCAAAACGTGACGCGAAAACACTGTAGATCCCTGATTGGTCTGAGAGAATCGTCACTACCAGCGTCATCGAATTAATGTAAAAAATTTGCTTCACCCTCAAGCTAGCTTGCGCTGTCTCAAGTAAACCTGTTGTCATCTGTGCTTTGCTGTAAGTTCCCAAACTCCCTTTCAGCGAAGAAAAACATCCACAGGTTGTGAATCAGCAACACCATAACAGTTTTTTCTAGACTTGCAGATTGTGGCGGCACATTCGCGACACGCACTTCCGCATATATGCTTAAATGCAACTAAAATGAGGCTCAGCCGAACGCGTCGACCGAAGCTACGGGTGTTTGTACAGAAACTGTCATGTGATACAGAGGTAGTGATAAATTGTGGTCAATTTTAATGTTGTGTCCAACTGAAAAATAAACTAATGTATGGGAATGTACAACGACGCTCTCACTTGTATGATGTCACAGCAGTAGGCGGCGCAAATAAAACAACACGCCTATAATCCCTCCCACTCTTAAGTGTTACTAAACTCAATGGAAAAGCTAAGCAAGTGAGGAGAGCTGACCTGACCTGACCCAAACCAAACCGTGGGGTACTATGCAATGGAAAAGCGCCATAAGTGATGGTCGTGGCTGGAGAAGCCGGCTGTCTTTTGATTAAGCCTGGAAGACGCCTAGTAAGAAAACCTGGCATTTAAAAGATGGGTTTTGGTCTGGAGGGGGCGTGGGGGCAGTCTGGACCTCGCAGAGAGTAGTTTGCACAGACGTAAATGCAATTAAATGTCATCATAATGCCCTCTCAGTTTTTAATGTCCACACTGCTGCCCTTTCAATAATGCTAAGAGCTTCGCTGACTCCAGAGAAATAAAGCTCCATATTAGGAAGAGGAAACTCAAATCTCAAAATAGACCTCAAACAATGACCAAAAACCTAAATCTTCAAGAAAGGTCTCCAATGAAAAGTTTTAACCACAGTTTATAGAGGCTTCTGGACTTTTAGGAGATTTTGCAAGCAATCTTCTCATTAAAAGCGGCCTGAGCACACCCTGTTCTGGACGCAACATCAATCGAATATCTGTATTAATCCTCTCTGACTGTAATGTCCAGTCAGATGGATACAGTTACAAAGTAAATTCAACCTGAGCAACTAATGCACAAAGTCAACTGAAGCAAATGTGACCGTCTGTGAAAAGCTGACCCAGCTTAAGTCGTTTTTCTACATAAAAGACATTCTTTAAAAATATAATATAAATGTGTAAGGTCATGTCAAAGATCAAAAACAATGTAAAATCAGACTTTAACGTGGATTTCACAGAGTCACAAATATGCCCAATTAATATTTGTGTATATTTCTGTTTTGCAATCCTTAATTCAGAAGCTGTATTAAGAAAGACGCTGATGTAATTCCACTACAGTTTAATGTAATATCAAGGTTGTTTTTTTAATCGAGTGACTGTGCATGTGCTGGATGAGTTATTCCATTAGAGACAATGTTTAGCATGCTATTCATATCTAAGGATAAATCTGTGACCGAATAAAAGATGGGAGAAATAATGAGAGCAATCAGAGCCCTCCTACGCATCTTGTTCCCCTCCTCATATACTCCACCCCTTCATTTGTCCTACCATAAACTTCTGAACTCGCATCCCTGACAGATCCTCCTCTTCCCAACTGTAAAATCAAAGCAGCAGGATTGAATCTCAGTACTTTGGCTGTCTATCTGCAGTTTCAGGTATGCAAGATTTTCTAATTTCACTTCTTTTGGTAGAAGGATAAACAAATTATTCTTGCAAATTATTATGAGCCGTGGATATTCATTGTTTAAAAGGTAGATTTTTCAGATTTATTTGTCAATGAATTGTATTTTTCGGAGGGGTATATTTTAAAGTACTATGATATTTTTACATTATAATACTGAATCAATTTTTTGCATGACAACCACTTATAATAAGGTAAGGTTGCAAGAAGGTAAAACAGCAGGAAAATACATCCTTAGTTATGCACGTCATTCAACTTACTTTTTTAAGTTTTAACTTATAAAAACAAGTAGAAATTGCTTAACTTAATTTGTTACGCTAAAGTAGCATACAAATATATGTAAATTTGAAATAATTTTAATTTTAGTGCACTATTAAGTCATGTCGTGTAGTTCTTTACCTACATCATTGCTATTTCTATGGCTTTATGATGTAGAATTTGTAGCACTGTGCAACACCAGCCTAATGAAGGACAGAGAAAGATCAATTTATCATAAAAATCTGAACATAAAGCAATGCAATTTTATTTTATTGTGGCCCATACAATAACACAACATTGCCTGGTCCCGGTTGAAGTGTTTTATATTCATAACTTTACGCAGTACTGCATGAAGTGGCCAACTGGAGAGTCTTATATTAAACACATTTCTGTGATTTTGGTCTTTTTGATGGCTGTTCTGTACACTTGTGACACATTGTTCACTGAACGCAAATCGTCCATACGTAACCTAAAGCGACCGACCCGCAAAAAACATCCCACCCGTCCACTCTGCAGGGAAATGAGACTGCCCTTTATTTTAGTAGAAATGAGCTGACGGCTTCACTGCAGCCCTGCAAAGCAGAAAAGGTTAACAGCATACAAAGGAGCATAGTAAAGACAGGATCTACGCCACAGGCTGCAGACATCCAAAATGTGTTGTTTTTGCCAAGGCCTGAAGCATTTTTTATGCAAATATTTCAGATAGTTTGTGCTGTAGTTACATACTGGGGTTGGAAGAAAAAAATTTATTTTAAAACATTGCACTATTTATAATTCATTGTTATTCTCACACTGAATTTTTTATGTGAATAGTATTTAGATCGACCACCACATGCATGGTCCTACCTGTTTAGCATTAGGTCACCTAGCCAAAAAACAGCACTGCATTGCTCTGTGATGCCATCATGGAAAGTTCAGAGTTAAAAGCAATGGAGTGCACTTCGAGTGGACTTATTTGTACGGGGAAATTGCCAGCAGAGGGTAAAAAATAAACGCACATAAACATGCTCAGGCTTGAGAAAATCTCCGGCCAGCTTTTAACATCATTTCCTTCTTCGGTCTGATTCCATCTTATTTTTGCTTTACTCAAATTCTTGGCGGCCTCAGTGAATTTTAATGATGATGAGATGAGGTTTTTGCCAAAGTATGGCCTCAGAGATTTAAAAAAGAAAAACAAATCTGAATCTAATATCCGTGCACGCTGAAATCTGCTGATGGTTTACTAGCTTTGTCCAACAAAACATAGTTTATCTGTTTTCTTTAATATTTTGGTTTTGTAAAGAGCATGCTGTGCATTTATCTTGCGATTCGACAACAGTATAGTCATATGCATGCAGACAAATATCTTTAATTGTATGTCATGTCTGCACTTTGTGCACTCCGCCTTTAATATAATGTTTAAAAAATGCTTTGGAAAAGGAAGTCGGGTCGACTACCAAAACACACTTGTAGCTAATCAGCAGTAAGGAGTGTTTCAACTAACCGACATCCTTGCCGGGGTTGTGTATGTGTGGGGCGGGTCTATCAAAATAAGGTCCAGATTCTATTGGGGTAGGGGCGTGCATGTTTAGGTGATCAACATTGGCTTTCAAACATTGTGCACTTCGCCTTTAAGGGTCCCACCACAAACGAATTTGGCATTTTTTTTAAATGTGTCAAGTACGGACGCAACTATCGATTATTTTCATAATCGATTAATCAGACGATTATTTTGTGATTAATCGACTAATTGGATAAAAACCTAAATATCTACTTTGATTTTTCACTTATTATAGCTAAATAAAACCCTTAATTAGGGTATTTGCATGTACTGTTAAAAGTGCAAAAGCAAAACATTAAGTTTTACTAATACTTAATTTTTGATTTGATATTTTAAGACTTAAATAAAAATATCTGTACAGTCATTTGCATGCAGACAAATGTTTAATTGTATGTCATGTCTGCACTATTTATTAAGGGTCCCACCACAAACAAATTTGGCATTTTTAAATAGTGTGTCAAGTACAGACACGACTATCAATCATTTTCATAATCGATTAATCAGGCGATTATTTTGCGATTAATCGACTAATGGTATAAAAACCTAAATATCTACTTTTCACTTATTATAGAAAACCCTTAATTAGGGTGTTCACATGTACTTTTAAAAGTCCCATTTTTCCTGATCCCATTTTTTTTACTTTAGTTGGTGTGTAATGTTGCTGTTAGAGTATAAATAATACCTGCAAAATGACAAAGCTCAAAGCCACGCAATGTTTTATTTAATAGAATTCCCCTTTTAAAAACTACAGCCGAAGGCCGGTTTGGACTACAGCCCTCTACTTCCTGGTTGAATAACATCAAAATAAGAGTTTATTTTTTACTAACCTCCGCCCCCAGGAATACATCAGTCGCCAGCTAAGCCCAAACGGCTCTGGCTAAGCTAAGATGCTGTCGAATCACAACAAACTAAACAAACTACACAATCAGAACTCGTTACGTATTTATGAAGGAGGGACTTAGAACAAGGAAGACATCAGCCCGTTTTTAGGACAGTGAAAACAGCGCTAAAAATACTGCGTTTTTTACACACAAAACATGAACACGTTATATTGCGCACCAAAAAATGCAGAAGCCACACTTTTTGATATTTTAAGCCTTAAAAAATTACTAACATACCCTTGGCTATGTATATTGTGTTGGACTTGATGAGACTATTTCCAGTGCACTTATGTATTGCTGTTCTTATGTTGCCATAATTGCTTACACCTCACTTGTAAGTCGCTTTGGACAAAAGCGTCTGCTAAATGACTAAATGTAAAATGTAAATGTAAATAAAAAGTTTGTGACCCTGCCTGTGGAAACCAAACTAAAGTCTAAAAATCTAATTCTGAGATTGTGTTTGCAACCCAAAGGTCATGGGTTTGATCCCAGGAAACACCACTGATCAAATATATCCCTTAAATTCACTGTAAGTCACATTTTTTTTTGGATAAAAGCAATGTTAATATCAATTTTCTTTGTCTAGATGTTTTTGTCTTATGTAAACACCCCTACGAAAAGCATTCCATCAGAGTCAGATAAGCTCCAAACCAACAAATGAACTTGTCAACGGTTTTACAAAATGTTATTTTGAACATTCCTATCGTGAATGACCATATGAGGAAGGATAATCTGGACATGTGAAGAGGACATTGACCTGCTCGATACCCTCTCGAGATGATGTTAATGACATTATCTTTCTCAGTAGCGACGGGGACACGACCCTTGGGCAGGCACTAGGGTGTTGGAATGCCCGCGGCCCGTGGTGTTGACAAACATCTCTCCAGAGCCCGTCATCATTACGGAGAGCGTTAATCTCTCGCATCACTTGACCCCTAAGCCGGGCGCCTGAAAAGACTTTAGACTCTGTGGTCACTCACTTATATACTGAAGCTTGTTCCTCATTGACATTGGCAAACATGGTTAGGTTAGTGTTCATGTAGCTAAATTGGCAGAGCATTGCATTAGCAGAGCAATAGTTGTGGGTTCCAATCCCAGGGAATATACAATGTAGGTTGTGATGCTTGTCTTTCCAAAACAATTTAGGGAAAAAACTCGAATTGTGAAAGTTTGATGTGACTAAATACATCTCGTATGGCCTCGATCTCATTTAAATCAAGTAAATAAGCCCAACGACGGTCACAAAACCTTTTCTTACACTTTTAAAGTGTTTCTTCAAACACCATGAAAGATATTTAAGTAAATGTTAAATGCTCCCTCGTTTGGATAAAAGCTTCTGCTAAATGCATAAAAATGAATGCAAATGACTACGGTCTTAAATTAGCATTTAAGGTTCACCTGACCACCATTAAATATTGGCAGATTTACTTTTAGTGCATTCAGGTTATACTGGTATTGCCGTAGAAACAAACCCATGACCTTGGTTTTTCTAGCACAGTCCTCTACTACCCAAGCTACGTTCAACAACAAGCTGACGTTTTCCAAAAACACTAGATATCCCATATGGCAGAAATAGACACAGCCTGCCTATCCATCAGCAAAAACATCCCAGGCCTCCAATGCCCTCTTGGCAATAAGTTGTAGTTGGTTAAATAGATTCAAGCTCCGTAGGGATTCGGAGTAAAGGCTGGCCACAATTTAAATGGAATATCGTGACCATCAAAGGTCATTCCTAAGAATAACATTTGGCAGAACAGATAACAGCACACCACAGCCCATGAGAATACAGGCCACAGGTGTTTCTGTATCCATAACGTTAACAAGAGACAATACCAAATTCATCTGCAAAAGCGGATCTTCACAAACCTCCCTGTAGATTTGAGGAGACAAGATTGAAAAACAGTCTGAACGCGAGAGATAAGAAGAGAGATCCTCTAACATGAAGACTTATAATCAAGGACGCCCAATCTTTGACAAAACATGCTTTTATCTAATCTGTCTGCAGGAGACGAAGTGCTAAATCCTGATATAGGTTGTTTTGTAACAAGGAAAATCATCTCTTTAAAATGTCTTCCTAAAAGCATTTCTTTTATTTACTCAGAGCCTGAGAAATGAAAAGAAATATATGCTCACTCCTACACGGTAAAAGCAGTTATGTAAAGGTCTATGTGAAATAATACGTGGGACTAAAGTCTCATACTGCAATTGTTCAAAATAAATGAACCAAAAGGGATATTTTTTAAAGAGAGCATAAGATTTACAAAATCCCTTTGGAGGTACTTGGATCCTTCTGAATTTGATCTTTTGAAACATCAACTAGTCAAAATCTGCATGACTGCCACATTTATCATTGGGTGCACATTCACTCATTCATTTGCTTCCTTTCTCCCATCAGCCCTGCATCAACGGATAACCTCTTCCGTCACCACGACAACCAGCATCTTTCCTCCCTGCACGGCTCTCCACTCCACCTTGCGGTACTGCCATCCATCCTCTCTCTCTCTCTCTTTCTCTCTTCTGCACCCCTCCCCTCTCTGTGCACTAAAACACATCCCGCCTCAGCATGGAGAAGGTGCAGCACATAACGCGGGCGGCCATTCGGCGAGCGTCCACCATGGAGGTTCCCCAGCAGGCCAAGCAAAGAATGCAGGACCTCTTCGTCAACTTTTGCCTCATCCTCATCTGCCTGCTTCTCATCTACATCATTTTCTTGTTAATGTGAGCGGGAGCGGCCATAGTTTTTCCTTGAGCCAATAAGGGTGAAGGACTGTACAGAGGGGCCAATCATGTTGTAAACAGCATGATCTTTGTCTAAATTGTTTGTAAATAAGATTAAGAGAAGTTTTATAGCTCATAGATTAGTGGTAAGTGAGCAGAGTGGTTAAAAGCTGCCAAAATTGGTCCCTATCTGTCACTGGGGCGTTACCCTTTTAAAAAGTACACCTTTGCACCTAAAGAGGGCACCTTGGAGGTACCAAATGTTTACTTATCTGTACCTAATGGTACACATGGGGACCTTTTTAGAGGGTATTGCCCCAGTGACAGTGTAGCAAATAACACGAATATTGAAAATGTTTTACTACGTATCCACCAGGCTGTTAGTAGACACTTTTGTTAATACAACCAATGCGAGAATCTCAACTAACCCAAATACTGGTTGATATCAGCCTGGCATAAACAGGAACAGCCTATCACTAATGCAATGTTAATTTTGTTAATAATAAACAAAACAAGAAAGTGCTCCTGTAGTTTATAACAACTACACTGGCCTTGGAGCTCCAGTATCATCACTGTGAACTGATGCTGCATGCATTTATCTTCATTTTGTGTCACCACCCCATCACTGCATGTCACATGTGGGCCACGAGATGACATCTGTCTTTATGCACTGTGCCAAACTTTACTTCACTTGCTCAATAAATATGGTATGATCACGTGTGTGCAATAAAAAGTGTGCTGCTTTTGTGTTTTGCTGATTTTTCCACTATACTAACTGGGCTATTTACAGATACACAAGAATAAAGGAATAATTCATTTTCATGATAAGGAACTAGCAGATTGGGTTAATCTCATGAAACCTGTTGGGAAAATGTCACACTCTGTCCAAAAAGACGCAAAAAAAAAAAAAAAAAAAATTGCATACAAAATAGGGACCATTGTGACACTTTAATGGCAATTAAGTATGAATGCGAGTCGTATTACTGTTATGCAAAATATCTCTTGTGTTCTCATTTCTTTAATTTGAAAAATTGGAAAACGATAACGTCATTAACTCTTTCCAAGCCAAAGAAAACACTTTCCTGCCAATGACAAGTTTTTACGGCAATCCATATTTCCGCTATTATCCACCAGGTGGTGTTCTTACCAAACTTATAAAACACGAAAGCATCCACTAAGGCCAAACTCTGTGTATGTTTTGATCATCGTTCTGAATCTGATCTATATAAAAATTCTCAGCTTTTTGCTCAAAATTTGGTATTTTTGAAGAAACCTACCCATATTTGAGAGGTTGAAACCCTACCCATATAAAGAGAGGATTAAATTTTTTAAGTTTGAAAGCAGAGGGCCTGTTCTTTTATTTGATATATTGTATGTTTATATATTTAAAGAAGAACATTTTCAGGAAGGCATTAAACTTTTGTAAAAATCATAAAAAATGCTGGCGCTGGCTGGCAATACAAAAAAACGCTGGTGGGGAAAGAGTTAATAAATAAATATAGGGCTGCAACTAACAATTACTTAATTATCGTTTTATCGGACAATTATTTTTTCAATTATTTCCCTAATCTGATAAAAACCTAAATATTACTGTATAAATTCCTTGCTGCATTTCCATTTTTAAGTTTGAAGAATGAATTAATACATTTATTTAAAAATTACAATTAATTTCAACTTTCTTGACTAGTGAGTAGTTGCTAAAAAAATGATAAAAAATAAAGTTGAAATAACTTAAGCTAATTAAACTTTATTTTTTATAATTTATAGTAACTCCTTACTAGTAAAAAAAGTTGAAATGAATTATACTTAAACTTAAAATGTAAGTGAAACAAGGATTTTTTTTACAATGTACTTAATTATATTTTTTATGTATTATTATAGCTGAATATAATCCTAAATTAGGTTATTCGCAAGTACTTTTTAAAGTACACATTAAGTTTTACTAAATTTATGAGCACACAGCTCACGCTTTATGAAGCGGACACGTGCCCGCTATCCAAAACAAAGCTGGTGTGGGAGCATGTGATAAACTATTTTCATAAATGGTTATTATGAATTAGTTATATGTATTTATTTTCATTACACATTTCTTGACCGGTTTCATGAGACTCAATTGACAGTTAAGCTGACAGCAGTAATAATTATTAATATTCTTGAGAAATGTCTTTAAATGATGTCTTCTGTCAGCTCATATCAGTATGTCAATCATGTTTAGCTCTTTCCACGGCTAAAGTGGAGACATCACGGCGCAATGTAACCTGCTCGTCCTCCGAAGTCCAGGACACAACAACTGCACAACCACATATCAACCTACACCCGAATTCTCCAAGCCAGTCAAGTCTTCACCTGCTCAGTATGGATCTGACCACAAACCGAGGACTAAACCTGCTGCTCAACTTTCTGCTCATCGTTGTGGCTCTACTGCTCATGCTCATTCTGGTCAAGCTCATGTGACCAAGTCATGTGATCGCCAAAATAATCAGGATTTAGAATAACGGTACATTCACACGGGGCGAAAGCGTTAACGTTTGGAAGGCTTGTCTGAAGCGTGGCCAACAGCCAATCACAGTGCTGCGGTCTTGCATAAACGTAATTGGCTGGCTTGCACTAGGTTATTTGCATAAGGCGATCTGATTGACTGACGCACGCATTAGCGCTTGAAAAGTTGAGAAATGTTCATCTTCTGGTGCGTTGATGGATCCACAATTCAGTTCAGCAACGCATTACGTCACCAATTAAAAATAAATAATGAGAAGCGTTAATGCTTACGCCCCGTGTGAATGTACCGTAAGGGCAGCTGAGGTGTTTTACATTATCTCTCTTAAACCATTTGAAATATGATGTAAACAATATGATCCTTGGGCTAACTTCAATCTCTCTTTGTCCCTCCTCTCTCTCTCTCTCTCTCTCTCTCTCTCTCTCTCTCTCTCTCTCTCCAAAGCCCGTCCACTAATAAGGGTGATGCAAAATGATTGACAGGCAGAGAGTGTTTCTATCTATGTAGTTTCTGGCTAAAACATGTTTCGAGACAGGTGTGATTTGTCAGTACACCTATTTTAGTGATGTCTGTCAGGTTATATTATAAAAAGATTGCTTACAGCACTTTAAACATGCTCAGCATTTTATAGCAGCTTACTGAAGTGCTACAATAAATAATAATAAAGAAGCAAAAGCGAATAAGCTCATCTATATAAAAATATATTGCAGTTGAACCGAGACCGATAGCATATTACTACTTCCTATATCATTGCGCCCTCTAGTGGCCACTGACTGATACTGATATAAAAAAACATGAGCAGGATTAAGCATATACAAAAATATTAAATATTATAGTAAAAAACCTTGGGACTAATGACCTAGTAGACATTTTTTGCTCAAATCACCTCACACACCAAATGAAACTTTTAAACTAACCCCCAAAAAAACAACACAAAATAACTTATGACATTTACTATAGTAAACAAAATTTGGTTACACTTTATTTTACAGTTTCCATGTTAAAGTGTATTTGTACATTTAAAAATATTAAACTTACTATAGGGTTAAGGTTTGATTTAGGGTTGCATTAAATTATGCACAATTTAACAACGTCACTGTAAAATTAAATACAATTCCTAGAAGCTATAATGTTTTTGAACTTTAATATAGGAAATAATATAGTATACTATAGTAATTAAACTATATTAATTATACTACATCAAAAGTTTTAATTTTGCATGATAAAACCTGTTGATATGCCCTCCTTATAAATAATAAACAGAGGAATTATATTCATAGTTTTAATAAAAACACTGGTTTGGCTATAAATATCTATATTATAATATACATAGCTGTAATCATCATATATTATTCACAATCACAAAGTGTTGTAAATATACAAAAACTGAGACCACTTCCATTTTGGACTTATTTCATTACATCTACAAATAGTGAAAGAGTATTTGGTTTGTTCCCATAACGTGATCCAAGATGTCATTTTTATCACAGTGTTTTTTATTCTTTTTGGAAAATATATGTGTGAATAATATATAAGCAAAGTGAAGATGAAATATTGTGAATGTGTGTTTATATGGGAACTAATAAACAACCTCACGAATGCTGCTTTTTGTGTCAGATTAGACTTGCATTAAACCCCCTTAAACGGTTTACATTATTCAAATCACAAGGATTTCAGCTTTCCAAAGATATGTGAGATGTTTAGCTTTTTGTTTTTGAGTTGTTGTATTTAATGAAGTTTTCTGTCAAATAATGCATTGTCCCTCCCTTTTAAGGGCTTAATAATTCATTGTATCATTGTTTGTCCACTAGAGGGCAGTGTGAACCTTCTTTTAGATTTGGCAAAACAAAACCCTTCTGTAACTTCTCCCTTATGTGCACAATTAATTACACAATCCAGCTTTAAATTCCCTGCATATTTTTCCCTATCAAAAACAATATATCCAAACTGACCTGCGGGATCTCTGCGTCCTGTCGTAATCTTTCTCTCTGCTGCTGTTCTTGTTGCCACGTGCCAATCCCACATCCCTCCGGTCCCGGCCGGTACTCCATTTGCTCGCTCAACCACATCTGAGTCCGTACGGCCGGTTGGATGGGTGACCCTCCCACGGCTTGGTGCCTGAGTGATGGACTTCTTTGCCCGGGCCCCACCAAACTGACGGTAGGGGTCTTGCTCTCCGGTAAGGCACTGTAGGTGAGGTCTAACGTGCTGGGCTTAAGCGGAGAAGAGCAGGATGAGTCCGTTTTACCCAAGGTGTTAGTGCTGCCCAGGTCATACTTATTTGAAAAGTCTGAGTTGGTGGATAGCTTGTGTAGGCCCTGGGAGAGAAAGCTGTCTGAGTATAGTGGGTCCTGACGGTAGCCGTACAGCAGGCCGCGATCCAATGACCCGTGCGGGTCCACGCGGCACGGCGGCCTCCCGGAAGGGGTGGCCTTTTCCTGGCCCGTGAGTCGGGTGAGGGAGGACCAGCGACGGACCGGCCGGGGATCTTTCATGTCTAGGGGGGTGTCGAGGGGAGAAGGGAGCTGGCAGCTGCTCCAGGGGCTTGTGGGGGCAGAGGGTGTGCTGAGCTTGGAGTTCGAGGGTGATGGCATGACGTGGGCCGTTGGGATCGAACCTTGGGCACGCAGAGGCTGGAAGGACAGCGTGCCGCTGGAGCTGGAGTGATCTGAAGTGAAAGAAAATGAGAGTTTAAATTTGGACATATTTAGGTCTAACAAGCACACACCCTGGACAGTTTCAGTTCTTCTCTTAACAGCTGGTCATACAAGAAAATAGATCTTCGATTTAAACATAAACACATACCGGACGTTACTGATTTGCTATATTGACTACAAGCTTAAATGTAATTTCTTTATAATTCTTAAATTTACTTTGTTAATAATGGTTAATAAAGAGTAAATACAATATAAACACCATGTACAATAGTATTAAATGCATCAGTTTCCACTAATTTTATACAAGATTGGTTCATGTCAACAAACAAATTTAAATAATACCTCATAACACACATACCATGTATATGTTTGTAAAGGTTTTTTTTTTAAAAAACATTGTGAAATGTACAAAAAGCAACATTGTGAAATAGGGGTTAAAACAAGGTTTATGAAAGAATCACATTTAAAAAATTGAATAAAAAACACTTAATGTTTTATTTTAGTCTTTATCCGGAGAAACAGAAATGGTGGATGGAGAGATGGATAGAGATGACCTAACACAGGCAGACATCCTACAAGATTTCCCCGGGATCAAATAACTTCACTTTCATCCTTTCCAGAGACATCAACCCTGCCAGGCAACACGTCATGATAAAGCCTGACTAAACTCACACTAACTCTGACTCATTTGGTAAAATAACACAAAGCGAGTTAGATCTCAGTGAGGGCATTCGCCTGTTGTGGGGTGCACGTCTGCTTCTTTTGCAGAACGGGGTCCGTGGTGGCTCTCTTCTTCAGATTGCATGCATTTAATTTAAAATACTTTTGTCAGGCACAGTCAGGCATAACGTTAAATCCTTTATTTATTTATTTATTTTAAAGCGAAAATACGCTTATAAAATGTACAATGTACATCCAAAACAAAACGTATTGGCTTCCATGTTATTTAAATCTTACCGAGGCGAGTCAACTCCGTTTCATTCAACTGTCCGACGTGCTTTCTCTTTAAATGTTCGTGCATGACCGAGGTGCTGCCGTGATGCGCAAAGACTGCTTCGAAAACCATGTAGGTAATCTTTTTATTCGCCGTATCCACGCTAAAATGCTCCCAAACTTCAGGGGCCTCATGTATAAACCTGTGCGTAGGATCCTTACTAAAAGTCTACGTACGCACAAAAGCCAAAAATGGCATACACCAAAAATTATGAAGACTTATAAAACAAAGCAATGTTTCCTTTATAAATCACAGATCACCTGCAAGTGTGCGTACATGATTCATCCTAATATCCCACCCTGCAAGCCCATTCTCCCATCAAGTTAGTTTTTTTTATAAATCACAACCTTTGCGTGGGAACTGGCGTACGCACGTTTCCAGCCCCGTTTTGTGCGTACGCACGCTTCATAAATAAGGCCCCAGATGTTTTGGTACGCACAGCTGCTGCATTGGATGCCGCCATTTCTGTATGTTATCGCTGAGCAGAGAAGCTAATGCGCAATGAAATTAATTGTCGACTATTTCTATTATCGATTTTTGTCAACAACGTCGACGGATCGTTGCAGCCCTAATACATACTCTGGGGACACCAAAGATTTATTTTATATCTTTAAAAAAAAGTCTTGTGAAATGTCCCCTTTAAACATCATCACGCCTGAGGATCTCAAAAATAATGCACCTGGGCACAATTCCTAACAAAGATTCAGCCTCAGAGTTTTTTCATTATCAGGAAGCATGTTTTAATGTTTTGTCCGAGATAATCTTCACAAATGAACACAACTTTTATGAATTTTGAAGACTAAATGCGTTTACTCAAAATTAAACGCTAAACTTAGGCTACAAGCGAACTACACCAGCTGTCTCTCGACATCACATCATCTCCACCAAGCTTTCAACAGCTCTTTCAAACTTCATTGGGTTAATAAGGTTAATTTTACGCGATAATCCAAAAGTCTATGGCAAAAAAAGAATGGGCTTTTGGAGAGGGAACCAGTGTCCCCCTAACTTCCGTGTTGGCCTACGAAAATACGTCATCCCTACGGCCCTCTAAAATATTGTATATCTATAGTGTTAAGACAGATAATGTGAGAGAGGTTCAGTGTCTGTGTCATGAGGCAGGCTGATCCATTCATCCTTTTTGAATAAGACTTGGTTTGTGTCTAATTTGGGCATTACATGAAAAAAGACCTTATTTGTTGACAATTTCTTTTTCTTTGTATCCTTCTGTTCTTCACAAAATGTCCTTTTTGTTCCCAGCTTTCTTTTCACACCCCGCCTACTTACTTGAGCTTGCAAGCATTTCTGCTTGCATGCAAGTATTTCCTATACTTCACAGTCATATAGTTGACTGGCTTTCAGTCTTTATATGCAGGTACACTGAAATATAAGATCTACAAAATTTTATTCATTAATTTTGACAAAACCCCAAGAGCAGTGCTTTAAGTGGCCCAAAAGAGGTGCCGGTACTCTATTTTTTTTTTTTTTTTTTTGCTGACTCAACTCCTATATTGAACTGGTTTTATATTCAACAGTCAACAGACGACCTTGTAAAAAATAATAAATCCTCTTATAAGTTTGTGGATTTGCTTGAGCTAGAAATATCTACTGAACATAAATAAAATGTGCAAAAGGTAGATATGTGAGTAGAATTTTCAGCATGGTTAAATGCTAAAACTAGTTATTCAGATAGAAAGAGCTTCAAAAAAAAAAAAAAAAAAAAACTTTATAATGACACCAAGACCAGTCTATGGGTTCAAGAATAAAAAAAAATACTGGCCATTTGAAACTAGAAAGTCATCACTTTATTTTGTCCCATTGTTTTCCATTTTGCAGGTGGTAAAACTCCTGTGTGGCGTACTACGTACAAATTCATTTAAATTTCATTCACTTGTAGTTTAGCAATTAAACTAAATGTATAGTACAATTTTAATAATGTTTTTACTCTGCACATCGCCTGAGGAAACCCGAAGTTGTGTCGAGGGGAACCAAACTGACAGCCGCGACAGCAGAGAATGTCATGTACCTACAAAAGGGTATTGGATAAAGTTTGTGTCTGACCTGTAGCTATATCATTCTGGCTTGGCGGGATGGCAGCCAGCGAGTCCTCTGATTCTGATCTTGTTCTTTTACTACTCAAAGTCCGAAACCAGGAGGGCATATTGTATTTTCATTTTAACCGAGCGTTTCACACACACCTCTCGAGTCCAGACCACAGCGGACTGACAGCGGGCAAAACCGACGCATGCGCTTTTAACTTGTAAACGCAAGGGTGTATGGGTAATGTAGTCTCTGCTCTCGCTGGGACGAATTAGGAAGCGTACATTGTGAAGGGCGCTTTGAAGAGTGGCAGCGCACCCAAAGGATTAAATTAAACCTTTGATTTTTAAAGAGATGTGCAGATGAGCGTTCCGGTACGCTAAAAGCACGTTCTGGGCGCAGGGAGAGGTGGTGGTACGCTCAAGAGCTATATTTGCAAGTGGCGGTACTGAGTACCGGCGTGTCCGGCCCACTTAAAGCACTGACCAAGAGCCAGAAAAAAAGTTTTTTCAGCTTGTCTAAGATATTCCCAATGCATATGTGTTGACATGACCGAGAACCAGCCAGATGTGAGGAGTACTGAGACGCCACATCTCAACTGAACCGGTTAAACACAACATAGGGAATTACCTGGTTTTCCAGGTGGAGTCAGACTACTTTCACTTTAGCTTTCAGTGTGACGTACACACAACATATAAATTAACCTCAAGTGAGTGCTGCAAAAATCTGAACCACAAACACAAGACTAACTCTTTTATAAACTCTTTACCTGGACAATACACACGGACACTGACAGTCCTTTAAAGTGAAGCCACTTTCATCCGAAGCAACTTAAGGTGTGTTCATCTTTTAGGGATGCACCGACTGACTGCAGGAACTCATCCAAAATGTTTTCAATGCACACACAACACAACACAACAATTACAGAATTTCGCCCTGCAGTGTTCAACATGAAAAATAGCATAAAACACTTTACTCTCTCTCCTTATATAGTCTCAGAAACTCCTAATATTTTCTGTGCCATGTATTACAATAAACTGGATGGGCCATTCCTGAGAGGTTAGATTAGGATGCTCAGAATAACCTCATCTGGTTCTGATTCACACTAGGGTGGAGGAGAGAGAGGCGGAGGAAAGCGGGACTGCTGGAGCCCGGGGCTACGGGTGATCCAGTCCTACAATCCCCAAATGCATGGATGAACGTCTGCTGTCTGTTACTGCTGAATAACTGTGACAACTTAGTCAGTATCAGCCAGAAAGAATTAATCATCAGAATATAAACTGTAAGGGGGCAGATCATAGATACAGGGGTATAAACAGATCGTAAAAATGGTTTGGTGTGGCAGTTTTTGCAAGTGGAGATCAGGAAACATCATGTTGGGCTGATCATTGATCAGTAGGTTAAATCTCTGCTTGTGCAGATCAATGAACAAGCGCAGTACACTTTTTGATCTGGGTTTCTATCAGATTCCCTGTGATTTATGTTGCGTGGTTGTGTGCGAGATGCTGAAATGTGGGTCACTGAATATCTACAAAGCTCAGTTCCTCCTACTGGGATCAAGCAATTTATAAATCATCAAACGTTTCTTACTAAACAGCCAGCACTTTTCTACATAATTTTTATATGTGATATATGGCTCATAAACACGTTTGGATAGGTGGGTGAATGTATTAAGACATTAAGAAGTAAAAGTACATACTTGTAGATAAAAACGCTGTTACCGCAGCAAAGTCCTTGATTATTACGCCAGAATGAGAGTATAGTTCCTACACTGTCAGAAAAAAAGGTACAAAGTTGTTCCTTTTTCTGTCGCTGGGGTGGTTCCCTAAAAGGTACCTTTTTGTATAGAATAAAACACATTGAAATGTTGTACCTTATGGCAGTGGTTTTCAAACTGGGGGCCGGGGCCCCCAGGGGGGCCGCGAGATGGTGCCAGGGGGCCCCAGTTTTATGACATTTTATGAAATACATTCATTTATCATGAATTCTGTGTAATTAAACCTACAAAAATAAGGATACTAACCAAAAGCACTACTTTTATTTTTTTTTTATAATTTTATGTTTTTTTATTAAAATGTTGAGTTTTAGAACAGTTTTTTGTCACAAATTTTCTTTGGGGGGCCGCGAAGGAATGCACCGTACACAAGGGGGGCCGCACGCTGAAAAAGTTTGGGAACCACTGCCTTATGGGACCAATTGTGAACCTTAAGGAACAATTTTGTACCAGTTAAATTTTAGGGGTACAAAACAGTTATCTATACCTTTAAAGGTACAAAATAGATACTTAAGGAACAGTAATGTACCCAAAAGGTACAACATTGTATTATGTTTATATACTTGTAAAGGTACAAAACGGTACCTTAGGGTACCACCCCAGCGACAAAAAAGGTACATGTTTGTACCTTTTTTTCTGACAGTGTAGCTATATCTGCCTAGAAAATCACAACTTTTAATTTTCCGTCGGTTTAGTACACAACGTAACTACAGAAGAGTCAAGTTTTAAAGCAACAAAAGAGTTTTTTTACCTTAAAATAACGTTTCCAAAAAAGTTTCAGTGGTTCATCCACTCAAAACAGGGTGAATGGCACTTTCACATTCGCTTTGCAGCCCTCTATCGGCCAAAACCGCACTAAAAAAGTTTCCAACCTTCGGGTAGTGGTCCTGTAGTTCGAATGAAAACTACAAAAACTTGCTTTACGGCAGACCTACAATCCAATCGGAGCCAGCTATGCTGCAGTATTTACGACAGTGATAATGAACAATTACGCTTCTAACCTGTAGGGGGAGCAAAGAGCAAAAACTCTTTAGTGTTGCTTTAAAAAAAGAAAAAAAAATATCGAAACTCTTTGGTTATTTTTGAGCGCAATGCTAATGGTCTAATCAGATTCAATGGATTATGCTAAGCTATGCTAAAACTGGCACCACCAGACCCAGAGATCAACTGAATGGATTCCAAAACGGTAAAAATTAAATGTTTAACTCTAGGAGAGCTGAAAATGAGCCTATGTTTTTAAAAAAGTCGAGTGTCCCTTTAAGGTTATCTTCATAATTAATATTCTTGGTGTGAACTGACCTTTTTCCAAAGAAATAATACACACAAAGACAGCAATGAATGATTTGTTAAGGCTGTGCTTGCTCAGCTTATGTGACTACGCTGAGCTAAAGACTCCTGACATTGCAGTGTGAAGTGCCGCAAACACACACAAGAACTCACAGTGTGTTACCAATACCTTTTGTGTCACCTCAGCACAACAAACTGTTCGCACCAAAACTGTCACGGTAATGACTGCTAGCGGCCCCTACCATTAGCGTAAGGACACCGTCAGAAAACATCTACAACGTGTACGTGTTTGTTATTGCAGCCGCACTTCCCTGTGTGCTGATCGACCTGTGACAGCTGGTCAGAGCGGGAACACTCGTATTTGTTTTTATTTAGCAACGGGGAACAGCACCTGCTAATAAGTGAAAGTTTAAGATCAGTTACATAACAGGATAAAAGCAGCTATGAGCGGTAAAGTTGATCTGAATGAGATCAGCGTGTTTTCCCAGAATTCCTCCACAGAATGTATTTTCCATATTTTCCATAGAAAATATACTGTGATTCAACTCTGTTAGAGATGGGTCACAAAGGTCAATTAGTACATAATTTACATTATATAACATATGGCTAGTTTACATAGATCTTATTGAAAATGTCTAGATATGAATGAGGAAACTTTATGGCCATTCCAAAAAAAAATTTTATATAGCACATAAGAATATGGGACACACTGCAGTACCACCAAACTGCTAATATACAGCTAAACCTGACCTGTTAAAACCAGCTTGACCCACAAAAAAATGGACCAAAACCCTTCTAAAACTGGTATGCTAAACCAGATTTAGCCATTAAAATCAGGCTGGGAGATCAGCTAAAAACAGCCAACCAGCTCAGGCTGGTTTAAGCAGGGCAAGGACCTGCTAGGGGTAACATATCCCTTGCTGAAAACCCTTAGTGAGGGTGGTCAATTTTTTTTTAAATGTTCAACTCTCACCCCCTAAATGTGTTAGGATATAATAAAAACACAATGTGCAAAATGTTGAATTGTTCCTACAATATCTAGAGCTTGCTCAAAGCCTTTGAATATTTCCGAAATCACATATTTTTGCAAAAACTGTACCATTTAAAAATGCACAATACACTTAAAACTTGCTTCTTTGAGGGTAACTTTGTTCCGGTTATTTCAGTCTCTTCTGATCCGAGTAACCATATAGCAGACTTGCTTCGTGTTGCTTCAGTTATTTTCTCAGTGTATATGGTCTATTGTGCTTCATACACATCGAAGTTTTCTGTTTTGAAAGACATATCACAAATAAAACAGGAGTTTTAATTGCTTGGAGCATGGTCAAATAAGTCCAAGTATATATTATTAAACAATTATACATGCTAGCACAAAGTATCACATACTACACAAATGTGTTAAACTTCAAAGGAATTGAGCAACCTCTAAATACTAATTTATATTTTAAAAAATTGTTTAATAATTTTATATAATTATTTATGGTGCGGTGAGAGCATGAACTTTTAAAAGTTGAAAAATAAGGATCACCCTACCCTTGGTCTTCCTAGTTTATCTACTTTAATGTTTTAAAATAGCATAAAAGTGTATCTTGAGACCCCTTATTAGCTTTTTTTAAAAGCAATAACATCTTGTCTGGATAAACCAGGTGAACTTAAAACCGCAAGTTGTAACTATTTTATTTTGAATACGTAAAGGAGAAACATCTAGATGGGTTGCTCAATAACAAGCCGCTAGGTATCTTTGAGCAATAAGGCACATGATCCTGGATGAGTGTACGTGTGAGTTCATCGTACGTCGTGTATCAAAACATGCTCCGATGTCATTTGGATAAGTGTCGTAACCCTGGTGGTCTCGCCAGGTTAGTACATATTTAGCAACCGCTCTTAGGTTTCACTGCTCTGCCCATCATTATGACCCTGGCGCCAAAAAGTCGGTTGCTAGGGACCAACACGGACCTCCAGGGCCCTGATTATCCATTCTCGTAAAGGCCTGGGACCAATACGAGTCTAATAAAAGAAGAACATGATGGGTATTTTTTAAAGCAGTAATCATGCATAGTAAATGTCTAATGTGGTGCATGCTTTTTACATGCATATAAGGGCACAACACTATGGCTGTATTGGTATGGTACTGTATGGAGATAATGCATTCTATTGGTTGTTTAAATGACATGATACCCCATCCTAAGACAATGGTAAACAAGTAAATCCTGCAAATTACGGCAAAGTTTTTAATATGTAGTAATTTCTCAGCTTCACACAAACATAAGAATGATTTATGGATGTTCTTGGGAGCAGACGGACTCTGGAAAACTCATCATGACACTCCAGATCCGTCAGCAGTCTGTATTTCCAGCTTGATGTTACATCATCAGCTTCCAAAAATTCCACAGTGACACGCTGAGAAGTTGATGTAACAACTATGAGAGCAGGGTCACGGTCAGGCTCCCTGAAACCTGAGCAGACCAATGCAGAAATGGCTCTCTGTCAGGTGATCTAACACTGCCAAATCCTGACATAAACTGTCCTTCCAGTCTAACACTGTTGTGTAAGACTTGCAACTAATATAGGAATGGCCCTGGATAAACACTTCAGGACAAACAGCATTCACATGTTTTAAATCCAGGTCTATAGGAATCAATTATTGATTTAAAGAACATTTCTTATATTTGTTTCAAACAGTGAGATGAAATTAAAAGATAAAATGTTTACCATTGTTTACTCATACTGTTGTCGAAACGAAACAGTGTATGAACACCAGAGGTAAAGTTCCTGCCTATTCTTTTACATACAATGAACATGATTGGACAGGTACAGTCTTGTTCTGAAATGACAAAGTCCTATAAAAGGTTCAAAAGTGGGCCATAAAACTGAAGCACGGTATTTGAATATCTTCATAATGCATGCACAATGCTTAACACGCTCAACTATTGACATTTGCATTTACACATTTGGTAGAAGCGTTTTATCCAAAATGACTATATGCATGTAGCTGTGGACGATTCTGAATTGATTGGCAAATGTAAAAAAAAATTAGTTTACAAAATAATAACGTGACCAAAATATAGACTTGTCAATAAATGAGTGGAAATAGCGTTTCCCAAAACATGTCATTGCTGCGTTTCTTTTACCCTTTAACTCTTTCCCCGCCAGATAACTCGTCAATTAAGAGAAAACGTTTCTCTGCCAATGACGAGTATTTACGGCAATCCGTAATACCACTATTATCCACCAGGTGGCACAACTTAAAAACCCGTAGTATCGCCCTAGGGCAAACAGATGTATGTCCGTGTATGTTTTGAGGATCGCTCTGCATCTGATCTCTATGAAAAGTTCTTCACAAAAATTGAATTATTGCAGCTTTTTGCTCAAAATTTGGTGTTTTTGAAGAAACCTACCCATATTTGATAGGTGATAAAAGAGAACAAATGAATGTAGGATGAAAGGGTCTGTTCTTTCATTTGATATATTGTATGTTTATATATTTAAAGAAGAACATTTCCTTGAAGGCATTAAAGATTTGTGAAAATCATGAAAAATGTTAGCGCTGGCTGGCAACTTATTTTTTTTTAATGTTTTAAATTGCGCATATTTACATTACGAATTGAAAATATGGCCAATGGAACGTAATCTTCCATTGGCCGTGTTTTCATTGGCCGTATTTTCAATTCGCAATGTCAATTTGCGCAATTTGAAGGGTAATGGAAATGCAGCTAGTACTATTAAAACATAAGAACATCAACATACTTCTGTAAAAATATGCATTTATTGCAGCGCTGGATGCGCTGCATTAGACAAATAGACAATGTAAAAAAACATGCAGCACGTCAATTACAACGTATTTTAAGTTTTGGCTTTAAAAAGTTGACATAACTTATAAATTGAAATTTAAATAGTTTAACTTCATTTTTTAAGTTAAAGTAACATAAAAATGTGTTGATTTGACAAAAAATGTTTTTTTACAGTGCAGTAATACTGCCAAAACCACTGCTCTTTAACATAGGTGTATAATGATTATGATAAGACGATGTGGCAGTTCGTGGAAGTTACTGCAGGTTAACATGTAAATGGTAAATGGTAAATGGTAAATGGACTGCACTTATATAGCGCTTTTAACAGACCTATGGCCATTCAAAGCGCTGTACATGTTGCCTCACATTCACCCATTCACTCACACATTCATACACCGACGGCGGTGTCAGCCATGCAAGGCGCCATCCAGCTTGTCGGGAGCAGCTGGGGTTAGGTGTCTTGCTCAAGGACACCTCGACACTTGGTCCGGTGGAGCCGGGGATCGAACCACCAACCTTCCGGTTTATAGACAACCTACATGAACCATTGAGCCACTGCCGCCCCAGTAGAAATAATGAGCCGTGTTTAATTACAATTTTTTACTTGTTTTATTGCGACAATATGTCATTGAGAATGGCTTTATTGAGCACTTAGTTGCATTAAAATACAATATACGACAGTTAAGAGACTAGTAGCAAAAGTGCCAACAACAGTCAGATTTACGTGCAAATGCAACGTAATGACATACCCAAATATGCTAATTAGCATTGATTCTGAATCAAATCGGGACCCTAAGAATTTATTCTGAATCATGAGTTGCAACATACAAATCACATGTCCTGGATACATGCATGCATGCAAATATGTCCAACTAGGCTTGTCATTTCATGTTCTTAGTAACAGGGCTAAATTTTAAGAACAGACAGACAGATGGTGTGTGGCATACTTTGCTGATGTGTGTGTCATCTCCTCCTGTCATTACAGTTAATGTTAGTATACAAAAGATGCTCACAATGGAGTAAACCAGGGTTGAAAATCTAAGCTGAAAAAACATGCGATTCAGCAGCGCTTTAATGAGACATGATGCAGTGTTTTTAAACTGGAGAAGTTAATTATCAGCCCGGGGAAAAGAAATGCTGAGGCACTGTAAGATGTGTACAGTACGTGTGTGTTTGTGTGTATAGTTGTGTGTACTCAAGGGGACCTAGAATGCTTACATGGGACTTGAGTTCTTGTTATGAAAAGAGAAAGACAGCAACAAACCAACACAACAGTGCTTTAGGCTTATCAACAACGTTCCCTTTATGCAGTGCACTACTGCTAAAAATGCTGTTTCTTCAGTCCTAATTTATTCGTACAGCGCTTTTCAGGATACATGTAATTTTAAAGATCCTTTACAGAAATGCAATCTTAAGATTTCTTAGATCAGAGTAAATTAATCCATTTGATTTTGATAAAATTTGCATAATTCATTGGGTATCATGAACTGATGTTCATCCGTAATGCGCTAACTTTAAGGTTGCTTAAGTTGCCATGTGTTCATGGCCAGTCGCATCCAATTCCTGTTTCTTCCAGCCAATCACGTGGGCTGTAAGTGCTCTGTTGTAAAGTCACGTGACTTGTACACATTCATAAAACGGCTCGTGTTGATCACGCACGCTTTTAATATCTCCGGTTTACTATTTCTGTAAAGAAACAATCGATATTTTCCTCTCTAAAGCATTTATGTTCCAATAACTTCCCGTGTGATATTTCCATCCCATCATCATGAGCTTTCCTTCCAAGCAATGGCAGCGCCATGACTTCATGAATATTGATCAATATCCATATCCAGTATGGCTCCATTGACTGTCTGCATCCTGTCTCTTTTCACTCTATAATTAGGTTATCTCCATTCATTGGGATGAAGGATGAATGATTCCACTATCCAGTAAGATAAATGATGTAATGCAGTACTAACATGTACTTGGTTCTCATTTATCATACATGTTATTTCATCCCCCCTCTCTCCCTGTGCGGTGTGTCTCGTTTCATTCATGGGTTGTGAGGCCAAGTAATTTTCATGAAATAAATGTCTTTTCTATTTTAATAATGGATAAAAATGTTAATTTTTGTGATTTTGAACATTCAATTACATAAAAGACACAGTTAAAGGGCGATTTATAGTCGTGCGTCAGAGATGTTCACAAGTCTCTGAGCTCCAGTCCGAGTCAAGTCTGAAGTCTTTGACCTCGAGTCCAAGTCAAGTCTGAAGTCTTTGAGCTTGAGTCCAAGTCAAGTCTGAAGTCTCTGGGCTCGAGTCCAAGTCAAGTCTCAAGTCTCGTTGTAACAAATAAAACTCTAATAACAAAAAGAAATTATAAACATTTATAAAAAAAACAAAGTTGCACATTAAGTAAGGTCAGTGGTGTAGTCTAGATTTTTGTAGTGAGTATACTGGGATTTTTCCCTCTCACCCTTATGACACTCGTCCCAGCGCAACACACCACTCACACTCACAGATGCATACAGTATGGATCTTCATGTAACAGAGCATTCTGAAAGTGTACTCATGAACACATAAACTGAATGTGTTATCAACATGTCAATTTATTACAAGAAAAAAAAAGAGTTTAACAGCCAATGGGTTTACAGCTGGGGAAACTGGACTGATTTTTAGACTGGTTTAGTGTTAATTAACATCTAACTTGGGGCCAAAACTTACTCAACTGTTAATTAAAATTAAATAAACTGTTTACAATCTTCAATCCGTGGCTAACACACGCATTGAAGAAGAAAAATATCCACTCTTTCAATAGCTATTATCTGACAACTATTGATAACATTACCATGTGTAATTTAATGGTGTAAATGTTTTTAATTAATACACATTTAAGATGACCATGAATCAACTCTAATTTTCATAGTCATTGATATAAAAAGCTTATTTTTTGCATATAATACAAGCATTGTCTAAAAATGAAAATAGGCTTTTACTTTTATTATTACAAGACCATCATGTAGCCTAATATTAGACACCAAAACCAAAGTGAAGAAAATTATCTTTAATTTGCAAGTCTGAACTGAACATCAACGCAGACATGAATTTCATCACAGAAGTTTAAGATCATATACATCTTGAACGTAGATAAATAAATGAACACAGAGAAGGGAAGTTTAACACTGTGAAGCACAAGCAAACATGCTGAAGGCAGCTAAAAACCATCAGGATATAATCACGGGCTTATTTTATTGCACTTGAAACCTTATCTATTAAACTGGACTGATGATTTAAATGTTGTTTACTCACATGTGCGTTGTTAACTCTCGGATTTCATGTTGAAGCACTGCTCCACTCGTTCACTTCTCCATATGGACAATTCCTGTTTGTTTACAGTGTCGCGTGAGCAGCTACACTGCAGGTTCGAGTTCATTTGGCGCTAAGCAGACCTCTTGGTGATGTCAAAGTACCGCGAGAGCGATTCAAAGCAGATTTCTCCATGTGATAACTGAAATCGCTCTCGCGGTACTTTGTTGTCACTCGCCTGTGGGTTCTTGTGGCGCCACAGCAGTCTGCTCCCCAGTCACTCTAGATCTGCTATAGTATTAATTTGATTTCATACGCCGATCGGATCGCGCAGTTCGGCAGGTACAGTATGACACAAAGTAGCGCAACTCTGGACCTGACTGGAGCCGGACCGGATACACTAAACCGCATGTGCGTACAGAAATCTGCTCACTTGAGCCCCTTTTTGCGGTTAAATTGTTTAACCATTTAAACAATTGCAAGCCTTAGAAACACGTTAATGATAAACGTACCCTATTTAAATTGCATATTAATCCGCAAATCGCATGCGAGCTGAACCGCGGATCCGTCACAGCACTACCCATAGCTTCAGATGAATGCCACAGCAGCAGCTGCCTGCAGGGACAGTCGACATGTATGTTCGCGGCCGCGCGCGCGGAGCAAATACGTCACGTGTTACGTCGTGGGGAGGTTGTAGGTAACGGAGGGAGCTATGACAGCGAGCTCATCAGACGTTTCCTAAAAATAAACATTGTTCACGAGTCGCGCGGCTCGAGTCCGAGTCGAGTCTGAAGTCTTTGAGGGTCGAGTCTCAAGTCGAGTCTGAAGTCACTGTGTGTGCGACTTAAGTCGCACTCGAGTCCGAGTCTCAAACTCGAGTCCCCATCTCTGTCGTGCGTAGGTCCTACGGCGTAGCAGCGACGGCGTAGGTTCCGCGTCGGTTTTCATTTATACTTGTGCGTCGCCGTCCGCGTCAACGTGCAAACACACGCGAAACCGCTGGTTGGCAGTAATCACGCGTGTAACCACAGTAGCAGCAGAAGTCGTCACAGAAGAAGAAGCTAAGAAAGTTAACCCACAAACGAAAAGAAATAGCAACTTGTTGTGTATAATTTGAGAAGACCAGCAATGATGGAAGTAAATTAACAGCAACTTATGTTGCAGTTTGAGTTAAATCACTCCTCAACTTGGCTCATCTTTGTTTTCACGTCTCAAACAGAAATACCTATGACGCAGTTTTTTTACCTATCGGGAGGGGTTCTGGTGGACCAATCACAGAGCTTGCGGTCCGCGTAGAGCCGACGCGCTGTTAGAAATTTTGTGAGGTGCGCGTCAGGCTACGCAGAGCTACGGCGTAGGACCTACGCACGACTATAAATCGCCCTTTAGTGTTAATAAACTGTATTATGCCACCTCTAGCTAAATAATATATAAGTATTTATAGGTCATTAATCACCAACAAAGGCTTTTCTACAAAGTATTAAATAAAGTGTGTTCAATCCTTATTCAATGTGTCTTTTCACTTTATTTATTATGACTCAACTTGTATACTTAAATGTTCTGATTTCTTTGTACGAATTCAATATTTGGCTTGATGGCTACATCTGGTGGACATTTTGTGTCAATTGCCCACTTAGAAATCCCCTTACTGATAAAATGCTGATGTGTCAAATATTTATTTTCCCCCGCTGTATGTTAAGATCAAACAGTAGAGTATTGATTTGATTCCAGTTGAATGGATAAACTAATAACAATTAAAAACTTAAATGCAGTTAGTCGTATATTGGATTAAAATATCTGCAAAGGCACAATTGTGAATATGAAGAGTTCAGATTGCATGATTTCTTTGTTAAATTAGCATTTTTATTAGACTTTATTAAAACTATATTTCTGAACGGCCTGAGTATTTTAGGAATGAAGAGTACACATCAACATTGACAGGAGTTGAAAATTAGCATTAGTTATAAACTCTATATGCTGCGTATCAGTTACAGGCTTTGTATTGTAACTTTGTTTGTTTGTATGGTCCCTGTCAAATAAACGAAATAAATAAAATAAATAAGTGAACCTACTGATTTACATTGCATGATGCTTTTTCAGTTTTCAAATAGATTTTTGCAAAATTTAACAGTATAACCATGTATATCACATTATTTAGCAAGTTATCACACATCGCATGTCTGTTCAATATCATTCAGCCCTATTATAAATATTATATATGTAAATATATGAAATAAATAATGACTAAACTTGCCTAGTTATACAGATGTCCAGAAAGTAAAGATAATTATCATGCATTTTTTTGTTTTGACTACTACAAAACAAACACACATTTGAGAGGTGGAGACAGTAACATCACTTCGCACCTCACACTGAAAAACTACACAGCTGGAGCCCGATGACAGACTTTCCAGTCCTCAGGGGCCACAATAAAAGGACCCAACGTACAACATCCAGGTTCACATTCAGCACAAAAGGGCCATCAACACACAAGTAATGGCTCACATCTGACTCCCAAATAGATGAAAGAAGGTCCACATAAAGGAAGGCTTGTGCACAAGATCCATTTACAGCTAAGCAGTGGCAGAAAACATATGGAACAGCTTGGTTTAAATGGCCCAACAGGATAAGAATAAATCAGTCTGGTGTTTGGATGAGAGAGGCTTACTGACCTCATCCAGTTCCCACTTTATTTAGGTCTTTTTTAATTACACTATAGAAAACTTTTTGAATTCAAGAATGCATTTGCCAACTTATAGTTTGCTTCAGTGAATGGCTTATTTTTCTTGGTTTATTTACAAAAATGGCTGACTTTCTATATAGGCTACTTTTAAAATGTAATGCTTATTATAAAATTAACTGAATACTAACTGGTCAATGCAGCGATCCAACCTTGCATAAATTCATAATATAATAAAACGTCATATTGGTTACTATGAGGGGTGCACTTGCGCTAGGAGTTGCAGGCACTTAACTACCCTTTAGTCATGACTATATTCACAATATAGCACATGGTCTTATACCTAGCACAAAGTATATTATTAAAGAGCACCAATTATCCGATTCACGATTTTACATTTCCTTTGGTGTGTAAGTGTGTATCAGTACATGTTAATGATATGCAAAAGGTATATACCCCAAAGTAAACGATGATGCAAGTTATCGTTTCCAACGTAAATCTCTTTTCTTGGGCTACAACAAACACACAGATTGTAGGCAACAGTTTACTTTCTAGGATTAGTGATGTAGACAAGAACGGCATTATCATAATTAGTTAACTCCTGTTAGCATTGCATTGGGAGTGAATCTTTCAAACATGGTAAGGAGTGTCACATTTCTGGCTGACGTCAGAGGTATTCAGGACAATCACAACGTACAGATTAGCTGGCCAATCAGGGACACAGAGCTTTTCAGATTTATGAGTTTTGTACATGAATTGTGCGTTTCAGGAAGAGAGGGAAATGTGGAGCTACAAAAATGTACGGTATGTGGAAAATAATGTGTTTTTAACCATAAACCACTTGAACACATTATACCAAATACACAAAATAACGTTGTTTTTAGCAATGAAATGGGTAATGGTCTTTTCACATGGTATGTGAGCGTTTAGTTAATTGTCAATAGAAGACGTGCGAAAAGCAACAAAACAGGGGCGGTTACAGAAGTGAAGCGGAGTCGGTCCGCACACCTTGCTTGTGCACCCAAAAACATGCCCCATCCGTGGACACGGCTCTTAATGGCAGGCGCCATTAAAGATAAAAATATATACACTAAATGCTGCACAAAACGCTTCCACTACACGAGAAAAGCTTTAGCCGCATACCGTGTGAAACGTCCATAACTCTTATTCTCACTGTAGTACTGTTGCTGCCGAGACCATATCGGGAAGAAGCTGTGCTTTGGAAGCTAAAATTCCAGATATGATAAGGGGCGTATCATTTCCGTCACATGTTTGAGGTAGTCAGCCAATTAGATCGCACTGGATAGGGGGAGAATCAGAGCACATGTGCTTTTCAGAATAATGAGCTTTGTAAAAATCAACACGTTTCCTAGAGGAGCAACAATAATGTATGGTATGTGGAAAACTGCGTAAACACAATGCATTACACCAAATACACAAAACAAAATCTTTTTAGCAACATCATATGACCCCTTTAAAGAGTAACTAAACCCCTGGTCAGAGCCTGACTCCGCCCACTGGCAATATTTGAAAAATGCAAGAAAAGTGGGAAGATCCCAACAGAGATTTAGGGGACGAACTAAGCTTGTACCAAGTGTGTGGTGAGATCGTAACAAGGGTTTGGTGAGCTTGAACCTGCTTACGTCATGAGTCATTTTTTGGACCCAACATCCAATAGGAAAATTCAACTGCAGTAGCCACCGTTCAACCTGAAGAGGACAGCACTCAGACATTTTTACACCATATATTGCAGTATTGAAACACTTTATATCCAAATGTCAAAAAAGTTACTAAAATCAATGAACAGCACTAATAAAGCATCATTCTTACAGATCATAAACTAAAAAAAGTTGGTTTAGGGTTTAGTTACTCTTTAAGCAGAGCTTTGTCTACTTTTTCCAACAATAAATTTCACTTCAGTGTCTTACAATGAAATAAGTCAAACCACCCTGTGCACTTGATCTAGCATACTTGAGCTACAATAACCACAAACGCTGAGCTTAACAGTGTGAAATGTAACTTAAAGAAGCCAAAACCTACAATCAGAAGAAGTCGCCATTACATAAAATAACTTTCCGTTTTAAATGGATAACACTCTGGAAAAGTAAACCAAGTCTTTTCTTTGAATACAAGGAAACGGCGATTTAAACAAAATAGTTTCCTTCCTTTGCTAAAGCAACAGATTACAGTGGATTCAACATAAATCTTTCCTTGTTTCTGACATTTTAAGAGTTTAAATTTGGTGAGACATCAAATCGGTACCTGTAGAGTTAATTTGCGCAAACCTCCCATACAGTGTCACCAGTTATAATAATGATATTTATTGTTTATATCATGTGAGCATCACATAAACAGCTGATGTAAATGATGTGAAGTCATAAAACAGACTACATTTTAAATCAGAGCTATGAAATTCAATGAGATGTGTTAACCTACTTTCATGAGCCGGTCTTCAGGACATTATTAGGCACACTGCTCAGCGGGTTGGATTTTCCCGGACTACATCTTGCTGTGTTTGAAAAGCTCAAATCTCTTATCTGTTACCTCTAATGCTGGAGGATTATCTCTTTTGCAATAAATCACAGGATTTAGTGTTTCATCTAAGAGCAATATGACTCATTTTCCATACAGCAATTAAATAAACAACATTCCTGCTTTCAAACATTCAGCACAAAGCCATGACATTTGTAGTTATACAAAAGTTATACAAAGTGGGCTAGTTTTACTTTCTCAGTGTTTCTAATATCAGGTGATCAAGATGCATACATGGGTACACATGACTTTGATATGTCTTTTCACAGGGGTATGGTTAAAATCCAAATAGATTATGAATTAAAAAGGGCAAGGCAGGAGTTTACATGTGTGATTGTGGCAATACTCCAAGTGTAATTACAAATCCTCACACAACATTTGCATGGCAGACGCTTTACATATATGAAAGAAAATCCTGTTTGGATGAATTTTTAATAAACGCCCAGCTTGAATCTTAATTCAGAATTGATTAGATTTGTGTTTACACACTTACTAAATCCATGAGGATCTGCCAAAATGTGAAATGGTGTGGCTTTTCTGGACAACCCTGCACTGGCAAGCTGTCTGAGATGGTTGACAGCAGGGGTGTAGTTTGGATCGGACACATCATCACGATGCAATATAATATACACTTTTCTCAGTCAGCGATACATTTGCAGATACCTCAAACTAATCTATAATACCATTTTGATTTGATACAGGGGTATATGGATTAATGTATTGATGTTCAGACAGTATTCTTTAGCAGACACAAAAATTTCTGCATCTGTCTTTTTGCTGCTACCACCGCTTTGTTGTTCCATCACAATCTGCCGTAGAAGAAGACAGTATTGTCAATAAACAAAAAATGTGCGGAAATGCATGAAAATGTGGAGTGTCAAAATAAAGGTACCTCATATCGAATTTTTATGTGTTGCACCGTTGCATCATATCATTAGACATTTGATCAATATAGATCCCATAGTTGAAACCAATGAGCATAAAACTTTATTAAACAACCATTTAAAACAAAAATGTATTTTTACATAATTGTCCACAAATGTTGTTTACCCTATAAAAAACTAAATTAAATATTTTATAATTTATTGCTTTTAAAGTTTATTTAATCTGTTGCAAATTAGAAAGACACAACTTGCCACCGCAAGTAAAGACTGGCCCATCTATTAGATATTTTATTTAACATAACTGTAGACTATTTTTAAAGAAGTCTCAAATGCTATGCTAAGATACGTTAACATACTGACAGCTGCCTGTGATAACATCAGACTGTTACTGTGCGTTCACACCAGAAGCGTTTGAGGCGTCAAATTCGTGTCTACCGCGTGTAGTTGGACGCTTGAACATTTTGAGTGTACTCGCTTCATTTGTGCGTGAAATTCTAGTCTTCAAGACTTTCACGTGGAAATTCGTGTCATGGGAGGGGCTTCTGCGACTCCGCTTCCTGTAATCATGTCATTACTAGAGCACGCTGCTGATTGGTTAACGCGGCACGTTTTCCGACAAAGTTCAGATTTTTTAACTTGCGTGTTTCCCGCAGCAATGCTCAATTCGCGTCATTCGCGCAAAATAGACACGCGAATGAGGCAGAATCGAGTTTAGCCTGGCACGGTATTCGCACATCTAGTTCGCACATTGAAATCACTTGCGCTTGACGCCTCTACCGCAGCTTGTGTGAACGTTTTTTTGCTTTAAACGGCAACACCATTGGGCAAACTGTCATGCACAAATATCTGCAAGACGAAATAACAAGCAGGTTTTGCATATATTCATGAGCTGATCAAAATATTTACATTTAATGCTTATAACTTAATAAGTATTCATGCACTGAATACCTCATCAAATTATTACACGCCCAACAATTTTCCTGACCAAAATGTTTTTGGCCTGTGTGTAAACTATGAAGCGAACATTAACACAATGTTTCTCACTCAAGGTTTAAGCCATCATTAAAACGATGGGTTGGGAGCAGCTGGCATATGAAATGTGTTCGAGAATAGTGGGGGGTAATTGGGTACATGGCACAGAAGGCCAGGGGCAAATAACCCCCCCCCAACTCAAAGCTAACCGCATTACAATGCTCTCAGTCAAACGCTAATAAGCTCATCCCAACTGGCTAATCAGACTGTGCCAGGAGCTAATCTAACCCAAATCTAATACACGGTAACATTTTGACCCATGGGAATAAGATGTAAGGTGAAGACTGGGGAACATTTTGGTTACTAGCACTGAATTAATGTTACTCTTAACCATAGTGGCAAGAAAGTAAACCCTTTTTAATGATTTAAAAAGATTTTTATGCATTTTGTGAACTGGTAAAGATGGTAAAGCACTCAAATCTCCAACTGAGTGAGCATAAATAGAACAAGACCCTTGATGACAAATGAACACACTGACTTTAAACATCTGACATGGTGCTGTTAGCATGTCACTGGTGGGTTTGCTTCTTGTGTATTTACAGATATGTCAGTGGTATCTAAAGCATGCTTTCCTGCAAATCTTACGGCACCTCTGTGTTTATTCTTGGCTGATAAGTCATGCGACTCAGGTTTCCTTTCCACACATTTGATCCTCGCATAGCAAGAGGACACCTTACGTTCTGGACTCGGCTTTGTTACATAACGCATGTACTTGTGCATGGCAAACTTTCAAAGGACAAAGATGTTAAGGACACAGTCAAAATAAAGTTTTGGGGTTAAAAGGGGTCTGGTATGGTCAACATGGCATTGTAAACTGTTAAATAATTACTGTTTGTTTAACTGTTACTAAAAGTTTGGAAGTATAATCCTAAAGTGTGTCTTAAATAAGGCACACATAGGTTTGGGAAGTCATTATCTAAACATAAAATGCAACCTGTGACAAAGCAGAATTTCTTTAAAACAAGAACGAAGTAAGAATGAAAGCCCCCGGATGGACACATCAAGCCCCCTCCCCACCCGGGTAATTACGAAGAAACTACCACTACCCTTATGAGGGTATAATTAGTGACTTGGGTCGGAAGGTGGCCTGGTTTAAGGAATTTCCTGTGCCTTGTTCTAGGTCACTCGCTGGCAGCTAATTTGGAGAGAGGGAATTCGGAAAGATCCTTGGGTAATTTCAAGGTGGATGAAAGTAGGCAAACTAATCTTGAAAAGGACACATCTCAAGTGCTTTATCAAGGTTAGACACGCGTCACAGGAAAACCTGACACTTTCATGATTTTGAGAATGGACCAGTCACCCAAGGATAAGATGACAGCTTGTATTAAAAGAACAGTTCACCCCAAAACTGTTTTACTTTAAAGTCCTCATGAAATCAAAAGAATTTTTCCTATTAATGTTTATATGTTAGGCTTAAAGGTGCATTGTGTAACTTTTAGAAGGATCCCTTAACAGAAATCAGTGTTTCCTCTAGGATTTTTTTCAGCTGTGGCGGCAGGGGGCGCCCATGAGGATTATAAATGTAAAAAAAAAATTAATGTAGAATATAGGCTACAGTAAACTAACATGTATTTTTTTTATAATTTACACGCTGTCATTTACTTTTCCTTATATTTATAGCATATTGCTTTTCTATGTTTGATCTAAACTGTATTTTCTTAAAAAAAAAACGTTACACAGCTACGTACGTAGTTCGGATATTTCATTGTAGTTTTAATGTAGTGTGCATTGCAAGTTCGTCCTCGTGTTTAGCGTACAGAGCTGTTACAAAGTCATGCAGTCCTGTTTGATAATCCGCACCGCTGTGATTGACAGAACAACCGACCAGTTATCCGACATCAGCAGCAATTTTATTTCTCACCCGTACCATTTGACATAAAGACTGTGACCTCGAGCCGGTCACACCGCAAATCGCGCAGTTAAATATAAACCTTTACCGGTCTTCAGACAGATCTTAAACACAAATAAGCACGGGACATTTAAAAACGAGTCGAATTTTGGTCTTGGATGTTAGACCCGCATTTTACTCTTGTCTATTGAGTCCCGACCTGCATCTACAACACAAATGACACGCAAATAGCCTATAACACCCGTTAGATCAAATATTATGCGGTTCACCTGCGGGTACCCCGACCCTGCTGTTTCGTCTGAAAACAGATAAAACAGTCTCACCGTCTGCCTCAAGTTTCTATTACCAACGTTCTTCTCTTTCACGGGAATAATGTAAGTTTCCTTACAAACAGATTCGACTATTAATGTCTTGCAGTCGCATATAAGTAGTATTCAGTATTTAGCCTTTTGTTTTTGGACAAATATCTTATCATTTAATGTGAAACTTTGTGAGTGTCGATCTAAAGCACAGACGATTGACTGACAGCTGAGCGGTCAGCAGCGCGCTGCGCTTATAGCTTATACTGAATAACTAATGGCCAGATAAGTTGATAATATGAGTACAGTGATTCCAAATGAATGTCCAAAAAACTCGTAATATGTTAAATCAAAAGTTTAATAATGTCTTTTCTCGCAGCCCTGCGCTGTGTTGGTGTAGAATATGCGCCGGTGAACATCATATGCGTGATGACCTTGCAGCTTAAATTACCCTAAATTTATAGTCATAAAGATAAAAGTAAAGCAACATTCGAAACTTCAAATGATGTATTTTTATTTGTGTAAACACACAATAAGGAGAAAACCTTGTGCTTATTTATAATCATTAAAAACATGACGTGCTTTCTGCTGGTTTGGTTTTAGAGCGCGTCACAAAAAAAGAACAGAAACTCAAATACTTTTTTATTCGTTTTGTCAATTTAATAATTATTTAAGTGCAACATATTTCGTATAGGCTTATTTATTTTATATTATTTCTCAAAACAGAAACGTAGCTTAATAATCCTCTGTTGATTTAAATCTATTTGTGCATGAAACTAAACCCATGGAGGAAATTATGATATTTTAGGAGACTTATTTATAAATGAGTGAACAACGCAAACCCAGAAAGGAATTTATTTCTAGACAGCCAGTCTCGCAGAGCGGACATTTTGGTAGCTTTTTGCGAGCTGACGCTGTGGGTTTTTGTCTAGAAGGGATACAGCAAATGCCGAAAAGTTAAGGATTAGATTTGGAGGTAGGATTATTAGGATGAAAACAGCGGTTCTGGCTAAATTGGATACAAATACATCCTACAATCGTGTGAAATTTTGTGTTTGGAGTTGGGTTTGGTTAAAGGATTAGGATAAAACAGTGCTCATCCAACGAGATTTCGTTTGCTGTATCCCTTCTATCCACAACCGCAGGCGTGGCGGGGATGTTTTAGGAGTGGCGGGCCGCCGCGGTTGAATGTATATAGCGGAAACACTGGAAATGCAATATAAGATTAGGGATGGGTACCGAAACCCGGTATTAAACTGGCCCCGGGGCTAAATTATGAAAGACCGTAGTATCAGTAAGATCTGACGCTATCGGTTCTGCTTTCGGTCCTGGAGAAAAAAAGAAAAATAAATGTACTATGTATTCTTGCTTAATAATGTTTTCGTGCACATTTTATCTCACCAAACATTTCTAATTTGCGATTAAGACGTTTGTCTGTGAGATCTGCGAGATCTCTCATGCGCGCCGCGGAGGCTGGCTGTCTGTCAAACACAACCACAACAACGAGCGCGCCGCACGCACACGCATAACAGCACGAAAACTACCGCTTAATACAAAGAGTGACGATGGCGGATAGAGCAAAACATTCAAAAGTGTGGTTATACTTCACTAGAGTTGATGCAGACAACGCTCGTTGTCATACAGGTAAGTGCAACAAGATGTTTGCATGTAAGGGCGGAAACACAAGCAATCTGTCAAAGCATCTTTCAAAAGTGTATTACGTGCAGAAAGAAGCTGTGTCCCAATTCAAGGGCTGCGACCTTCTAAGCATACAACCTTAAAAGGGGAGCACTCTGTCTTTCAAGGTGGCAGCCTCAGAAGTCCGCGAAGAGAACTGAAATGAGACAGTCTAACCCTCGGAGGACCTATAATTTGCGTCACCTGTTGCACGCGCCCACCGCGCCTGTCAGCAGGACACAGCGGAGACGTTTCTGACTTATTTAAATAAATATGGAATCAGAAAAATATTCATTTATTTTAGAAAATATGACACGTTGATGTAGATTAAACTATTCAACAGTATATAAAATTAATCAACCTTAGAAATACGCAACATAAACAGAATAATATTAACACAAGTCACAGCCTCAAGTCGCGCTGCTGTGACGCAATCGGTCTTAAAATACGTCCTTAGGCTGGTGCTTAGAAGGTCGCAGCCTGCAAAATTCAACCATCATCTCTGGTGGTTGCCGCATCAACGTCAGGCATGTATGCTAAAATCATGTTGAATCAACATTGTTCACGTCATTTAAAATAAATGTACAATCTCCCTAATTGGTTTGCTTACCTTACGTTGAAATTCTGTTGATTTCTTTTGGGAGAAATGCTGAACGTTATGCATTCAACATATTTTCTACTTCTTTTTAAAATCCCAAATAAAGAAAAATCAGCACGTAAACATTTATTTAGCCTAAATATCCTATTTAGAGTATTTTTTCTGCAGCTTTCACGCTGGTGCATTAATAAATATATGTATAATATTTAGAAATGATATCCAGAAATTAATTTGTAATAATGAAATGCAGACACATAATTAACTTAATCGTGTGAACATAGGTTCGTGATCAAATGTTAACATTGGCCAAAGTACCGATAAGAATACCGTTAAAGCACCGGACCGTTAAGCAGTACCGGTAAGAGTAGTAATACCGTTAAAACCTTAACGATACCCATCCCTATATAAGATACATAACTATATTATCAGTGGTGTATAAAGACCTTACATAATGAACTATATTGTTTTTATTACCTTAGAATGAGCCGCAATCCCCTTAAAGGCGGGGTGTATGGTCTCTGAAAGCCAATGTTGACATTTGAAATCACCTAAACAAACACGCCCCTACCCCAATATAATCTAGACCTTGTTTTGTTAGACCCGCCCCACACATACGTAACCCAGGCAACGATTGTCGGTTAGTAGACACGCCCCTTACTGCTGATTGGCTACAGTTGTGTTTTAGTACTCGACCTGACTCCCTTTCCCAAAAAAATTCTCAAAAATCGTGCAGCCCGCCTTTAAATGAAAGTTGCCATCATGTTACTACAGTAGAGTTAGGGTAAGGTTAGTTTCGTACCTACGTTGTTTCAGGCGATGACATGTTTGTTGTGTGGCAGCTATCGTAGCTTCTCTTTGCGTTTTGAAATTATGGTTGGCTGCAATTCACAATCTCACTGCTAGATGCAACTAAATACACAATACACCTTTAAGTATATGTATAATGGTCCAAAACACCGACAAATGGAGCATTCAAGCTTTAAAGCATTCAAAACTTACAGTTTGAGATTTTTTATGATTTTTATATAGTTTCTGGTGATTTGTCATTACTCGTACATAACGCCATATATCTTTCAGATGAAATTTTCTATATCGGTGCAGATAAAGGTGTTCCCGTATAGCTCAGTGGTACAGCATTACGTTAGCAGCGCAAAAGATCATGTGTTCGAACCCAAGGAGACACAAATAACGATAAAATGTATACCTTGTAATGCAATTTAAGTCGCTTTGGATAAAAATGTCTGCAAAATGCATACATGTAAAAATGTTTAAATCAACATGAGAATATAAAAACAGAATCCTACACAGTCACATTATGTCAAACATTATATACAAATTCACCAGTCAAGATAAACATTTCTGTGTGGACTGTACTGAATGTTCTGAATTTGTAAGCCACTTTAAGCCAGTTGGCCTGGGTTAGTGTGACTGTGTATTTGACTGAGAAAAATATGACAATCTGGGTGTCTTCGATGCAGGACGTGTCCCCGGGCTCACAGATATCCTGCACTTTCTAACCAACCGTAATGAGGCCGTCTACTAATTATGAAAACCACTGGAGGATAGTGTACTGCATACAAAACAGAGCACTGAACATTGCGTTTTTAACAAATGCATCAGCCATAATATAAAAATATCAGAAGCAAGAGGCCAAGCTAAATCATTTAAATCAACCTGAAGAAAATTATATTGAAACTCTTAAAAAATGAAGATGCTAAAGGGCTATTTGCAGATGTAGTGGCTCTCAGAATAGCACCTGTTTTCAAGTGGATTATATATGTTGAATTCTTCTTGAAATAAAGGTTTAGAAGAGAAAGACTTCAAGTCTGCATTAAAACATGCTTGAAAACAGCAAAGCAACGAAAGATTAAAACAAAAAAGCTTATTTTGGTGAGTAATTTGTAAGCTTTCTAAACGTAGTCCTTCAATTTGGAACTATCTGTTTGTCTAAATAATGGAAGATGGTAGGGAGGAAACCTGTTTAAAAATAATATTTTTTGCAATTCACTTATATGACAGACGTGCCTCAGAAATTACACGTTTAAGCCTTAAAACAGCATCGAATATTTTTTGTCAATATTTAGCACATATCTACTGCATTGGTTATCAAAGCTGTTTTCTGTACCATGTGACAATATCACAGATCTCTTCCTACACAGCGATTACAGGTTTGCCCCACTTCTTGGGCCAGCTCATGCTGATTGCTCCTATTCAGATCGGCTTTGCCTATGCACAAATACAACTTTCTGAAGTCATGCTTGATGGAAGTAAAAAAAATTGCTTTCTTGTGTCATACAGTTCGAGAATCACATGAATGATGAGACCAGAGCAGAATGCACAAATAGCTTGCGGCTCTGTGCTTGACCTTGATCGTAGCTCTCTGCAGAGGCTTATTTGACATGCTAATAATAATGAGATCAATTTAATCGTGAGCTGTGATCAATAGGACCATGACCGTGGTCCGTCTCCCTAGGGCAGCGAGCCAGACAGCCATCAAAAGTCTGTAAACAGAAGCAGCAGGGCAGGAAGAGGGGTGAGGATGACGAGATAGGGATGTTGACTGTTGCCCGCTAAAATGTAGGGCAGGACAGCGAGCCTCCAGCTGGGAGCTCACCCTGGAGTTCACTCATGATATACAATAGAGTATGAAGCTCAAATCCATCATGGCTGCAGGCATCAATTATAAAACGATGACTACTCATTTTATTTGCTCACAGATCATCTATAAGTATGTGTTATTAGTCATGGTCGCTAAAGCATTGTTATTCAACCCTGGTCCTGGAGGACCCCCTTCCAGAATGTTTTAGATGTCGCCTTAATCAACACACCTGTTTTAACTTATCAGCTTGTTAGGGAGACATTCTGGAAGGAGGCTGATGAGTTGGTTCAGGTGTTTTGAATAAGGCTACATCTAAAACTTTCTGGAAGGGGGTCCTCCAGGACCAGGGTTGAAGAACACTGCGCTAAAGCTAAAGTATTACTGTACCTCACACTTGTGATTAGGGATTTAAATATTTAATCATATGTGCATCATATGTGCAACTGACATGATGATGTCTCCAGAAAAAAAATTGTGTGGTTTGTCAAAAAGAGGTGTGCTACTCAGTACATTTAATAGAGGAGGCGTTTTTAATATTGTTATTAAGCAACCACCAACACCCCCCTAGTAACCATCTAGCATCACCCTAGTATTCATGTAGAACCCTAATAATCATATTGCATCCCCAAGTAACCATCTGGAATCCTAGTAAACACCTGGAACCCTAGTAATCATCAAGCATCACCCTAGTAACCAACTAGAACCCTTATAATCATCTAGCATCCCCATGTAACCATCTAGAACCCTAGTAACCAACTAGAACCCCAGTAATCATCTAGCATTACCCATGTAACCATCTAGCATCCCTAAATTAACTATCTAGCATCACCCTAGTAACCATCTAGAACCCCAATAACCATATAGCATCCCACAGTATCTGCCTAGAACCCTAGTAACCATCTAGCATCACCCTAGTAGAAATTATCTAGCATAAACCATGTAACCATCTAGCATCCCTAAAGCAACCATCTAGCATCACCATGGTAACCATCTAGAACCCTAATAACCATCTAGCATCACCATGGTAACCATCTAGAACCCTAATAACCATATAGCATCCCACAGTAGCTGCCTAGAACCCTAGTAAGGATCTAGCATCCCCTGGTAACCTAGGGCTGCACGATTAATCGTATTTTTATCATGATAACGATATGCGTGCCCCACGATTAATTAATGACAATCGTCGCGATTAATGTGCAAAGACCAAGCACAAAACACACGTCTAGAATCAAGCAAAGTGTTTGTTATGGGCGGAGTCAGAGTAAACGGAGTGTTTCTTTTCAAGTGCAGTCTGTGTTTAGGTAGAAATACATTAGCATCACGAGATTTACAGTCATTCGAACATAATGGCAGAGCAACAAGAAGAAAGTGCAGAAATATGTATGTTTAATTCCCAAAAAGGGTCATATAGGCCTACTCCATTGTTTGGATATTTCGGATTTGAGGAAAGTGATGATAAGGTAAGTCACGAGTCTTGTGCAAACTGTGCTCCTGTTCCGTCCAAACGTGAAATATCAAGAGTTTCAAAAGCTGAAGACACAAGCCGCAACCATAAAAAATCCCCGACCATCCACGACACAGACAACAATAACGGATCGAGTATCATGTAAGTTAGCTAAGGATATGGGTCCAATAAGCACCGTGAGCAGCAAGGGTTTAAAAAAAATATATTGCCACATAAAAAGGCATATCATAGCGATTTTTTATTCAAAAATGTTTTATTTTAGTTTAATTCTAATTTGATATAAATATATATTACAGCCCTGCATTTCAGCCTTTTTACGCCCATTGGGTCGGGTTTCGGACCATTTTTAACATCACAGTTGATATGCGGCCAGGCCTCTGGATTTTTTTAGGCTTCTCCACCTTTATATATAATAATTTAATTAAAAGAAACATTGAGACATTGATAAATTGTAAAAGAAAGACGTTTAACCTATCGCACGAGTCCACTACGCACATTTAGAAATGCACCTGTTGCAACGGTATTTAGCGTCTCCGCCAGCAGCAGGACCTTCAGTGCAACAGGGAATATGGAGAACTGAATAAAAACCTTAAATACTATGCATAATCTATAAAAGACTTCTTTCGGTAGTCATGTGAAAAATGCGGTGTAAAGCCTTGAATTTTAATTGATGCATAGCGAATGTGTAAGGTAAGGCAACCTGCATGTTTATTTCGTTTCATGTTTATTTCGTTTTGTTTTGATTCATTATTTTTCTGCACCCCGCCGCGACTGCGATCAACAAAGCAGCCCCCCTCCGCTTTTTAAAAAATAGTGTGTTGATAATAAACATTTAAACTAACATTGTTATATGCTGAAAATATATATATTATATAGATGTTATTGTAGGCAAGTGAATTGTTGATTTGAGAGGCTCATTTGATCAAACAAGTCGTCAACATGACGTTAGCTGTCGGCCGCTAACCGCTTGGTCAGTATCAAAAACCTTAATTTAACAAATAAAAAAGGCTCTAAAATAAATAAAAGATATTTTATAATTTTGACAGTTAAAACTGAACTGATTTAATTGCTGCAATAGTAGTACAGCTGTAAGGAATCTGTGTAAGGAGTTATTTTTGTTATTTCTGCGGATTTCTTTGGCAAAATCTATGCGGAATTTTGCAGAATTATTTTAAATGTCTTAAAAAGATCTAAGAGAATGGGAGCTGTGGATATTACAAAACAATAAAATATTCTATAATATAGGCCTATAAAATGTATATAATATTATATACATGGCTGTAAAGTGTAATAAAAATACTGAAGTAAATAGAAGTTCTTCACTAAAAGAATGATCGTATTTTTAATCGTGATCAAAAGTTTGAGCAAAACAATCGTGATCATCATTTTTCCTGTAATCGTGCAGCCCTATGGTAACCATCTAGCATCCCTGTAGTAACCATACAGCATTCCCATGGTAACCATATAGCATCCCCTAGTAACCTTCTAGAACCCTAATAACTGTCTAGCATCACCTGAGTAAACATTTAGAACCATAATAACCATCTAGCATCCCACAGTAACAATTTAGAACCCTAGCAACCATCTAGCATCACCCTAGGAACCATCTAGCATCCCCATAGTAACCATCTAGCTTCTACCGAGTAACCATCCAGAATACACTAAGTAACCATCCAGCAACACCCTAGGACCCACCTAAAACATGCTCGGATCGTGACAGCATAATAAAAGGATTTTGAGGAGGAAAAATGTAACAAATCTTCTTTTGCTTATAGCATAATTTCTAGAGTGTCTGGATGCAATTTTTTTGGGAAAAAAAACTAATGGATTTCTATTACTCACTACCTTGTAATCTCTACCCATAAACCCTTGCACACTGACCTACATACATTTTAGTGACATTGAGGATTGGCCTAATTCTAGAGAATATTATTACGAAACGTTGCTTGCTCAGAACAACTTCTCAAAAAGCAAAGTGGCTAGTTTCTATACAACAACCAAATGCATTAAAACCCTGACAGTATCGACTTTACCCTTATACAGCATTAAAGGTTCTGATCTATATATCTGCTGGCCATGTCTAAATTAGAACCAATGCCTTAAAATCCTATTTGGTTTTGTTTGACCAAAGCAATGCCTAAGGAGTTAGCTCATGACTTTTGTATTTGAACTTCTAGACAATCTCTAACCACAAAAACCAGGCATAAATTAAAAGGAGACAATCAATAACATATTTCACGCATCACAAAGCAGGTTCAGGCTACTCAAGCTTTCTGTTTATTTGAAAGTACCTTCTACACTGTCAGAACAGGAGGTTCCAATGCCCGTGTCGCCACTGTCCGAGGCGGCGCTGTGACGTCGCCCGCGGCTGCTAATGCCAGCAGAAGTAGAGGACGCTTGCCATGCCGAGTCACAGCCTGGGACCCATCCAGGAGAGGATGTGCTCGAACCTAGGAAACAAGAAAAGGTAGATACAAGGTCACCAAAATGTTATTTCCATAAAACACAAACAAAATCATCAAAATCACTTTGCTTATTCTCAGCGCAAGTCTTAAAATTTATTTACATAAACATTCAATGTAAATTTCATTGCCATTCAGGATGCAAGAATATGTCTTATTTAAACATCCCTTAAATAAGTAATCCCAAATCTAGCCATACAAGATTTCTGAGTTTTGAGGAATATACAGTTTTGCACATACCCGTTACACAAACCATAACTCAAATGACACTGTCAGTTATCCTTTTTTCTTTCTAAAGTTAGATTAAATGCCTTGAAGGACAAAACAAGGTGAGATTCGGCAAACGAAATGGTCAATCCTGAGCTAAAGTGCTTGCCCCTAATATCTGCTAGTAGTCTAATCTTTCTAAGGTGTAATCCGTTTAGACACAGCTATTTGAGCTGTCCTCTATAATGCCTGCCAAGAAATAGGTGAAATATGAAATCCTGCATTAGTTGCATTTTTTATTACCCTTCAAATTGCACAAATTGCAATAGCAAATTGAAAATGCATAAACTCTAAAATATAAAATATTTACTGCATTTTATACTTATTGCATAAAATATTTATGGTTTTTCAGGCAATTCGAAAAAGAAATATATAGCAAAAAACAGGATTTTTTCGCATTGAAAGTCACCTGACGTGCATAATAGCCACATGATCATTCTTTTAAAACGTTTATTTAGTTGGAGGACAAGACAGAAGAGGTGTGTTTAACTTCTTGTGGCGTCAGTCGAATCGACAAGCGCATAACATCAAAATAGAGCAAGAGCGATTAGGAAGTCGACTGTTCTGTATGCTTTTCAGTCGCTCTAACGGTATTTTGATGTCATTCGCATTTCTGTCAGCGCGGCGCCGTATGAAGTCGAACACACCTGTCGCCTTGGTTTTTGTTATGACTTATCACAAGACAACAGAGTTACGTTTTAGTCCCATAACATTGTTTAATGGAAACGCAGTCATTTCGCAATAGTTTTTTCGACACTTAGAAAATAACGCAAATCTTTAAATGATTACTCCACTTTCATAAAAAAAATTCTGATAATTTACTCACCCCCATGTCATCCAAGATATTTATGTCTTTCTTAATTCAGTCGAAAGATTTTCTTCATATATTGGACTTTAGTGGACCTCAACAATTTACAGTTTTAATGCAGTTTTTAAAGATCTCTAAACGATCCCAACTGAGGCACAAGGGTCTTAACTAGCGAGATCAGTTTATTGTTTAAAATGGTCTGCAAATGTGAGTTTCACATACGTAAGGTGTGACCTTTCGATGTGATTATGTAATACGTAAGGTGGTGCTGGCGCATCACACGGCTAGTACAGGACGAGAAGGTGTGGTTTAAAAGTACTTTTTTTGTGAAAATGACGATCGTTTTGCTAGATTAGACCCTTATGCCGCAGATGGGATCATTTAGAGCCCTTTGAAGCTACATTGAAACTGTAAACTGTTGAAGCCCTCTAGTCCACTATATGAAGAAAAATCCTGGAATGTTTTTCTCAAAAAACTTAATTTCTTCTCGACTAAACAAAGAAAGACAAACATTTTGGTAGGGATGGGCACGAGTACTCGATTGCATCACGAAAATGATGATCATGTGGGTTTATTTATTTATTTATAGTGGATATGGCGGCATTTGGATGTCTGGTTAGCATTACAAGCGCATGTGGTAGTAAAGACTGGGTCTAGAGATGCATGTTTGACGTCGTGTCGAGCTACGCAGACCGGCGTATGACATCAGTAACTTTACCATGCGTGATTTAAAAACAAACAGATAATTCCGCGCGACCGCACCGTAGCCACCCGCCGATCTGCGGAATGCGCGGCAGCCCGCCGATCCCGTGAAGCCGGGCACACCTCACATCACTGAGGCACTATGGTTTAAAAGGATGCCGTGATTTTTGGAAATACAGTCAGTCAGGTGCAAAATGTACAGCGCCGTCAAAAGTTCAGTGGGTTATCAGCTCATATTTAAACATCAAAGAGATACCAGAGAGCAATACGAGCATTAACATTACATCTTGACTGAGGTAAGAGGACGACACGACACAGCTAATCGCTAAAATGATAGCAAAACACTTAAGGCTGCTTAATGTTATGAAGTTTGAGCTCTGACTGGACGTGTTTAAAGTGCGTTGTTTATGATGCACATCCACAAAGGGAGCTAAACTTTCTTTTTTTTAGATAACTTAGTTGAAAAATTATTTGAAGTCTTGCATTTTATGCAGATTGATGCACGTTGTACATTTATGTTGTATAAAGGCTTAATATTATGCAGAGTGCGTCATATAGAAAGTGCTTCGGTTTGTATTTATTAACCCTTTAGTTTCACTTCATCATGCAGCTTTTCCTGTTAGAGGTGTCTGTTAAAAACATTTAATTAATTAGGAATCTAGTATGTGTTCATCGTTCTGTCATAGTTTCTTCGAAATAAAGTTTTATTTGAGTGTTTTTAATAAAAATATTTTCATTTTCAACATGACGTGTACGCCCCGCCCCTTTGATTGCCCCGCCCCCAGTTAATCGAGTACTCGTTCTTCAGACCTATGGATTAATCGAAATGAAAAAATGACATAAATGCACATCCCTACATTTTGGATGACGAGGGTGAGTAAATTATCCTGATTTATTTTATGAAAGTGGAGTATTCCTTAAATGAAAATGCAGCTACTGACATCTCTCTATATAAGTGATTTACATCAGGAAAGCTGCTGAGTAAAATACAATTAGAAATTGATCTCAATCATTGTGTTATTAAAAGACTATTTTAGCACAATTGCTGCAACTGTTACACAATTTAAAACATCTTGCTTTTTTGCTTACAGCTGCTGCTGTCAGCAAATCTATAACTGTACCTGCATACCAAACTTTTTGCATTTTTGGGAGTTGTAAATCTTTTGAAAAACTGAGCTTTGCCTGAGACAGCAGGTTTTCAACCAGCTTGAGGCCAAGACCCAGCTGAAATCACTCAGGACTCAGAGACCCTAAACTTAGGTCTCCTGGGTGGACAAATAACAAGCTCATACCAGTCCCTATGAAATGATCGACATTAGCTCTCTTGACAGAACAGTGGATCTGTAAATAAGTAAACATAGATCTTGTTGTTAATGGGGTAACAGCCGCACATTTAGACCACCAACAGTTACGCAATTTAATATGAACTATTAACCACACTAGCAGAGAGATTAGTTTATAGCAAAATGACATCTGTGTTCAGCGTTTAGACAATATTTCATTTCAGAAAGATTTTGAGTAGACAATTCTAAGATAAAGAAAGAAAAATACTGTAGTATACTTTGTATTTACTACAGTAAACTGTACTAAATCATAGTATACGAACATATTATAGCATTAACTGCACTAATTTTATAAACTATTAGTGTTGTGCCGATAGACGATAGTATCGTGTATCGACGATCGTCCGACATATCGCCAATGGCAGGCTTTCATGGCGATAGTCATGACGATAGTTGGCGAATGGTTGTTATTATCATCATCATCATAGTTTTGCATGCTTTTCCTCGCATGAGGGTTTGTGCTTCACTTTACGCGGAGAGCTTGTAGAGAGAGAGTTCCTTCTTGCACGCAGATGCACTTAATGCGCGCGTCTCGGACTCGTTCTAGCACCTAAATCCAGCGCGTGGATGAGCAGCTACGCTTCCCTCTGTCTCACATGCACGCGCTCTCGCATCTGTCCGAAGTCTAAACATAAACTGAAGTAGTAATCCTTATGTATTTGTGCGGTTTAATGCGTTTCATGCGAGCTGAGGCAAACTATTCCTTTTGTTTAAAATATAACCCGCTGCACAGAGCTGCGCTCTGTCTGAACTTGAAGTCAGATAGTAATCCTGTTTATGATATGCTTTTCAAGGAGTTTTAGCAATACATCCCTCGTGTTTAAAATATGATTGTGTTCCGCTGGACCAGTGTGTATAAAAAGGCACCTCTGAGAGCACCACTGCTTGACACGTGTAACCTTCTGCAACAGCACTAAACAAATGCATTTAATTATTTTTATGTGCGCTGCGTGTGTCTGCGCAGGTGCATGTTTTTACAGTCATTAAGTAATCGTGTTAAAAATCAGGATTATGATTTTTCCCATAATTGAGCAGCCCTATCTCTGACATTTCCTTGCACTAGAGAGGTTGTTAGCGCGCAGAGGGTTAAAACCAGCGCGTGTCCTGTTCTCCCTCTCTGGCACGCAAAGAGCGTCTGGGCTTTAATGACGCACTCAGATTAATGTAAATCTTGACGCAAAATTACATTAGTTTTAAGAAAGATGCATTCATGACGGTGTTGCTCTTGTTCTTTTTTCCACCAATCAAGTCTTGTCATAAATGAACAAATAAATAAATGAGTAAACTACTGCCCCGCCCCCCGATACTATCGTGTATCGCCGATCTCACAGGCTGACGATAGGACGATCTCAAAATGGGGCATATCGCCCAACACTATAAACTATAGTATTTAGTAAAGTGGAGTAAATCCTAGTTTACTAACTTAATAGTTTAGAATGCATAAAGTTACTATAGTAAATACTGTAGTTTATAAATTAGTGCATTTAATGGTACATATCATTTTAAAATGCATAACAAAGTGTAATTACTAGTTTAGTATACTATGAATTACTTCACTTTGCTATAGTAAATACTGTAGTTTATAAATTAGTGCAGTATGGTACATAATAGTTTAGAATGCATAGTGTAATTACTAGTTTAGTATACTATGATTTACTCCACTTTACTATAGTAAATACTGCAGTTTATAAAATTAGTGCAGTAATGGTACATAACACACAATAGTTTAGAATACATAAAGTGTAATTACTAAGTTCGTATACTATGATTTACTCCACTTTACTATAGTAATACTGTAGTTTATCAAATTAGTGCATTTAATGGTACATAATACATAAAAAGTGTAATTACTAGTTTAGTATACTATGAATTACTTTACTTTACTATAGTAATACTGTAGTTTATAAAATTAATGCAGTAATGGTACATGATAGTTTAGAATGACTAACATAGTGTAATTGCTAGTTTAGTATACTGTATGAATTACTTCACTTTACTATAGTAAACACTGTATTTTATAAAATTAGTGCAGTAATGGTACAAAATAGTTTAGAATGCATAACAAAGTGTAATTATTAGTTTAGTATACTATGATTTACTCCACTTTACTATAGTAAATACTGCAGTTTATAAAATTAGTGCAGTAATGGTAAATAACACACAATAGTTTAGAATACATAAAGTGTAATTACTAAGTTAGTATACTATAATTTACTCCACTTTACTATAGTAATACTGTAGTTTATCAAATTAGTGCATTTAATGGTACATAATACATAAAAAGTGTAATTACTAGTTTAGTATACTATGAATTACTTTACTTTACTATAGTAATACTGTAGTTTATAAAATTAATGCAGTAATGGTACATGATAGTTTAAAATGCCTAACAAAGTGTAATTACTAGTTTAGTATACTATGATTTACTCCACTTTACTATAGTAAATACTGTAGTTTATAAAATTAGTGTAGTTAATGCTACACATAATAGTTTATAATACATAACAAAGTGTAATTACTAAGTTAGTATACTATGATTTACTCCACTTTACTAAAGTAAATACTGTAGTTTATAAAATTAATGTAGTTAACGCTACATAATACACTAGTATAGTTAAAGGTACACTAATTTATAAACTACAATATTTACTAGAGTAAAGTGTAGTAAATCATAGTAGGCTATACTACTACTTACATATTTACACTTTGTTAATGTTTTCTAAAGTATGTTGTAGTATGAACTACACACATTTGATAAACTGCAGTAAATATTGTCATATACTTTAATATTTTACTATAGGAAAGTTAAAAAAGTATCGCGTAGAAAATAAATACGCTTTGATATAATAATGTACTAAACATGCATACTTGCATTCAATCCATGTATCCACCAGATAAACACTATGTCATGTGTAGGTAAGTTAATTATACATGTTTCACACATAAGACATTACACGGTTATAAATATAAAAGTTCAGTTAAAATCTCACACAAACTTACAGCTCTACCTGACAAATATACACAAGGCAACAATGTATTTCAGCACTGCATATATATCATTATTAATGAGACTCCTTTATTAAAGGAACAGAGACCCTCGTGTCATACACGTAACCTTACTCGGTGGATGCTGTCACTTAAAGCAAAATATCATAATAACATATATAGGCTAACGTTACACATCAAAATAGATAGTGTACATTGTATGGTTGCGATTACAGCGTCAAACGCGACGCGTGGAACAACAATAAACGCACCGTTACACACGCGTCAGGCTTTGAGATCAAACATGGCTCTCGTTTCCTTCCCATTAACATAAAAACGGCTCATTGTGTGTCACTTCAAAAGCGGTAGTCTCTTACCTATCTTATACGCGTCGAATCCGTCCTCGAAATCGTTTCTGGCCCACATTGCGCTCGGTTTCGTACACGAAATCTCAATGGGATCCAACACGAGAGCCAAGACAAATATGCGCGAGCCCACCAAGGAGAAGGATTTTCTAAGTGAAACCGCATTCCATGATGACAAATGACGGGAAGAAATCCTGCGTATGTGATATAAAATCAAAACGAGTGTAGACTCTACTGTATTATAGTCCTGAAATGGTCGCGTACGTGTCGTAAATCTGAGTTGAGTTATGAACTAGTGCGCTCGAATCGTTGGCAGCTGCATCGCGAGGATGTGATCTCAGTGCGTGCGCGCTCCCTCCGCGGAGAAAACGCAATCAGAGCGCGAGACACACTAGCTCCGCCCACTCGATCAGGACCCCGCAGACCTTCAGTGACGGAAGGACGTATCCAGATATGCGTTTGTAAGAAACTGAAGGTTCCGGGGTCGTGTAAATTAGTGATGGTCTCTTAAATGGTTAGTTGTTTTTTTTGCTAAGAAAGGCGTGTTACTGGATCAGCAGCTTTGTTGGTTGTGGAACAACATTCTTGTATAAAACCGAAAAAGTCATATCCTAAACCATAACCAAACCTTAAGGAAAGGATCCAGGGTTGCTACAAGGACATTCCTGGAAGTTACAACATTCCTGTCAAAACAACATTCCTTTATTTTTTTTTAAATAACGTTAGTTTTTGTCAATTTGTATAGTTATTACATGTGTAAGTTACTACATTTATCCATGTATTTTGAACCCTTACCTAACTAACCCAGGAACACATAGACATGTTCCTGGATCAACTTTGTTAGTCCTGGAAAAAAATCCTGACAATAAAGCAGTCTGGACTTAAACCCTAAAAATAATAATGGGAATAATGGGGCGGTTTCCCAGACAGGGTTTAGATTAATCCAGGACTATAGGGCTTGGTTATATTAGGACATTTTAGTATTTTTTCCAAACAAACCTTACAAAAACAATAAGAGGGGGCAACTTGAGACAAAACAATGGCACTGATATTAAAAATTGTCAGTAGGTGTTTTTAAATTAAAGAGCACCTATTGTCCGATTCACGTTTTTATATTTCCTTTGGCTCGTAGGTGTGTATTAGTACATGTTAGCGATATGAAAAAAGGTACAAACCCCTAGTAAATGCGAGTTATCGGCTCCAACGTATATTTATTTTCTTGAACTACAACAAACACACGGATTGTAGGCAACAGTTTACTTCCTGGGATTGGTGATGTAGACAAGACCGACATTATCATAATTCCTTCCGCTTTGTCAGCCTGTAAATTAACTCCTGTTAGCAACTGAATCTTTCAGTCATGGTAATGCTGCATTCACACCAGCCACAGTAGAGGCGTCAAGCGCGAGTGATTTCAATGTTAAGTCAATGTGAAGACGCGTTGACGCACGTCTGGAGGTCTCGCGGCGCGAATGAGGCGTTTAGCGCGGCGCGGTAGACGCGATTCCGCCTCATTCGAGTGTCTAGTTTGCGCGAATGGTGCAAATTGAGCATTGCCGCGGCAAACACGCAAGTTGAAAAATTTGAACTTCGGTGGAAAAACCGTGCCACGTTAACCAATTAGGAGCTTGCTCTAGTTGTGACTTGATTACAGGAAACAAGCGGAGTCGCAGAAGCCCCTCCCATGACGCGAATCTCCACGTGAATGTCTCAATGACTAGAATTTCACGCACAAATGAAGCGACTAAACTCTAACTGTTCAAGCGACAAACTAGGCACGGTAATCTCATATTTGCGGATGATGTTAGAGGTATTCGGACCAATCACAACATACAGATTAGCTGGCCAATCAGGGACACAGAGCTTTTCAAATCCGTGTGTTTTAGGAAGAGAGTGAAATCTGGAGCTACAAAAATGTACAGTATGTGGAAAATAATGTGTTTTTTTTAACCATGAACCACGCAAACACATTGTATTTTACCAAATGCACAAAATAACGTTGTTATTGAGCAATGAAATAGGTGCACTTTAAAGCTCCCGTTCTTTGTGTGATTTTAAAGCTTTGATTGTGTTTACAGTGCGCAATATAACATGTGTTCATGTTTCACGTGTAAAAAAAACGCAGTATTTTTCACACAATTTACTTATCTGTATAGCGCTGTTTTCACTGTCCTCAAAACGGTCTGATGTCTTCATTGTTATATGAAGTCCCGGCTTCAGAAATACGTATCGAGTTCTGATTGTGTAGTTTGTTTAGTGTGCTGTGATTCGATAGCAGCTTAGCTTAGCCGTTTGAGCAAAAGCTGGTGACTGACGTATTCATGTGGGTGGAGTTTAGTCAACGAACTGTTTTACTGACGTCATTAAAGCAGGAAATAGAGGGCTGTAGTCCAAACCGGCCGTTAGTTGTAGGCTTTTAAAGAGGAATTCTATTGAAGAAAATATATCGCCTGGCAGTGAACTTTGAGCTTTATCATTTTACAGGTATTATTTATGCTATTATAGCAACATTACACACTAACTAGGGTTTAAAAAATGGTATCAGGAAGAACGTGACCTTTAAGGCAGCTCAAATATGCATTATAGGCTGGGACTAGGATAAGACGTGTCTGCCAAATGGCCCCAATATGCGTCTTTGCATTGACTTTGTATGTAATCTGCTCGCGCAAATCCTTTATCTTGTTCCCTTGCTTCACGTTTTTTCCCCTTTATTCTGCCCCAGACGGATAGCTTTGTTTTAAATCAATGGTGGGCATATAATATGCGCATCGTTACCAAATCACTCTTCTCCGTCACGCACGCGGCCGTTTCTAAATTTGAAGGCTGCAACCTCCAGATGTGCCATGCATACATCATCAAGCCTGATTTATTTAAGTTAAATAAGCATTTCATTTGCAAGACATAAGCATAATATAACAATTAACCATTAACTAAGAAAAATAGTCAACATTATAATTGTTAATATTCTGAAATACGTATTTATGACGCATATGCAGCCTACAAATGTGCCCTCTGAAGGCTGCAGCCTTCGGATTGAGAAACTGCCTACATGTTGTCCGAGTACATATCAGTGATTTAAGAAATCATTAAGTATTTTTAAAAACCCGCATAAATTCGGAAGTTTGCAAATTATTTAAATTATAGCGTCTTGTTTTCATTAAACATAATAATAATTTTTCTTTGGTATAATGGTTTTAAATAATTCTGAGATCAAGGAGGCCCCCTAGTGGTGCGGGGCCCTATGCAAATTGCGTAATTTGCGTATAGGAAAGACCGGCACTGGGTTGATAGCAACCAACACTTGTTTAGTACTAAATCTAAAATTGTCCCTTAATCTAATTTTACAATCTGTTTGATAGAAATGCGAAATCACATGTATCCCCTAATGTGCAATGGCTGCTCATAGATTAAATTGCAGAAACGAGCCTTAAAATGTTTACCATTGCCCCTACCCCCTATCCATTATAACCATAAAACCTTCCCCTCCTCCTTACTAACCACCACAGCCCTAGGCTCTGACATTTTAACTCCTCATTTACCTAATCTCAATCAAACTGGTCTGAACGTGGTAGGACATCCTGCCCCCTAGAGTTCTTTTGGCTTTAGGACCCTGTTGTCTTATGTCCTACTGGTAAAATAACATTCGCTATACATGCAAATGCACTTTCAGATTAAATATAAGAAATCAGCATTACAAAATGTTTTGCTATTTTGCTTAAATTCTGTAATTAGTCCCCTCGCAAACAAACACATATACTCACTGTAAATAGTCTGTGTTGTCTACATATAGAAGACCGGGGCAAGTTGTCACATGGGCTTATCTCTAACTAAAACATATAATATAGGACTATAATATATAATGCTTGTTTCCTTTAGCAGTGTTTCAGTTTGTTTCAAACACCCAATTCAAACAAAAGGTTAGTAATATTGTTATATATATCTTGGGTTAATAAGTGAACACACTCTTAAAAATAAAAGTGCTTTATAGTGCCATAGAAGAACCATTTCTGGCTTAATGCTTCCGTAAAAACCTTTCTTTTTCACCAAAGGTTCTTTGTTGTGAATAAAGATTCTTCAGATTATAAAAGAAATGTTTCTTTCACTGAATGACAAAAATTGTTCTTCTATGTCATCACTGTAAAAAACCCTTTACGCATCTTTATTTTTAAGAGTGCAATAAAACCATTACAAAAGTTGACTGTAAAATAAACAAATTTTAACCATAAAGTTGAAGTGTGCATGGGTAGGCAGGGGGCAAGTTGTCACATCTCCCATACTAATATAGAAATATGAGTCCTGTGTTAGAAAGGTCATGTGTGGATAAATAAAATTTGCTTGTTCAAAACAAATAGCTCATCCTCATATAGCTCACCATACAGCTGGCACATTCTTTCACAGAGAAACAGCAGAACTATTTACATAAAGGTTGACTAAAAATCTGTTTCCACTCCACACCTGTTTGATAGACCAGGCCGATTGCCCGAGCTTCCCAAAAGGGTGCATTCCTTTCTGAACATAGTCTTCATGTCTCATAGTAGCACTAATTGAAAAGGTTAGACATCTAGTCATTTATTTTGATAATCCAGTGATTTCTAACTATAGGTGGAAAGATGCTTTGCTTTGGTAGACATACAGTATGAAACAGCAAAGGAAATAATCTAAGTCATTAGAACTGATTTTTGGTTATGTACTGTACAAAATGCACAATGCAGAAAATATGACTGTTTGCAACACACCACATTGCAACACACCACAAAACATCCACAATTTCCTTTATGATTACAACAGAAACCATTTGCATGCATATTTACGTTAAGGTTCCTGAACAATCACCACATGTATTTACTTGTGAGAAAGTTGTGAGAAAGAACAGTATTATTCTGGTATTATTCAAGTCAAATTACCATATTTTGAGGAGACAGTGGAGAAATTTCAAACAAGATTTGGTTTAAAATAACAAATTATGATAAAAGAATATTCAACGCTATCTCACGAAAATTCGTACATATTTTACAAGTTGGCTTATTTGTATTAATTCATACGACCACATTCGTAAGTTTTGGTACGATTTGCCTTGACCCCTGTGACTTTGGGGTTCAGATTTTTTTTATGAGAATTGTACGATTTTGCTTGATTAACTGCGTATAAATTGATACGAATTAGCCAACTTGTAAAATATGTATGAATATCTGATTACTAATGAACTTTTGTTTTTGAGTTTTAAGAAGTTTTCTGTCAAATAATGCAGTGTCCCTCCCACGGTACACTGGAATTTTAAGTTAACCCATTGTTGTGTCAAATATAAACAGTTCCTAAGTTAATTAAACCCAACGGCTGGGTTTAGAAATGGAATTTTTATTTTATTTGATATCTTGATAACTTTCCAAGTCGACAGCTTCCTTAACACCTTCAGTGTGTACAAAATTAGATTTTTTTTATAATGCTGTTCTGCATGGTCTTCAACCGGGAAAAAGGTGATGTACACCTTTAAATGAATATAACTGTGGCATTTTTTATGTCTAGAAGCCTAATTTTGGTCTTGTTTTAAAGAGGACACTTTCACATTTTTCATTTTTTACGGAAGTGTCTGGAGTTGAAATTTTTATTTAGCAATTTAAATTTATTTGTAATAAATAAAATATGCAATATAGTATTATTTTTTGTATTTTAGCAATAACATCCACATTGCAACACACCACATAACATCCACAATTTTCTTTATGATTACAACAGAAACCATTTGCATGCATATTTACGTTAAGTTTCCTGAACAATCACCACAAGTATTTACTTGTGAGAAAGTTGCCTGATTGGATGTAGGGTTAGAAAATTCTACCCCAGACAAGACAAAAAAAACAAGAGTGCATAATAACAGTATTATTCTGGTATTATTCAAGTCAAATTACCATATTTTGAGGAGACAGTGGAGAAATTTCAAACAAGATTTGGTTTAAAGAAGACACTTTCACATTTTTCATTTTTTACGGAAGTGTCTGGAGTTGAAATTATTATTTAGCAATTTACATTTATTTGTAATAAATAAAATATGCAATATAGTATTATTTTTAAAACATAAAATTATATCAAAAAACTAAGCTTTGTGTTGGTTTCCTATGAGGTTTGCTGCATACTCTTGTGACAAATTAATAAATTACAGTTACTGCATTATTATTACTGCTTAAACATTTGTAATGAAATATGAAAACTACATTCTTAGACGTGATAACGGGTTAAGGGGTCCTTGACTTGAGAAAGGTTAAAGACCTTTTGTCTACTGGATTTATTTAGCGTTTCCCAAAACAAACCACCACACTGGTTAAAAATGGCTGGGTTATTTTTACCCAAATGGGTAAATATCAGACAGAACATATAACTGCCTGGTTATTTTAACCCACGGTTGCATAACAACAGCCCAACATTGGGTCATTTTAACCCAGCATGGGTTCTGTCCAATATTTACCCATTATGTGTAAACCCATTAACCCATTATCAAGCCCTAAAGAGTTACCTGAAAACTACAAGTATATGCACGATTTTATCAGGGTTTGAGCTAAAATCTTCAGGATACGGCACTCCAGGACCAACGTTGCCCCTGCATTATGGGTTAAAAATAACCCAGCCATTTTTATAGTGTTGTCAAATCCCCTGCTTTTATCATATTTAAAAGTTTCTTACAGTACATTTAGCTCCATGGCACAAAACAACAAATAAAATATTCTTTAAAGGTATGGCTTACCCCAAAAATGCATTGCTAGCACAATGCTCTACCAATGAGCACTACACACTCATTACATGCTGAATTATTTTCAACCCAGTGTTGGGTCAAAATGGGACAAACCCATGATTTTTTTAACTTAAAAACCCTGCATTTTATAGAGTGTAGAGTAAGCAGAATCTCTAAGTTGCTCTTTCAACGAGAATACACTTTGAAAAAGTAAAAGGTAGCTTCTGCTATAGGCAGGGTTTTGTTAAAGGGCCACCTGTGTAAATGAAAACCACATTGAGGTGATGTATGAAAACATTCCTGCAGACTGTATAGGGAATCCTGGCACAGGATGACACTGAGGTTTGTCTCCACAAAAGCACGAGCTCTGAGCAACAGTTTTGGCCCACACACTCACTCACTAGACAGAGCAGCTACACTGCATAACAACACAAAGAGAGCTCACACTCGTCTGCAAACAGTCATGGTCTGTTACTAGCCAAAATGGACTATACAAATCTCTGCTAAGACAAGCATCCCTATTACTATTGCCCAACTGTTTTGGGGAAAGTTACTTTTAGAAGTAATGCATTACTCCACAAAAAAGTAACAAATTGCGTTACTTTATTACTTTTCATGGAAAGTAATATTTGCATAAATTTTAAGTTTTCTACCTGGCTTAGGCTTGATCTCTTTCAGGCCTTGCAGGTGTTTTTTTATGGCTGAGAAGTTCTGCATTCAGAAATTGCGTATTTCCATCGCAACAAATGTCAAGCTCTGGCCTGCCATCTCTGTTTCTGACTTAAACTGTTACCGCTCAGGCGGGTACGCATGAAGTGGGTAACTTTGTGTGACTGTTAAAAAAATGTAATCGAATTAATTCATCTAAAAAGTAACTTGCATTACTTTCTTTAAAAAGTAACTAAAATATTAATGTTTACATTGATAAAGTAATGCGTTACTTTACTCGTTACTTCAGAAAAGTACTATTATTACGTAATGCACGTTACTTGTAATGTGTTACCCCAACACTTTTGCCCAATTACTTAAGGATAGGGATTTCAAACAAACCAACAATATGCAATATTAAAATCTGACACAAGCCTACACACTAAAAAAATGCTAGGTTATTTTCAAAAAAGAGACGAGCCCAGGTTGTAATTTAACCCATGCTGGGTAGTTTCAACCCAAAATGCTGGGTTGTTTTAACCCATTGTTGGGTCAAATAAAAAAAATTCTGGGTTAATTTCAACCCAGCTGCTGGGCTTTTCCCTTTTTGACCCAACGCTGGGTTGACCAGAACACCCTTTAAACATTTAAAGTTTCACTGTTTATAGGCTATAAAAGGGATAGTTATCCCAAAAATGAACAATTCTGTCACTAATATTTACTCACCCAAGTTGTTTCAAACCTGTAAAAATTTATTTGTTTTTCTGAACACAGGAAGGTATTTGTAATGAAGTATTTCTATAGCAATTACTTTGTTGTATTATTAAATAGTGAATTGATAAATACTGTAGTAGGTTTTAAAAACACTTTTAATTTAGTGAGCTATAAATACATAGCAACACTACTGCAATGCCTTGTGAGTTTATTGCATGGTCTCATAATGTCATTTTAAGATTAAGAGTCTCAAATTATGATTTTGTTCCATTGATTTCAGATTGAATTCAATCTTTGACCTGGTTTTACTAAGTCAATATTAAAGATATCAAGGTTATATTTTCACAGAATGTTCTTTACATTACAAAACAGTAAATCACACTTTTACTTCAGTAAATCTTACTTTGTTTCCTTTTGTAAAATTAAATAAAAAAAAGTTTGGTTACTTTTGTGAGAAATTTTCGTTTGACACATATTAAAAAGTGCACAGCAAAACAACATTACAACTATATTTTCCATAAACCACCCATCTCATTATTCTCACTGGAGATCTTGTTTTTGCAGAACAAAACTTGTTGACCCTCTCGGAGATGAACGAATATTGTTGCTACTCAACGCAAACACCACACTTCCTCTCAGAGGACTGCGCCACCACTCCGACATTGACAATTTAACTCCCATATTTTGCCACAGATGTGGGATTTAGCTTGGGACAACCACATGAATATTCCCTGAGGTTAAGAGCGTGTGGGATTTCGAAACAGGGCATCAAGAATCAGTGTTTTGTTCACGTTATCAGACCAGTACAGACTGAACCCAGCCCCCACTTCCTGTCTCACTGCCAGGAAACCAATGATCGCACTTCATCACAGTGGACGTGCACATGTATACACCGTCTATATCAACAGAAGTGTAGTCAAATAAACACTATATAGTTTTTTCACCAAATTTACTGTAAAGCAATATCAGTAAATCAAATGTATGGTTTCTGTGGATCAACTGGTTGAGCGTTGCATTAGCAGTGCAAAGGCCATGCGTTCAATCTCAAAATGTACCTCAAATGTGCTGTAAGTCCGATTAGATTAAAGCATCTGCCAAATGCATAAATGTTAAATATACATACAAGTATGGCTTCCTGTTTACAAATGAGAAAGACTTCAACTTCTTAAAAACACACAAATTCACCAAAATTCAATTTTAAACAAGCAGCAGCAGCAAATTACAGACTATCAAGTAATCCCAAACGACATAATCCTAGCAATCCTATTTCTTTATCCATACATTTTTATTATAAAGCATGAATGTTCAACTGCATTCATTATTATGAGTCTTAAAGCTTGTTTTTCAATTCAAATCCATATATTTGGCGCCAAAAATATCAATAACTCGTATTTTCATGACTTGAAAAGAAGCAAATGACAAACAAAAAAGAAAAATACAGTCATACAAATGTAAAACTTACAGTTGTTGGTCGTCATAGGAAACGTGCGTTATGGAGAAGTAGCGCGAGGAAGTGGTTTTGCTTAGCATACGGTAACGCATTCAGCCAATGAGATTGCATAAAACACATTACAGAGGCTTTTTGAATAGGTGTGGCAATATGACTTGCTTCCGAGTGTGATTATAAAACATTGATCCAGTCATTTGGGGTACAACACCTGTTTTGACTTTACATGCTTCCCACAGAATGAGGATCAAACTAAATGTGACAAACAATAAAAGAAAACAATTTTATTATAGAAAGCACAGTCTGTTTGGTGACCATTAGCATGTGTGTGACCTGTAAAGGTCAGAGCTTTTGACTTTTGTAGTTTTCAAAGCCTCTTTAGTGCCTCTGTTGTTAAACACCTCACAGCATGAAGAGTCTGACCTCAGCTAAAGATCAAGATATCTGTCCACATCTGAGGGACATTTATGAAGTGTTTGTCAACCTAGAGCAGATTTTAATTTACTTAAAAATATAATTCTGGCATTATTTATGACCCTGATTCTACATTGATAGATCAAATTTTTGATATATTTACGAAATTTACAAAATATCTTAATGGAACATGATCTTTACTTAATATTAATGATCGAAAAATTTGACCCATACAATGTATTATTGGCTATTGCTACAAATATACCCATGCGACTTAAGACTTGGCTTGACAACCATGGCGACTAGTAAATTTTTGTATTTGTATTTTGGGACCTCTATGTGTTAAGTGACTGATGTTTTAATTAAAAAAATATTTATTTTGATTTATGACCCTGGACCACAAAAACAGTCATAAGTAGTAATAGCCAACAATACATTGTATGGGTCAAAATGATCGATTATTAGGGTATTAAGAGCCAGATTTACTAAACAGGGCAAATTAGCATGAGAGCGCAATTCCAAAAAAGCGCAGATGGGTAGTGGTACACTGAAAAAAATTATTCATTCAATTTACTCCATTTTTTTGAGGTAAGTGGTTGCAATACATTTTAGTTAAAGGGATAGTTCGGCCAAAAACGATTAAACCCATGATTTACTCACCCCCAAGCTGTCCGAGTTGCATATGTCCATCGTTTTTCAGACAAACACATTTTCGGATATTTTAGAAAATATTTTAGATCTTTCAGTTGATTAAATGTAATGTTACGGGGTCCAGCCATAGTCCACGACCTTCAAGTCCAAAAAAAGTGCGTAATCCTTCACAAATTAAATCCGAACGGCTCCAGGATGATAAACAAAGGTCTTCTGAGGGTAATCCGCGCGGTGTTGTTGTAGAAATATCCATATTTAAAACTTTATTAACGAAAATAAATACCTTCCGGTAGCGCGGCCATCTTAGACTCCTCTATATTCAGGAGAGAGTATTAGCGTAGTGTACGCACTTTTCTTAGTGACGTATGACAAATTCGGAGGGCGGGGGCACAGAGCAGCAGCAGAGTAGCCTCCGTAGGCTGCGTAAGCTCTCATCCTGAATGCAGACGCGACTAAGATGGCGGCGCTACCGGAAGGTATTTATTTTAGTTTATAAAGTTTTAAATATGGATATTTCTACAACAACACCGCGCGGATTACCCTCAGAAGACCTTTGTTTATCATCCTGGAGCCGTTTGGATTTAATTTGTGAAGGATTACGCACTTTTTTTGGACTTGAAGGTCGTGGACTATGGGTGGACCCCGTAACATTACATTTAATCAACTGAAAGATCTAAAACATTTTCTTAAATATCCGAAAATGTGTTTGTCTGAAAAACGATGGACATATGCAACTCCGACAGCTTGGGGGTGAGTAAATCATGGGTTTAATATCGTTTTTGGCCGAACTATCCCTTTAAGCTACATTTAAACTAAAGTTTTTTGTTTTGTTTCGCTTTTCTAATTGTTTTTGCTTTGAGTAAATTGAAAAACTGAGTAAATTGAGTAAATTTTTCAGTGTAATAATATATGCGGGGTATTTACTAAAAAGGCGCAAATTAAATAACACAGGCGCAACGGCTGATTTCCATAATGACCAACGCAATCTACTAAGAGCAGCGCAAAATAGTTCAGGGTATAAAAATATTTTACCGCCAAAATCAGTATTGTATCAGGTCAGTATTAAAAAGTAAATTCTTAATTTTACACAAAATCCGATATCCGCCGTGTTATTCTGTCATCTTTTTCTCCCTTTTATCCAAACCACGACAAACGCCAGTCCTCCTTCTCTGCAGAATGCAATAAATCCGCTTCAACCAATCACAGCGCACCATTCCACGCATTGTAAACAATAAGGTTGGCTCTTTGAATACACACAGAATCCTAGTTTTTCTCATCTACTTTGTTGTTCTTTGTGATTAAAAAAAAAGTAATTTTGATGGCATTGATAAACCTGTGGTGGTTTTCTGTGGGGGGGAAGAAACGTAAGCCATCAACATCTAATCATTTACGCGAGAGGCACTCGGAATACGGAAAAATGCCGTCTGTTGCTTGTTCTCACGCGACAGCATCAAGCTTCTGTCATGCTAACACATTGACCCCAGAGCATCTTATGAAAAACTAAACTAAACATACTTTATGTGAAGTCAACGAAAATCGAGCAGGACCAAAACATTTTACAGCTGATCGCTGTCAATAAAGTTCAGCGACAACGTCCCAAGGATAAAAGAAGCAATGATAGTATTCTTAATATGACTTAGTGTTTTGATTAATGCCATTAATGTTTATGTTTAAATCAGTGTTTACCACTAGTCAACTAAATGAATATAACATGACAAAGATGAATGCACATTTATATATTGATTCAATAGATTTACAGCATTTTGAAAAAGAAAACTTGTCATGGATTTATTGCATTTTGCGGAAAAAAATGATCAGTTTTTATAATAAATCTTTGAAAATCTAATAATGGATTTGAATTTTGAATGTTATTATAACCTAAAGATGCTATGTGAAAGTTTGTATCAGAAAATAGTGGTTTTCATCTTCACACTTCCATGGTATAGAAAACACATTTTTACCAAAATGGATTTATTGCGTTTTGAAACTAAACTCTTCATATATAAATATATAAAAAATACCATTATGACTGGTTTTGTGGTCCAGACTATTCCTTTAACTGAAACCTTAATACAGTGGTTCCCAAACTGGTGACGGTGTCAGGTGTGACGCAAAAAAATATAGCTACCAACCAACAGCACTACACTGTATCATTTAATATGTTTTTTATTAAGATTTAAAGTTTGAGATTGTTTTCTTTTGACCAAAAGTGATGCTGTTGAGCCATTAAGGATGTTGCACATTTCACAAACTTTTACAAAGTTTGAGTAAGCGTTTCTCAGTCAGCAATTCTCTTTCCAGCTTACAGACAGTGACTGACCATGAGGAGGATGTGTTGCCCAATTTCACACCCATTTATAACCTCACAAGCAGGCCTGTCACGTCAAAAACACACTTTTAAAAATAATAAAAAATGTGCTTGATGATTCTTTGTGGAACCAAAAATGATTCTTCTTTCATAAGAGTGCATCTGGCAAAAATAATAGTTTATTTTACATAAAACTGAGCTTACTGCATAAGATCACATACAGCCTTCAACAATCCTGTCAATCGCTATACTTATTGTTTGTTCCCTGAGGCATTCTGGTTGGAAATCTGCAAAACAAGCTGGTTTAACCTACATTACACCTTTGGCTTTATGTAACCTGGTTACAGCAGACAGAGCAGCCGGTTTAGTTCTGTGCAGGGCAGGCACACGACCATAACACCTTGACGGTTAACCTGTAACAACTTTTATAATTCCACAAGACAGCTTATCTTGATTTATTCACTAAGAGTCTCACACTAACAGACTGACTCATAAACTTGCTACCGTTTTATTACTTACCCTAAAGGTGGGGTTCCAGCTCCGGTTTAAATGGAAAATAACCGGTTGTGCCAAACAAAACTTTAGCTCTGTTCAATGGAAGAGAGTTTCAGACATGTGTCTCTGACATGAGCCAACACATCTACTGAGACTTCAAAACTGTCAAAACAACCTGCTGGAAAGCTGCAAGTTTCATGTTTGCTTTAGCTGAGGAAACATATGCTTTACAAATGTATTAATCTATTATTTGTATATGGAGTCTACAAATAATATTATAATTCTTATTAAAAATTTGAAAGGAAATATGAATATGTTTTAATTTGGATGTCCTTTGTCAATATCAAATGTGAAGTTACAGAAAGTTTAAATATTTAAAAAAATCCTATAACAGCTTAGGTTTATACACTAACATGGGTTATTTTCATTGGGTCAAAGAGGGACAAATTTAACTTCAGATTCAAGGACCTTTCAAGGACTTTCCAGGTGCAAATCCCCCTCAAATTCAAGAACTAAATGTGGGGAAACATTTCAAATGAGATCAAGGTTACATTGTGTTACCCTTTTAAGATACATTGTTACAGTTCCCTTTCGAGGGAACTCGCGCTGCGTCACTGCGGTGACACTTTGGGGACGCCTCCAGGGGTAAGTGCGTCTGAATGTGTATATCAAATTCAACCAATGCTGAGGCTTAACAACAAATACAGGGTGATGCGGGAGCCAGGAAGTATATCGCTATCTGAAATATTGCCATAGACGGTGTTACAGGGACGCAGGAAGTATAGCAAGGGGGGCGCAGCGTCTCGTTCCCTTCTCAGGGAACAACAGTTACATGCGTAATCCGAGACGTTTTCATGTGTCAAACACAACTATGCATATGAATCAACATTTGCATACAGAAGATATAAGCATTTAAAGCGAAAAGTTAGCACGTGTGCTTAAAACGTCTAGTAATTTTATGATGATATCCTATTCCAGAAAACTTCTTGCAAAACTTTCCAAGGCCTTGAATTGTTTCCCCCAGATTTACAAACTTTTAAGGATTTCAAGGACCCGTGGGAACCCTGTTTAACTATCGTTGGGTCAAATATAAATAATGTCTTGGTTAATATAACCCAATGACTGGGTTTGTCCTTTGCTGACCCAATGCTGATTTAAAAATAACCGATCATTAAAAATATTTGTTGCCTGTATAAGATGTTTTTACAGTGTACGCATCTGATTTTCACTGTGGTATAAGGTTTTCGGACCACCCTGTATAAAGCAAATATTTTTCATAATCTTTACAACACTGAGCAAATGGGCTCCTTTTCAAGAACAATCCATACCCTCCCAAAACGATTAATATTTATGCCCGGAATCAATCCATATGAGACATTCCGTCTACGGAAAGCTAAAAAAAACCCAATCCTACAAAACATAATTAAAGCTCCCAGTTGTAGGATGCCACAGGAATGATGTAATGGTAAGTTTGGGGGTGTAAGTGTTCTTGGTGGCACATTCAAAGGCGCTAAATCAATAATGCTTCATTATTAATAAGGACACTGATCCATCTGCAGGAAGTTTAGGATCCATTAACGTCTCATCTTACCTTTAGCCCGTCTGTACAGAACACTGACGCTCGGCGAGCCATGACTTCAGACCTTGACCCAGTCAAATTAAAGGTTAGACTTCATAAAGTAACTCCTGAGAAAAAGGAATTGACATCATTGATGACAAAATAAAAGCTTTGTACAGTCACATTTTAACATGCATCAATATTAATGGAGGTGGAAAGCTGGTGTGGTGATGGTAACTGCATGTTTTAGGACACTGACACAGAGTTTGAATCCTGCTTGCAACTCCTCTTCACCTCATCATTTCATAACTTTCCATATGAATAAGTGATAAAAACACATAAATATATAAATGAGACCCAGTTGGTGCAAACACAGCTAAAGTCACTTTTTTTGATTTACTATAAAATCATCTGATATAATGTAAAGAAACATTTCTGTGAAAATATTGATATCTTTACTATTGACTGCGTAAGGTCATGTCAAAACTTTGACGCCCCTAATCTCATTAGATTGAGACTTCTAGATTTCACAGACAGGGTCACAAATACATATTTTACACAAACACACAGATGTAAGTTTGTTTTCATATTTGGCTGAACTATCCCTTTAAATCTGTAAGTCTCTTTGTCTGGATCGGTCTTTGTGATACTGACCTTGGAGAAGGTGGCAGTGTTTGTCAGATCACCTGACGCAGCAGATCCTGTATGGCGGAAACAGGGATCCTATTATCACCCACTGCAGCACCTTCATTTCCAACCTCCCGATGGAATGCAATCGGTCACCATGACAACAGGCAGCATCTTTTCACCATGGCGTCATGCCCAATTCCCAGTGGTTCGATTGCTCAAGCCTGAAAACATCTCTTACAGTGTCTGCTAAGCACACAGCATTGACTTTAATGGTTATTTGACTTTAAACAGACAGAAAATCACTATATTTGCCTGTCAATTGCAACGTTAAATAACAAATTGAAAGAAATCTTATATACTTATGACATTATAAACAAACTTCAAAGAAAATATAAACTGCTACACTGGTAGAAAAAATTATCAAAATATGTACTTCATCTGTTACCATGCGGCAATACCCTTTAAAAAGGTCCTAATATGCACAATGAGGTGCAGATAGGTATACGTTTGGCCAATACCATTCTGATGTACCGTTGAAATACTATGTATAACCTTTGAGGTACTAATTTGCACTATATTTGGTAACAGTATGTACCTCCTAGATACTAATATACTAATATGCACCTTATTTGGTACTATTAGATACCTCTGAGGTACTAATATGCACCCTATTTGCTACCAGTAGATACATCTGAGGTACTAATACGCACCTTATTTTTTACCGGTAGATACATCTGAGGTACTAATACGCACCTTATTTTTTACCGGTAGATACCTCTGAGGTACTAATATGCGCCCTATTTAGTACCAGTAGATACCTCTGAGGTACTAATATGCACCCTATTTGCTACCAGTAGATACATCTGAGGTACTAACACGCACCTTATTTTTTACCGATAGATACCTCTGAGGTACTAATATGCACCCTATTTGGTACCAGTAGATACCTCCAAGGTACAAATATGCACCCTATTTGCTACTGGTAGATACATCTGAGGTAATAATATGCCCCCTATTTGGTACCAGTAGATACCTCCTAGGTACTAATATGCACCCTATTTGGTACAAGTGGATACCTCTGAGGTACTAATATGCACCCTATTTGGTACCAGTATATACCTCTGAGGTACTAATATGCGCCCTATTTGGTACCAGTAGATACCTCCTAGGTACCAATATGCACCCTATTTGGTACCAGTAGATACCTCTGAGGTACTAATATGCACCCTGTTTGCTACCAGACCAGTACGTACCTCCTAGGGACTAATATGCACCCTATTCGATACCAGTACGTACCTCCGAGGTACTCCTAATATTCAGTCTATTTGGAACCAGTTCATACCTCCTAAGTACTAATATGCACCTTATTTGGTACCAGTACATACCTCCGAGGTACTAATATGCACCCTATTCAGTACCAGTACTTACCTCCGATACTAGTATGCACCCCATTTTTCTATCAGTAGGTACCTCAGAGGTACTAATATTCAGTCTATTTGGAACCTGTACGTACCTCATAGGTACTAATATACATCCTATTCGGTACCAGTACGTACCTCCGAGAAACTAGTATGCACCCCTTTTTTCTATCAGTAGGTACCTCCGAGGTCCTAATATGCACCCTATTCGGTACCAGTACGTACCGCCAAGGTACTAATATGCACCCTATTTGGTACCAGTACTTAGCTCCAAGGTACTAACATGCACCTTATATGATACCAGTAAGTACCTCCAAGGTACAAATATGCAGTTTATTTGGTACCAGTACGTACCTCCTAGGTACTAATATGCACCCTATTCGATACCAGTACGTACCTCCGAGGTACTCCTAATATTCAGTCTATTTGGAACCAGTTCGTACCTCCTAAGTACTAATATGCACCTTATTTGGTACCAGTACATACCTCCGAGGTACTATATGCACCCTATTCAGTACCAGTACGTACCTCCGATACTAGTATGCACCCCTTCTTTCTATCAGTAGGTTCCTCCGAGGTACTAATATTCAGTCTATTTGGAACATGTACGTACCTCATAGGTTCTAATATACACCCTATTCGGTACCAGTACGTACCTCCGAGATACTAGTATGCACCCCTTTTTTCTATCAGTAGGTACCTCAGAGGTACTAATATGCACCCTATTCGGTACCAGTACGTACCTCCAAGGTACTAATATGCACCCTATCGGGTACCAGTAGGTACCTCTGAGATACTAGTATGCCCCCCTTTTTCCATCAGTAGGTACCGCTGAGCAGTATATTTGGTACCAGTACGTACCTCCTAGGTACTAACATACACCCTATTCGGTACCAGTACGTACCTCCGAGAAACTAGTATGCACCCCTTTTTTCTATCAGTAGGTACCTCTGAGGTCCTAATATGCAGTCTATTTGGTACCAGTACGTACCTCCAAGGTACTAATATGCACCCTATCGGATACCAGTAGGTACCTCTGAGATACTAGTATGCCCCCCTTTTTCCATCAGTAGGTACCGCCGAGCAGTCTATTTGGTACCAGTACGTACCTCCTAGGGACTTATATGTACCCTATTTGGTACCAGTACATACCTCCTAGGGACTTATATGCACCCTATTTGGTACCAGTACATACCTCCTAGGGACTTATATGCACCCTATTTCAAACCAGTTGTACATCCGAGATACTAATATGCACCCTATTAGGTACCAGAGCAAATCTGTAACCCTGGTGACTGCTGGGGTACATATTTTGACTAGTTTTTGAGAATGTACAAAAATGTAGAGCACAGTGTCTGTAATGGAATAAGCAACTTATACACTGAAGACACTGAACCAGTTATAAAAATGTAAACGATATTTACTGATATTTACTAACACATTTCATTCTACACATCACATTTCAAAGAGAAACAGAAAAACTAAATATTGTGTCAAATAGTACGAAACATTCAACAAACGGCAAACATCTCATTCCCATTCAACATCCAGGTCATCATCATCATCTATGACAGATGAGCTGAACAAAGAATGACCTGTAAAGAGTCCTGCAGGACCTCTGGAGCCCAATTCAAAACATCTCCTCTTCATTGGGTTGCCAGAATGCTGCTCGGCTGCTTCCCGTATACCAGAGGTTTCCGTCCTTACGCACCCTGTCTGTGGTGTGATGGTCTTCGGTTCTTCTGCAGTTATATTTTTCCTCGTCTTTAGGGTTGTGTTATTTTGTGACCTATTTATCTGTGTGGTAGAATCTGTGAATTCTTCTCGTACGCTTGTTGACGTGTTGTTTGTACTGATGCTTTTGGCTTTAGGTGGAACTGGGATTGTTTCATCACCAGACTTTTCCTCAGTCGAGGCAATAAAAGAGAATCTGGAAAGTTTAGCTAGGGTGGAGCTGGCCACCTTAGGTTGGTCTTGTTTTGTTAGGGATGGTGGTTGTTTATTGGCATTGTCGCTGCTTTCACATGGAGAAAGCCTGTTTGGTCTCGGCGGCATCTGTTGCTTATGTTCAATCTCTTTGAAATTTCCATTTTTAGCTCTGCTGTCCTCACTGGAAACCTCAGAGGGATCTTTGTTTTTGTTTTTATTTCCCATCTTGAGTTTCTCTTTAGTATTGCTGCCCTCTGCTGGCCAATGTGGGCTTGACTGATTCCCATCAACCGGTTCTTTTTCTTGCAATCGAGACACTGTAGGTTCCCTCCGCTCACTGTCTTTCACAAAGATCTCTGAACAAGTGTTACCATCTGACGGACCTGCATGAGTTAATCTATTTTTGGGCTTAAAGGTGAAGTTTGTGAGTTTGGCACGCAAGTTTTCGGCACCCTCAGGCTCCTGATCAATCTCAAATGAACTGATAGTCGGCCTTTTCCTTTTAGTGGGTTTCTTTACTGTCATGGGTGTGCTGTGTGAAGGACGTGTGTCTGAAATAAACACCTCAAGATCATTTTCTGCATCTTCTCTGTCTTCAATGCCCCTGTCCTTGCTCTGCATTAAAGACGCTTTTATCGCTTTCAACCTTTTTCCTCTGAGCTTTTTGGAGGCACTGTCTACCACAGTAGCGGGTTTGTCAGCAATTTTCTTGGAGACACCTACATTGTTCTCCCGTGCTGAACCCTTTTGGTGAGCAGAACCGCTGCTGTTGCTAGGCAAAACTGCCATGCGTCGTGCCGATGTGCCGTTCTGAGTCGAGGTGACGACAGGGGAGGTGTGAACAATTGCATCGGTACCGGTCGGGCTGGATAAGGAGTGGAACCAGTCTAGGCCTCGGTCGGACTCAGTGGTCAGCTCACCGTTACTGTGATTTTTGTCAGCCTCATTCCCATTTGTGTGTTCAGTATGTGGTACGGTCCCTTTAGGAGAGCTTGATCTTGTGTTCTGTAGCCTGGAAGAATACATGAAAATGGTTGCTATTAGGAATGCTAATGGTCTAATCAGATTCAATGGATTATGCTAAGCTATGCTAAAAGTGGTACCGTCAGACCCGGAGATCAGCTGAATGGATTCCAAAACAATAAAACTCAAATATTCAACTTAAGGTAGCTGGAAAATGAGCATATTTTAAAAAAGTGGAGTGTCCCTTTATATCAGGGTTTCCCAAATGGGGTTTCATGAGGGAATTGCAGGGGGTTTGTGAGTTGATGGAAAAACAATAATTACAATCAAATAATAAAATAATTTTGAAATAAATAAACAATTTAAAAATTAAAAATAAACATGAAACATTTACTAACAAACAAAAAGATTATTATTTTACGTTGTTTAATCTGTATGTCATGTGACCATTAGACAGCACTTAAAATATATCAAAAAACTGAGAACTGATACGTTTCATGTATCAATAAAAGAAAATTACCACATGAAGGTCCAATAACCCGCAATTATAACTTTAAAACAAATGGAAAATAAATGTGTTGACAGTTAACCATGCAAATGTGCTATTGAATTATTAAAATTTTAACCATAAGGTACTTTAAGTAAATAATTTAGGTCAATAGTTTTCAGCTGACAACCCCCCTTACTTAATTAATAAACCATACAGTTAAAAAATCTATTTAAATACTAAATCATTATTAAATTTGCTATTTTACATTCCTCTAATATTCAATTTATTTGAAATATATTTAACATAACCCATACTGTGGATTTCCCAGAAATGTAAACTTTGATACACTTACTATACACTAGTGTAGTAGTTCTCGAATCTTAGAATCGACCACATTTTTACTCTGTCTCGTCTCGGTCTCAGACAAAGAGGACTTCGAATTTTATTTCAAGACCGGTCAAGACCACAACTGATGGCACACCACAAATTTATGTTTTATCATTAATTTTATGCAGTTTATTCTGGTTTGGCATATGATGTTGGCATTGTTTAATCATTGTTTAAGTTTCTCCCAATGACAGTTTTTCTAATTTTTTACTAAAAACACCTGCATTGTGTTAAGTGGATGGCAAGCCATGGAAAGACAGTTCAGATTAAATGGTTAAGTTGACTTCAGCTCTTTAGTGTTTGTTCACTTTTATTTGCTTATAGACAAAGATAAATTCCCACATATCTGCAATGCCTTTGTTTATTTTATCAACTTCTCTGATGGCACACACACACACACACACGCACACGCACGCACACACAGACAAGGAGTGCCTAATCATATGCATATTCCACATTTTATCATAAGTGTTTTAATGCAGTGACTTGCAATGGTCTTGGTCTTGACTCGGTCTCGACCCTTTAAAGTCTTGGTCTTGTCTCGGCCTGTCTTGGTCTTGGTTATGACTTGCTCTCGGTTTAGGTGGTCTTGACTACAACACTACTATACACTGCAAAAAATTACTTTCCTAGTATTTTTGTCTTGTTTTCAGTAAAAATATCTAAAAATTCTTAAATTAAGATGCTTTTTCTTGATTATCAAAATGAGCTAAGAAATTAAGTCTAGTTTATAGACAAAAAAAATGTATACAATTTAAGTAAATTTAAACTTAAAACAAGCTAAAATATCTGCCAATGCGGTGAGAATTTAAAAAATAAATAAGTTTTCTTTTTTTCTTAAACACTTAATTTAAGCAAAATTTTCTCACCCCATTGGCAGATAATTTTGCTTGTATTAAGCACAAATTAACTTAAATTTTATATTTTCTATCTAAAAACTAGACTTATTTTCTTCGGTCATTTTGCTCATCAAGAAAAAGCATCTTAATTTATATATATATATATAAATATATGAATTTCTTTTTTCTGATGAACACAAAAAAAGATATTTTGACAAATGATGGTGACCATTGACTTCCATAGTGGGAAAAAATATAATGGAATTTAATCGGCATTGTCAACTGTGTGCTTACTATCATTTATCAAAATATTTTCTTCATCATTTATCACAATATTTCCCAAATATTTTTTTCTACTACGGAAGTCAATGATCACTATCTGCTGTGTGTTTACCATCATTTCTCAAAATATCTTCTTTTGTGTTCATCATACAGGTTTAGAACAACATCAGGATGAATAAATGATGACAAAATTCTCATTTTAAGGTGAACTATCCCTTTAAATCATACTAAGCATTTCACTACATGCCGTACTGTGTATGGCTGTTTATGTGACTAATAAAACTTGAAACGCTTCATTATATAAAATAAATACTACTTTTCTTTTACCTTGAGAGTCTCTGCAGCTCTTTGTGTAGGATATCGGTCAAGCCCAGTCTTTCCAGCACAACCTCACACTGTGTTCTGTACTGCTCACAGGGGTTATCAGGAAAGGAAGTGTGCAACGCATTAACATTGCCAAGCAGAGCGCCCCCCTGTTTCAAACAAAGGCGAAAATATTTCTTAATCCACATCAATGCTATTAAAGGGTGTACTCACACTTTGCATACCATACCCAAGTACAGTTTGTTTGGCTAGGATCATAAAGTTTATAGTGTGATCGCAGACCAGCAGGGAGTCAAGTTAAGTATAAGATATTAGTGCACCCTAACTGGATAACAAAGTGGCTACATGCCTGCATAGAGCACTCCATGAGAGACACGACGACAACGGCGTCTGCAACTGACACAGTCTCTTTGTACATCAACTTGGCGTGAGCTGAAATACACAGATAATATAAACAATGAGCTGAAACAAGTAATTCCTTCCTTTTTCTGTAGATAGATTGGTAAAGAATGGCGCTAACAATGGGTTTGTTGGGATTATTTGGTATAGAAAATAACACAAATGAAATATTTTTTTGTAAAAGCAGAGAGAGACAGAGATATAAAAGGTCTGTTTGCAGCATCTGACCCTCAGCGAGCCGAATGAGGCTCTCCAGCATGCGGATGGTGGTGCGGGCGGCATTACGACTGTCGTTCTGTCTCTGCAGTTGATAGTAGCGACTCAGTATTATGTTTGCTTCTTGTGTCACTTGAGGCTGAAGGCTTTTGATCAGGCAGAAATAAGCCCTCATCTTCTCCATACTCCATAAACAAGAAGACTCGCTTGGAGCTCCTAGGAGAGAAAGAAAGAGAGGCGTTAAAATGAATATTTTATATATACAGAACAAGTATCTTAACTTAATACTTTATTGTCCCCAAAGGGGAAATTCTTTTTCACAACATTGCATTTGTTTAACAACATTGCATTTATTTGTTTATCAAGACTTCAACATGTACTTTTAGCCAATATTAAAGAGATATTTGAATAAATCTGAATATAAAAGCAAGATAGGGGGACATCCAGTGCTTAAAGGGAAAGATTCTCCTGTGACAGTGACATGGTTTGGCAAAATAACAAAAACTGAACTAGTTACGATATTGATGCATAACAAAATACATTACCTTGCAAGTCATTAAAATGTGTGCATGAGACCACTAATATTAAATGAAGTAGTTACAGGGAATACAAGCAATTTAGACTGAGCCAGCCCTTTAAATGGACAACTGCCTGATCAGTGCCCTTTTAGGGTTCCCACACCTTAGTTAACTTCAAATTCAAGGACCTTTCAAGGACTTTCCGGGTCCAATACCTTCAAATTCAAGGACTAAATGTGGGGACATGTTTCAAGTGAGAGCAAGGTTACATTGTGTTACCTTTTAAGATACATTGTTACAGTTTCCTATTGAGGGAACTCGCGCTGCGTCACTGCGGTGACACTTTGGGGACGCCTCCAGGGGTAAGTGCGTCTGAATGTGTATATCAAATTCAACCAATGGTGAGGCTTAACGACAAAGACAGGTTGACGCGGGAGGCAGAAAGTATATCGCTATTTGAAAGATTGCCAAAGACGGCATTACAGGGACGCAGGAAGTATGGCAAGGGAGACGCAGCGCCTTATTTCCTTCTCAGGGAACAACAGTTATATACGTAACTGGAGACGTTTTCATGTGTCAAACACAACTATGCAAAAAGCATTTGGGTATGAATCAACATTCGCATACAGAAGATATAAACATTTAAAGCGAACAGTTTAGTACGTGTGCTTAAAAAGTATAGAATTTTTTTGATATTATCCTACACTACACAGGGAATAATATGGATTTTTTTTCCAGAAAACTTCTTGCATAAAATAGATTCAAGCACTTTCAATGACCTGTATCTATGCATGTATATTTTCAAAAACTTCCCAGGGCCTTGAATATTTTCCCCCAGATTCACAAACTTTCAAGGATTTTAAGGACCTGTGGGAACCCTGCCTTTCGACTGAACAAGGGAGCGGATTGAGACGCAGCCTACGTATGATCATCAGTAATAAAGACACTTGCCTTAGCAAACGCCCCCATGCATTTGAACAATTGCGGTCTCAAAATGAATCAAGATTGCAACACATAAAGCCATCTTCTTGTGGTACTAACCTTTATTCTGTAATATGAAGGATGAGATGATGTTGTCCCACTCTGGGTTCTTGGTGTCCAGCAGAACCAGCACAAGGTCAAAGCGACTCAGGAGTGGGCTGGCCAGAGCCACATTCACAGATACAGACACATTAGGGTCATACTGGCCCTTTGGGTTAGTCGCTGCTAGGATGGTGGTCCTTGTGTCCAGTTTGCACACCATTCTAGACAACAAGTAGGACACTTATTGACACAAACTCCCACTGTTTTATGTGATTTTATATATTTAAAATTAATAAATATATATTTTTAGCATGAACAAAAACACAATAATGCAAATGTATGAAATGTTACAAAAATGGAAGGGCTTAATTCGATGCTTGTGACATAATTTCTCCAAGAACTCACCCGGCTTTGGCCACGCTGATGGTTTGCTGCTCCATGGCTTCATGAATGCTGGTACGATCGTGCTCTTTAATGCTGTTGAACTCATCGATACAGCACAGACCTCCATCAGAGAGGACGAGGGCTCCTGCCTCCAGATGCCATTCACCGGAGTCCTTCACAGCTGCCACCGTCAGACCTGACATTACAACATACATTTATAACACGCTGAAGCATTGCACATTGATGGAAACATAAACAAGTTAGCGCAATGATGAAAATTGCTAAAACTAAAATACTATGATATTAGAGTATTACCTACTATTAAAAAACATGTTGGAAACATATGCAGCATGCGACAGTTCATGCAAGATTAATTTAAAGGTGATATAGAATGATTGAATGGGGTATTTATCTTTGTTCTGTGATGTGACATGTAAACAATTTTTTTTTTTGTTTGGGTCTGTAATGCCTTAGTAGGTTCCTAAAAACCTCTCTCAGATAGGGTGGGGGACAGTGTTGGTTAAGTTACTCAAAAAAAGTAATTAATTACTAGTTACTAATTACATCTTCAATCATGTAATTAGATTACTTCACAAATTACTCTCTCCAAAAAGTATTTAATTACTTATTACTAATTACTTTCTAAATCCTATTTAGTAAATTATACAAGGATAGGCTTGAAATGGCTCGAAGAAATAATATATAAAAGTACATAAATTATTCTATTCCCACTTTAGTGTCCAATTCTCTCTATTAACTAACTATTAACTACTTTTGCCTCAATATAATCCAACTACTGCTTATTAATACTAAAGAAGTTGTTAATTTTAAGTATTGGTAAAAACGGGGAGGGTTAAGGACGTAGAATAAGGTTTTGCAGAATCAGGCATTAATACGTGCTATTAGTATTAATAAACAGCCAGCATCTCATTAAAATTAATGCTAATAATCAACCAATTAATAGTGAGAATTGTAAACTTAAACCATGTTAATTCCAATATTGTATTATAGTATACATAATTGTTTTAGAGTCCATACACAGTATTTAGTTACATCAGAAGTAACTGTAATTAGATTACAAGAAAATTAAGAGTAATCCCTTACTTTACTTTTTCAAGGGAAAAGTAATTTAATTACAGTAACTAATTACTTAGTAACTAGTTACACCCAACACTGGTGGGGGATTTTAAACAAGTGGTTTTGCACCTATTTGGCTCCCCCTACTGGCTTAACTTGCAATCTCATTACTGATTGGCTGACTTTGCTGCCACTCAAAAAATGTAGCCAATTATTTTAAAGTGGAGGGGCAGTGAGATGCCTGTGATGTCATAAGCATCAGTTTTTCAGATTGGGCCGTTTTCTGGCTGACATTTCTAAATGATGAATTTCTATGAGACACTTTTTGTATGTTTGGGAATGCTGGTAGACTACCATTATTCAACAAAGACAAGCTAAAAAAAAATTTCTTTCTCTGTCCCCTTTAACTTTTCTGAATTATCATCTCAGCAATACTAACTTTTTTTTTATCTTGTAATAAAAGTGACCAAATAGGCAAACAGAGATCAGTGTTTGATTCAATCTGTGCAAAACTATCGATACACAAAACTATCGCAATATTGTTATAACAGTGAATCAATATTCCAACCCCTAGTATTGATACATTTTATGGCATACAGACTATTTCAGATTGATGAATGTTTACTTAATGCACCTAAATATTAAATTATATTTCAAATGTTATAAATCTGTTTACTTAAGATGTTGTGTGTAGATTTTTAGTGGCATCTAAAGGTGAGATTGTGAATTACAACCAACGGCTCAGTCCGCAGCTCACCCCTCCCTTTCGAAACACATAAGAGGGTCGCACACCGGATGCGCAGCTCAGCGCCGCGTCTAGGACAACTCGGAGGTATCGTAAACCGGAAGTGCACATTAAATAGCGCAAGCTTCGTCAGATAGCGTCTACTTCAAAATGCAAAATATATGTTAGCAGCCAATGTTAATCATTATTGATTTGGGACAAATATGATGTTATTTAATTTTAAACTATGTGAGTGGCGCTGTGTGGCACGACAGGGATTTGAGCAACTTCCTGAGTCATAGCTGGGTGGCGCAGATAGGCGCCACCTGTCGCCGCTGGTGTGCGGCGCGCATACTCATAGAAAACAATGTGTTTGATTTTTTTAGAACGGCACGGCCGGTGTGTGACCCCCTATAGAGAGCTACGGTAGCCACTACAGGACAAACACGTCATCGTCTGAGACAACATAGTTACAAAAAACGCTCTATAAAACAGTTTGTCCGTTTAGGGCTACTGTAGAAACATGGCGGCGCGAAATGTTGACTTCTATAGAGACAGAGCGCAGTTATGCAAATTTGAGAACCACGCCAACTGGGGGGGGGGACAATCCAACCATCTCCATTGACTTTGTATTGCGAGAGGCTGCCTCCTTGTCATTTCTGGCTTATAACAAAAAACAGAATAATGCCTAAAAGCTGCTGTGTGACAATATGTACAGCTAACAAGCCAAAAAACCCAGAAATACGTTTTTTTAAGCTGTCGAGCCCTAAAACCCAGCCTTTAAGGAGATAAAAGTGGATCGCCGACTACGTTTCCCCCTAGTGGACGCAGTTCTACTAATATAAGTACTATGAAAAGTTGCCTGTTTCCACTTTTGTGTCTTGAAACGCTCGTTTTTTGGGGTCGACAGCTTATAAAAACTTATTTACAGATTAAACTTAAAAACAGAATAATACCTAAAAGCTGCTGTGCGACAAGGTGTACAGCTAACAAGCCAAAAATCCCAGAAATAAGTCTTGTCTCTATGTAAGGTGTATGTAGATAAAAACGCCTTATTCGAAGGTTATAAAAACAATACAGTTCATTGTGTAAGGTCTTTATACACCACTGATAATGTATATTATATTGCATGACTGTTAAGAGAACCTTTTAATAGTTGCATAAAGCACCTTTAATGCACTTTTTTGCATGCTTTTTGTGGCATCTTCATTTTTAGTTAAAAGTGTTCAGTGAAACAACATGCACTTTATACAATTCAATGTGTTCACTGTGCAATGCAAATACCTTTAATAATAAATTGGAATCCAAGTTTTTTTTATTTTATCTGCTTATCAACATGGCAATAACATGATGTTATCAATATAATGTGATATGCATATCAGAATTCTTCACATGGTACACTGAAAGTTGTATTTTCAGCTCATACTATACATTATACTGTTTACTAAGACAAAAATGTGTGAAACCTGCGTTAGTGGATCCAATTCCTGCAGTAAGCACTGAGCGTGGTGTAATCTTTGCAGCATACTTTAAAAACTGTGACTTTCCAGTCCCTGGATCACCCACGAGCAGCAGATGAGACTCGCCTACAGAAAGTACACATTTTAAATAAGAACAGTCTATTCACAAGAGTAATACATTTTTGAAGCACGCCTCTGTGTTTTGTAAGCCGACAGCCTATTATGAGGAGTGTGAACACATACCTCTCACCTTGGTTCCCGAGGCATCTATTCTCTGTACCCCACCTGCCAAAACCATAGCAACGGCCAGCTTCACGACATACATCCCAAACACCTGAGGGCAAAGACTCATCAGGATTTGGTTCCTGCCTTCAAAAGGCCAACACACACAGAGAGAGAGAGATTTTATGCATTGTAAATTCACTCTGAATGCAGTGAGCTTCCAACACTGAATTTTTTAACAGTTCTGGGATCAGTATCTACATATCAATTCTGTCTAAACAAGAATTCTGTCTGAATTATTTCACCTTTATCTAGCTATCTTAATGGCTATAAGCATTACTAAGTGGTTAAGATGTAATATTATGCTCCATTTTTGGCCATGGTCCATGATTCGAGATGTCATTTATGTCATATTTTGTATAAACACATATGACATAATAAGGATAAAGCATTGTGAATTTTTTTATTAAACCCATCAATTGAAGTTTCTCTACAGGGACCAAAATTTGGTTTTGGAGGAAATTACACAGAGAAATATCTTTTAATCTCAACTTAATGTCACAGAAGAGACAAAGGGAAACTGTGGAGAGAAATTCACATCATTTTATTGTTCATATGTTGTACAACACAAGGACCGAGATAAATGATTTAAACTGCGTACCAGCCAATGGATCATTTTTGTGCCTGTCCCAAAATTCTTCAGATTCCTTCTGAATGTCTTCCAGCCCCAGTGCTGTGGTGGACTGCTCATTATTGACCTCGATATAGTTCGCTTTCAACACAATCTCCACATCGCAACGACAATCTTGAAACAACGGCTTCCAGCGCTGACAGACCACTCCATACACAGTGATGTCATCACCTGCCAGAAAAAAATGACATCATCATAACAGAGAAACATGTCAGTGGTCCAGATTAACTTTTTTTTTTTACTAGGAGCACAGTGGCCCCCAACTGAAAATTTTAGGGGCGCAACCAAACAATTTAGGGGCATACAACGTAAATCAACATGCTGACCAAATAATCAAATTTCTACAAATTTCCACTGTATTACTAATACATACTTTGATGATAGATGTAAAATGTACAATGTGCTGTTTCAAATTCAGTGTCACATCAGAAAAAAGGTCAAATTTAGTGGTCGCACATGTGCGACAATGTAAAATTCAGTGGCACACTCTCAATTTTGATGGCAGTCTGAAGCCCTGCATGTGATGATATTACATCTTTACCAAATTTACCTGATTTACAGCTGTCCACAAGATCATCTTCCAAGATTATGAGCATAGACCGAGGGATACTGCCTACTGATAGTCTCTGAACCTGTTGATAAAGATCATTGGTCAGTAAGTTATTAACTATTTCCCCGCCAATTAAGAGAAAATGCTTCCCTGCCAATGATGAGTTTTTACGGCAATCCCCATTTCCGCTATTATCCACTAGCTGGTGCTCTTACCCAAATTATAAAACACTAAAGCATTCACAGGGTTAAAAACAGTAAAAACTCTGTGTATATTTTGATCATCGTTCTGAATCTGATCTCTAACAAAAGTCCTTTGCAAAAATGCAATCGCTGCTTTTTGTTCAAAATTTTGTATTTTTAAAGAAACCTACCCATATTTAAGAGGTGATAAAAAGAGAACAAACGAAGATAGTATGAAATTATTATTTATTTATTATTTTGTCTGTTAGAAATCGAAAATCGCATTTAAAGTTGTCAAAATGAAGTTCTTATCAAAGCATATTAATAATAATAAACACATTTTTGATATATTTAAGATAGGAAATTTACAAAATAACTCCATGGCACATGATCTTTACTTAATATCCTAATGATTTTTGGCATAACAAATGATAACTTTGACCCAAACAATGTATTGTTGGCTATTGCTACAAATATACCCGTGTGACTAATGACTGATTTTGTGGTCCAGTCTCACATATGGTTTTTAACCACTAAACCACACGTGTGACTTCTAATGCAGCAATATTTTACCTGCTCTTGAATTTTGATCTCCTGATAGTCCTTGCAGGCGGCCGGTGAAGCATCACTTTCTGACAGACAGGTGAATTTATAAGAACTGCATCCATCCTCACTGGGGCAGCTGGTGGGAGGGGCGAAGGTGTAAAACTGCTCGAAATCGGCCTGCACTGAGAACACATGCCGGCACTTATTGCACATGTAGTCTCTCTCGCTCTCCAGCACTTTTGTCACGCTGGTGCGGATGACCGTTCCCGTAACGGATAGGAAGTGGCCCACGTCTCTGGCTTTGGGAATGTGATCTCTGGTCAGCTCAGGACACACAGGCAACCCTGCAACCAAGCAGATCTGTTCAAATATGATTACATTTAAAAATATGTAAAATCTCATCAGCAAAAAAAAAATGGACAAAGCAAGAATAATCTACTTAAAATGAAAACTCATCATATGCAGGTGTTTCCCAGACAGGGTTAAGATTAATCCAGGACTAGGCCTTAGTTATATTAGGACATTTAAAAACCTTACAAAAAAAACAATACAGTCTTAGAACGAATGTTAAAAACAACACATTAGTGTTGATTCTGGGACAATGTTGGCAGAATTTATTTTTTGTGTCATACAGTAAAAAAATACTCTCAAATATAATTTAAAATACATTTCAAAATATAACCAAAAAATGTCCAAAAAAATATATTTGCTGAAATAATTTTTGAAATACGTTTACAAAATGTATTTTCTAACCAGTGTATTTTTTGTATATTTTGAAATTAGGGCTGTCAAAAGATGAAATCACGTTTATCGCATACAAAATAGTAGTTTGCTTTTGTTTACAATGTGTGTAATTATTACAGTAATGGGCAAAGATTAATCGCATACAAAATAAAAGTGATTATTTTGCATAATATATGTGTGTGTACTGTGTGTAATTATTATGTATATTTAACCACACACACAAATACATATATTAATTTCAGATTTTTTATTCATTTATATATAATATTTTTTAATATATCATATAGAATATATACAAATAGAAATACATAAATACATAAATAAATAAATAATATATATATATATATATATATATATATTAGGGCTGTCAAAAGATTAATCGTGATTAATCACATCTAAAATAAAAGTTTGTGTTTACATAACATGTGTGTGTGTAATGTGTATAATTATTATGTATATATAAATACACACACATTCATGTGTATATTTAAGAAATATTTGCATTTATATACTGTATAAACATTTATATAATTTATATTATATAGAAATATAAATATTTTGTATATAAATATAACCAATTTTTCTTAAATATATACATGCCTGTGTGTGTTTTTATATATAAATATTAATTATACACATTACACACACATATGTTATGTAAACACAAACTTTTATTTTAGATGTGATTAATCACGATTAATCTTTTGACAGCCCTAATATATATATATATATATATATAGATAGATATATATATATTTCTATATTTATTTATTTCTCTTTGTATATATTCTATATGATATATTAAAAAATTATTATATATAAATAAATAAAACATGTAACATGTAAATGTTTCTTAAATAAATACATGAATGTGCGTGGATTTATATATACATAATAATTACAGAGCACACAAACATATATTATGTAAAAAATCCCTTTTATTTTGTATGCGATTAATCGCGAATTAATCTTTGCACAGCACTAAATATAAATACACACATGCATGTATGCATTTAAGAAACATTCACATGTATTTTTTTATTTTAATATATTATCTATTATATATAAATAAAAAATGGACATAAATACAATTTTTCTTAAATGTATGTGTGTATTTATATATACATAATAATTACACACAATACACACACAAATATGTAATGCAAACACTTTTAATTTGTATGCGATTAGTAACGATTACTCTTTTGATAGCCCTATTTGAAATTCTAAATTATATTTAATTATATAATATATAATTAATTATATACATAAGCTTTACTTTCTACAAAATGCATGGAGCATCTATTTAAAACATATTTTTGCCCAGAGAAATATATTTTTTGCATAATATAAAGAAACACATCATAATTTTTACCACTAGAGGTCAGTGTAATTCCAGTATAGTTGTGAGATCTCTGCTTGATGGCAAAGTCCATGTTTCAAAAATAGAAGAGGCGTTACAGTGTCTTACACTTTCTTGCATAATAAATCAACTTTATAAATATTTGAATATGACCTGGCAAGACATGCTTGCATCATAAAATGTAACATCATAAAAAAGTTAAAGCTACTCAGCCAATGAAACATTGCTTTTTGTTTCTCATTCCTATTAAACCACAGACAGATTGCAGAAGGAAGCTGCAGAGAAAAGGTTTTGAAAAAGTGTGTTCATTTCGATGAGTCACGTCTGCGGGGCTACAGATGAAGAGCGTGTAATTACAGGTGATGGCAATTGTGTCCTGCAGGATGATAGAAAAGCATTTGGCTTCATCACAATGCAATACCATCCATCCCACATACACTGGGGATCAAACACATGCCTCCATCTCAGCCTACACTCCATCTAAAACCATCGTCATATTCTTGTCCTGCATGTCATTCTGCAGTTTCCAGATAAGCAGATTCAGGGCTGAATGGTGCACTAGGAACTCACAGTAATTTAGCTGGCAATGCATCATTAAGCAACAGTGCAATAATTTTAATGGGCTACTTCACTGACAATTAAGTTTTATTAATAAACTTGAAAAAGTGCTGGGTTGTTTTTAACCCAGGGCTGGGTCAATATTGAAAAGAACAAACCGCTCGGTTAAAATTGACCCAATGCTTGGTTGTTTTAACCCAATTGCTGGATATTGTTATCAACCATGGGTTGAAACGACACAGCATTGGGTCATTTTTCATTTACCAGTGGTGTGTTCTGTTCAAAATTGACCCAGCCCTGGGTTAAAAACAATCCAGCACTTTTTAGAGTGTAGCATGCAATTAAATTAATTTTATTAAATTGATCAACAACTTCGAATTTACAATTAATCCCAAATTCTGTTGGATGACCCGAAAGGTTTTACCTGTATTGCAGTTTATTTTTATGCATCAATAAAATATATATATATAAAATTATCAATTTAGTGTAATTTAGTGTTTTCTACATAAAATCTAATATAATCTAACAAAATTAGTGCTGGGCAAGGATTAATCACAATTAATTGCATACAAAATAAAAGTCATTTTTTTGCATTATATAATAAATAGGACGAGAAGTTACAGAAATTACAGTATTACTGGCAGCTGGTTGGCAGTAACTTACTGTAGATTTTAAATGTGTTATTTACTGGCAACAGTTTGTTCAAAGTTAAATGAACATGAAACATTTTCAGTCTTTCTCTTTTACAGTAAGTTACTGGCAACCAGCTGCATAATTACAGCTATTTTTTACAGTGTGTGGTTTGTACATATTTTTTGGGCAAAAATGACAATTGTTTTGCTAGATAAGACCCTTATGCCTCGGTTGGGATTGTTTAGAGCCCTTTGAAGCTCTATTAAAACTGCAATTTTAAATTGCATTGAAACTGTAAACTGTTAAAATCTACTAAAGTCCAATATATGGAGAAAAATCCTGAAATGTTTTACTCAAAAACCTTAATTGCTTCTCGACTGAACAAAGACAAACATAAACATCTTGGAAGACATGTGGGTTAGTAAATTATCAGATTTTTTCATGAAAGTAGAGTAATCCTTTAAAGAGCATCTATTTCATTGCTAAAAGCAATGTTATTTTGTGTATTTGGTATAATACAATGTGTTTGCGTGGTTTATGGTAAAAAACACATTATTTTCTAGGGCTGCACGATAAATCGCATGTGATTCCTATTGCATGCAATTTATCGTGCAGTGCTATTACTTTCCACATACCGTAAATTTTTGTAGTTCCAGATTTCCTAAAACACACGAATTGTGTCCCTGATTGGCCAGCTAATCTGTACGTTGTGATTGGTCTGAATACCTCTGACGTGAGCCAGAATTGTGACGCTCCTTAACATGTTTTTAAAGATAAATATATGCTAAATGCATTTGTAGAAAGTAAAGCTTAAATAAATATATAATTTAAAATTTCAAATAGGGCTATCAAAAGATTAATCGAGATTAATCGCATACAAAATAAAAGTTTGTGTTTGCATTATATATTTGTGTGTGTTTTTTGTGTAATTATTATGTATATATAAATAAATACACACATACATTTAAGAAATGTTAGTTATGTAATTTATTTATATAATAGAAAAATATATTAAAATAAAAATATATACATGTACATGTTTCTTAAATGCCTTCATGCATGGGTGTGTATTTATATATAAAAAATATAAAATATAAAAAAACACAGTGCACACACATATTATGCAAAAACAATGTTTTGTTTTGTACGCAATTAAATGTGATTAATCATTTGACAGGCCTAATTTCAAAATATACAAAAAATGGCCTAAACATACTGGTTAGAAAATACATTTTGTAAACATATTTCAGAATTTATTTCAGCAAATATATTTTTTGGACTTTTTTGTATATTTGGTGCTTTTTAAGAGACTAGTCTGGATTTCACCAATGTTCCTTGATTGAAAACCCAAATACAAAATTATTATAATATAAATTAGAATTAACATTAATATTGTCAAAGAGTGACAAATATCTAGATATATTTAATTTTAATAAATAACAAGTTAAGCAGCCTACTCTATTTTACTAAACTCTCCACAGTATACTAATACTACATTCATTGCATCTTATCCGAAAGCTAAAGTCATGCCACATGGCAGGTTTACAGTGAATGACCCACCTGAACATAAATGAAAAAAAGCATCAGGACAAGTCATGGTTCTTTAGTTTTGTGATATGGCCAGTGGACTATTGGGCTTTTTATGACTGCTTGTCCTATTTTCAGATCCTTTTTATATTCAAAGCACGTTGGATCTATGGTTAAAGTCTGGACTGTGCCTATTTATAACTCTCCTCCATCCAGAAAAACAAACAGAATAACACATCCGGGAATGGGAAAAGGTCAGTCAGCTGATTATTGCTGACACGTTCCCTGTGGAAGTTTGAGTCTTGGCAACACAGACTGTTAACATTTACATGGGATCTTGTCAGATGTCCCATTTTTACATTTGCTGTTTTACATCCCTGCTGAAAAATCTAATAGATACTAAACCTAATGAACTCAGTAGTTATAATAGGAATTGTGGTTACTGGTTTATATGAGGAATATTGGTTTAATGAAAACGGAGTGGGTCTCAAATAGTAATGTGTTGGGTTATATTGGTGGGAAGTTATCTGGTGGATGGGAAACCAATATATCACCCTTAAATCCTGTTATTAGAATAAGACCCAAAACACATTAGTTAAGAGTTTTAATGGTAGTTGAATACTATTGTTAAATAGCAGGTGTTGCTTTGAAAAGCCCAAATCACGTTTAATTTAAAGGTTCCTTTCCTCGACACCGGTGTCAGACAGCCCTCGTCTCTGACGTGATCAGATAAAGCATCCGCCATCTAGATCAATACACTTCCCGCAGCGCTGTTGCTCATCTTGTTTACATTCACACCTAACTACCTTCATCTAACCAAAGCTTCATCTGATCTCTCTCCAAACCATGTTTTCCATAAGCGAACATCCCGATACATAATGAGACTGTGGCTACAGCGAAAAACAGATCAGCATATTGCACACAAGCATCATGAAACTAGATCAGAGGAAGCGACCGCGATAACAGGTAACAGTTCGCGGCAGGACAAATGAGCTGTCTGTCACCTTGTGTTGTGGCCTAATTGTTTTTAAAGTGTTGCGAACCCGGGCCTCTGTGCGTCGCAGACAAGCTAAGAGGGGCAAGCCTGCAAAAGCAAATGAAACTGACAGTCTGCAGGTTTATGGCAGCATAAATTTAGCAGGGACAGTATCCACACATAGAAATATGTACAATGACTTTCCTGGTGAAAAACAACAGAAGCCACCTCATTACACTGCAAAAAATTATTTTCAGGAGAAGTCTTAGTATTTTTGTCTTGTTTTCAGTAAAAATATCTAAAAATTCTTAAATTAAGATGCTTTTTCTTGATGAGCAAAACGACCCAAGAAATTAAGTCTAGTTTTTAGACCAAAAATATCAAATTTAAGTGATTTTGTGCATGAAACAAGCTAAAAAATCTGCCAATGGGGTAGCAAAAAAATATTGAAAATTTTTCTTAAACACCAGATTCAAGAAAAATTTGCTTATCCCATTGGCAGACTTTTTTGCTTGTTTTTTGGACAAAATCACTTAAATTAGATTTTTTTGGCCAAAAAACCAGACTTTTTTTCTTGGGTCGTTTTGCTCATCAAGAAAAAGCATCTTAATTTAAGAATTTTTAGATATCTCTACTAAAACAAGACAAAAATACTAAGAATGTTTTTTTCGTGAAAATCTTTTTTGCAGTGTATAATTCATTATAATAGTTATAATGGGAATCTGGGTGGCAGAATATATCTAGAAATTATTGAAGCTCTGCAAATGTGCAGATCGCAATATGGATATTATTTCTTCATTGAAATTTACAAAATATCTACATATAACATGGGCTTTACTTAATATTCTAATGAGTTTTGGTTTTAAAAAAAGATAATTTTTACCCATACAATGTATTGTTGGCTATTGCTACAAATATACCCGTGCTACTTATGACTTGTTTTGTGGTCTAGGATCACTCAAAATCGTTACTGTTGAGCCCTTACACAGGTGACATACATTAAAGGAGAACACCACCGTTTTTCAATATTTTACTATGTTCTTACCTTAACTTAGACAAATTAATACATCCCTATCTTTTTTCAACGCATGCACTTTTAATTTTTGTACAGCGCCTCGTGAATGTGTTAGCATTTAGCCCCGTTCATTTCTTAGGATCCAAACAGGGATGAATTTAGACGCCTCCAAACACTTCCACGTTTTTCCTATTTAAAGGAATAGTCTACTCATTTTCAATATTAAAATATGTTATTACCTTAACTAAGAACTGTTGAATCATCCCTCTGTCATCTGTGTGTGTGCACGTAAGCGCTGGAGCGCGCTGCGATGCTACAATAGCATTTAGCTTAGCCCCATTCATTCAATGGTACCACTCAGAGATAAAGTTAGAAGTGACCAAACACATCAATGTTTTTCCTATTTAAGACGAGTAGTTATACGAGCAAGTTTGGTGGTACAAAATAAAACATAGCGCTTTTCTAAGTGGATTTAAAAGAGTAACTATATTTTATGGCGTAATAGCACTTTTGGGAGTACTTCGACTTGGCACAGTAACACCCTCCCTCTCCCATTATGAGAGTGAGAAGGGGAGCGGACTTTTCAGGCGAGTCAAAGTACGCCCAAAAGTGCTATTACGCCATAAAATATAGTAGGGCTGCATAACGATTAATCGCGATTAATCGTTTGCAGAATAAAAGTTTTTGTTTACATCATATATGTGTGTGTACTGTGTATAATAATTATGTATAAATAAATATACACACATGCATGTATAATTTTAAGAAAAAAATATGTATAGATTAAATATTTATATATAATATAAATTATATATAAATATAAAAATGTATATACACATGTAAATACACCTTAAATACCTACATGCAAGTGTATTTATTTATTTATGCATAATTATTATACACAGTACACACGCATATATGATGTAAACAAAAACTTTTATTCTGCAAACGATTAATCGCGATTAATTGTTATGCAGCCCTAAAATATAGTTCCTCTTTTAAATCCGCTTAGAAAAACGCTACGTTTTATTTTGTACCACCAAACTTGCTCGTATAACTACTCGTCTTAAATAGGAAAAACGTTGATGTGTTTGGTCACTTCTAACTTTATCTCTAAATGGCAGCATTGAATGAATGGGGCTAAGCTAAATGCTATCGTAGCGTCGCAGCGCGCTCCAGCGCTTACGTGCACACACACAGATGATAGAGGGATGATTCAACAGTTCTTAGTTAAGGTAATAACATATTTTAATATTGAAAATGAGTAGACTATTCCTTTAAAGACTGTAACATTTGTAGTCCTATGAGTAAGTATGGTGGTACAAAATAAAACTTTTGTTTGGAGCCATAGGAATGAATGGGGCTAGGCTAAATGCTAACACATTCACGACGCGCTGAACAAAGATTAAGTGCATGCTTAAAAAAAATAGGTATGTATTAATTCATCAAAGTTGAGGTAAGACCATAGTAAAATATTGAAAAGCGGTGGTGTTTTCCTTTAAGGTGGATGTACTTAATCCCGCTTACCTGATATTCGTACATGCAGATGATGTCTGAGAGTGAAGCTTTGCTGCAGTGGGTCGCAGGACTGAGATATGGACAGAGCGGCCCTCTGTAAGGCATTGTCAAATATAGGCAGCACCTGGCTGGGAAATGCATTAAAACACTCTCCGACCTCCATATTATCCTCAAATAATGTCATGGCGTTCACTACAACCGGGTAGTGGGCATTTCCACTGGTCTCCTGTAAGATCTGAAGTACGTCATTCTTGTGATGCTCCATCACATAGGTCTCAAACACCAGTCCTATCAAGGACACCTGATCCGGAGTGAGCATATTTATTTGAATACTGATTCAGTCAGGAAAGACTCATGCTGTATCCTGGAAGAGAGTAGTTGAACATTTGTATGTATGTATGTAAATAACAGGCAATCTTACATCTCTTATGTAATGGTTAACCATAATATCTGTAGTCAAACCATAGTAATAACCACATATTTGCAGTTGTTTTACTATAGGAACTAAATCATAACCTGGTACTTGTATTTAGGCCACAATAATCACAAATTTACCAGTCACATTACAGTAACCAACCATAGTTTAACCAAGTAAAATCAAATGTACGATTTTCTACATCTGTATTGAAAAAAAGCTAATTCTTATATATTAGTTTACGTAGCTGATAAATAACGTGAAACTTTATCTCGACATCGAGAACTTTTGTAGAAACCTAACGTCCAGAGATGGATACTTCAAACGGAATGTTTCACTTTAAATTGTACGTGTGGTGAGTCAGCTTCGTACATTCTAATACACAAACGACAATGTAGTAGTATAAAGTTTAACTTACTAAGTTATATGTGTTCAATCCATTCCCGTTATGCTTGCGCATTCACATCAGAAAAGTGAAATAAATTGTTTTCTCCCTCACAGCACTGTATTTGACATAGCATAGCACATTCACACATGGATGTGTTTCCTGTTTTGAGTTTTGGCGCTTGAGCGCTACTACAGCTGTCTTTCTGGTAGGGACGTGCTTGTAAAAAGCTTTATAGTAACTTACAGCAAAGAAAAACATAATTTAAAGATTTTATAATATTATAAAAGCACTTGTCTTAGATTCTCATTTGTTTCATTTGTTATTTTTGTATATTTTGTTATTATCGGCTTTGGGTCTAAAGAAATTTACTTCATGCAACAACCGGAACACCCCTATTTTTGCATAAATGGTATAACCCAACAGCTGGAAGCGGCCGACGACAGGCTTGTTCGACTTTATGCGGCGTCGAAAGACCTGACAGGAGAATGACGTTAAAGTACCGCGAGACAGTATTCGAGAAATCATACAGAGAAGTCTAATTTCGACTCGCTATCGCGGTACTTTGACGTAATACCCCTGTCAGTTCTTTCGGCGCAGAGTGAAGTCGAAGGTACCTTACGTCAAGACCTCCTCCTTCAGGAATAAAAGTCATTAAATTGATGCGAAAAATACGTATTTGTAAAAAAATACAATAAATAATATATATATATATATATATATATATATATATATATATATATATATATACATTATACGCCACTTTATACGCTTGTCAGTATTATATATATATATATATATATATATATATATATATATATATATATATATATATATATATATATATATATATATATATATATATATAAATATATATAAAATACTGACAAGCATATAAAGTGACGTAAATAAATGTCTTTATATCTGAAGGAAGTGAAAATAAATAAATGTGATTATACGCAATTATTTTGGATTGATTTCTGTAATTATATTAACAATAAGTGACTGGTGACTTTTTCATTGTTATTTAAAAATGTATTGTTGGGCTTTTATATCACAAACAAAACAAGAGAAAATGAATATTATATAATTATATAATCTTCGCTTGTTACATGCTTAGTCTCATATTCATCAAAACTCACATCAAAAGCCTTTATTTATTATTTTTGAAAAGGAAATTCGATTATACATCAAAGATCTTTCATCTTCTAAAAATACTAAAGCTATTTTTCTGTTAAAAATCCCGGTGTACCATTTCCTTTCCCTTTTTCCTTATTTATTTATTTATTCTCTTTCATTATTGTAATAATTGTATTTACAAATTGTATATAACTTTGAAAGTTTTCATGTAACATATTGTATATTGAAACCCGGGAATAAAAAAGTGAAAATAAATAATGATGAAATTATGATGTTGAAGCAATGTATTGTAAGCACTGTTTTTTCATTTTGCAAATCTTATATAATAAAGGTTCACATAAACGCCACCCTTACCTCTGAATTGTAGTTTAGTGTAAGGTTAGTGTTCTTACATCAAGAAAAAGCCAAATGAACCATAAAAGTGTTTATTTCTTCTTCTTTCAGGGCAATATGTACTGATGTGTTTATGAAAATACAGGCATTTTAAATCATATGGTCTCAGCTTTTGGCTCATTGAATGGTAAAAGTTCCCTCACATAACAGACACACTTCATTAAATGTAACAATAAATATTTATTCTTACGCATACACCAGTAATATAAATATAAAATATGCATTTATTTTAAAATTAGTGAGACATCATTATATCTGTGTTGTGACATCCATACAAACAATTTAATCCTACCAAAATTGAATATGCAGCTGTAACAAAGTCATTACGGTGGCATTCTAAAATTAGATACAGTTTAGACTATCTTTTTATTTCTTCAAACAAATAATTTTTAGCAGCATCATACCACTCTATAGAGAAACTGCAGTAAATGAAATGTCAAACATACCTATCATCACAGTTAAAACAAAAACCCATTCACAGTGGAGAAATAAAACAAATGAAATAATGTGTTGTTAAATAAGACATCACTTTTTTTGTCTTTTTTGTGTTTGGTTGACATGCTCTAAATGCAAAGGTCAGAAGGAGAAGTACTGAGCAAACCATTCTTGTCTCTGGGGATCTGGAGAGGTGACGGGTGAATCTTCTCCTTCAGGAGGGCTGACAAAAAAAACACAAAGACAGAAGAGAAAAAGAGACAAGAAGAGAGTGAGACAGACAAAACACTGTGAACTGCAATTTGGGAGACTAAGACATGAAAGCAGTTTCATTTTTTTGAGTGTATTTACAGTACAATGTTTTATAATGTGATCATAAAATAATAAATGAAATGGTATTACAACAGTAAGCTTACTTATTTTGTTTGTTACTGAGTAATTTACCTCTTTGCAAAACAAAATCCAATAATAAAAATGATAATATTTGCCCTTTTCTATTTGTGGTTAGACCTCACTGGTTAAATCCTGAAATGCATGTCAATAAGATAAACATATTTGTTTCTTTAACAAAGTCTTAAATTGAATTTTGTTCTCCGTAGACACAATGTGTCTTCATCTATTTGAGACCTGCAGCTATTCCTGCTTGTTTCGTTCTCGTTCATATGATTGTCCCACAAAGCTCATAAAGGAAAATTCAATTTCACTCAAGGTGAAGTATGTGCGATAAAACTGACCTACGGCTCTCTGCAATGTCCTCTGTACCAGAATAAACTTTCAATCCTGATTCATTAAGCCCTCAGCTCAGCATTTATAGAAACATTTCACCCATCATCTCTACCAAGCAGAAAAACACTGAGGTATCCAGAGATGGATATTTCAAAGCCAAATCACACTTAAAGCGATACTCCAGCCAAATAACAAAATTACCCCATGATTTACTCACCCTCAAGCAATCCGAGACATATACACTGTCAGAAATAAAGGTATGAGGGAACAACAACTGATTTTGAAGACCGAAAAGTGCATTCATTCTTCACAGAAGTAATCAACATGATTCAAAGGGGTTAATAAAGGTCTTCTGCTGGTAATCAATGCTACACTAAAGAAAAATATCCATATTTTAAAATTTAAAAACTATAATAACTTGCTTCCGGTAACAACGCCATCATGAGATTCACTTTGCAATGTACCCATGCAACGAATGCTCACACTGCAAAAAATGATTTTCAAGAAACAAATTCTTAGTATTTTTGTCTTGTTTTCAGTAAAAATATCTAAAAATTTCTTAAATTAAGAAGCTTTTTTGATAAGCAAAATGACCCAAAAAAATTAGTCTATAGTTTTTAGACCAAAAATATCAAATTTAAGTGATTTTGTGCATAAAACAAGCAATAAAATCTGCCAATGGGGTAAGCAAATTTTCTTGAATTTTTCTTGAATTTAGTGTTTAAGAAAAATTTTCAAGATTTTTTTTCTTACCCTATTGGCAGATTTTTATGCTTGTTTTATGCACAAAATCACTTAAATTTGATATTTTTGGTCTAAAAACTAGACTTTTTTTCTTGGGTAGTTTTGTTTATAAAGAAAAATAATCTTTAGTTAAGAATTTTTAGAAATTTTTACTGAAAACAAGACAAAAATACCAAACATTTTTTTCTTGAAAATATTTTTTTGCAGATCACTAAAACTGTGTAAATCGTCCAATACAGTTACCGAAAGCTAGTTATTATAGTTTATAAAGTTTGAAATACACAATAATTTGATCGATTACCCGCAGAAGACCTTTATTTAGCCAATGGAGACGTGTGGATTACTTCTGTGAAGGATAAATGCATTTTTTGGGGGGTTTTAACCCTTGTGCATTGTTCAAATTGACTACCCTTTTGTGTTGTTTGTAGATGAAAACATCCACGAAATTAAATGGCTGTAAAAATGTATCAGATTAATATTTTTTTAATTGTTTTTGCATAAATCTGTTAATCAACCTCAGCACTGATCAAAACTACCAAATCTTTATAAAAACTCCATGATTTTAACTCTTTAATTGCCAAGTTTAGACAGTAATGCCACTGATTTAGGGAAGAAAAAAACAAAATTACTGATTTTCAATATAAAAAGTGATTGTGGTCTGCATTTTTTTTACCATGTCAAAGAGTGGTAAAACATTGGCTTTGATACATTTTTAGTTTTTCAGACTTTATTTTTTTCTCCCTCATTTATTGTTCTTGGATGTTTTTGCCCCATTGACTTCCGTTATAACAACTTTTTGATTAAAGAGCCATGACACCTTATTATCATGCATTCTTGATTGTTGGTGTTTTTTCCTTTTGCAAAGAGGTAAAATGTTTAATTTTTACTGTTGATCAACATGTGACACCATTAACCCTTTAGTAGGCCTGTGCAAAAACAAAGCATAGTTTCTGGCTTGTACATTGAGTTATATGGAGTATAACTTCATAATAAAAGCATATTATTGTGTGTGTGTGTGTGTGTGTGTGTGTGTGTGTGTGTGTGTGTGTGTGTGTGTGTGTGTGTGTGTGTGTGTGTGTGTGTGTGTGTGTGTGTGTGTGTCTGTGTTTGTGCAGGACATTTTTTTCTGCAACCCAGCGCTGGTTTAAATTAACACAGAAAATGTTTATATCTGACCCAACAATGGTTTAAACCAACCCAGCATAGGGTAAATTACGTACAACCTGACTGGTTTACCCAATGCTGGGTTAAACTCTTATAACACTTTCAACTATTAAATCCCCAGAAACACTTAAGATTTGTAGCTATAAACCTTGCAAATATTGGTAAATCAAATAAATAGTTTTTTTTTTTTTTGGCTTTTGACTAAGCATAACTTGTAAAATTTGTCTGATTAAAACCTGATGCACAGAATGAATAGAACCAGCCAAACAGATTAGAGCTTGGGTTTTTATAAAGCTTTTCTTTAAGTGAGTATACATCTGATGGACCGTGATCGTGCCATCTGATGCCAAGACTATGGATGAATGCAAATGCATATCTATCACTTTATGATAATGTGAAGGTATTTTGCAAAAGTTAAGCCTGGCAAAACATTTAAAAATCCACACAATTTACATACAGATCCCACTGTTCGCTTGTGTAGTCAAACTTCTCACGCTATTGGTGTTCTTGGATTTAAACCTCATCCCTATTCCCCTTATATCTTCCATGCAATCAATACGCTTTGGTCCCAGATGGCTGAACTGCAGCAAACTCAATTTAACACTTAATCGAGCATGTATATCAGCCTGTTCAGCACTAATGCAACGTCTACCTGCACCCAGACAAAGGAATATGAAAGTTAAATGCCTTTATTACAGCACTTCTGAAACTGAGCTGAAAATAGGGAATTTGGTTGAAAAGTATGCATGTGAGCATCTATTGTTGAATTTCAAATGCATGGATATTAAGAAAGTTTTTGTTAGTTGTGGATGTGTGTTAGACCCTCCAAAATCCCTAGGTAAAAATAAAAAAGCACCATACATGAATGCATTTTATGAGGCCATTCATACAGGTAATATTCTTCCACTATTTGGACATAAAACCAGTCACACTGCAAAAATGATTTTCTAGAAAAAAAATATTAAAAAAGTATTTTTGTCTTGTTTTCAGTAAAAATATCAAAAAATTCTTAAATCAAGATGCTTTTTCTTGATGAGCAAAATGACCCAAGAAAATAAGTCTAGTTTTTAGACCAAAAATATCAAATTGAAGTGATTTTGTGCATAAAACAAGCAAAAAAAATCTGCCAATGGGGTAAGCAAATTTTTCTTGAATTTGGTGTCTAAATGAATTTAGTGAAAAATGTTCAAGATTTTTCTTTCTTGTTTTATGCACAAAATCACTTAAATTTGATATTTTTGGTCTAAAAACTAGACTTAGTTTCTTCAAGAAAAAGCTCATTGCTCATCAAGAAAAAGCATCTTAATTTAAGAATTTTTAGATATTTTTACTGAAAACAAGACAAAAACACTAAGGGCTCTATCTTGCACCCAGCACAATTGACTTTGTCAGTGACGCATGTATCGTTCGTATTTTGCCCCGGCGCACAGCGGGTTTTTCCCGTCACAGAAGCACGTCGGCAAACTAGGGAATGAACTTGCGCTCCCTGGGTGGTTCAGCGCAAAAAAAGAGGCGTGTTCCGGCGCAAATCATCCCTGATGCTATTTTGCAGTTTCAAAAAACAATTGCGCCACTGACCAGAAAAAAAAAGTTTAAATTCAGTGGCGCGTTGCGCGTTGTTCATTATGCTATTTTAAGGGCGCATGCTTGACCATAATGTATAGGGTGCACAACGCGCACACACTTTGCTTATCTAATCTACACAGATGCAACAGTTATTTTTGCAAATCATAAATTGTTACACTTAAAAATATTAATAGACGAGATAAGGGGAATCATAGTGGTGAGCATTGTGGTGATAGTTTTTATTTATTCTCATGCAAATAACGATTAAAATATTTTCATAACTTTGTTGTGTGGCTGTATTACGTCTATTTTATGTAAATAATAATTAAAATGTTTTCATAAGAAACCTTAATGTATATGAACTTGATTTGTAAGAGTACTTTGGGGTTGGACCTTGCTTGCGTTTCTTGGGTCCGATTTCAAAGCCCCCAAACCCTTTCAGCGGTGAGGGTGGACGCAGCGATGTCCTCTGCTGGCGTCAAGTCCTGAGGCAGATCCACCTCCCGTTACACGGCGTGCCCGATTTATGCTGGCAAGCGTGGGATTCCCCCGTACAAGGACGTTGGTCTCCTCGGCTGTGAACCGCTCCTGGCGTGCGCCTGGTAAATCCGTCATAATAATAGCAACCCGCCATGGAACTTGCGCCCTTGCGTTTAAAGGGAATGTTGGCTAGCGTTCTGATTGGTTTATTTGACGTTACGCCCAAACCACACCTATGAATAATGAACCTACTTCAGACCAACCCCTTATTGATTTGCGCCCGGCGCAAGAGTTATTTCTCACGCCGGGAAAATAGCAACAGCGCCCAAGATCCGCCCACAAACTCACTTGCGCGTTGCGCTTCGCACTTGCGTTTCAGATCGTTAAAATAGGGCCCTAAGAACTTTTTTTTCTTGAAAAATCTTTTTTTTTTTTTGCAGTGCATAAAGATCATTTTTTAAAAATTCAGATTTATACATCATACTGAATAAATAAGATTTCCCTTTGTTATAGGATAAGACAATATTTGGCTGAGGTGCAACTATTTGATAATCTGAAATGTTGAGAAATTTTGTCCAAATTAAGTGCTTAGCAACACATATTACTAATAATAAATACATTTTTATATATTTACAGTAGGAAATGTACAAAATATCTTCATGTTACATGATCTTTACATAATATCCTAATGATTTTTGGATTTGGATAAGTCCTACTTTTTTCATAGTTTGGCGGGTCCTGGAACTTATAGGCAGGTGCGACTTAAACGTCAAAATTATTTCATATGAACCAAGAGAAACCATTACCGTCTACAACCGTGAGAGTCCACTCTATGCTGCTCCTGTATTTATGTAATTTATGTAACTGTTTATGTTACTTTTACATGTACGGACACCTATTCATGCTGCTGTTCTGTGCTATCGTTTATTTGAATAACTTGCCTTTCCAGATTAAATGTTTGTTCTTTGGCTTGGATTTTGTGAAATCGTTTTCTTAATAAATGCGACGTATAGCCCAGTGTGACTCATATATGTTTTTTCCTCTTCAAAACGCATTTTTGACTGATGCGACTTATACTCTGGAGCGACTGAAAATACGGTATGCATTTGGAAGATTCTTTAATACACAGTCCATTTTCTTGTAAATGTGTATCCTAGGAATCAAACCCATGACCTTTTGCAATGCTAATGCAATGCTCTACCAATTGAGATATAGTACAGAAACACAAACCCTATTTAACTGTATGAATGCAGTCTGTGTGATCAAACCCTACATTCTCAAAAAAGTGGCTTTTTGTGAATATGACAGAAGAAGCAGCTTGGACATTGAAAGGTGGCTGTGGACCTGTGGCACAAAATAAACTCAACCAAACAAAGACTGTGTGTGTAATAAAGCTATATTATGGTCTCTTGAAGTCTTACTGCAACTCTTTAACATTCAGAGCAGCATGCATGCAGAAACACGTGACGCATTTTAGACATGATGACACTTCCAGGTCATAAGCAGCCGCAGTAGTGACAGAGCATTAGGTGAACACAGCAACACATGCATACAACCATAACAACATGCCAGTTAAAGCAGATTCATAGGCAGAGGTTTATTTAAGAAAAAAAATGAATATATTGTATATTATAAGTCACATAAAATCACAAACAGTGTAATTTAATGCATTTTTAATTACAATATTCAAAATAAAAATGTTCACAGTGCAAACGTTAAAAAAAGTGCGGTGTAGTGCAACACACACATGAGATATTGAAGGACACTCAAAGACAGTTACATAACAAATGAGTCATATAACTTCCATCACAAACAAAAAACACAAGACACAGACACCAATTCCCAGCATGCACTGCGACACATGCTCCCATTTGCATTCCAATGCCATTTCCAAAGCTCAGGTATGGGACTTCAGAAAGTAACATTATGCATACATGTACATCAGTGTTAAACTGAGGTATCCCTTTCGTTTGCCTGATAGAAAAACTACAAATTCTTATGTTCGGAATGGAATACTAGTTTAGGACAGTAGTAGTCAGTATGCAGCCCTAAAAGGTCAAGCGAGCTGAGCGCAATCAGCGTATTGCATCGTGGGATACAGTACCCGGTGCAATGTGCTGTTATACACCACAGTTACTGGCAAACATAGAGTTAATCCGAGTATTTCATGCATACAGCGCATTCACATACTCCAAACAATATACACACACTGCATAACAATAGTACGATAGTATGCCATTCCGAACAATGACAGCCGAAGAGAAAGAGAGAATTGATGTTATTAAACTCAGTTCTTAGCAGTACCAATCCAAACAGGAATGCTAACCCAGTCCAAGACCAAGCCGACGCACTCATTATTCAACTTAATTACTTGTTTTAGAAAAGACCGGAAGCCATAATTCACGATTTCACGCTCTCTGTTTAGCAGTGGAGAGCCTGGTGGATGCAAATAATCATTTGGACTAAAATGGGCAAGTCCCCTTTACTTTTGCAATCGTGCTCGGCACATTAAAGGGATACCCACAGCCACCTCTAGTCTGAAAAGTGAAGAAAGGGCGTGGTGTTTGTCCTGTGGTGCGGAGAGCGAGGCGTCTGCTACGATGACGTGCGCCTCACCTCGTCAATTTCTTGGGTTCGGTGAGAGGGAGAGGTGGGGGCAGGGGTTTGCTCGCATTAGGCTCCAGCTGGTGAATAGGGGAGTTGGGTATGGGTTCGAGGCGGGTGGGCTGGGGCTGGATGCTCTCGGTTCCTGAGGCCTCCACATTGGCCCTAAGATTGGCCGAGCTGCTGAATCGGTTGGCTGATTTGTCGTTCTTTCGCTTTTGCTACATGGGACGACAAGAAAAGCAAACTTTGGAGCTCTCAGACACCATCTTAAATGATCTTCTAATCAAGGCTCAACTATAAGAAACAACCTGGTGGCCCAGAGGAAAGCACGAGACGGTTTCGGACCGGTTGATAGAATTGGCACTGTGTTTGTGTGTTTTTGCAACATACACTCTTAAAAGTAAAAATGTGATACATCATGGCATAGAATCTTTGTAGTGGTAAAAGTTTCTTTATACTATTTAAAATAAATGGTTCAGTAAAGAACCTTTGACTGAAGGGTTCCTTGAGGAACCAAAACATTTTTTTTCTATGCACTTCAGAAAATATTGGGTTGGTTTAAACCATAGTTGGGTAAATATTAGAAAGAACCAGTCGCTGGGTAATAAATAAACCTAGCCTGGGATGTTATTACCTAACCATGGGTTATTATAACCCAATGGTATAAACCAGTGTTTCCCAATCCTGGACCTCTAGGCCCCCCTCCCAGAAAGTTTTAGATGTCTCCTAATTTAACACACCTGATTCAACTTATCAGCCTCCTTCCAAAATGGTGAACATGTCTTCCTAACAAGCTGATGAGTTAAATCAGGTGTATTAAATAAGGAGGCATCTAAAACTTTCTGGGAGGGGGGCCTTGAGGACCAGGATTGGGAAACATTGGTATAAACCAATGGTTGGTTCTGTCCAATACTTACCTAATAATAGGTTAAACCAACCCAATATTTTAAGAGTGTGGCATTGCTTTGAAGAACCGTTCGTAGCATCTTTCATTTTAAAAGTGTAGAATGCAAACATTTGGTTTTCTATGATGTCCTGAAGATAAAATGCTGATTTAATATCATTAATCATTAATCTCACTGTAAGCCAAACTTGCATTTTGCTGGCAAACATTGTGTCAAAATGTAACATTGACTTTTTAACATTGACATCTGAAAGTATTGGAGGCATCAAAATGGGTTGAAGATGATAAGAAATTTGCAAAACTGGGTTTATGAACTTTACAAAATTACATTGGTATAAATGTATTATGTAACTGTTTTTTCTTTTGCTTTCAAATGTTTCTTTAACAATTTACAATTAATTTTAGACCCTGTTTATGAAGGTGCATATGAAGAGTTGGGTACCAAAACGGGATAAATGACATTTAACTCGTTCACCGCCAGCGTTTTTAAAAAAAGTTGCCAGCCAGCGCCAGCGTTTTTCATGATTTTCACCAAAGTTTAATGCCTTCCAGAAAATGTTCTTCTTTAAATATGTTAACATACAATATAAGAAAAAATGGAAGAACAGACCCTCTGCTTTCAAAAAAAAAAAAAAAAACGTTTCATCCTACCTTCAGTGGTTCTTTTGTAATCAGCTTTTGAATATGGATAGGTTTCTGCAAAAACACCACATTTTGAGCAAAAAGCAGAGATAATTCCATTTTTGTGACGGACTTTTCATAGAGATCCCATTCAGAGCGATCATTAAAACAGACACGGACATGCAGCCGCTTGCCATAGGGCAATACTTCCGGGTTTAAAAAGTTGCGGAAGATAATAGCGGTATTGCGGAAAGACGGAAAATCTCGTCATTGGCGTGGAAGCTTTTTCTCTTAATTGACGAGATATCTCGTCAATGGCAGTGAAAGAGTTTAAAAAAATGAGTTACCGCCAAAATCAGTATTGTATCAGTTCAGTATTAAAAAGTAAATTTAATTTTATGCAAAATCGATATCTGCCGTGTTATTCTGTCATCGTTTTTCCCTTTTTTCAAAAATGCAATAAACACCAGTTCTCCTTCTCTGCAGAATGCAATAAATCCGCTTCAACCAATCACAGCGCACCATTCCACGCATTGTAAACAATAATGGTGGCGCTTTGAATACACAGAATCCTAGTTTTCTTCATCTTCTTTGTACTACGTGATCAACAAACAAACAAAATAATACTTTGATGGCATTGATACCCCTGTGGTGGTTTTCTCTGGCGGGGAAGAAACGTAAGCCATCAAAATCTAATAATTTCCGTGAGAGGCACTCGGGCAACGGAAAATGCTGGCTGTTGCTTGTTGTCACACGACAGCATAAAGCTTCTGTCATGCTAACACATTGATCCCAGGGGATCTTATGAAAAACGTTTCATTATTTTACTCAAAGTCAACGAAAATCGAGCAGGACCAAAACATTTTACAGCTGATTGCTGTCAAAAAAGTTTGCACGACGTCCCAAGTATAACTGCAGCAATGACAGTGTTATTAATACGACAAAGTAAGTGTTTTGATAAGTGCCATTAATGTTTATTTTTTTAATCAGTGTTTACCACTAGTCAACTAAATGAATATAACATGGCAAAGATGAATGCACATTTTTATTTTGATTCAATAGATTTATAGCATTTAAAAAGAAATGTGTCATGGATTTATTGCATTTTGTGGAAAAAAATAATCAGTTTTTATAATAAATCTTTGAAAAAGTTAATTATGGATGTACATTTTTTATGTTATTATAACCTAAAGATGCTATGTGAAAGTTTGTAACAGAAAATAGTGGTTATTATCTTTCTTGGTAAACACGTTTTAACCAATATTAGTCAAAAAGGATTTATTGCGTTATGGAACCAAACTCTTCATGTACTGCATATTGCAGGGGTTATCAAAGTGGGGTCCTGATGGTCCTTAATGCCTAACCAGGGGGTCCGTGAAATAATTTGTTATTATATAAATTATATAATTGTGTTGTATTTTTAAGAAGCAGATGTGGGCTATCTAAGAACCATGTTAATCTTTCTACTGCTAATTTTATGAAAGCTTTTAAGATATTTTAATAAGTATAACTGTTGAGTCCAAATTTAATAATAATTTCTCTTAAAACAGTTATGTTAAAAGTTGAATTAACATAATTCAGGAGAAAATGTGTTTTTGTTATCACTATAATTCAAGTGTAAAATATGCTTCAAGGTAAGAATAATTATGCTTAGTAAATGGGGGTCCCTGGCCGCAAATATTTTGCATATATAAACACATTTTAAGTGAGGTAAGTAAATATTTGCAGGACAACTACAACTGTGGCCTGCACTGGACCAGCAGAAAAATCCTTATTGTTGAGCCCTGTTTGCTTCCTAATAAGCGCCCCATGAAAGTCAATCTGGCAACACTCATCAGAGATATCGACAGTCGCTCACAGCCAATCAAATCACAATGAGTCAAAAAAGATGTGTCAGAAGAAGCTGCTGAAAATTTAGACTGAAAAAGAATGGCTTGGAAAGCAAAGGACTAGATGTCTAAACAGGAAGAAAACGCGGAGAACAGGAAACAAGTAAACACACATGTGAAGACGCATACATATATGTACATGTAATCACAGACACTTGGAAGTTATAGAACACAAATAAAGACGACAGTAACATATCTGGTCATACAGAATGACATCACTTAGGAATTAAAGAAAACTTCGTCCAGAAATGAAAATTATGCCATTGTCTTCATGTAGTTCCAAACCAGTATGACTTTCTTTTGTAGAGCACATTTTTGAATAATTTTATGGTCATTCTTTACAATAAAAATAAATAAGAACTGTTTAAGGGGTTCGCAGAGCAGGTGTTGCATTGCGCCACATCTTTAAAGGGCACATTTCATGCAAAATCTGCTTTTACAAGGTGTTTTGGACATACAGTAGGAAAAATAAGTATTTTGACACATCAGCATTTTTATCAGTAAGGGGATTTCTAAGTGAGCTATTGACAAAAAATTTCCACCAAATGTAGCCATCAATCCAAATATTGAATTCATACAAAGAAATCAGAACGTTTAAGTATACAAGTTGAGCCATAATAAATAAAGTGAAATGACACAGGGAATAAGTATTGAACACATGAAGAGAACAAAGTGCAAAATGGCATAGAAAGCCAGGAGATCACCTGAAATCTGTCAGTATTGAGAGAGAATCCCTGCCCCCTATCAGTACTAATTGATATCAGCTGCTTTAGTCCTAATTGATGGCCTATAAAAGCTTCTCATTACCCAGGAGGCGCACAAGAAAGACTTCATGATGGGTAAAAGCAAAGAACTCTCAAGATCTTCGTAATCTTATCGTTGAAAAGCATTTTGATGGGAATGGTTATAGGCGCATTTCCAGAATGCTGAATGTTCCTGTGAGTACTGTGGGGACCATTATCCGGAAATGGAAAGAGCATCACTTTACCATAAACCGGCCACGATCAGGTGCTTCACAGATCCCTGTCCGAGGAGTACTAAGAGTAATCAGGAGAGTTCTCCAAGAGGCAAGAACCACTCGGGCAGAACTTCAGGAAGACCTTGCATCAGCAGGTACTGTTGTTTCAAAGAATACTATAAGCTATGCACTGAACCGCCATGGCATCCATGCACGCTCACCAGGCAAGATTCCATTGCTGAACAAAAAGCATGTTAAGGCTTGGTTAAAGTTTGCGAAAGAGCATTTGAAGAGGCCTGTGGATTATTGGTAGACTATAAAGTGGTATGGTCAGATTAAAGCAAAATTGAACTTTTTGGCAGTCATTCTACACACCATGGTTGGAGAAGAAATGGCACTGCCCACCACCCCAAGAACACCATACCAACAGTTAAGTTTGGAGGTGGAAGCATCATAGTTTGCGGCTGCTTTTCAGCAAGGGGTATTGGCAGACTTCATATTATTGAAGGCAGGATGACTGGAGAAATGTACCGGGACATTCTTGATACAAATCAGCTGCCTTCTACCAGAAAGCTGAAAAAGAGGGTGGACATTTCGACAAGACAATGATCCCAAACTCAAGGCTAAGGAAACAATGAAGTGGTTTCAAAGAAAGAAAATCAAGTTGTTGAAGAAAATCTATGGAGAGAACTGAAGATCAAAGTTCATAAAAGAGGCCCAAGGAACCTTCAAGATTTAAAGACCATTTCTGTTGAAGAATGGGCCAGAATCACTCCTGAGCAATGCAGACGACTGGTCTCTCCATTCAAAAGGCGTCTAGAATTTGTAATCACCAACAAATGCTTTTCTAAAAAGTATTAAATAAAGTGTGTTCAATACTTATTCCCGTTGTCATTTCACTTTATTTATTATGACTCAACTTGTATACTTAAATGTTCTGATTTCTTTGTATGAAATCAATATTTGGCTTGATGGCTACATCTGGTGGATATTTTGTGTTAATAGCCCACTTAGAAATCCCCCTACTGATAAAAATGCTGATATGTCAAATACTTATTTTCCCTGCTGTAATTGTGTGTTAGCAGTGTATGAACACAACAAGCCAAAAATCCACACTTACTTTCATTTGAATCTCCAAAGCAGTTTTATTAGACATGCTGGTTTGATTTTCTTGTTAATGTTAATGTAATGTCACACTGATAAAGCCCAGCCCACGGCCACTGACTGACTGGTTAATTTTATCCAAAAGCTGTGGGTGGGGCTTTATCAGTGTGATGTCACATTAATAAGAGAACCAAAACAGCAAGTCTAGTCTAATTAGACTCCTTTGGTTTAAAGGAAATTAATAAAGAAGGAGTGGGTGGATTTTTTTAATTGTAGAGTGGTTGTGTTCACACACCGCCAACACACATTTATGTGCAAACACTTTGTAAAAGTGGATTTCGCACAATAGGTGCTATTTAAGATCCCTGCTTTAAACTATTACTAAGACACAATTAATATGCAGCCATATTATTTTGTAGTCCGACTGCCTCAATTTCCATTCACTCACCGTCAGTGTTCGACTGAAATAAGTCATATCGTACAGGTTTGGGACAACAAGAGTAAATGATGGCATAATTTTGGATGAACTGTTTTGTTAAGCTATGTAAAAATACAACTTCAATGTGTGTCAAGATTCCCAGCATGCTCACAGTTAATCCCAGCATGTGTGCTTGTGTTCAGCCTTCGACTGCACCCCAGCAACACTGTGTCTTAAACCAGGCGAGATGCATCTCCTTAAGCTCCTTATATTTAATGTTTAATATACAACTATGTAGAATTTTAAGCCAATTTCACTGTGAGCGGCTCTATAGGAACCACATAACTGACAGATAGTTGGGACAAAACACAGATTAGTTATCAAGAGATGTAATTTATCACTTGTTGCTTTATGCGTCAAGCCCGGTTCAGACACGGTGTGAGAAACAACAGCATCAACACATTCAAGATGAAACGTCAGTCCCCATCCAGAAATCCAATTTAACCCTGCTGTAATTTCCCAAAGATGAAAATATAATAACTCTGCTCCAAAACCAATCGTGGTGCTTCAAAACAGCCATTAACCAAAATCTACGACCTCATTTTCTTATTACAGAGAGAGGTGGTAATATAAGATGGGAACTTTCTTATTATTGTACTCATTGGATTGATGCACAAAAAAATTGGATGCCCATAAGTGCAAGTTGTGTCGAATGTTTTGGAGCAGAGCCAATCACCCAAACCAACCACCAGCTTTCAAGACAAAACGTTGGGAGGAACAAGTCTTACCTTGACAAGCGGGTTAATGACACCAACATTGGGGTTCGTGTTAAATATTTTGTTGAAGTTGGTCTCTCGGTTTACAAGCTCCAGCTGATAAAACTTTTTATCATCCTGTAAGAAAAAGCAGATATTAGTGTTCTTTACCACAAGATTACACATCACTGACACAACTGATCAAACAATATGAGATTCACTTTCATGTTAGTTCAGATTCAGTTCAAGTACTAAAGATTCATAAACCAGTGGGTCTCAAACTGGGGGCTGCGAGATTGTGGCGGAGGGGCGCCCGGTTTTGTGATATTTTATAAAATACATTAATTTATCATACATTTTGTTTAATTAAACCTCAAAGAAATAAGGCTATTAACAAAAAAACCTGTCACTACATTGTATCATTTAAAGCAACACTATGTAGTTTTTTTACCTTTAAATAATGTCTCTAAAATTATTTCAGTGATAGAACAACTTTTAACTGGACAAATTGTACTGTTGCTGCAACCTGAGCAACCTCCTAGCTGCTACAAGCACACTCTGAAAGTGGCGGTGGAGGGTAGGAAACACAGCCCCGCCCCATCCCTCCCCCTGCCTGCAGAAGAGTGTCTGATACCAGGCACTGTTGCGCTTTTCAACCACATGGGGGAGCTGTAAGTCATTTTTACATGGAAACTATAATATGTTTTGTTTCATTTAAATGTGTATGTTTCATGCAGAGGTGTAAAGAGTACCTGAAAGCCATACTTGAGTAAAAGTACAGATACCTTACTGTAAAAATTGCACTAGTCCTCAACACAAAGAGATATTGTAGGTCAGTGAAAACAAGAAAGTTTTTTATGAGATTTTACTTTCTTATATAGAAAAGAAATCAAACACCTCAAAATTTTGACACGGCAGAACAAACAAAGATTAAACATAGTCATAGTCTTTTGACTAAAATTTTATTTAGTTTTAGTCATATTTTAGTCATCTGAATTGATTTAGTTTTAGTCTAGTTTTAGTCAACTAAATGCCATGAGATTTTAGTCGACAAAATCTACATTATACCATTTAAGTACAAATATGTATCTGTTAGGTACCAATTTCACTGCAAAAAATGACTTTTTTAAGCACTATTCGGACGGGATTAGTTTTCCAAACTACGTTTGAGTTTCAACGTGTCCCCCAGGACGTTTGTGATTTTATGTACCGATTCGGACGGGATTAAAATGATGAATTATACAGGAAATACAATATACGCGCATTAGTAAAACCTACGGCAGATCACGTTGGCCAAAACACGAAATGAACCGCGTTTTCAAAAGATATTGCGGGCAAACACAGACATTTGCATCCAGACGGGATTAAATTTCTCAGAGGACCTCTGAGTTCGGCGAAAAACAGTAGGTAAATTGCTCTGGAATTTTTACGGAGGTCGTCAGAGAAAAACACAGACATGGCCGATTCGGACGGGATTAAAAACACAGAGGACCTCTGGGAAGCACGATTTTCTCAGAGGTCCCCCTGTAAAACTAATCCCGTCCGAATAGGGCTTGTCTTAGTATTTTTGTTTTGTTTTCAGTAGAAATATCTAAAAATTCTTAAATCAAGATGTATTTTCTCGATGAGCAAAATGACCTAAGAAAATAATACTAGTTTTTAGACAAAAAATATACAATTTAAGTGAATTTGTGCTTAAAACAAGAAAAAATATCTGCCAATGGGGTGAGAAAATTTTACTTGAATTAAGTGTTTAAGAAAAACGAAATTTTATTTCACAATTTTTCTCTCACCCCATTGGCAGATATTTTTGCTTGTTTTTAGGACATAATTTCACCTAAATTGTATATTATTTGTCTTAAAACTAGACTTATTTACTAAGGTCATTTTGCTCATCAAGAAAATGCATCTTAATTTAAGAATTTTAAGATATTTCTACTGAAAACAAGACAAAAATACTAATTAAGAAAGTCATTTTTTGCAGTGTTTGAGGTACTAATATGGTATTTTTTGAAAGAGTATCGCCGCAGTGACAGCTATATGGACCATTATTTGACATTTTTTTTCGAATAGTGTATTGTGTGCTCTCTCACCACCAGCTTCTTGACCAGCGTTTCTCTCTCGGCCACCATATCCTTCAGTTCGGCTATCGTCTGCAGGTCTTCAGGTCGACTCTCCCGGTTCCGAAATTTATCCTCTGTTCCCTCCAACCTAATAAGGAGCACAGGCATTTCCTTAAGATAATTTTTTTTTTAACTATTCTGTAAAATCACACAAAGGAAAGTTATCAAAAATCCTCTGTCTGGTCTCGTGAGGCAAATTTGACTATTCTGACAGTTGAAGGCTTTGTGCTTTAAACACAGAAATAATTGAAATGCATTGATCAGACGAGATCGATGTATTGATCCCACATCTACATTTCACTTCCTATAGTTCTCTTGGGTGTAGTATGGTAATTTAAATCATCAACCCTTCTGTAAACAATCGGAAAGGTTTCAATCGTTCTGTCATCGATGGAAATTCTTTGCTCACCAATGTCACTAAGGGTTGATTTCTCCATTGTTTCTATGGCTTTAAAGACTTTTTTTTTTACAAATGTGGGATAAATCTTTAATGATTAAGTGATGTGATGTTTCCCCAAAGGAGAATATCCATAAGATGACTATTTGTAAGAATCCTGTCCGGCCTATCCGACCAGTGAATTTTATTTTACCTCATTTTACACTATAAAGGTGCTTAAACTAAATACAAGTATTGCATATTAAAGGATTAGTCCATTTTCTTAAAAAGAAATCCAGATAATATACTCACCACCATGTCATCCAAAATGTAGATGTCTTTCTTTGTTCAGTCGAGAAGAATTTATGTTTTTTGAGGAAAACATTCCAGGATTTTCTCATTTTAATGGACTTTAATGGACCCCAACATTTAACAGTTTTAATGCAGTTTAAAATTGCAGTTTCAAAGGACTCTAAAGATCCCAAACGACGCATAAGGGATCTAGCGAAACGATTGTCATTTTGGGCAAGAAAAATAAAAAATTTCTCTTCTTCCTCCGGCTGTGTGACGAGCCAGCGTGACCTCACGTAATTGCGTAATGACGTCGAAAGGTCACATGTTACATATATGAACTCACATTTGCAGACCATTTTAAACAATAAACTGACACAAAGACATTAATTATTATCAATTGTATCGACATACAACATCGGATCGGTCCTCTTTCTCCACACTTGTAAACACTGGGGTGTAGTTTCGATACATCATTTGTGACCTCTTGATGTGATGACGTATTACGTGAGGACCGGAGGAAGCTAAGTTGTGGTTTAAAAGTGAATATTTTTATTTCTCTTGCCAAAAACGACAATCGTTTCTCTAGATAAGACCCTTATGCGTCGTTTGGGATCGTTTAGAGTCCTTTGAAATTGCAATTTTAAACTGCATTAAAACTGCTAAGTGTTGGGGTCCATTTAAGTCCATTAAAATGAGAAAAATCCTGGAATGTTTTCCTCAAAAAACATAATTTCTTCTCGACTGAACAAAGAAAGACATCAACATTTCGGATGACATGGTGGTGAGTAAATTATCTGGATTTTTTTTAAGAAAATGGACAAATCCTTTAAGAGTTACCTTTCAATATTGGAGTTATCTTTTGTTTGTCCTACTGACAAACATCTAAAACCAGCATAAGCTGGTTAGCTGGTTTTCGCTGTAATCCGAGCCTGGTTTTAGCTGGTTAAGCAGGCTGGTATGGTGTTGGCCACTTTAGCTGGTCAAGCCGGTCTTGCTTGCTTTAGCTGTACCAGCTGATCCTATCAACTTAACCAGGTTAGAAGACCTTAAACCAGCTACTCCCACCTTAAACCAGATAAGACCAGAGCCAAGCTATCCAAGCTTCCAGCCTGGTAAAGTTGGTATTAGATGGAGCCAGACCAGCTAAGACCAAATCCAGTGTGCTACATCAGCTAAAACCACGTTTGAAGACCAGACACAGCTTATGCTGGTTTTAGCTGTTTTGAACTAGTGCTCATATTTGTGTTTGAATTTGGGGGGACCTTTATAAAAATCCTCATCTAACCTCCATCCATCCAAAATTAAAACAGCATAAAAACGAGCATGATGTCTCTAAACAAGTTTACAAGAGCTGTTCACTGAATTGCCTTCAAGTCAATGCTCTTCTCATCTACTTCAATACAGATATTTAAAGTGACAACATGCCGCCTGCAGAGGGCCCTCGAGCGGTTACAGTTGCACAACCATTCAATGCAAGTGAGGAAAATCACACACACATCAAATATTCATGAGCTTTAAATAGGTTGAAATTCAAAACTGGTTCAAGAACTTGATTTGGGAAAACTCAGCTGCCATAATAATTAATAGCAGAGCATGAATAAATGTCATGTCAATGGATTTGTGTTGCGCTAAAATAGCTAGCAGTGCATTTAGGCTCCTCGGGGACACCTGGAGATGGCACGGTTAGGAAACACTGACATCTTCTCACGAGAGTTGATTCTGTTCAAACTGGCTGCTTCTCCACTTAAAACACTTGCTCATAAAATAATACATGTTTTATAAGAGAATATTTCCCAAAAGCCATTTACTCGTCCCATTTCAGTCTAAACCAATGTGATTGACTATTTCGTAAGATGTTAGCTAGAATGTCCTGCTCTATCTATTCAATTGAAGTGAATGGACGCTGCAGAAATAAGTAGTCCATACAAATTGTCTTGTATTGCAACTTTATCTAGTACAAAAGACTTACTTTTACTGCGCTGGCACAGTATTGCTCCATGAATATTTCTTTTTGTGATCAACATGAGGGTGTCATTCTGAAAATTAACCATGTTTTTTTGGCGTATTGATTACCATTGGCAAAACCATGGTTTTACTACAGTGAAACCTAGTTTTAAAACAAAGTTTTGTCACTATGTTGTCTCAGACAACAACATATTTGTCCTTTAGTGGCTACTGTAGCTTCTCTATGCGTTTCGAAATTGAGGCGTGAGCTTTGGCCTGAGCATCTCACCGCTAGATGCCGATAAAATCTACACACAGCACCTTTAACCCTCATAAGCCCCGATTTTCCTGTTTACATTAAGGGTCCGCGGCAATCAAAAAGGCCCCCGGAAATCGAAAGAGTGATAAAGAAAACTATATAAATTTTTAATGATACAAATAATACTTTTTTTTTTGTTTACTTTCCTTTCTATACATAAATGCTGTGTTTTGGGAGATATCAAGTACTTTTGTACCGGTTTACCACAAAATTCTTTAACTACACCATTAGCTTGCTTGTAAAATATACATTTTTTATAAAACATTTAAATTAATAATGATCTAAATTTGATTTAAATTGTTTTTAGATATTGATCTAGATGTTAAGTGTCAAATTCGGCCCTCTGCTGGTTAGAAAAAAAACAAAGTTTAGGAAATAATAATTTTGACCTGCAGAGGCCCATAGAGACCCATTCATTTCACTGGATGTGGCCAACTGCTCACATCACTATTAAAAATTAAATTTATTTAAAATAGCAGAATTTTTTAGTCGTTTTTGATGCATTTTGAAAGAATTCACAAAATCTTATTCCACTAAGATGAAGGGAACCATTTTTTAATAAAAGAAAAGTGGCTTGGGGGTTATTTTGACCCCGAGGGACTTATAAGGGTTAACTATGTATTTTGTAGCAAAACAATAGTTAATGGTTTTAACTAGGGATGCACCGATAGGATTTTTTTGGGGCCGATACCGATTTAAACAGACAACTTCTGGCCAATACCGATGCCGATACCGATATGAAACACTTGTATACAATACTATACAGTTGGTCTATTAGCTAGTTTATTTATGCTTCAAATTATTTTTACTGAACATTGATTGGATCTGATTAACATTCAACTGACCAACATAATAAGAGAGGCACAAATTAGGCTAAAACAAAAATAATAAGACAGCATAACAACCTTAAAAAGTTGTTTTTGCTATTCAGCATTTATTTTATTAACAACATTAACTCATTTTTACATATAATGGATTTCTTTATGCAGTTAATTAATAAACAATCGGTATCGGCCTTTCTCGTGCTATTTTCTCGTGCTATTGCCGATTGTTTCAAATTCATCAAAAATCGGCCGATAAAAATCGGCAGCCGATACATCGGTGCATCACTAGTTTTAACTATAGTAAGGGTCAAACATTACTCACATTTACTCACTCCCATGTTCACTCCCTGTAAAAATTTGTTTTGCTCTGATGAACAGAAAACAAGATATTTTGAGGAATGTTTGTAGCCAAACCGTTCATGAGCCCTATTTACTTTCATAGTATTATTTTTTCCTGTTATGGAAGTGAATGGGGCTCATGATTGATAAATGATTGTTGAGTAAATAATGACAGAATTAAAATTTTTGGGTGAACTATCCCTTTAACACTTTTATCTTGGGGTAAACCAGGAGTGGGGAACCCTGGGTCCTGGAGGGCCACTGTCCTTCAGAGTTTAGTTCCAACCCCAATCAAACACACCTGAATTTCATTTCCAAGTAATCCTGAAGACATTAATTAGATTTTTCAGGTGTGTTTAATTAGGGTTGGAACTAAACTCTGCAGGACAGTGGCCCTCCAGGACCAGGGTTCCCCACCCCTGGGGTAAACTATAGTGAAAATAATCTTCATACCCCCTTAATCGGCTGAACTCCTGAAGTAAATCCTTAGGTAAATTATTGCTAAATTATAAACTAAAAACACTATAGGATCTAAATGAATCTCAGATATTTTGCATGACGAATATCAACGAAATTTGAACAAGACTCTATCATCCTCTTGGTATTTTGTGGGATGGGAGCCGACCCATGTGATTAACTTTTAGATTTTAATTAGCATCGTGTAAAAAATTATTTTAAGCTTGCACTTGTGAATACAGAGCGGATTGTGGGAGTTGAACTATTTTTATCGCAGCCTGTCCAATAGCTGGATCTGTTGGTGCACTCATTGAAGTAAATTAGGTCAATTCTGACAGCGGCATATACAGTCAAAAAGTTATTTTACTAAAAGCATGAACTCACAGAATCTGCAGGGCGGAGATCTTGTCCTTCAGAAGTTCCTGGGCTTTGTTAAAGTCTGACAGCATGTTCTGTGTGTCTCTGTGGTGGAGAGCGTTCAGTTCGGCCATCTCTCTCTCATGTTTCTTACATAAGTCCTGCTCGTGAGCTCTGTAAACACATGCAACATACATACATTAGATTAATCTCTTATCATCTTACACAGCTCATCCTGATGAAGCATTACAAATGACGTAGTCTCTACTTCTACTTTGAATGCTCTCTCATTTCTGTGTTGCTTTGGAGAAAATAATTTGCTAAGTAAGCAATAATTGACAACGGATCGTTGAATTATTGGAAAATAATGCACACCCAAGGTGGTAATGTGCATTAGGGCTGTGCAAAAAATGGACTGCGATTATCATGCGCGTGTCATCAGTAAAGCCGGTTCCGTGATTAGAAGTAAATCGCCATCAGCTCCTTTCAGATGGAGCGGCATTTATTGCACAGACCCGTAGTTCACCGAGAAGCTAGGCAAAATCGCATAGATAATCGGAATCGATTTTCCTCGATTATGAACCCGATTTTGCCTAGCTTGGAAGAAATAGTCCTATTCACAATAGCGATTTCAGTACACTCTAAAATGGCTGGGTTATTTTTGACCCATAATGGGTAAATATTGGACAGAACACATGCTGGGTTAAAACTGACCCAATGTTGGGTTAAAAACGACCCCATGCTGGGTTAAAAATGACCCTATGTTGGGTTGTTGTTATGCAACCATGGGGTATAACAACCCAAAAGTTGAATTAAAACAACCCAGCATTGGGTAAATTTTACCCCAGCGGTGTAGTACCCTTTAAAGGGCAGTACCCTTTAAAAGTTCCTAATATGTACCATTAAAGTACAGATATGTATACATTTGGAACCAATATGTACCAATTGAGGTACAACTCTTTAGATGCAAAGATGTCCTTTTGGAAAGGATACCAGCCAAGTAAGTGCAAGTGACCATTTTATCCTGACAGTGTTCAATGTAAATTATAAGTGACTCATCTTGGGTCTGGTTGGTTTGGTTTTATTAAGATCAAAAGGAAAGGCAGTGTCAAAACCAAGCCTGCCAAAAAAGTGTGGCATGACAGACTTCCTTTGATTCTTTCATTACATGGAAATTTGATTCAGTTCTCGGTTTTATCTTTACTTTGATGCCGATGCTTCTGTCTGAGCAAATAACATCCATAAAGCACTGTGTTATGTGAGTGATGCTTTTTTAAATGTAACACTTCCTTCTGTGACTTTTCCATTACATAGTACCCCATGGTTTGGGTCGGCTTACTTTTGGGGGCTTTTCCACTGGGTACAGTACGTAGTACCTGATACTTTTTAGTACCACCTCGGTTGGGGTTCCAAGCGCGCTGAGCTGATACTAAAACATGGCATGAAAACACTGAAGATCACGATTGGTTTGAGATTTCTATTTTTTTATAACATTTAAAAACACATTCACATGTTTGAAAAGATGCACATAAAGGGCAATTATTCAGGATCTCTTTTCCAGAAGGGCCTTTGGGGACGATGCTGCAACTTATTCATAATTTTTATCTCACGATCAGGAATTGTCCCAAGTTACATAATTGAAAGTGAAATGGGCTCTGTGCTCAACACAGCGCTCATCCTCCAAGCAATGTGATCCCAAAAAGCATCTAAGATACCAGCACTAGCTTTAACATTATTAATAGCTTGTAATATTAACATCAGAAATGACCACACGTTAAATCAGTTTTAAATCTTTTTGGTTTGCACCTTTCATAGTGTTCTCTTGGATTTTAACCGCAACAAAACACAAACAATATTTGGCAAAAAGAGGCAGACATCAATAAATAGGAAAGCAAACGTTATGACAGCAAAGACCTGCTGTGCTTTTTCCCCTTTAATTCTTTATTGTTTATATCACCAACCTTCCTCACCAATCTACATCAAAGCTATTGAATTTCAATCCCTTTTATCATTCCCAATAACTTTTGTCACACAGAACCAAAAGGGAATATAACATTAGAGAGTTTTAAGGACTGTGAACAGAAAATCTCTGAAACTTTCCGACATGAGGTAAAAACTTCTAAATGAGATTATCCACTGTATATATTGTATTAGGAGTTTAACAAAGAGACACAAAAGCAACATAGCTGTCTCTCAAGGGCCATCATTTAGAAAAAGATATTTAGTTGATGAAAAAATAATTTCTAATGGAATACTCACCTGATCTGCTGATTTGCCTCACTACGGATCTTCAAAACCTCTTTACCCTTCAGTTCAAGCTCCTTGGTCAAAGTGCTGATGTTTTCGTTCAGGGTGTGAATCTCGTGGTCCAGATCGGCGATATGTTTCTTCCTGCGACTGACCTCGTCCTGCAGGTCTGAGATGCGACTCAACAGCTCCTGTTCCTGAAACATGCAAACATATGCTTAGCTGCAGGTTAACCAAGAGAGAAAGAGTTTAATGCGTCTTCCTAAAATATCTCAATTCAGATGAAACTTTCACAAATGCTACCTTTTCCTTTTGCACTTTGAGATGCTGGTGGGATCTAATATTCATAGTTCAGCTCCCATCTATTCAGTTTTTATTTTGCCAAGTAAATATATGGGGGCATACCTGTCAACCCTCTCGTTTTCCCAGGATTCTCCCGTATTTTACCATTCATTCCTGCCATCATCCTGTTTAAACAATTTCCTGTATTTCTCCTGTATTTTTAATCTTTCTGTAATGAGTATTTGATGTTTGCAACATTCACCTCCGGTAAAGCAGGCAGCAGTATATCTGTAACATATCACTCATACAACACCCGGCAATGTACAGTAACAAGAAAAAAAGTATTATGAGCCGCCCGCAAAGCTACAACCGCTGCACCAGCGTACCAAACCTGACACAAATTCACACATTTGGATGTGCGTGCTGTGCATTTTTAAAGGGAAACGCTACTGTTTGTGCTTTACGGTATGCAACACATGCTCCAGGCTTCCATAAATGTAATTGGCTGGCTCTGCCTAGGTTATTTGCATAAGGCGATCTGATTGGCTGACGCACGCGTTGCCGCTTGAAAAGTTGAGAAATTTTCAACTTCTGCCGCGAGCAACGGCAGTGACGCGGCGCCGACAGATCCACAATTCAGTTCGGAAACGATGACGTCACCTATTAAAAGTGAATGGGAAGCGTTAACGCTTATGCCCCGTGTGAATGCATCGCTTAACGTGTTAAAGAATGCAACATTTGCAACCTATGTCTAGTTTTTAACAAAAACAACCCAGTCTCACCCCATGGCGTCAATATTTGACGACACTTGACCATGCGTCAATATGTTGACGCGGAGGGTATACCTTTCGCGTCATTTTTTGACAAACTGGGGACTTCAATACTATTACGTCCGTTGCATTCTCTTTCCTATTTTCTTACCATTTTCGCGTCGGTTTAGGGTTAGATTTACATAATGACATCCCTACCCAAACCTAACTCTAACCCCAACGCCAGGTGACAACTGTTTAATTTCGCGTACCTTACGGAAAAGGTATACCCTCCGCGTCAACATATTGACGCACGGTCAAGTGTCGTCAAATATTGACGCCATGGGGTGAGACTGTGTAGACAAAAAATATCAAATCTAATTTGTGATTAAAACAAGCAAAATTATCCTCCAATGGCGTATGCAAACTTTACATTCATTTTTCTTTAATTGAGTGTTTAGAATTTTTTTTAAACTTATTTTCAGATTTTTTCCTACCTTGTTGGCAGTTAATTTTTTAATAGTTTTAAACACAAATTCACTTAAATCTTATATTTTTTGTCTAAACTTAGGTCATTTTGCTCATCAAGAAAATATATCTTGATTTAAGAATTGTTAGGTATTTGTCCTGAAAACCAGACAATACAAATTAAGAAAGTAATTTTTTGCAGTGTACCCACCCAATCCCTTGCATAGTAATGCAAACGAGGGGATTGTTAGGGTTTGGGAAATTTTCCTTATTTTCAAATCCCAATGTTGACAGGTATGCTTGGGGGGGTCTAAAGCTATTTCATGCATTCTGACTTATTTACACTGTTAAATAGCTGGATTCCTCATGCTAAACATAGGCAAAATTTCAAAAAAGCAGTAGGACGTATGATGGAGTATTTCTGTGCCGAGTGCACTTTGCAAGGGTTCGTACAAGTTTCAGAAAGATTCATATGTAACAATCTTGCTTAATTTCTTTTATGGCCAATTTCAGTGCAGTGAGTACAGTGGAAGTCCTTATATGGGCACTTAAAATAGCGCACGCACACACACACCAACCAAGAGCTTTTTAGAGAATTTATTCACCAAAGAAGGGTGCTGTTGTTTGTGAGGGGAATTTAAGCTTGTGCAGTTTCCCAAAGAACCCAGCATTATGGAAACAATGGATATAGTTTGTTTATCCGGTGTTGTGGTGTTTGTTTAACGCTGGATTTTGTTGAAATTGGGAGGTCCCAACCGGGCCATGAGTCGCAGGCAGTAAGTAAAACTGCATCAAATGTCTGAGTTTTGTTGGCAATTGTCACGTAAGTGCATATAATGTAAATGACATGAACGTGTAGGGAATCATTAGTTATCCAGAGATAGCGGGATAATATTTTGTGTGTGTTGCTTGCTCATCATGACTCACTCCGCCCGCGTTAAACCTCCAGGGGCTCAGGTTATTCAGAAAGAATCAGTAAAGCTGATCTGTCTTTTTTTAAATCTAATAAAACTAAAGACTCTTCAGTGATCTGAAGGATGCAAAACTACTCTATAGGAAGATTAACATGAGGTTGCAGAAACAGCGTGTGTTATGTGAGATTTAATGACCATGTATTTACTTTTCTCCCTCATTTTATTAAGATACAAACAGACAATACAGGAAACACATACACAAAATGTAAAACCCCACACAATTTTCTGAACAAAATGTCTTTTCTAGGTGTTTAGTGTGATCTCTCTTGGCACTAAACCATCTTGAACTGAGACTGAAGTCCTGAAGTCTTTAGATGACAATTAGAAATAGTTTAATTTAGGTTCAAGAGAGGCAATTTCCTGTATTTTCTGGTTTATTCTAATAAAAAGCTTGAGAAATAATTAGACATGGCCATAATACCTTTGCAAAACAACAAATCTAGTGGTGGCCTAAGATGTCTGCATAGTACTGTATATGAATAAATAAACTGAGAGAGTATGCAGACGTACTGTATTCAAAAGTCTATAGTGTTATTTAAGCATTCTGGTTATTGTATAAACTTTAATGTTCAGAAACTTATTTTAAATATGGATGAGTGGTACAATGTCCTTTGGCGACGTGCTTGCAGAGAACTTTAGACTGCAGAATCTGTTTAGAAATGAGGCGCGTAAAGTTATTTTGCAGAAATTCATCTGGCGCAGAGAAGATTTATGACTTTCAGCAAAAATGTTAAACAAAAATGCAATTCAATTAAAAAAGTGTTTTTTTAAAGGTATATTTTTTGGTCATTTTTGCCTTTATTTAAACAGTGATACAGGAGAGGACAGGAAAGTACAGGGAGGAGAGAGGGTATGGGATCGGCAAATGACCACGAGCCGGGAATCGAACTCGGGTCGCCGAAAGTGCCAAAGCACCACGTCGAAGCGCTGCCCACAAAAAGTGGTTTTATTATTACTTTTCTAAATGGGTCAAATTCCAGTAATTTATGTTTAGTACACCTCTATAAAAGGGTCTCACACACTGAAAAAAAATTATTCATTGAATTTAATCTCTTTTAAATTTAAACAAAAGTTTTATATTTTATTCTAATCTTTTTTGTTTAAATGTAGCTTAAATTAATTAATTGCAACCACTTACCTTAAAAAAATTGATTAAATTCAATGAATAATTTGTTTCACTGCACTAAAAAAGTCAAAATTTAGCTCAACATGAATATTTTGCATTTCTTTGACTCTAAGTACAGTTTTTTTTCACGTGTATGTGAATGTAAGGGCAAGGTCGAACGCACAGCCTTGCAAAGCATAATTTATTTGACTCATACGTATACACAGACAGCCAATGCATGCGCATTGCAACAAAATTCAATGCATGTCCTTGGATCCATACTACATAGTCCTGTACGCGCATACTGTAAATGACTATTAGACTATAAAAATGTAAAAAATAAATGTTTTTAAAAGAACCTTGGAACAAATGGATTTACTGTATTAGGAACCAAAAGTGTTTCTGCTATGGCACCACTATGAAAAAACATCTATTTTATAAAGCACCTTTATTTTTAAAGGGGACATATGATGAAAATCAGACTTTTTCCAACCTAGAAAATGTGAAAAAGAACAACGCAGTAACTTAGTTTTGGTAAACCATTCTCTGCTAGCATGGGAAAAAATAGGTTATTGCAATTTTTCTGCCCCTTAATCTGCACTATCCAACAACGGCAATGCCATTTAGTGCAGATATTAGCTCATTTGCATTGTAAAAAACACATCCGAAATGGCACATTTTTGCTCACACCTACAAAGTGTCAATTTTAATATGCTATAATAAATTATCTATATGGTATTTTGAGCTAAAACTTCACATACGTACTCTGGGGACATCAAAGATTTATTTGACATCTTAAAAAAGTCTTGTAAAATGTCCCCTTTAAAATAAGGAATATTTATATATTATATATTATTGTGCATGTGCAGTCTGGTTCTTCGCTGTAAAGTTAATAAACAGCCATACAGTATGTGTCATATGTCAGACTTCAGTACAGTTGGAGTTATATTAATTAAACTTCACTTGTCTCAGGGGTAATTTTCTACTCCAGTGACACTGTGACTTTTAAATATCTTGCTCTCCAAATGTTGGGCTCCTCCTGAAAAACACAACTGAGCCAATTTCCAGTTTTGTGCGGTTAATGGTGCCTTCTTAATCAAATTACAATCTGCTCATCCAAGTCTGAATGTCTGCAAATATCATTTCATATAACAATTAGCTCAATAACGGTACAAGTGTGTGTGGCATATCAAACCTCTGGCCCTGAGGAGCTTCACAGAGGAGTGAGAACATAAAAATTAAGACTTTCAAAAGACCAATTCAGCAGAAGGTATAAAAGATGACCAACATTATACTATTGAAAACAAAAGTAGTTCTTTCTTGTTATACTTGAATAGGAAATTACAAAATAACCTATTGACTATTTTATGAAATACCATGAAGAAATATTTGTTCATAATATCAAATGATGTTCAATTTGGAGAATGGCGTGTACAGTATAAAAATATCTGATCCACAATCTCTTTTATAGCTTTGAAATGGTTTATAAGAGCACAGCAGTCGTCCATTTTGATCAGTGTATATTGATTTAACATTTTTGTGTCTGACATTGACGTATATACTCCACATGGTAGACCAGGGAAGATGCTTTTAACCAATTTGAAATTTTCTACAGGGTTAACATCACTTTGATTTAAAATAAAGCAATCTAAGCAATTTATTAGCCTTTGATTTTCTAGTAAAATCTACAATATGTCTACAGTATACATTTTTCATTATATTTGTGAGGACATTTGGCCTTCACATTATAGCCAGACTGGTAAAACACATGCACCACCGTTCAAAGGTTTATTATTATTTGTGATCCTGGACCACAAAACAATGTACATTTTTTAAGATTAAAATTTATACAACATCTGAGTAAATAAGCTTTCCATTGATGTAAGGTTTGCTAGTATAAGACAATATTTAAAGTGCAAAAAAATTATATTGAGAAAATCGCCTTTAAAGTTATCCAAATTAAGTCCTTAGGAACCCATATTACTAATGATAAATACATTTTTTGATATACAGTATTTACAGTAGGAAATTTCCAAAATATCTTGGAACATGATCTTTACTTAAAGGAATATTCCATTTTCTTAAAAGAAAAATCCAGATAATTTTCTCACCACCATGTCATCCAAAATGTTGATGTCTTTCTTTGTTCAGTCGAGAAGAAATTATGTTTTTTAATCAAAACATTGCAGGATTTTTCTCATTTTAATGGACTTTAATAGAGCCCAACATTTAATACTTAACTCAACACTTAACAGTTTTTTTCAGCAGAGTTTCAAAGGACTATAAATGATCCCAAAGAGGCATAAGGGTCTTATCTAGTGAAGCGATTGTCATTTTTTACAAGAAAAATAAAAAATATGGTCCGGTCCAGCGCGACCTAACGTAAATGCGTAGTGACGTAGGGAGGTCACGTGTTACATATATAAACCGCACATTTGCGGACCATTGTAAACAATAAACTGACACAAAGACATTAATTAGTATTAGTTGACATACAACAACGTAGGAACGGTCCTTTTTCAATACACTTGTAAACAATGGGGCGGAGTTTCGCGTTCGTCCTCTTGACGTCATGACGTATTGCGTGGGGTCACGCTGCTGCATCACGACCGTTTCTAGACGAGAAGTTGTGCTTTAAAAGTGTATATTTTTTATTTTTCATGTCAAAAATGACAATCGTTTCACTAGATAAGACCCTTATGCCTCGTTTGGGATCGTTTATAGTCCTTTGAAACTCCGTTGAAAAAAACTGTTAAGTGTTGAGTTAAGTATTAAATGTTGGGCTCTATTAAAGTCCATTAAAATGAGAAAAATCCTGCAATGTTTTCCTCAAAAAACATAATTTCTTCTAGACTGAACAAAGAATCAACATTTCGGATGACATGGTGGTGAGTAAATTATCTGGATTTTTCTTTTAAGAAAATGGACTAATCCTTTAATATTCTAATGATTTTTGCCATAAAAGAAAAATCAAGAATTGTGACCCATACAATGTATTGTTGGCTATTGTTGCAACACATATCTAAAAAATATTTCTAAGATATTAAATATAAGATTTCTATAGTACAAGTTAAAGCCAAAAAACACAAACTTACAGATGTCGAAACCGAGTGGCTTAATTATGCCCTGGTTTACTTTACCCTAAACCGGTCAACCCTTCTTATTTTGTGGCTGTATTATATAGTTAGCTCATGATTGACAGGTCTCTCTGAACTGTAACACTGAGATCTTATGGAGGCTCAGGTGTGAGAAAACATTACATTGAGAGTCTTTATTCCCTGACTGCTCTCTGTGTGTGTGTAATGTGCTGGACCGGTGCTGTCAGTCGGCCCAGTGGTGACTTTTTAATATCTCATGGCTGTGCCTCCAATACATCACTGGACCTGCACCTGGAGTACAGAAATTCAGTTCTTCGCCTCCACACTATCACAGACAGACCTCAGACTTAACCTGACCTGACAGTGCATCACATACTGTACATACTGTACTATAATAGCTCTTCTGGCTTCCTAAACCACATCCCTGTAGATTTACAGTATGCCCGATAGCCATATATATCCTAACCTGGCAGATGAGCACAAATCAAATGCAAACAGCTATTACAATCATTTTTATTATGTTAATAATCTTTTTAGCGTTGCTTGCAAGAACTATTCATGAAAACGATAAAAGCGTGTTTGTGCATAGCCTAATTAATATTCATAAGCAAAGCCATGTATGTGCACCCATTTGAGCACTTAAAACACCTTAGCAACTGCATAGCAACAATAGCCTTCCACAATGTGAACATCTTTGTGTGTATTTCTTTCATTATATGAGCATCATAAAAAAATGAAAATCAAAAACTGTACTTGCTTCATCACTATGGTAACAACCCGCTTCTCTTTTGTGGTGCTGAACTGTATCCGATCTACAAAAAGGGTTGCTTTTACGCGCGATGAAGTTGAAAACACCTGGTTAATCACACTTAAAATGCTTGGGTAAAATATGGATAACCCATCTGTTCAATGTTAATTTTTGACTAAACTACTGGTCAGACACGGGTGGAGTTATATTAAATTATATTCTAGTTCTTTTCAGCTTTATAATGAGATGGATAGTGCCCCATTTTTAAAGCACCAAAAAGCGCACCCATATTGCTATTAAAGGTCACATTCTTTCTGATCCCATTTTTTAAACCCTAGTTAGTGTGTAATGTTGCTAAAATTGCATAAATAATGCCTTTAACTCTTTCGCCGCCATTGACAAGATATCTCGTCAATCAAGAGAAAAAGCTTCCCTGCCAATGAGGAGATTTTCCGTCTTTCCGCAATACCGCTATTATCCACCAGGTGCAACTTAATTAATATATTCTAAAATTATCCACCCTTCCGCAACTTTTTAAACCCGGAAGAATTGCCCTTTGACAAGCGGCTGCATGTAAGTGTCTGTTTTAAAGATCGCTCTGAATGGGATCTCTATGAAAAGTCCGTCACAAAAATGGAATTATCTCTGCTTTTTGCTCAAAATGTGGTGTTTTTGCAGAAATCTACCCATATTCAAAAGCTGATTACAAAAGAACTACTGAAGGTAGGATGAAACGTTTTTTTTTTTTTGTTTGAAAGCAGAGGGTCTGTTCTTTCATTTCGTATATTGTATGTTTATATATTTAAAGAAGAACATTTTCTGGAAGGCATTAAACTTTGGTGAAAATCATGAAAAACGCTGGCGCTGGCTGGCAACTTTTTTTAAAAACGCTGGCGGTGAAAGAGTTAAAATGATAAAGCTTAAATGTCACTGTCAGGCGATATATTTTCTTTAACAGAATTCGCCTTTCAAAGCCTACAGCGAACGGCCGGTTTGGAATACAGCCCTCTACTTCCTGCTTTAATGACGTCAGTAGAACAGTTTTTTGATTAACCTCCACCCACAGGAATACGTCAGTCGCCAGCGAAGCTAATGGCAAGCTAAGCTGCTTTCGAATCACAACACACTAAACAAACTACACAATCAGAACTCGATACGTATTTCGGAATTTTCATAATCGATAACTCTGCGATTATTTTTTCGATTAATCGACTAATCAGATAAAAGCATAAATATTTAATCAATTAGATTTTTCACGTATCATAGATAAGGCACTACAATAAGGATAGCATGTTACGTCACAGACCAACTAATCGATGATGAAATTCTTTAAAAACGATTTTATTGATTAGTTGTTGCAGCCCTAATTCTTTCAAACCGGTTTGTCCATATTTTACCCAAACCAGGTTTAGGCTAAAAACACAGGTTTTGTGCAAAACCGTCCCTGATTGGCCAACTAACCTGTACGTTGTGATTGGCCTGAATACCTCTGACGTCAGCCGGAAATGTAGAGCTTCTTACCATGTTTGAAAGATTCGCTCACAATGCAATGCTTACAAGAGTTAACTTACAGGCTGTGAGTCCGAAGCGGGAGGAATTATGATAATGTCGGTCTTTACTACATCACCTATCCCAGGAAGTAAACTGTTGCCTACAATCCGTGTGTTTCTTGTAGTCCAAGAAAGGAAATAAACGTTGAAAATGATAACTCGCGTCATCGCCCCATACTTTGCGGTTTGTACTTTTTGCATATCATTAACATGTACTAATACACACTTACACACCAAAGGAAATGAAAAATAGTGAATCAGACCATTGGTGCTCTTTAATAACTGACTCACACTTCTTCTGCACACCAGCAGTCAGCATGTCAGGTCAAAATAAACCTTAAAGCTAAACCTTCATGATGCAGACAGGATTGATAGTCACATTAACTGCCACCTGTCATCACCGAGACCCTAAGCCTGGAGAATACAGAGAACTGATCTGACATCTGTACAGTATGTGACCCTTGAGCCGAAGACTTTAAAAGTCCACCATGCAGCCATGTAGAGATCTTTCAACTCTTATTCTTGCTAAAAGGGTATAAATTGGCAAGGGCTGAAGTTAACATGTTTGACCTTTTCATTCAAAGACGGAGGCATCAATAAATGTCTCCCATTAGGAGAACTCCTGCTCGCATGGTAACAAAAGCATCATTAACTCAAGCCTGAACCATGAGGCATTATTAGCAGTCTGGAAAATACGTGGATCTGCGGTCTTATGAGCATGGTACCCAGGAGCCCCAAAAGAGAGGCTGAATTTCAATTTTGTGCTGATCAGAAGCATCACAGCCAAGCAGCACTGAAACAGAAGTGCCCTTTAGGTTTAGCCTTTTGGTTTCTTTTTAAGGCATCATACTGTCAGAAAAAACGGTCACACATTGTCCCTAGCTGTCACTGTGAGGTACCCTTTAAAAAAAGTACACAAAACGTTCCTTATAGCGCACCTATTTCATTGCTAAAAAATGATGTTATTTTGTGTATTTGTAATAAAACAATGTGTTTGTGTGGTTTATGGTTCAAAAAACACATTACCGTACATTTTTGTAGCTCCAGATTTCACTCTCTTTCTGAAACGCACAGATTTGAAAAGCTCTGAGATAGTTCACCCAAAAATGAAAATTCTGTGAGTTTTTTATTTTAATGAAATAGAACGGTTTTGAGAGAACTTTGGACATATGATGTTGGCCCGAGATTTTTCGGTTTCTGTGGCATTACCCGCCCACCCTCACAATGGCTGCATAGGTGCACAGGAACAATCCTTCCTAAAATGCATTAAACTTTCGTTTACAAAGATGTGAAACTCACAGAGTGGTCAGGGGTGTTCACTGATATGCTCACACAAAAATCGCTGCAAAAGCTGCTTTCCAACAGGTGTTTTACCATTCGTTGTAAACTTGTGGACCTATTTTTCCAAACGCCTCACACCCGTATATTTCTCCGTTGAGAGCTTGAATAATAGACACTCCAGCCCAGTTGGTGGCGATAATCCACCCTTGCCAATTGCAAGAATACAAACAAAGTTCCCGGCGCGGAGTAATACCGTACCTCACAGGACATCTAATACAAGTCAATGGAGTTGGACAAAAACTACGATAAAACCTGTTGGAATGCGTCTTTTGCAGCGATTTTTGTGTGAGCATATCAGTGAACACCTCTGACCACTCGGTGAGTTTCACGTCTTTGTAAACAAAAGTTTAATGCATTTTAGGAAGGATTGTTCCAGTGCACCTATATACCCATTGTAGAGGTGGGAGGTGAAAAACAAACACCCGAAAATTCATGGGCCAGCATCATATGTCTAAATTTCAGTCAAAACCGTTGTATTTCATCATAAACAATCTGAAAACAGGGCTTTAAGTGTAAAATACCGAACTTGTCCTTTAAGAGTGTACCTATGGTACATATTAACTCATTTGCCGCCAGCCATTTTTTGAAAAGTTGCCCGCCAGCTTTTTTGTGATTTTCACAAAAGTTTCACAAAATGCCTTACAGGAAAATTTTCTTCTAAAAATATATAAACATACAAATATATAAAATGAAAGAACAAACCATTTGCTTTTAAACAAACAATAAACACATAAACAAACAAACAAAATGGGGAAAAACATTTCATCTATATTTTACTTAAATATGCCTATATGTCTTAAAAAATTAATTTTTTGTTGGTAAAAAGCTGAAATTAACAAAAAATATTATTGCTTCAGTTTTTTATAAATTGGGTAAGTGCGCCAACTAGTGGATAATCACAGGTATTACAGATTAACATAAAACCTCATCAGCAACACCTTTTTTATTCAAATGTTTTCTCGAGATAACTTGTCAATTGCGGGGAAAGAGTTAAAGGATTAGTCAATTTTCTTTAAAAAAAATCCAGATAATTTACTCACCCCCATGTCATCCAAATTGTTGTTGTCTTTCTTTGTTCAGTCGAGAAGAAATTATGTTTTTTGATGAAAACATTCCAGAATTTTTCTCATTTTAATGGACTTTAACTCTTTCACCGCCAGCGTTTTTTTTAAAAGTTGCCAGCCAGCGCCAGAGTTTTTCATGATTTTCACCAAAGTTTAATGCCTTCCAGAAAATGTTCTTCTTTAAATATATAAACATACAATATACCAAATGAAAGAACAAGACCCTCTGCTTTCAAAAAAAAAAAAAAACGTTTCATCCTACCTTCAGTGGTTTTTTTGTAATCAGCTTTTGAACACCACATTTTGAGCAAAAAGCAGAGATAATTCCATTTTTGTGACGGACTTTTCATAGAGATCCCATTCAGAGCGATCTTTAAAACAGACACGGACATGCAGCCGCTTGCCATAGTGCAATACGTCCGGGTTTAAAAAGTTGCGAAATGGCGCCACCTGGTGGATAATAGCGGTATTGCGGAAAGACGGAAAATCTCGTCATTGGCAGGGAAGCGTTTTCTCTTGATTGACGAGATATCTCGTCAATGACGGGGAAAGAATTAATGGACACCAACACTTAACTTATTACTTCAAAAAAGATTTTCAACAGAGTTTTAAAGGACTCTAAACGATCCCAAATGAGGCATAAGGGTCTTATCTAGCGAAACGATTGTCATTTTTGACAAGAAAAAAAATGCACTATTAGGGGCTAATCACACCAAAAGCGCTTTAAAGGACAAGTTCGGTATTTCACACTTAAAGCCCTGTTTTCAGATTGTTTATGATGAAATAGAACGGTTTTGACCGGTTTTATCGTAGTTTTGTCCAACTCCATTGACTTGTATTAGATGTGCTGTGAGGTACGGTATTATTCAAGCTCTCAGCGGAAGAATGTACGGGTGTGAGGCGTTTGGAAAAATAGGTCCACAAGTTTACAACAAATGCTAAAACAGCTGTTGGAAAGCATCTTTTGCAGCGATTTTTGTGTGAGCATATCAGTGAACACCGCTGACCACTCGGTGAGTTTCACGTCTTTGTAAACGGAAGTTTAATGCATTATAGGAAGGATTGTTCCAGTGCACCTATACACCCATTGTAGAGGTGGGAGGTGAAAAACAAACACCCGAAAATTCTCGGGCAGCATCATATGTCGAAATTTCAGTCAAAACCGTTCTATTTCATCATAAACAATCTGAATGAGATTTATTTATTTATCCTTTCGGAAACTTGTTCTGCACCATAAAGCATGCCTGATACATCTATACATAATAACAATTAGACAAATAACAGAACAAACACAAAACAAAATATACAAAAAAGTTCCCCTCGCCCCAACAACCCCTCACTCATATACAAAACATCAGGACAAGAGAACCCCACTACATAACTAGGACAAAGTGCAATTGTGCATACCATGATAGTCCCACAAGGGAGAAAGTGCTAGTGTAAAGTGCTGTCCTCCAGGTACCCCTCCTTATTCATCAATACAATGCTAGTTGGTATAAAAGACTTACTAGCTCGAAAACAGGGCTTTAAGTGTAAAATACCGAACTTGTCCTTTAAACGTTTGGAAGCGCAAGGCGTGAGGTCGCGCTGGTGCATCAGTTTTAAAGGGTACTTGCCCAGTGACAGCTTGGGACCATATTTTAACCATTTATTCTGACAGTGCAGACCACACACGGTTTTGTTGAGAACAACAAAATAAAGTTATTTGTCTCTGTTCAACAATTTATTAAACGGGCACTTGCCCAAATCTGAGCATCTACTGTGAGAAGCTGAGGTGTGAAGTAGACCTGCTGGTTGCTATTAAGGTAAATTCAAAAACTCAATTCTTTGCATTGTGGATTTGGCCTGCTTATCTTACACAGCTCATTAAACTCACCAAAGACACTGAGCTCTCACAGCGAAAACAATTAAAGATAAGATGAGAATGGAGAGAGAGAGTGTGTGTGTTTGGAAAAGAGGGAGAGAGAGAGCTTTCTGTATGCTGTGTGAGAGGAATGTGATTCTTGGAAACCCTTCAGAGGTTTTTTACAGTGCTCTGAAGGGTTTTTGTTATGAACTTCAAACGTGTTTTTAACACTTTCTGCATGCTGAACATTTGAAAAATCTAATTAAACTTAACAACATTGAAGAAATATGTGAAGTAAAGGCTGGAGGAACCAGATAAAATCTCTGCTATGTTTGAAAGAAAATATTAACTTACTGTTTTCTGCATGTTCAGTCACCATTCACTTTTATGGTATGGAAAAAGCATTAACATTTACAAAGTATTCTTATGCTGCCTATCCACCGTACACGACAAACGATGGTCGACATACAAGAAGTCATTCATTTTTTTATGGAGAGTCGCACAGGGGCGTTAGGGTTGCGATCACCACCATGGTAAGACCAATGTTTTACATGCCTTTAGCTTTGGCTGTGTTTGATGTATTTTCATATGAGATTCCTGTTCTGTCTTAGATTCCTGAATTGTTTGCGAGTCCAACGATACCAAACATGCCAGGTTTTGATTGACGATTAGTCCAGTGTTGCAATTTAGTGCTTAAAATACATTCTGAAATTGAATTACCACTAGGGGGCGAACTCTGAAAGTTTCCGAACATCGTGCGCAATTGGAAAGGTGGCATTAACCCTCCTGTTAACCCTCCAAAGTGACTAAAAAGTAACTTCAAGTCAAAGAGTATCAAGGAAAAATCAAAAAGTAGGTTTAAAGGTTTAAAAATACAATATATACAGCATATTTTTCAGACATGTCAAAGTAGCTTTGGGGTCAATTTGACCCCAAACATAATAGGAGGGTTAATGAACGACAATTTTCAATTCGGAAGAATAATAATTGAAATATCTTTCAATTACTTTAAAAAATTACTTTCAATGTAATCAAGTTAATGAATTAATATCAAATTAAATTTTTAACTAGTGAATTTAGCCACTACCACATTTTTACAATGACAAAAGAAAAACAGAAAATCATTTTAATGTCTCTTTGATGACAAATCCGCCTGTCATAACCAACGGGATCGGCAGGAGTCTTGGGGGAAGGTGAAGCATTTTCTTACAGCCGTATGATGTCAGAGATGTTTATGTGAGTACGTGAGGGCACCACATACTCAGGGCCGGCGTCAAGGGGGGCATTCGCGGGCCGTGCCCCCCCTAACAGGTTGTTGTGCCCCCCCTACAAAGTTTTTTATTAATTTAATATATATCAAGAATAATTAAAATAAATTAAACATTGAATGTTTTATGACTTGTAGTGTAATCAAATGAGGAAAATATAGTTGATATATGTTTTCTTTAATTAAAATAGACCAGTTTCTCTGATTGGATGTATTGTGGCGTCTCATGCATCCTACGTCTTTAGCATATTTATGACTTGATACCAGCAACGTGTTTTTTCGCGGCATTTTATGGATCGTGTAAAATATGGATATTAGAACATTTAGAACGAACCAGCACCGCCTGCTTCATCTGACTTCATGCAAACACAGACTGGCTTAAACTCAGAGATTAGAGGTCGAGGTGGAATTTACAAATCTACAGGACACTGTTTTAAGGAAGTTTAATGTTCGTACACGCTGTCTTCAGCTATGTTAAAGGTAAGTTAGAATTGTTTTAAATTACGTAAGCTTAAATGTGAAGTGTGGCTATAGACCGTTAACAGCATTACGACGTGATTGTGGTAAAGCGGCTTTTAGGACGCAGTGTGCGCTGCGCTATGAAACTCATTCATTTCAATGGCTTGCGCTGCGCGAGGGCGGTTTGTTGTTGCGTCGAGCAATCCGCGAGTGCAGCGGAGCTCAGCTTGGGCTCAGCTTGCGCTCACGCCACCGTCGAAGTTCAAAATAGTTTTGCGCATAGTTTGTGGTCTTTTGCACTTTATACAGGAAATGAGCTGACAGTCTGTACCAGTTGTATGAGTGTGTGATTGCACTGTATTTGTTGTTTTAATGTCTTGTTTTTGCAAGTTATTGTTGCTATTGCGTGCCCCCCCGTTGGAAGCCACATGCCCCCCTGTTAGTTATGGTCTGGCGCCGGCTCTGCACATACTCAAGCGTTTCCTCAAGAAAAATGCACAGCGGAGAATGGATATGCGTGGAAACTATTTTAATATCAGCCTAAAATATTCACAGCCTGACCCACAAATCATGCTTGTGTTTTTTGATATGCTCATTTGTTAATGTGTATTCCTGGGTGATGCAGGACACCCTGTGGCTAACAAGGCTTAGCATACGTTTAGCAAAAATAGATGTTACACCACCAGCAGTACACGGTTTGCTCAAATCCGGAGAGACCTCAGCATGACCGATATTGTTGTCTTGAACCACTTAGGAAAAGACCACACTTTAAATGCCCTCTGAACTCTGCTATTGTCTTAGGGACAGCAAAAAGTTCTCATGAGACAGATTTGTGCTAAAGAGAGAACATTGTGATTGGTCCACACAGGACCATGAGTTAATTGGGAAGACTGGAAGTCATTCATTTTTAATGAGAGCCGGCGGCGAGCTCTGGCATGCGACAGTGCGCCTTGGATGATGTTAGCGTCGATGAGAGTTGAAATCAGGTCAACTTTATGGTACTGAGCTATGACGCGGTTCGGCGGTAACCAATCGGAAGGTGGAAACGTTTGGCGGCAACCAATCGGAAGGCGAAAAAGTATTCCAGAGAATGAGTGTCAGAGCATCCACTGCTCCTTTTCTATAGCGTCGCTGGCAGGGCAGCCAGAGCGTCTTTGTGACGATCTCGCCGGTGGCGGTGTGAACGTACAGTAATGTGGCATTCACACCAGCGGTGGAAAAGGCAGCAAGCGTGAGTGATTTACATGTTAAGTCAATGCAAAGATGCGAATAGGCATCCTGCGGCACGGTACTCGCAAATGGTGTGGCATGAATGGCGCACAATGTGTGGAAGGCGCGGAACGCATGGTTGATATTGAGTGTTCTTTCAATTAAATGAGTGTTGCCGTGGGAGTTGAAAAATCTGAATTTTGGCAGAAAATAACGGCGCATTAACCAATCAAGAGCTTGCTTTAGTAGTGACTTGTTCACAGGAAGCGAGCGGAGTCGCAGAAGCCCCTCCCATGACGCGAATTTCTGCGTGAATGTCTCGAATGACTAGAATTTCACACGCGACTTTCACACATGAATGAAGCGAGTAAACTCAAAACGTTCAAGCGTCCAACCATGCGCGAATAGCGCGTTTTTGCCGCCTCTTCCATGTCTGGTGTGAACACAAAGTAAGGGTATTTTTACAAACAACAATGTACTATAAAGTTTTGCGTACAGACAATATTGTCAAAAGGACGGAAGCTTGACGATTTCCGGCGACGTGAACGCCGGCGATCGTTGGCGACAGGAAGTGGGAGTGTCCAGCTACGCGACAAAGTTGAGAACAGTTTAACTGTATGGTAAAAATGGTAAATGGACTGCATTTATATAGCGCTTTTAACAGACCTATGGCCATCCAAAACGCTTTACAATTAGCCTCACATTCACCCATTGACTCACACATTCATACACAGACGGGAGCAGCTGGGGTTAGGTGTCTTGCTCAAGGACACCTCGACACTTGGTCCGGTGGAGCCGGGGATTGAACCACCAACCTTCCGGTTTGTAGACAACCTACACGAACCACTAAGCCACTGCCGCACTGCCGATGCAAATGACGAGCGACTTTATTACAAAGGCAACAAACACACACACATTTTCCTCAGTTCAATCCCAATAGTTCAAGCCCTCGGTCGCTTTGCCAACAATTCTGACCAAAAAGCTTTTCTTTTGTTTAAGTGTCCTTTTATACACCAGCCACACAGCAAGAGGATTTATGTGGACCTCTTCCTTTCACATAAGCCAACAGATAGCAGAAGGTTATTGATTTTTTAGAAACAGCATTCACTTGCTGAACTTCCTGTTAGTTATTGTCTCAAAAGGACTGTTGGAGATAATTGGAGAATAATGAGAATGCACTGTACGGTTAAGTCAGTGACTACAGCAGCGGAGCAATATGACTGCATTACCGTTAAAGCGAATTACAAAGAGGAACCCTGCTTGTACCTGTACTCTGCTATGTTCCAGCGCGTTCTCCAGTTCCTGTTTGGCAGCTGCTGTTTCCTGTTGATGGGTCTGACGCATGTGTTCGATAGCTGATGCGTGAAGATGGTTCAGTTCTGAACGTAAGGATGCTTAAATGAAAGAAAAAGAGAGAGAGGTAATGAGAAAAGAACAATGAACAACCGAACTAAAATATCATTTATCTCCAATGCCCTGAAAGCATAAATGGGTGGAAATGGAGATGTCACTCTCCTCCACCTGCAATTTCCTCTCAGTGCTCCATCATTACCATTGTTTCAAATCATACTGCATTTCAGTGAGATTTCGAGCTATAATTGGATCATGCTCTCAAATGGTTTCAGATTGAAACATCATGTACAGACCCGACCCAACACAGTATCAAATCATTGAATACAAGTACAAAAGATGTCTTAAAGGTGCAGTGTGTAAATTTTAGAAAAGAATTTATTGACAGACATGCAATATAATATAGATAACTATGTTTTCTATATCCTTACATAATGAACCGCTATGTTTTAATTACCTTAGAACGAGCCATTTTTATCCACATACACTACGGGTCCCCTACAATTGAGGTCGCCATTTCTACAGTACCCCTAAATGGACAAACGACTACAGAGCGTGCTTTGTCATTATGTTGTCTCAGACGACGACATGTTTGTCCTGTGGCGGCTACCGTAGCTTCTCTATGTCCTTCATAAGAGAGGGGTGAGTGGTGGACTGTAATTCACAACCTTACCACTAGATGCTGCCAAAATCTCCACACTTCACCTTTAAAACATTGCATAGGCCCAATAATATGCAAATTACTAATAAAGAGGAAAACTGACAATTAGGATTTTTGATTTGTTAGTGTAAATCTCGCAGACAATAATTCACCACACTAAACACATTCTGTGGTGGACACGAATCACGTTTACAGTGTTTGTGGTGTTTTACCCAGCATGGCCTTGCCCTCGTCCTCGAGCTCGAAGCGGAGAGTCTGCAGTTCCTGTTCTGACTGCTGCTTCAGTGTCTCAATGTTCTGCCTGTGAGCTTCACGCAGAGACTGAAGCTCCATGTGATGTTGCTGGCGAAGACGCTCTTCTAGCTCCTGAATGTGCACACATACACACAAAAAATGCATTAAGTTCATTTGAAAATATAAAAGCACATGGCAGCTTATTCAAGCAATTCAACCAAGGATTTATTGAAAGAAACAAGACTGCATTTAAATAAAAAATAAATACAGAAATAACAAAAATACATAATGTTTATCTAAACAAACCCACAGACCATCAATTATTAAGATAAATTACCAGCATAAACTATCCATGCCCAGCAATAACCACCAATAACAAGCATAAACTATCTATAACCAGCATAAATTATGAACAATCAGCAATAACCAGCATTAACCTTAATCAATCATCATAAACCATCGATAACCAGAATAAACCACCAATAACAATAATAAATCATCAATAACCAGCATAAACGATAAAAAAAGAGTTATAGCCACCAATGACAGAATAAATCATCATTAACTCTTTCGCGGCCATTGACGAGTTATCTTGTCAATCCGCAATACCGCTATTATCCACCAGGTGGCACACTTCCGCAAGTATCGCCTTAGGGCAAACAGCTGTATGGTCGTCTAAAGTTTGAGGATCGCTCTGCATCTAATCTCTATCAAAAGTCTTACAAAACTTTAATTATCTCAGATTTTTTCGCAAAAAATTGTGTTTTTGAAGAAACCTACCCATATTTGAAGGTAGGATGAAACATTTTTTGTTTGTTTGTTTGTTTGAAAGCAGAGCGTCTGTTCTTTCATTTAATATATTGCATGTTTATCTATTTAAAGAAGAACATTTTCTGGGAGGCATTAAACTTTTGTAAAAATCACGAAAATGTTGGCGGGAAAAAGTTAACCAGCATAAACAATCAATAAAAAAACATTAATGATCCATAACCAGCATTACCTAAAATAAACCACCAATAACCAATATTAACCAGCATAAACCAACAACCAGCATAAACCAGCAATAACCAGCACAAAACATCAACAATCAATATAAACAACATTCAATAATTAGCATTAACCACCAATAACCACCCAAAACCAGCATAGACAATCAACAATCAGCACAAACCACCATCAATAACCAACATGATATATAAAGAATAAATAAATAAATAAATAAATAAAGGCTAAACTAAAGACATTCTTCTTTAACAAAGCATTCACATAAAATGTCCATTAAATGTACTTATCCCGCAATAGTTAGTTTGTCTAGAACAAAGCACTCACATACCTCATATGGGTAATATACTTATGCCGCAATAGGTAGCCTGTCTGGAACCGAGCGGATTTCAAACCACAATACTGTATGACACTTGCATTACATGCGAACGGCCCCTACGCTAATAGAATTCTGTTTTTCTCTCCCTGCCTCGTCCTCGACCCCAAAATATGTGTTCCTATGTGCATCACGGGTCTTGTCAAACTAACTGCAGACGCGTCTAAAGGGTTTATGATAAAAGAGACGCTTGCTTTTGCCAGATACTCGCATAATCTCATGCGTAATCAAAGTTTACTGTTAAGGGAGTGTCTTGCATGTATCTTGCGTCTCTTTTATCATAAACGGTTTTAACGTGTGCAGCAGACACATATTTTGAAAACACAAGCAACCTACATGACACTCCGAACACATATTTTGAATTTGCGCCCCTCGGACGAGCAGTCACGACCCGCAACTGACCACCATTAACCACCAATATCCAGCATGAAACAGCATCAATAACCATCAACATGCCATCAGCATAAACCAGTATGGACATTTTATAAGTTTAGGTTGGCTTTTTATCAGGAAATCTTTAGAGATAAATAGGCCTTCCACAAAGACATCTCAACACAGACTTAATTACAACTACATTACTGGCACACAAACTCAACAAGCAGCCAGGAACATATTTGTAAATGTAATGTTGTACTTCTAAAGCGCTATAAGTGCCAATCACAGGAATTATTACTCTATTAGGGCGCACTTAAACATCTTTGCGAGCTTGTTGGGGATTTTGGATGGCTGCCGTTTCATACCCAGCCAGAGGAACGGGATTGCGGCACCTCGAATTAGATCAAGCGAATGAATTTGCATGAATGTGTAGAGATGCATTGACCTGATGAGGGGTAATGCAGGCCATTCGCCTTCACTAAAAGCCACTTTACAACTGGTGATATCCAACAGAGACAAATTAGACCAAATGCTTCAAAAACACTGACTGCATTAAGCCACTGTGCAAGACCAGGCTAAAATATGTAAATGTTGTTTAATGCCATAAAAATAAAAAATAAATAAAAAAATCAGGCTGATTGATCAACCGAGACATATAAAAGAATGCAACACTTCGGGCTCTATTTTAACGATCTGAAACGCAAGTGCGAAGCGCAACGCGCAAGTGAGTTTGTGGGCGGATCTTGGGCGCTGTTGCTATTTTCCCGGCGTGAGAAATAACTCTTGCGCCGGGCGCAAATCAATAAGGGGTTGGTCTGAAGTAGGTTCATTATTCATAGGTGTGGTTTGGGCGTAACGTCAAATAGACCAATCAGAACGCTAGCCAACATTCCCTTTAAACGCAAGGGCGCAAGTTCCATGGCGGGTTCCTATTATTATGACGGATTTACCAGGCGCAGGCCAGGAGCGGTTCACAGCCGAGGAGACCGACGTCCTTGTACGGGGGAATCCCACGCTTGCCAGCATAAATCGGGCACGCCGTGTAACGGGAGGTGGATCTGCCTCAGGACTTGACGCCAGCAGAGGACATCGCTGCGTCCACCCTCACCGCTGAAAGGGTTTGGGGGCTTTGAAATCGGACCCAAGAAACGCAAGCAAGGTCCAACCCCAAAGTACTCTTACAAATCAAGTTCATATACATTAAGGTTTCTTATGAAAACATTTTAACTATTATTTACATAAAATAAACGTAATACAGCCACACAACAAAGTTATGAAAATATTTTAATCGTTATTTGCATGAGAATAAATAAAAACTATCACCACAATGCTCACCACTATGATTCCCCTTATCTCGTGTATTAATATTTTTAAGTGTAACAATTTATGATTTGCAAAAATAACTGTTGCATCTGTGTAGATTAGATAAGCAAAGTGTATGCGCGTTGTGCACGCTATACATTATGGTCAAGCATGCGCCCTTAAAATAGCATAATGAACCACGCGCAACGCGCCACTGACTTTAGACTAGTTTTTTTTGGTTAGTAGCGCAATTGTTTTTTGAAACTGCAAAATAGCATAAGAGATGGTTTGCGCCGCAACACGCCTCCTTTTTGCGCTGAACCGCCCAGGGAGCGCAAGTTCATTCCCTAGTTTGCTGACGTGCATCTGTGGAGGGAAAAACCCCGCTGTGCGCCGGCGCAAAATACGAATGATACATGCGTCACTGACAAACTCAATTGCGCTGGGTGCAAGATAGGGCCCTTCATGTTAATGTCAGCATTTATTAATACATTTTTTAAATTAAACGTTGTAACATTAGTCAATGCATGAATTGGCATGTACTGGCATTAACTAACATTAACAAAGATGAATAAATGATGCAAAAACTATATTGCACATTGTTAGTTAATGCATTTACTAAAATGAGAATAATTATACCCAACATATTTTTTATGTGATCATGCGCAACTATGCACATCACGCTGCTGTACTCTCTCAGTACTGGGTGTTGTCCATAGTGTAAACCTCACCAAGGCGGCTACCTAAAACTGAAAAGGTCAGATCATGTCCATCATTCAGACAGTGATCAGAAAGCACACGGCAGCCCGAGGCATTTTAATGAAGCACACAAACACAGATGCATTTAGTTTGAATGACTAGAACAGAATACACACACAGACAGACACATCTGTTCCCACTCATAACAACACTGGGTCATTTTCACCTCTTCAAGTGCTACTACAGCGTTGCCACATCCCAATGTGAAAAGCTGAAGTGGTGAAAATTACACTTTTTATTTACGGAAATTACAAGGATCCTTCCACATAGTTTGGAGAGAATTTACGTGAGTTATTTGGGGATTCGACACTTCGTCATTCGTGAAAACGTTCAACACTTACTCATTCATAATCCATACAGTTTCCATACATTATAAATGAGAAAATCCCCAACAAGCATCTACATACACTACAAAACCTTTTTCCAATTTAAAGGGATACTCCAGACAAATATCAAAATAACCACATGATTTATTCACCCTCAAGCAATCCGAGATACACTCACCTAAAGGATTATTAGGAACACAATACTAATACTGCGTTTGACCCCCTTTCGCCTTCAGAACTGCCTTAATTCTACGTGGCATTGATTCAACAAGGTGCTGAAAGCATTCTTTAGCATTCAAACGTTGGCCCATATTGATAGGATAGTATCTTGCAGTTGATGGAGATTTGTGGGATGCACATCCAGGGCACGAATCTCCCGTTCCACCACATCCCAAAGATGCTCTATAAGGTTGAGATCTGGTGACTGTGGGGGCTATTTTAGTAAAGTGAACTTATTGTCATGTTCAAGAAACCAATCTGAAGTGATTCGAGCTTTGTGACGTGGTGCATTATTCTGCTGGATGTAGCCATCAGAGGATGGGTACATGGTGGTCATAAAGGGATGGACATGGTCAGAAACAATGCTCAGGTAGGCTGTGGCATTTAAACAATGTCCAAAGTGTGCAAAGAAAACATCCCCCACACCATTACACCACCACCACCAGCCTGCACAGTGGTAACAAGGCATGATGGATCCATATTCTCATTCTGTTTATGCCAAATTCTGACTCAGAAATCGAGACTCATCAGACCAGAACATTTTTCCAGTCTTCAACTGTCCAATTTTGGTGAGCTTGTGCAAATTGTAGCCTCTTTTTCCTATTTGTAGTGGAAATGAGTGGTACCCGGTGGGGTCTTCTGCTGTTGTAGCCCATCCGCCTCAAGGTTGTGCGTGTAGTGGCTTCACAAATGCTTTGCTGCATACCTCGGTTGTAACGAGTGGTTATTTCAGTCAAAGTTGCTCTTCTATCACCTTGAATCAGTCGGCCCATTCTCCTCTGACCTCTAGCATCAACAAGGCATTTTCGCCCACAGGACTGCCGCATACGGGATGTTTATTCCCTTTTCACACAATTCTTTGTAAACCCTAGAAATGGTTGTGCGTGAAAATCCCAGAAACTGAGCAGATTGTGAAATACTCTGGCACCAACAACCATGCCACGCTAAAAATTGCTTAAATCACCTTTCTTTGCCATTCTGACATTCAGTTTGGAGTTCAGGAGATTGCCTTGACCAGGACCACACCCCTAAATGCATTGAAGCAACTGCCATTTGATTGGTTGGTTAGATAATTGCATTAATGAGAAATTGAACAGGTGTTCCTAAAAATCCTTTAGGTGAGTGTACATATGTCCATCATCTACGACAAGCACAATTGGAGTTGTTTTAGTAAATGTCCTTGCTCTTCCAAAATGTATAATGGGAGAAAACAGGGATCAGGGAACAACTTTTGACTTTAAACCCCAAAAAGTGCATTCATCCTTCACAGAGGTAATCCACACGGCTCCAATGGGTTAATAAAGGTCTTCTGCTGGTAATCGATGTGATTTTGTAAGAAAATTATCCATATTTTACATTTTATAAACTATAATAACTAGCTTGCGGCAACGGTACCGGTGAGCATAGTGAGCGTTGGTTGCCATGGGTTCGTTGCGCATAATGTCACTAAATGTCATATATAACATATACATATATGCTTAAATGCAACTTAAATGAGGCTCAGCGGAGTGCGTCAACTGGCGCCACGGGTGTTTGTACAGAAACTGTCATGTAAGATGGAGGAAGTGAAAAACGCAATGTGTAAACATCTATCTGTGGTGGTCAATTTTAATTTTGTGGCAGACTGAGAAATAAATGAATTTATGGGCATGTACAACAACGCTCTCACTTGTATAATGTCACAGCAGTAGGCAGCCTAAATATAACGACAAGCCCACTCTGAAGTGTTACTAAACTCGATGGAAAAGCTAACTAAGCCAAAGTGAGGTGAGCTGACCCGAACTGACCCAATCCAAACCGTGGGTACTATGCAATAGAAAAGCGCCAATAGACATATGTTTAGCCCTCTATAAATCAAAGTGAATATAAAAGAGACAACATGTGGGAAACTTTGTGATCAATACTGAAGCTAAAGGTAAATTTAATGCAGTTTAAGACCTCTAAAATTCCTCACATCAGGCCCTGTGGCAAGGTGTTGCAATAAATAAATCTCTTGTGCTTTCTCAAACTAGATTTATATAGCGTTGATGAGCACATAATGTCTTTTGCTCTTTCATAAAAGATCCGGGACCCGACTATCTGTTTTCATTCTACCGAAGGTGAAAGCCTTCAAGTGACATTTCTTAAAGTGCTTTAAGTCAACCTGCTACAAAAGAGCGAAATCAGGATGGGAAGTAAATGAGAGTGCACTATATAAAAGGGCACCATTAAAGTTGCCAGGTACCCTCCTCCCAAATCCCCCTTCAGGCGCAATGACTCATCAGGCCCATATGTTCACAGCCAGCGGGCTAAGGGCGGACGGAGATGAGCGTTGTACCTACTGTGGCGTCTGCGGGAATTACGTCTGGCCTTTCCGGCCTAACTAAAAGTGCTGGTGTTTTTTTTCTGGATATCAGTACAGGACTGTAGTGGGGAGGAGGGCAAGTACTTATTGCCTGTTGGAGCAAAATATCAGATGGAGAAAACACGTACAAATGAGCAAGGGGTAAAACTGACGTCTCTGCAGTGCTGCCGATCCCATTAGAAGCAGAGGAACGTTCCCATACTCTGACTTCAAAGGAGCAATGCTGAAAATTGAGATCTGAGGATGAAATCCCACCTCAAACAGTCAGCGGTGACTTAGCAGTGTGTTTTTCCCAGGCTCACACAGAGAATAAGTGAGATAACATCCCACGGTGGCGACACCGAAGTGAATCACCAATGCTTAATGAGCCAGACGTCAATAAATCAGCTTTAGAAAAGGCCGTCCACACGTCTACCCTGGACATGGTGCTTTGGAGCAGAAAGCTAATAAATTGGATTTCATAACCCTTCTGTTGGATCTCTCGCTACATGAATGACACTAACATCGAAATCCTTATCTTTACTGCAGGGCCGTAGGGTAAAACTCACATCGAGACTTCAGTGCAATTATAATTAGCCATGAATCTATTACCACTGCCCGTGGTGAGGTAATAGATTCAACTCATTAGCGTGTCAAATACTGCGGTGTATGATGTTCAATGTTTTATATGCACCAATCGAGGGGCAACCTTCCGATCTCCCTGATGAAGCCAATACGGAAGTGACTTAAACTGCAATTCATCGACTGGCCGTTTGAGGTGTTTTTGGTTTAAACAGCTAATTTTGCCCTTCATGACAACTGTGAGGGGGGTGAATTTTTTGTAACTCATCCGTTTCAATATTAAGCCTTAAACTTCTGCATAATTAAGGGCGTGGCCACTTGAGTGACGGTTGAACAGCCACTGCTGTCACTAGAATCGAGCTAGGGGGGTGTGGTTTCAGCAACCAGCCACCTCAGCTTCACCCATGTCCCGCCTCTTTACCCATTTTGTGTAAAAAACTTAACCCCGCTGTGTAAAAATATTTTCAATCCCAGCTATCAGTTACTAGGAGTTGCTGAGATGTTTCAAAATAGTGTTATGTTTTAGATATAGATGATTTGGTGACTTAGACTTAGGTTTATGCTCGAGGGAAAAACGTAAAAATAGTTTACTGATTGCCTTTCGTTTACATGGAGACGGCGTTTTTGGGTCTTAAAAACTCAAAAAAGTGAAACCACCCTCCCTCTCTACCGTCGCTTTCCCCTCTAAAGGGTAAAAACGCAAAAGTCTGCTCACGGTGGCTCTCGTCGTGTATGTGTTTACGTCACAGGCATGCACCAACTCAGGAAAATTACAAGAAACGTCGGATTATTTCCATACGTCGGACCTTGAATTTGCCATAGCAGCTCTGATAAATATACAAGAGTCTTTCCAGCAGTTGTACGAAATATTCACAGTTAATATTAAGGATCAGAGAAGGTGCATTAATTACCTCTATCAAATTGTTGATGCGTCAATTTGTCTGATGCAAACCAGACGGCTTTAGACGAGACATGGGAGAACGTGTACTTGGTGTTGTTGTGTGTCAGGGCTTCACATTGCCACCTAGCCGCCTGAAGTGCATACTACATCGAAAAACACACACTTTTGCGTCACCAAGTCCCCCCCCAAAACGCTCGTATAAACGGGGAATAAAAAGTGATAACGCAACGCCACTTTTGCGTTTTCTCCCTAAAGATTGTTTCCTTGTAAACATAGCCTTACACACCCAACTTAGAAAACGAAAAAAAAAAAAAAACTTAAGATAAAGAGATTTACTTTGATGCCTCCGAAACACTCTTTGTTCAATATCTTAACCAAAACACATAAAAACTTTTCACAAATTCAGAGGAGATTGTCTTCTGACAGTTAGAGAACAATACCACAAGCACAGATTGCTCGGCCCTGTAGAAATATGTAAAGTAGCTGTGTTACAATTAACCCTATCCTATCCTAATTTTAAGATGAGTCTAAAAAAACCCTTGTGGCTTTGTGGTACAGGGTCACATATGTCTGTAATCCCTAGCAATGATACTTTTCTGACCAATGGCAGAGAAGAGTGGCTTTATGGAATCCTGTTTAAAACAATCAAAGCCAATAACAGGAGTGAAAATGTTATCTAAGATGTTGCTAATGGTCAGACCTCAGGTCAGAGTTAAAACAATAATATTGATTGAATAGTATGCCTCTATGGCATACTGGGTCTATTCCAACAGTTGACCTTTAACATGTATATAGCTTAATGGTATCACCGATAAACAAACTAATTCCTCTGCACCTATTGACAGCTGGTCGGCAAGGCCGATAAAGTCAGATGTGGCTCTGCCTGGGAGACTGGGTCATGAAAGTAATAGAGGTCAGTTGCTTTTATTACACATGATATGTTCAGAGACCAGCTGTGACATGGTTTAATGAAGGCCATTATGAATCAGTCTGAGATAAACAGGAAAGCAAGCGTGTTTAGCCATAGGCATCATTTACAGTGGGAGCAATGGGCACATGCCCATAAAAATCACAGATGAGATCTCTTTAACATCTCAGTTCTTCCCCCTAAACACAATAAGATTAAATGGCAAGCAAAGTAAAACCCTTCCTTAAAAGGCACATAATATACAAAATCCACTTTTAAAAGTGTTTGGACATAAATGCATTTTGGCAGTATGTGAACACAACCACCCTACAATGAAAAACATCTATTCACTCCTTCTTTTTTTAATCTCATTAGACATGCTGTTTTTATTATTTTAGCAATGTGATGTCACACTGCTAAAGCCTCGCCCACGGTCATAGTTTCTGCTTTCACTGAGTTGGATGCTGTCTGCTATTTTTTCTATGCTTGTTTGCGAAATCAGATCTATTTTTACCAAAGCATCTCTTTTGGTAAGGGAGCGAAGAGCAATAGCTCATTTGCATTTAATGGTAAACACAACAAAAAAATGTCATCCCACCCAAATAGGGGCATTTTGGACATGCTATTATAAATGATCTGTGGGTTGTTGTGAGCTGAAACTTCACAAAAACATTCTGGACACACCTGAGACTTATATTACACAAAAATGGGCATAATATGTGCCCTTAAATTCACCCGCATCTCAGATGTTTCTCATGAGGGAAAAAAATACCCAGAAATCTCACAAATGTCACCATTAGAGTTTCAGAAGAGATCTCAAGAATGTCACAAACTGACCTCAGGTTTGCCAAGTCTGGATTCAAAAGTCAATATCATGTAAGATTTCAGTATCAACTAAAACATTTCTACATTATAATTTTAAAGCTCCATCCTTAATCTATTTTAACAATTGTCTCATTTGTTTCATTTTTATTTCTAACAAGCAATTTTTGAAGAAACTTCTGAGACAACCCAGCAAGCAATTTTGCATTTAAACGATGTCTTATGCTATAGCCTTCCAAACAAAGCCCAGACGTCTAGGCTAAAACAAAACAAAATTTGGGCTGTCATTGAAAATTGAATAGACATCTAACCACAGCCCCCAAATAAATTAAATTAAGCAAAAAAACTGTTGACTTTGCTTATATGATGGAATATAGTTCAAGTTATTTTGGCAAAATTTTGGTCACCAAATTCAAGTTTATTTTAGGTTAGACGTGGGTTACTCATAGATGGACTAAAGCCAGTCTGTAGTTAACCTAGACAGTGAAATGACGGCTATTGCTTGCTTGGTATATTGATACTTAAATGCAAAAACACAACTAAGATCTCCATCAAATCTTTTAAGCTACGAAAGAGAAATTTTGGGTGTCCACATTGTCCACTGAGCTATTCTATCTAGACAGCGACAGGTCTAGATTTTTTCATAAAAAGGGAAGAGAGTAAGTTGGCTGCAAGCGTTAAAAACATTAACCAAATTCATATTAATAAGCTACATCATCACCCATCCCCACCACAGTTCTGCATTACGACCTGTCACCAATTATTCAAGAGGTTTACCCCTGATGTCCTAGCACAAATCATCCATCTTTGGATCAGACACACTTCAGCTCAACTTAAGGTAACCATTTCCATTTAGGGGTGGTTTCCCGGACTTAGACTAGTCCTAAAACAAAATAAATGTAAGAGCTGTCCAAACTTTAAACAACTTGCACGGACATATCTTAAATACATCAGTGCCCATAGTTTTGCCTCAAAATGCACACAAGTAATGTTTTAAGAAAGCATGTTTGTTAAAACTAGTTATATTTCATAATTAAACTAAGGCATAATCCTGGTTTATGCTAATCTCTGTCTGTGAGTATCTCTTCCTTGTGTGTGGTCATGGACTAAATATAGGATAAAACAGACATTACAGCCTCTGACAGCAAGCGCACGGCCATTACTAAAACACAAGGTTATTTTAGGATACTAGAAAACTGGCTGTGCTGTGGTCCGAAGCGGATCTGTGACGGATCTGCCGCACTACATCAAATCTACCGGTGGAAAAAAGCAGCCGAATAGGCAACAGAGCATTATACTGGAGATAAAACTGCTTTGTCAATGCATACAATATATATATATATATATATATATATATATATATATATATATATATATATATATATATAAAAACCCAGATAGCCCAAGGGGTGTAAAACAAGATAAGGGAGTACATGAAAGTCAGGTCAGAGATTACAGTATGTTTGTTACCTTCAGGTCGTGCTGGCGAGCCTCCTGCATGTCTTGTATAGAGCAGCAGTGAGCTTCCTGCATTCGCTGCTCCCTACGTTGGTGCTCGATCTCCATCTCCTGCAGCTGCTGGCCCAGGTGTTCCCGCTCCTGAGTGAACTGTGCCTGCAGCTGCTGCAGGGAATGCTGGGATTGGGACAGTTGCATCTCCAGGCTTTGTTTCAGCAAGGAAATCTGCACATGGGAGAAAAAACACATCAGGTACTTTAGGAGAAACCAATGACATGTTGGAGATCTTGGTGTCGGTAAATCACATTCAAAGCATCTGTTTGCCTTTAAAACCCTGTAATAATTAGTGAACAGATTGTATTTTTTATTTTTGATAATGTAATCACGCATCTATTCACATAAGGTGGGGTGCGCGGGGCAAAAACTAACACGGGGTTAATTGTAACACGGACTGTTTACATTGTTGAACACTTAGTTTTTTCACGCTGCCAAAAGATGATCTTACACAAATTATTGGAAATGTATAATGTTTTTCCAGAGAGTTATTGATGAACAAGTGTTTTGGTGGCATGTAAGTAAATTTTTTCATCATATGTTTTTTTCAGTTTCTAAGTTGGGTGTGTAAGATACCAAATCCAATGCTATGTCATATCAATCAGTGTCTTGTTGACTAAAGCATAGCATTGTTTTGAAATATGTCTGCAGCTTAGCAACTTTTTTGGTGCGCTTGAAAATATTTTGACCCAGCGGGGTTAATTGTAACGCTGTGTTACAACTAACCCCTCAGCACTTATGATATGAAAACCGCTAACGTTGACTTAATTCTTGCCGTTGTTTTAAATAGGCTACACACGATGATTGCTGGCTGCCAACAAAATAAATGTTTCTGTCTTATCAAAAATCTTGTTTCAAATGTATTTTTGTTCATATCTTTAATATTGATTGAATAAGGTCACGTTAAAGATTGAAATCATAATGAAATGAATGGCTAAAATTAGACTTTGATGCTCATTATCTCAGAATTTGATTTTGAAACTGTAGTATGGTTATCACAGACTGAGTCACATATAAAAAAAAAATTTTTGTCATAATTGTGCTGCTTTTTCTAACATTATTTAGACATTTATATCAATTTATAATTGAACTATTGTTAGAAAAGGGCTGGATGAATGAATACAGTGTGGATACCTGTCTATTATAGACAGATATATGAACAATATCCACTTCAAGTATATAGACAAAATAGTAATGAAATATTTGCCTGCAAACTTAATTTTTAGCAAGTGTTACAACTAACCCCCTGCCTGTTACAATTAACCCCACCTATGGGGTAAGTTGTAACATTTGAACTTCTGTCACGTTTGGTGTAATTATCCAAGAATGGTAAGTACTAGAAACAAACTTCAAATGTTCATTTATAGCAGAGATGTGTGTGTTGCTTGTGTAAAAATATAATTAATCAAACTCAAATATTTTTTAATACATTGAGCCAAAACCAAAAACTGTTAGGTTGTGCCCCGCTCTCCCCTAATCAGCCCATTCATAAGCTTTCTCCTGTGCCCATCAATGTAAGTAATAAATGATTCTTCTAATACTGTATGTTACCGTGAGTGAAGAAAAGCCTAAGCAGGAGCTCATTACAATGACAAATCGCATTTATTATGTAATTAAAGCTAAACTTTGTGCAACTCCAAATTCAATTTACAGCAATGGAAAACTTCCACACTTGGACTGCGAATTAGAAAGCAATAAACAACTCGAACCCTAGTCACACGCGGAGAGACCTTCATCAATCGTCTTACTCTTTTCTATTTCCATGTGTCTAAAAACATACTCCCTGGTGTTTTATGAGTAAAGTGTGCACGTGGGTGAGATTTGTGACTGACTGAGGAATCATTCTGATATGAGGTAAAGATCAGCAGTGAATTTGTTGTATTTTGAGCGAGAAGGCGCTCGAGGCGTCAGTTTTGTAGAAACTTCAGCCCACACGTTGGCCCGATAGTCTCATTAGTGGAGTCATTTACGAAACGCCAACAATCTGAGACTCGAGTAGGCAATGAAATGATGCTGCGCTTGTTGTAACTCCATAACTTAATTTCAAAGCAAGCTGGAAGGTGTCTCCAAATGGCTGTGATATCACAGTTAGTGTGTTTCAGGATGCTGACAAAAAGATGAATGGGCAAACTAATGTAAAAACAATAAACTCGATTTTTTACATTTCTGAGTGAAAATGTAAGCGGTACTTCCCTGTGCAAATCTTTTAACATTTGCTGAAGTCTCATATATTTCAGATATTTCTCCTCAGAAACAGAACGTATTAATTTCATACATAACCCTGCGTGCTGAAGTCATTCACTGTTTTCTACATACAATCATCTTACATAATGTAAAGATCATTCTGTGAAAATATAATCTTTCGCACTGCGAGACCTCCTGACGCACGTCAACGCGTCTTTACATTCACTTGACATTGAAATCACTCTCGCTTGACGCCTCTACTGCGGCTGGTCTGAACGCAGCATTAGAAGCTTCCTAAAAACCTCTCTCAGAAAGCTATATCAGGGTGGGGGATTTTAAAAGCGTGGCATTGTAGCTATTTGGCATTACTTCGTGCTTAACTGGCAACCTCATTATGAAATGCAAGCACTTGATACTGATTGGCTGTTTTTGCTGCCACTCAAAAAAAAGTAAACTTCGCCGTCTTCAGAACATGGACAGACCAAAATTTTAAAGATACTAGAGCACACCTCAGAACTTGACTCGCCATTTCGCCTTGAACTTCGCGCACACTGCTGCAATTTACTTCCTGTTGGAGGCGAGAGGCCGGATGTATGCAAATTATTTTGAAGGGGATGGAATTGAATGAGAGTGGGGGGGAGTAAGATGCATTTTACGTGACATGTATGCATTGTTCAGATTGGGCCAATTTCTGGCGAACATTTCTAAATGAGGAATTTCTATGAAACTGAGATGTCTACACTTTTTGTATGTTCGTGAATGCGGGTAGACTATATTCAACTAAGAAAAGGTAAAAACGTTTTTTTTTTTTTTTCTCCGTCAACTTTAATATTACCAATTGTGTCATTTGTGTCTATTTTTATACCACTAAAAGCGTTCTGTATATAGAAAAATAAATTTAAAAATGAGACAAAATTGATAATTAAACGAAACAACTCAATACTTTTGAGTTATAAAAGAGCAACCTCGGAGCAATACAATTTTCCTCTAGGTCAGCAAGCACCATTACAGAAAAACTAAGAAATAAATGTCACCCAGAGGAATAGTACTTTACTCAGATGAAAATCAATAAAGCGCTGATGGGTACGGTCGGGACATTTCTACAGTGGCAATAATAACTGGACGACTCTGATGTAAGACTTGCATTGACACGTAGTGTGACTCTGCCACCTTCAGATCACTCGGAAACAATTCACAAATGCACATAGAAGGAATAATAAACATCGCAGAGATTAAAGGAAACAAATCACAAAGTGGCATCAAAGTGGTTCTGTTATCAGCAATAAAAGATTTAGAGGTTCTCCAAGCATCTCCAGCTCAATGACTTCACTTAAGGATTTCACTTACTGTACATATAACGCTTATAAAATAATATAGCGCTTTACAGAACGGTGTAGTAGATGAAAAAAAACATTTAGTGCTAATGCAACAGTGGTGCTCCTGTATAGCTTAGTGGTTCGCAATGCTAACCATTAAGCTATATAGGTTGCTCATTGCACTGTACTTTTTTATTTATAAAATACTATAAACATTATAAAATACTGATACTGCTTATCTAACAGCGTAAAATAGTAAACAAACTGCACATTTTAAGTTACCGTATAATTTATGAAACGGTCACAAACACTGGCTTTGTTCTAGGCCATTGTAATATTAATGCTGGCCTAAGCAAACGCCACTGCCAGATTCATAGATCATCTATTGATTGGTCATTTACAATAACTCACGCTGAAGTCAGTCACATCTGAATGCTACGCTTCATAAAATGACTGCTATTGTAAGGGGATTTCGAGTGAGAACTTGCATAGGATCTCAATCAGCGATGCAATTTTCAGCATTCTTGCATTAATCTGTAATGTGCAGTTTTTCCCAGAGCTGCCTACAGACAGTTAGAATAGGATGTCAATAACACTAAAAACGGATACACGGAAAAATCATTGAATGAGTTAATGAATATCTTGAAGCAAAATTTAGATGATAATGATTATTATAGGCATCAAGAGAAAGCCAGACAATACGATCGGGTGTTGTCTTAGCAGGGGGCGTAAGAGAAATTAAATTACATTTTTAATGTTTGTTAAATAAATAATCAGATCATTAATCATGATAAATACAGATTTTTTTTTTTTACAGCAAATTAGATTACATAATTTAGGCATTTAGCAGTTTAATCAAAAGCAACTCACTTAAGTGAGGAAACAACAAAGCTCTTCAGAGAACTGCTACAATACAGTGTTTTAACAATTGTTATAGACATAATTGCTTAATTGTTTTCTTTTTATATATTCTGTATGCCTTGTACATATTTGTTGACATAAGAAATTAAATAAAACAAAAAATAAAAATTGCAATTATGTGCACTTCACATATATGACCCTGAACCACAACATCAGTCATAAGTTTCACAGGTATATTTAAAGGAATATTCCATTTTCTTAAAAGAAAAACCCAGATAATTTACTCACCACCATGTCATCCAAAATGTTGATGTCTTTCTTTGTTCAGTCGAGAAGAAATTATGTTTTTTGAGGAAAACATTGCAGGATTTTTCTCATTTTAATGGACTTTAATAGAGCCCAACATTTAATACTTAACTCAACACTTAACAGTTTTTTTCAATGGAGTTTCAAAAGACTGTAAACAATCCCAAACGAGGCATAAGGGTCTTATCTAGCGAAACGATTGTCATTTTTGACAATAAAAATAACAAATATACACTTTTAAAGCACAACTTCTCGTCTAAATCCGGTCCAGGGCGACCTAATGTAAATGCTTAGTGACGTAGGGAGGTCACGTGTTACATATATAAAACGCAGATTTGCTGACCATTGTAAACAATAAACTGACACAAAGACATTAATTAGTATCAGTTGACATACAACAACGCCAGAACGGTCCTCTTTCTCAACACTTGTAAACACTGGGGCGGAGTTTCGCGTTCCTCCTCTGTGACCTCTTGACGTCATGACGTATTGCGTGGGGTCATGTTCGCGCATCACGACCGGATTTAAACGAGAAGTTGTGCTTTAAAAGTGTATATTTGTTATTTTTATTGTCAAAAATGACAATCGTTTTGCTAGATAAGACCCTTATGCCTCGTTTGGGATCATTTAGAGTCCTTTGAAACTCCGTTGAAAAAAACTGTTAAGTGTTGAGTTAAGTATTAAATGTTGGGCTCTATTAAAGTCCATTAAAATGAGAAAAATCCTGCAATGTTTTCCTCAAAACCATAATTTCTTCTCGACTGAACAAAGAAAGACATCAACGTTTTGGATGACATGGTTGTGAGTAAATTATATGGATTTTTCTTTTAAGAAAATGGAATATTCCTTTAAAGCAAAAGCATATTTGGGTCAAAATTATTGATATTTAAAAATTATTTATAATTAGTAATGTGTTACTAAGGACTTCATTTTAAAGGAAACACCACCGTTTTTCAATATTTTAATATGTTCCTCCCTCAACTTTGTAAAAAGATGAATATGTATTAATTTGTCTATGCGTGCACTTAATCTTTTACAGTGCATCGTGAATGTGTTAGCATTTAGCCTAGCCCCATTCATTCCATAGGATCCAAATAGGGATACATTTAGAAGCCACCACTTCCATGTTTTCCCCATTTAAAGACTGTTCCATGAGTAGTTACAAGATTAATTATGGTGTCACAAAATAAAACATGGTGATTTTTTAAGCGGATAAAAAATGAGAACTATATTGTATTGCGGAAGAGCACTTAGTTTGTAGCACTTCGACCTCGGTGCGTTTTATTTTGTGGACCATACTTTTTATCCCTGTTTGGATCCTAATGAATGAATGGGGCTAGGCTAAATGCTACAGTAACACATTCACGACGCGCTGTACAAAGATTAAAGGAATATTCCATTTTCTTAAAAGAAAAATCCAGATAATTTACTCACCACCATGTCATCCAAAATGTTGATGTCTTTCTTTGTTCAGTCGAGAAGAAATTATGTTTTTTGAGGAAAACATTGCAGGATTTTTCTCATTTTAATGGACTTTAATAGAGCCCAACAATTAACACTTAACTCAACACGTAACAGTTTTTTTCAACGGAGTTTCAAAAGACTGTAAACGATCCCAAACGAGGCATAAGGGTCTTATCTAGCAAAACGATTGTCATTTTTGACAATAAAAATAACAAATATACACTTTTAAAGCACAAGTTCTCGTTTAAATCCGGTCGTGATGCGCCAACGTGACCCCACGCAATACGTCATGACGTCAAGAGGTGACAGAGGACGAACGCGAAACTCCGCCCCAGTGTTTACAAGTGTTGAGAACGAGGACCGTTCCTACGTTGTTGTATGTCAACTGATACTAATTAATGTCTTTGTGTAAGTTTATTGCTTACAATGGTCCGCAAATGTGCGTTTTATATATGTAACACGTGACCTCCCTACGTCACTATGCATTTACGTTAGGTCACGCTGGATCGGATTTAGACGAGAAGTTGTGCTTTAAAAGTGTATATTTGTTATTTTTATTGTCAAAAATGACAATCGTTTTGCTAGATAAGACCCTTATGCCTTTGTTTGGGATCGTTTATAGTCTTTTGAAACTCTGTTGAAAAAACCTGTTAAGTGTTGAGTTAAGTGTTAATTGTTGGGCTCTATTAAAGTCTATTAAAATGAAAAAAATCCTGCAATGTTCAAAAAACATAATTTCTTCTCGACTGAACAAAGAAAGACATCAACATTTTGGATGACATGTTGGTGAGTAAATTATCTGGATTTTTCTTTTAAGAAAATTGACTATTCCTTTAAGTGCACGCATTGAAAAAAAGATAGGTATGTATTAATTTGTCTAAGTTGAGGTAAGAACATAGTAAAATATTGAAAAACAGTGGTGTTTAAAAATGTATAATATTTAGATTTTTACACCCTCAGATTTTTAAATAGTTGCATCTCGGCCAAATATGGTCCTATCATAAAACCATACATCAATGGAAAGCTTATTTACAAATCTAAATAAAAAAAATTGACCCTTATGACTGGTTTTGTTGTACAGGGTCACATATCACATATGATAAATGAAAACATATATGTGATTCTGTGTGTACTGTATCTATTTTAATATTTATTACTATTTTATTATTATTACATTTAATATTGAAAATTTAATTCACCATTAATTGGTTGACGTTTTTATTATCAAATTGCTAAAGGGTTTATATCATGCAGTTGTGTGTGTGTGTAATGTTTAACCTGTTCCAGCAAGTCCTCCACCTTCCTCTGCCAGCTCTCTCTGGCCGAGCACATCTCTTGATCTTTGTTCTGTGCCAGCTGGTTAAGAGCTGACCTTTTATTCTCCTCGTGATCCTCGCGCAGTTCCTCTCGCAGCTTCTTACACTCCTGCCTGTGGACACAAAGATACACAAAATGATCAAACTCAGCGGATACAAAAACCAACATGGAGCCGCCTGGACCACTCAATGGTCGCCTATCTTATTCCCCTCCGGCCAAGCCCCCCGTTACTATAGGGTCGCCGTGATTTTACAAAGTAAGATGTGATCATGGACAGTGGCAGCTCGGGAATTCTCATGCAAGGGGCGCAAATTAAAAATATGTGTTTGTTGCGTCATGTGAACTATGTGCATCACGTGTTTTGTCAAAATAAGTGCCTGCTGCACACACATCAAAACCATTTATGATAAAAGAGACGCTTACGTTCACAAAATACACGCAAGACACACCCTTAACAGTAAACTCTGATTACGCATGAGATTATGCGAGTATCTGGCACACCCGAGCGTCTCTTTTATCATAAACCCTTTAGACGCATCTGCAACAGGCACTTATTTTGACAAGACACGTGATGCACACAGGATCACTTGACGCTCAGAACACATATTTTGAAAAAAGGAACCACAAACATAACGGCCTACATACATATTGTGACGAACTTTGCATCGAGAGCCCTTGAAAAAAGAAGTCACTGGCTGGGTTATTTCAACTCATGGTTGGGTTAACAACAATGTATAACCCAACAAGTAATCTGTCCAATATTTTGTCCTTTATAGACGATTTCAGCAGTAACAACATAAACAAGCGGCTTTCGTGGAAAACACGAAACTTCCGGTAAACTCCGCTAAGAATAAATAACAACAAAATTAGTTTAAAGTAGTTTATTTATACAACAAACAAAATAAACAACATGTAGATTACCTAGGAAACCAAAACATTTGTTTTTTTGTCGACAAGGTATTTCTTTAAGAGTTCAGTTTCAGCAACTAGTCCATTAAACAAACAGAAATGGAAGTAAAGTTCGGACCAGGGGCCAGATTTACTAAACAGGGCAAATTAGCGCATGAGCGCAATTCCAAAAATGCGCTGATGGGAGTGGTGATATCTGCGGGTTATTTACTAAAAAAGCGCTTTTTAAATAACACAGGCGCAACAGCTGATTTCCATAATGACCAACCAATCTACTAAGAGCAGCGCAAATTAGCGCATGGTTGCAAATAAGCAGAGATGATGCTCCTGCAGGTGCATGTGATATACAGGCCGATAAATAAAGGCAGAGAGACGCGTGAACTTATCTGGTAAAATGATCCTGGAAATCCTCTCCCTTCTACCATGCAGTCTCTGATTTCTGCGATGTCTCCTCCTAGCAACAACAATTGCAGCCATTTCGAGCGCAAAATGATTTAAGACATGCTTTTTTTCGGCGTTAAATAGTCGCGCAAATGCCATACATAACACATGCGCAAACATTAGTAAATCGCGTTGCGTGAATCATTTAAATAGTCTCCTCCCAAAATGTTTGCGTCTGAAAGGGAAACTCCTAGAAATGCATATGCAATCAGGTCAGTCGCAAAAAGAACTAGACCACACCTTTTCAGCGCTAATGATCCACTGCGCGTCTTTAGTAAATTCCGACATCGCTATTTACCGCCAAAATGATGGTTTACGCTGGCGCAAGCGTTTAGTAAATCTGGCCCCAGATGCGTAATCGCATCACATGTGCGTCCGATGAAACGATCTATAGGTTGTCCCTCAATGCTTTTAGGAGGTCCGGGACCACCCCAGCCTTCTCTCCATTCGAACACTGGTCACTACATCGGAGGACAACCATGCGGTTCACTGCAGGTGGACAGATTAAGTTGCAGAAGGTTGCTTAGTAAAAATAAACTTTGCAAACCTCTATGCAGTGCCATTTCTGTTGTCCTAAATTATCTCTGTGCAAAGTTTTGCCGTCAGTCAAACAAACAAACCGAGCTTTGATTTGTTACACCCAGCGCTCACACATTTGTAATATCCAGACGGTGCTTCCTCAAGGATAGGATCCATCTGGATTTATATGAACATTGTTTTGTGGTGCAGCTGTGCGAGTAATTTCATAATGCAAATTCAAAGTATTGATATAGTAGTCAGTAATGACTTAAGACTCAGTAAACGAATGTGCCTGCAACTAACAGATTGCTCTAAAGATGAACAAACCATCCGTCTTGCACATGCCTGCATTACCATGTGTGCTAAACATTTATGCTCTGTTGGTGCTGAATTTCTCTGCTTGCATGTAAGAGTTTTTTCTTCAATAATTAAAATTTTGCAGTTATTTACTGGCCCTCAAGTAATCTCAAAATGTCACTTTCTTTTATGGAAAGCAAGAAATGTTGATTTTATTGTTATTTTTTCTGATGAACACAAAAGAAGATATTTTGATACATGATTGTAAACACACAGCTGCTGTAACCATTGACTTCCATGTATGCATATTTATGTTGTATATTAATTCTTTTATTTTTGTATATTAATGCTGGAGTCTTGTAAGCCCATGAGGGCTAAGCATAATTTTACGTATGAAAAAAAAATAAAACTTCATTCATTCATCCCTTAGTAGGAAAACAAATATTATGGAAGTATTGTGATAAATAATGAAGATATATTTTGATAAATGATAGTAAGCACATTGAATTCCATCATATTTGTTTGTCCTCCTATGTAAGTCAATCGGCTGTGTGCTTACCATCATTTATCAAAATATCTTCTTTTGTGTTTTTGTGTACTGTATCAGAAAAAGTAATACATACAGGTTTAGAACAAACACGAGGATAAGAAAATTAATAACAGATTTTTTATTTTTGGGTGAACTATCACTTTAAACCTAAAAAACATTCAAGTTCAACATTGATCTGCTCTCCCCAAAGATCAAGTTAAAGTGTGAATATCATACTGCATCCTAAACCATGTGCTCGGACAAATTAATTACCATGAATAAAATGCCATCAATATTTTGATTTGTCCCAGAATATTGAATGTTCCTGCTTATATCTATTTATCTTACCTATTTTGCTTATTTTTATTTATTGGGGTGATCCTGTATAATGTCTATGCATAAGGACAGTTTATACCAGACAGACTTATGGTAATGACTTGTTTGTCTTTTTTGAAGACAGATGATATTAAATGTTTGCTGTACCCGTGCTGATACTTTTGAAGGAATGCCAAGCCACTTACGGCTGTCTGCAATTTTATAGGATACATAAGTCACTGTGTAGCTTGGCAGGGAGAGAATCAAGAAGAAAATGCTCTTGCTTAATAAGGAGCCACTTAAAGGGACAGTTCACCCCAAAAAACATTGCGTTAACAACGCAAAAGGTCATAGGTTCAAACCCAAGGAACACAAACACTGTTACTATGGATTTACACAAGACGTGAGTTCAACGATTTGCGCGAGTAGATTACATACAAAGTCAATGCAAATACGCGATCAGACATGTGCTAACGTTGGGCGATGATATTCATAAAACACGCGCTATTCGCCTCAAACGCGTCTTCGAGCAAAAAATTAGCATGACATGAAGTTAAATCCCGCAAGTAATATAAAGCGAGTAACGCGATGGACCGCGTTCGGTGTGTACGTAGCATTAGTCACTTTGGATGGCTGCCGTATGTTTTCAATTGTTTTTTTGTTTTGTTTTTTGTTTTGCGCATTGAAAGCCGGTGCTTGGCAGTTTTTCCGCGCTCATCGCCAATAGTTGAAAATATTCAATTTTGGGTGAAAAGCTCAGTTCGTCAATGTCAGTTCTCACACTGCCATCCAATCACAGAGGAGGAGGGGCGGGACAAACATCACATCAACCAACAAGCGCATCGTACAATGACTGATAAACAAAGCAGAAGTATCACAGAAACCAAAGTGCTCAGATGAAATCAAGCTGCCAGTCGGTGTAAAAAAGCTTTGGTGTGCACGCCCCCTAAATGTAAATGGTTGGGGTGGAGCCTTGAAATGATGCTACTACTAGATGGTGTTCTTGGGATGGTACTCATCATTCTTCTTCCTCCAAACACGTTTAGTGGAATTATGACCCAAAAGTTATATTTTGGTCTCATCTGACAACATGACTTTCTCCCATGACTCCTCTGGATCATCCAAATGGTCACTGGCAAACTTAAGACGGGCCTGGACATGTGCTGGTTTAAGCAGGGGAACCTTCCGTGCCATTTATGATTTCAAACCATGACGTCTTAGTGTATTATCAAAAGTAACCTTGAAATGGTGGTCCCAGCTCTTTTCAGGTCATTGACCAGCTCCTCCCGTGTAGTTCTGGGCTGATTTCTCACCTTTCTTAGGATCACTGAGACCCCACGAGGTGAGATCTTGCATGATTTGACGATCATGTTTAGCTTCTTCCATTTTCTAATGATTGCTCCAACAGTGGACCTTTTATCACCAAGCTGATTGGTAATTTTCCCGTAGCCCTTTCCAGCCTTGTAGAGGTGTACAATTTTCTCTCTAGTGTCTTTGGACAGCTCTTTGGTCTTCGCCATGTTAGTAGTTGGATTCTTACTGATTGTATGGGGTGGACAGGTGTCTTTATGAAGCTAAAGACCTCAAACAGGTGCATCTAATTTAGGAGTGGAGGTGGACATTATAAAGGCAGACAAAAAGGTCTTTGAGGGTCAGAATTCTAGTTGATAGACAGGTGTTCAAATACTTATTTGCAGCTGTATCATACAAATAAGTAGTTAAAAAAACATACATTGTGATTTCTGGATTTTTTTTAGATTATATCTCTTAGAGTGGGCATGCACCTACGATGACAATTTCAGACCCCTCCATGATTTCTAAGTGGGAAAACTTGCAAAATCGCAGGGTGTTCATATACTAATTTTCCTCACTGTGTAAATATAAACAGTACATGCATTTCACATTTGCATGCATTTGGCAGATGCTTTAATCCCAAATGATTTAAAGGTGCAATGTGTGCTCCCTTGGAATCGAACCCATGACCTTTGCGCTGCTAACACATTGCATTGTTGAGATACCCAATGCTGCACTCAAAGCAAAGCTTCATGACTAGACTACACCAGTCGATTTCATTTCTAACAGATACCAAAAAATATTAGAAAACAAGTTTCAAAGTAAGCTTCTAAATAAAAACACAACAACACGCAGCGTTTACCTGAGAGTCTCCGTCCACTTCAGCTCCAGCTCCAGGGCCATCTTATCCATCTTCAGCTTCTCTTCTTCTCTGATAGAGATGAGTTTGGCATCATGCTGTTGCTTTCGAGTCTCCATCTCCCCCTGAGGAACAAGACAGGGCCAAACATTAGCTTTGATGAGCGATTAAGCCCACGAGCCGTAATTGTGAGGTGTGACACGGGGCACTCGGGACGAGTAGCTGAGCTCTTTTTCACAGCTATCAATCAAACCAGGGCCAAGAGATGAAAATCCCATTTTCATTTCTCAACTCACTGCTATTCACCACACACACCCAAGCAGGTCTAATTCATTATGCATGGCCACTGAAAGGACACAGGAACTGTGAAGAGCACTCTTTAATGAAGTGTCTTTTCACATAGAGCTTCTGCGGGGCCAAAAACTCTGGTGGATATGATCTCACAGCAGGATTTAGTTATTGCTATTAAGGGAACAGAACGAAAAAGACAAAATTTGTAGGAATTTTTTGTCCAATTTTCAAGTCACACGGTCTGAAGTAACATTCAAGTTAATATTGTAGAATTATCAGTGTGAATATTATGTCACTATTGCAGTATTATTCTTAATACTTATGATTTCCTTAAAAAACTAACTTTTAGTACTGCATGAACTAGCACGAATAGTAATATCAATGCCTGTTCACAAAAAAAATGTGCGTCAGATTGCAATACATCAACAAAGCGGTGCTAGCTGAAAACACCTGATGGACACTGTCTAAATATTGATAAATTGATTTAAATACTCCTGAATTGAACTAAATCGAAAATATATCATAGAGATATTATTATATAAAATATTATATAACCATCGCACCACTGCAGTAAATTGCCCTACAGCCCTAATTGACACAGATGTTCATATTTTTAATTAAACATTTTCTAAAATGTAAATTTTTTGTTTTATTTTTACATTACAATTTATTTATTTTAATTAAATGCAAGTAATTAAAGTGAATAAAAGGAAATGTACAAATGATTGGCAAAATGATTTCCTTTTTTTTACAGTTACCATTGAAAATAAAGCTGCAGTAGTTATGCATAAACAGTACTAATGCCAGCTTATTTATTTTTAAAATATTAGAAAATTATAAATTAGGAGAATCAGGGCACCTTTAATTTTAATATATCATAGCAACATTTTCTTTTGGCCCAAAAAAAAAGTTTGGGCACCCCCAGCTTAGAGAATCGATATCACATCTTATTACACGGCTCTCTGGAATGCTTGATTCTGATTGGTCAGTTGAGACATTTGCAGGTTCGTTCTTTTCAAATAATAACCGCTCCAAAATAATAACGCATAGCCGGACTACTTGCACGAGTAAAATCGCTCCGCGCCAATAAAGATCAATAAAGATTACTGTCTGTTTGGCGCCATCTTGTGACAAACACTCGACAACCACGACAAGACACAGACAGCTTACTGAGACTGAACTTGACAAAATAGAGCATGACAGCTACGAAGCCAACACACAAAAAAAATACAGAATGGGCATTAAAACTTCTCAAAGACTGGTTAAAGAGAAAAAAATGGAGACAGACAAGTATGAAGCAGAGGATCTTAATAAGGTATTACGATCATTTTATGCATCTGTGCAAAGTTTCGCGGAAGGATAAAAATGTTAATTTAAAACCAATATGCCAATAAAATGTTTCAAATTCATATTCATGTCCAGTTTTTTTTCTTATGTGGCAAGTTGCCGTGTAATAAGGGGGATAATGTAGAGGCAGCCGGTAGTTATTGGGAAATAAGCCCCTTCAGTGTGATACAAGACCCTCCGCTTCACGTCGGGTCCTGATCACACTGTCGGGGCTTATTTCCCAATAACTACCGGCTGCCTCTACATTATCCCTTACATATTGTATCATGACAAAATGTACGATTTACCCCTACAAAACGCTGTGTGCAATGTGAAAATACCTAATCTTTTTGGGGCAGTTTCCCGGACAGGGTTTAGGTTAATCCAGGACTAGGCCTTATTAATATTAGGTAATATAGAAAGTTTTTACAAACATACCTTACAAAAATACTACAGGTGTGCATCTCAAGACTAAATAATGTCAACGAAATATGTTAAAAGGTGTTTTTAAATTAATGCATTTTAGTTGTGGTACTTCACTCCTCCTAAACTTCACAGAATGGAAATTATGCCCAATAATATGCTGGAAATGCAGATCCGATCCAGGGACATTTTTGCATGCTATTTGGGAATGTCGGACAGTTTAGCCCTTTTGGCAAAGAGTATTGGACAGTATAGGAAGGTGAATTGGCTTGACAATACCCAAGATTGTGCTTATTAGGGGATCGGCCTGTGTTACCAGGAGTTTTGAAATATGATTTTGTGGTTATAAAAGTGGGAGTGATGATAGCTGCCCAAGTGATTCTCAGTGTGTGGAAGGATCCATCTCCTCCTGAGTTTAACAGGTGGAAAGAAAATTGTGTCCTATGAAAAATTCTTAGCCAGGATTAATGATGATACGGAGGGATTTGACAAATCTTGGGGACGAATTTTTGACTGAGATTGATGAATTCTTTTGATTAAGTCTATAATTTTGTGGTGTTACATATACAGGCACTTTATAATTAGATTTTATTGTGTATTTTTTATGTCTGTCTGTTACGGTTATTGAAACTTGAACAAAAATGTAAATGTGAATTAATCATGTTTTGAAGCTGCCTTTTCTCTTTTTTTTCATGTTTTTTTTTTTGTTTTGTTTTGTTTAAAAAAAAAGCATTTTAGTCTGGGACTAGGATAAGCCCTGTACGGATAACCACCCCTTTATGTTTAACTTAACCAGCAACACAAGAATTGTTTAAAAATGATTAATAACTTAATAAATTATTCATTAATAGAAAAGTTATTTTTAATCTTGCATCCATATGTTCTCTTCAATAATATTGGCAGTCTTTTGTCATATATACATAGCTTTTACTGTTTTATTCATCTGTATTCATTTATTTATTCAACTATGGTGAATATTTGTAGATTGAAGGCTTTGCGCTGCTTTACTGGAATGAGCTTCTCTTACATTTTGGCACAGATTTACATTCAAACTGAAAGTAAGTGCAGTGGAAAAGCGGCAAACAGGTTTTCCAAAAACATCAAACATTTAACCCCACAGTATTGGTCAGACAAGAATGTTGTGCCGAAAACACCATTTAGCTACAATATTTGCACTTTTTGTGATGACAGCTTATACAAAGTCCTTTTAACTCTTTCACCGCCAGCATTTTTCATGATTTTCACAAATGTTTAATGCCTTCCAGAAAATGCTCCTTTTTAAATATATAAACATATAATATATATAAAATAAAAGAACAGACCCTCTGCTTTCAAACAAAAAAATCAGTTTCATCCTACCTTCATGTGTTCTGTATTTATCACCTCTCAAATATGTGTAGGTTTCATCAAAAACAGCAAATTTTTTGCAAAAAGCTGAGATAATTCCATTTTTTTTGAAGGACTTTTGAAAGAGATCAGATGCTGAGCGATCTTTAAAACATACACGGACATACAGCTGTTTGCCCTAGGGCAATACTTCCGGTTTTTATAAGTTGCGGATAGCGGTATAATAGCGGTATTGCAGATTGACGAGATATCTCGTCAATGGCGGGGAAAGAGTTAAGGAAGTCACATCACTGTGTCGCCATATTTGCAACACCTCTAGGAACAAAACCAACAAGACCTGTCGATTTTGCACAAAGTCCCTCTCTGAGAGGACTATTCCATACTTTAACGGTTGGTGATTGGCTCTTTTTACTGGGAGGCGGGACTAGAGCGGCCATTTTGACCGTTGCAATCCCCCCCTTCATATCAATACCAGTTACTCATCTTGGTAATATTAAATATCTTTGGCTTACAACCGCCTACTTTTTGTTTGCTCTGCACGTTACTCTGGAATAGGAGAAATATTTTACATTTGTAAAAGATTACATCATCTTTAATATAAAAATGTCCTACATATTTATAGCAAACCGCCACCACATTTTACCCACCGAGTTATGAGACTTTGACGTACGAGGCCTTATTCTCATTATTTCTGGTGTGATTGCTTTTGGAGTACAGACCTGAAGGGCTGTTAGGAGGTTGCTGGTCTCTCTAAGTCTGGCTCTTGTAGCATCCAGCTCTTCTAGAAGTTTCTTCTGAGCATCCTTCAGACTGGTGATGTGTCCCTCAGCAGAGCCGAGACCTTGTTCTCCGTGCTTCACCAGCTCCTGGAGGCGACTCACCTGAGGAACAGACATTAATGCTTTTCATGCTTGCATAACATTAGTTCTTCAAAGGCTTTTAAATAATGAGCTCCCTCCTCTTTGTAGCTCTGCAATTTATAAGTCACACCTACACAAAACTTGAACCTGCGACCTCTGTATTAAGGACACTCATTAACCTCTAACTAAGGTTAACATTTCCATGCTCGCATGTAATAAATCAACGCAGTAGTCTCTTTAAGTCTCTAAACCATAAAAGCTGCTTAGCTTTGTAGAGTCCAGGGTTGCCAGGTCTGCAGTTTTCCCACATAATTAGGTAACTATTAAACTGTTGATGATTTTATTATTGACAAAAAACAGACTGCTTTTATGATTACTTCCATATAAAGTGATCTTTCAAAAAAGGAATTGTGTGCAATGCATAACGGTGACTATAAAATATGTATTTTAGGTATAGGAGTGTCCTATTATGAGTTTTGCTATTTTGGCTAAATTTTATTGGACATGGGCTGGTTTTGATATGCAGACCTGGCAACCCTGGTACTGTCTAAATAAACTATCTTCTATAAACCTAACGATTTGAACACCTAACCGATTATGTAATTTAGACATAATGACTGATCATGCCCAGTCTTTTCCAGTTGTCTTTGTTAACAGTCATAAGATAAAATCATGAAGTAGTGGATGCTTTACCAAAACATGTCATTCTAAACTTATACTGTACGACTTTTCTCCATCAAACACAAAAGGACACATTTGGAGGAATGTCTAATAACATCCAACATCATTTTTTATGAATTTCAATGAATGTAGCCTGGACCTCCACAGCTTTACAAAGAATGCAAAAATACCATGAAATTATCAAAAAAATTCCTCCATATGAAAGTTAAGTTGTTATTTACTAGAAATGTTAACAGTAATGAAAGAGTAATGTGTGATTCTTCTTATTAATATTTGTCCACTTAAAAACTGGGATTAAAGGGATAGTTCATCCAAAAATTGAAATTGTCATCATTTACTCACCAGAAAGTTGTTACAAACCTTTATACTAGAAGTGACCCCGAAATAGTCAAATCATAGGATTGCATTGATAGGAGAAGCCTAATTCGACTACCAATCTTACAGTTGAATCTTTGCAGATGTGTTATGAAATGAGGATCATTCAATATTGGCTGTATAAGGGTGCACATTATCTGATTTTTACATATACAGCTTTCTCCCAATACATTAATATACAGCCTATTATAATAATGCTATGCAAATAATATGTGAAAAAGTAGCTTTCAATAAATATTTTTATGTGCGTGAATAAATATTTTAATAATTTCTTTATTTTTATTATATTTATAGATAACTCAGGGTTATCTGATTTGACTATTTGTGGCTTTTTGTGTACAGATTTGTTATGCACCTTACTTGATTCTGACTTTATGTTGTTGTTTTTTTTTATTTATTATAAAAATGTAAATTCTGATCCCATTTAAGTCTGTAAATTTTGGATTGCTTTTCGTTGCATCAATGCCGAGTTGTTGCGTGCTGGCGCATGCAATTTAGCCGAACACGCTAGGTGTTCTGCGTGTAATATTTAAGATCATATGAGTTCATCAAACTAAACATCAAAAACAGATGTATTAAAAACGAGGTGGTTATCTTGTCAAAAGTTGAGCTACAAAACACGTAAGTGATGACTATAGACTGTAAAAAAAGATAGACGACGCGACGTCGCCTCCCACCATTGTAATGAATTGAAGCCAAAAATGTCCGACCACGGTCGCCGCCATGTTACGTAAAAACGTCAGTTTGGAGCCAAGGCATGCGCAGAAGGAATCGTCCGCGGAGCCAGAGGCGGAGCCGCGGTATCAAACTTCCGCCCAAACGCACGCGCGACCAATTCAACCACGCCAATCATAACGTCACGGCCCGTTTCTATTGCATCAAATTACATGCTAAAATGAAACTTATCCCAATAATGAAGACTTGAACATATGCCAGCGTGATAAAAACTACTTGAAAGGACCAAAACCATCTTTCGGAAACTTTTATGGGAAGTGTAAATAATTTTTTTTATTTAGAGCAGAGTCCCATTCGTTTGAATGGAGAGGGCGGGGTTTATGACTTGTACTGCAGCCAGCCACCAGGGGGCGATCAAAGAGCCAGAGGCTTCACTTTTCAAGGCTTATGAGGCACACCCGGTGATGACACGAAAAATATCTGCAAATTCAGGCAAGAACCTATATACAGGTTTGTCTGACACGATTGTCTCTCTTGTGATTTAATATTATGGTCGGTGTTCACTTTCAAATGATAGAAAAGACCTTCCTGAAATAAATGATATAATCATCAGGTTTTTCTGTACCTAAAGTGAATACAGAGATGATCAAAGTCAAAGTAAGCAAGTAGGTATTTTTGTGCAAAATAATAAAGCATAGTGTCTATGAAATCATTAATTTCAGTGTTTTTCTTGTTATAAATTAACGTTTAAGGAATTGTATAACAAGCTTAATTTTTATCATTTACAGTAACAATCACAAATTATATGTCATTTGCCTTTTTTTTTTTGGTCATGACGCGCTAAATCTCAAAATGAAATTACATCACTGAACTGTAGCCGGATCAGATTTGTTATTTTTTAAGTTAGTTATCGAAAAATATTTTTTTTATGTCTTTAGGGTTAGGTTACAGTATGTGATGATCTGTAAACTGTGGCTTTAAAATATTATTAGGAATCCTTTATTGAATGTTTATACACATTGCCTTTCATTTTAACTTAAAAAAAAGTTTTGGTCACTTTATCAAAAAGTTGTTTCTGTGTGCTGCTTATGAAAGAAAAAAAAGTTAACCATTTGTTGACTACCAGGTCTGGTCCCCCTAACACCCCCCCCCCACACACACACACACACATAGATGATTCGACTATCAGTGAACTATAGGCAAGATTCAACTATTTTGATTCAGATATGTAAATCCTTAGTTGGGGACAACCCTACTGTATACATTTCTTTGTTAGGCTGAACACAAAGGAAGATATTTGTAATCAAGCAGAAAGCAGAAGCACCATTGACTTCCATAGTAGAAAAATTACTACGGAAGTTATGGTGCTCCAAAACTATTTGGTTACAAAAATTGCTCAATATCTTCATATGAGTTTGAGTAAATGATGAAAGAATTTTAATTTTTGGGAGAACTTTCCCATGATAGGTGCTTTTTATGTCCTTTACAAGCTCAAACAGAGTAGAAATGACAAAAAAATCTATATACTTTGACTAACCATATATTAAGTAGAGTAAAGCTAAAGGTACATGGCCCAAGTTTCAGAACACTCATTACTGTACCTCACTGTTGGCTATGTTAAGTTTGGCAGTGAGTTCCTCTCTCAGACTGTCAAGTTCCTCTCGAAGAAGACTCTTCTGTTCCTCTAGAGAGGTCCGCTCCCTGTCAAACTGCTCCTCCATCTCCTGTGGAGCCAGTAAAACATGTTAGTAACAAATGATGAACACTAAAAAAAGATCATATGCAGCTAGTGTCATGCTTTACTAGTCAAGCTTTAAAAGCATTTTTACTGGACTTCATTTGTGCTTATTTGTGATTGAGGAATAGCAGCAGTCAACCTTTAGCACTAATATTAATATGAAATGTAATATACAGATTCTTTTTTAACACCGTGGCTTTTTAAAAGCTAACTTCATTTTAAACTACCGTGTCAGTTCACTTAATATCGGTCTCGGCAAAGCAGAAAAATAATATGACAACATTTGAAATGCAAAAACAAGGCTTGGGAAGAAATTAATAACTATATCTTTCATAATAAGATTCTGAAGCCTTCCAGAAAGAAAGAAAAACAACTATACAGAAAGTAATCATTGCCATCCTGTGACATTTACAGAATAAAATAGTTGCCGCTGTGTTACGCCCACCGCAGTCTGAAGATACATTGTGTCTTATTACAGTGTTTGTACTGCAGCCCTGTTTAGATATTTCTTAAACATAATGCACTGCGAGAGTTTGCGTTAAACTTCAATGGCATCACATTTTCACATTTCAAGTAAAGAAAATAAACACATGAATAAATAAAACGTTGCCAATAATGTACATCATCAAATGTATTGCAAATAAAAAATCAATTGAAATGTATTTTACATTATATTTATACATTTGGCAGATGTTTACATCCAAAGCAACTTACAGTGAATTACAAAACATACACTCTAAAAATAACTGTATTATTTTTAACCCAGCATTGAGTCAAAAAGAAACCCAGAAAATGTTTACATTTGACCCAACAATGGGATAAAACAACCAAGCATAGGTTAAATTACAACCCAACCCAGCAGGCATATGACTGACCTTCAATGTTGAAATATGGTGGAAAAATGTCAGTCCTTGTTTCAATGTTGATTAACAGTTTATGTTAAACAGTTGCAAAAGGTTAATAAAATGCTCAAATTTGGTTGAAATAATGTCAGTTGTTTGTTCAATGATGATTAAACTTATTTAAGTTTAATCAAAAGTTGATATAACCTTGTCCTTGACGTTGATTCAACGGTGAATCAACATTGAAATGCCTGCTGGTAAGGGGCTGGGCTCATTCCTTTTTACTCAATGCTGGGTTGAAAATAACCTAGCATTTTTTAAAGTGTATATTTATACGAAAATGTGTTCCCTGGAATTGAACCCATAACCTTGCATCAATTTCACAATGATCTGCCATTGCGCTTTTATAGAAAGTCTTCGAATCAATCATTTAAAGTCCCCTTGCAGTTGATGTTATGCCTTAAAGGGACACTCCACTTTTTTGAAAATATGCTAATTTTCCAGCTCCCCTAGAATTAAACTATTTGATTTTTACCGTTTTGGAATCCATGCAGCTGATCTCTGGTCTGGCGGTACCACTTTTAGCATAGCTTAGCATAATCTATTGAATTTGATTAGACCATTAGCATCTCGCTTAAAAATAACCAAAGAGTTAAAATATTTTCCTAAAACTTGACTTTGCAGCCGTAACATGGATGCAGCAGGCGCAATGATATTACGCACTGCCCGAAATTTTTTTTGGCTGCTGCGTAATATCATTGTGCCTTCCTGCAGCCATGTTGTGGCAGCAAAGTCCTTGATTATTATGCCAGAATGAGAGTATAGTTCCTAGCCATATCTGCCTAGAAAATCACAACTTTTATTTTCTGTCAGTCTTAGTACACGATGTAACTACAGAAGAGTCAAGTTTTAAATAGGAAAAATCTCGAAACTCTTTGGTTATTTATAAGCGTGATGCTAATGGTCTAATCAGATTCAATTGATTGTGCTAAGCTTTGCTAAAAGTGGTAGCGCCAGACCCGGAGATCGGCTGAATGGATTCCAAAACGGTAAAAAATCAAAATGTTACCAGTCACGGAAAGTAGGCATTTTGAGTTATTCACAGATTCTGAAAGTGCAGTTTCTAAGCTTTCCAACGATGTGTAACATGGAAATCTGATAAGATTTGGAGAAGTTGTGGCCATTTGAATATAACACATTCAAGAAAGAGAATGCTGAGAAATTTGAGAAAGAAGAGTTAGCACCTTTTCCTGGCTGGAGAGGGCTCATTTACATCTCATTTAGCTAAGCCATACCCCTGTAAAGCCGTTTTGAGTTACAGATGTTCTAGCATCATATGTAGTATTTTATGACAGAAGTCCGGATGAAAAATAAACAGAACTTTTTACCTTTGTGGGGATCACCAGTCTGTTTCAAATGTGTAAATAATCCATTGACCATTTTTGTCCACAAATGCGTATAATCCGTGAAATATAGATATATAGTCTATTGTTTACATCGGATTTCGCATGACCGTCTGGTAATAGAATAGAATATACAATCTGAGGACTATTTACATCGTAACATGTAAGGGTATATCAGATTACACTCCGGTATTTAAGTTCCGTTAAACACATGAACCCGCCTTCAAAGTTTGTATTTAAAATAGGGAGGTAGTATAATAGATAATCCAAACAGCGCCGTCGAAAACGTGACGTCCTTTAGAGATGTTACCAATCGCTCGCTCGTTCCTCCATCAGTCAATGGCTTCATGGAAATTTTTTAATAGACAAAACATTTAGCCAATTATATAAAGAGTTCAACGATCTCTGTGTAACTTATATGTGTTTGACTTCATGCTGCGCTGCAAGAACTGACAGATAGGTGACGTCAAAGTACCGCGAGAGTGAGTTGAAATTAAACTACTCCGTAAGATTTCTTGACGAGCTCTCGCGGTACTTTGACGTCTCCGACTGCGGCGCCCCATAAAGTCAGTGACGCGGCTGACGTACGATTCGGTTGACTGTTATTTGTTCCGCCCCAGCTTCTTTTCTTTTGTTTTGTGCGCCCGAGCTTCGTTTACAGAGACGCACGCTATAAGTTTGAAACAAAAAAAAACTTGGGGAACAGGGCAGCGCGTCACTATAGTCACGTGACTTCACGCTCAAGCCGGAAGAATAGACAATGCTGAATAAAGTCGTAATTCTTGCTATTTTTGATGCTTCAACACATTCTTACTGACCCACTGATGTCACATTGACTACATTGATGATGTTTTTATTACCTTTCTGGACATGGAAACCATACACAGATTTTCAATAAAGGGGACAGAAAGCTCTCGGACTAAATCTAAAGTTAAAACATCTTAAACTGTGTTCCGAAGATGAACGGAGGTCTTCCGAGTTTAGAACGACATAAGGGTTAGTCATTAATTGCATTACTTTCATTTTTGTGCGAACTATCCTTATTCAGTAGTCACGCTGTTCCCTTTGGGGGCGGAGGTGAAAACACAAGCTTATACAGTATGTAAATATACACACAGACAATGACGCCCCCAGCTGCACGCTAGAATCTCCGGAAAAACAAGCCTATTTTAACTGCAAAATGTACGCTTTTAAATATACAAAAACTGCTATCTCAAACATGGAGAGGCTTCTTTGTGATCTCAACTAACAGATTCTGCAATAAAACGAAAATCACAAATATTGAAAATAAAAACTTTGTTTCTCATTTTCTCGAAACTTGTGCTGCCGACTTGTGTCACTGGTTTCCATGACGGGTCACAAATGTTTAACTCTAGGGGAGCTGAAAAATGAGCATATTTTCAAAAAAGGTGGAGTGTCCCTTTAAAACCCATCTTTGTTCATCAAAATTTTTATATTTAAACTACTTTCCTAATAAATAATTTTTTGATGCCTTAAAATAACTGCAATGTAACTACACTCTTGCCACATGTAGTACATGTGTATACATGGATATGCAAATAAGACCCCCCCTCTACTCAATAACACTAGCTCAGACTACCTGATTTACTTGGACAGCACGGTGACGTGATCGGTTACGCAAGATTGTGAAGTAGAAAACAAGCACATTCAAACCCCGAATTTGCATATTTTGTCTTAAAGCATATTAAAAACAACACATCCACATAATCAACATCAAAAACGTTATTTTCACCGCAGGGGGACTTTAATCCATTTTCCACATTTGTATGATGTTTGATTGTACTTATAGAATAAAATGCTTATTATGTATAAAATGTATAATAATGTTGACTGACAGCACTACATGTGTTGCATGTAACAACTGTTAACCAAAAATAACAAAACAAAAGTGGACAGCGATAGATGTTGACAAAGATGGAGATGAGATTATCACCTCCACATCTCCCACTCATCTCAAAGAACATCTGCGAGTCCACATCAAATCAAATTCACTTCACTTATACGTCCACACACTCACTCACTCAGTGTACACTATGTGTGTACTAGCATGTGTGGGCCTCCAGGAAAAAGCTCTTAAGTAACCCGGTTTAAAAAATTGATGGTTAGCACAGACAAACAAATGGGCTTGTGTGCTTAGTATAGCCGCCATCTGCATAATTCACTCTAGCTTGCCCACAGGCCGACCAAAGTATATTCGCTCGCTGTCTAATGCATATTACTCACAAAACTCTTCAAAACTTTCTCTCTATTGCAAGCTTGAATCAGATGAAAAGAAGCAAGTTACCAGATTACACTTTTTCAAAATAAAGGTGTTTGCACAATTTCCAATTCTGAACACACACGTCAAAACATTTTTAATAAAGCTTTAGTTGTGCCTTAGTGACATAAGAGGAAAAGTTCAAATGAACCACGAAGTAATCTGTGTCAAATATAATAAAAACAACAGTTGTGATCTCCCTCCCACTAAATACACAGCATGCTTTGGGTGAGATGATGCCTACAGCTTCTCTATGTGGAGGTTTCCTAAATAAGATACTTCAGGGTCTATCATCAGAAAGTGAGTCACCAGCCCCACTCCGGACACACATTACAAACTATATGTAAAGTAAAAGGAGGAGAGTGGGTGAGAGTGGAAGCGCCTCAGGCTTCATTCGAAATAGGACGTCACCGTGGTCGTCACACTGCTTCTTTAGCAGGCCGTGAGTCAGCGCCACGGTCTACTGAAGGCGTCTTTCATTGATTATTCATCTGAGCTTAAATTTTTAGACCACATTTCCATTTCTGAGAGGGTCGGGCGCTACGTTGTCAAAGAGATAAGCCCAAAGCCATTGCGCCCTAATGGGATTAACCATTTTCTGCCACGGTCTCGCCAGGGTCGTCCACCTGCACAAAGGTGTGCCGTGAAGGGTGGTACAGGTTTGACAGAAGCTGATAAGGGCCAGGCCGAGTGGCTAGTATAAGTGTCAAAACACTTCTTCTTCTGCAAAATCCTTATTTTGCATAGTACAGATGGGTTAAAACAACCCAGCACAGGATCAATTTAAACCCAACGGTTCGGTTTGTCCATATTTTACCCAACCATGGTTTGAAATCAACCAGATGGATGGATGGATGGATACAGTAGATAGACAGATAGACAGACAGACAGACATATACAGTAGATAAATATGGTAGATAGACAGATACAATAAATAGATAGATACAGTAGACAGATAGATACGATAGATAGGCAGATAAGTTAGATAGATAGAAAGACAGAAAGACACAGAAACAATAGATAGATAGCCAGATACGACAGATAGACATGACAGATACAATAGATAGACAGATACGACAGATAGACATGAAAAATAGACAGATACAATAGATAGACAGATACGATAGATAGACAGATACGATAGATAGACAGACATATATGGTAGATAGATGGTAGATAGACATATATATAAGGTAGATACTGTAGATAGACAGATAAGATAGACAGACATACAGACAGACACAGAAACGATAGATAGATAGCCAGATACGACAGATAGACAGATATGATAGATAGATAGACAGATCCGATAGATAGACAGAGACGATAGATAGACAGATACGATAGATAGACAGATATGGTAGATAGACAGATACGATAGATAGACAGACATACATATATGGTAAATAGATATGGTAGATAGGGGTGGGCCGGTTTGTATTTTTTTACCGCGGTCGGTAATCAACAAATTCCCGCGGTTTATTGGCAAGACAACGAGTTAAATAGCATAATTTATTTATCTTCAATAAAAAACACGTGCAAATTACTTAAGGAACATGTAAAGTGAATATTATTTCCTTCCACATTTCTTCAATTTCAACATTCAACAACTTGAACAATTAACTTTTTTTTTAACTGATTAACGCATTGTGCGTGTCCACACGTCCTACAGACATTTCGACACTTTTCTATCCTTAATTTGTGAATAGCCTGTAAATGACGCAAATTATTGCTGCCCTGATAGTCTGGTAAAATAACTATTTGTATGAGAAATCACTTGTACTGCATATGTGTCCGTGCTTGAGTATAGCTGGGACGCTGCACTGAGACGCATGTGTGTGCAAGTCTGTCTCACGCGCGCCCAGCAGTCCGCGTCTGTCTCGCGCGCGCCTGGGCAGTCCGCCTCTGTCCTCGACCCTTACCTAAACATCTGTCTTTTTCCACAAACAGAGAAAGAAGACGCAAAAGTAAAACTTTTTGAAATGTGTCCTGCTTTAGAAATGGCCACTGTTGTACGCTAGATGAAAAAAGAGACAATCTAATCTTTGGATATTAATCCTCGGACTGATCGCGTGCTCTTTATGTTGCGTGAAAATTTGATAATGTATGAAACCTGATTCTGTTGTTGATCTGTTGCGGTTGTTTGCACGTTCAAATTAGATAAAATGTTTGTATTACTTTTAACGAGTGACAGACAACGTCACCTGTATTTCTACTCAATGACAATTTAATATTAAAATCATATCAGTTAATGTTCAGTTAACAAGTTGCGGTTGTTAACAAGCTGCGTGTATAACACCCCCACATATACACACAAGTGCAGACCAATGTTTCAAGTGTTGTTGTTTTTTGCGGTTATGACGGTGAGGAGCTCAGACCCGCGGCATGGGTCACGTGACCGCGGTATGGCGGTAATCCGGTTACCGCCCCAGGCCTAATGGTAGATAAACATATAGATACGGTAGATACTGTAAAAAGACAGATAAGATAGATAAATAGACAGATACAATAGACAGACAGACAGATGGACAGTCATATAGACAGATGAACAGTCATATACAGGTAAATAGATATGGTAGATAGACAGATACGATAGACAGACAGACAGACAGATGGACAGTCATATAGACAGATGGACAGTCATATACAGGTAAATAGATATGGTAGATAGACAGATACGATAGACAGACATACAGACATACAGACAGACGCAGAAACAATAGATAGATAGCCAGATACGACAGATACGCTAGATAGACAAATATGATAGATAGACAGATATATATGGTAGATAGATATGGTAGATAGACATATAAATACAATAGATTATGTAGATAGATAGACAGACAGACAGACAGACAGACAGAGAAACGATAGATAGATAGCCAGATACTATAGATAGACAGATACCATAGATAGACAGATACGATAGGTAGACAGATACGACCGACAGACGGACGAACAGAAAGACAGACAGATATATAATATTTATAGATTTGACAGATAGATATACAGACAGACAGACAGATACAGAAATGATAGATAGACAGATACGACAGACGGATGAACAGAAAGACAGACTGATTTATACGGATGAACAGAAAGACAGACTGATATACATTTACAGATGTGATAGATAGACAGACAGACAGACAGACAGACACAGATTAGATAGACAGACAGATAGAACAACAAACAGACAGATACGATAGATAGATAAACAGATACAACAGACAGACAGACAGACAGACAGACAGACAGAGATACGATAGATATACAAGACGGACAGACAGACAGACAGACAGATATTATAGATAGACCAATACGAAGAACGGAAGGAAAGACAAAAAGGCAGATAGACAAACTAGGCAGACACGACAGACAAATAGATAATGCAGATGCAAAAACTGCACTATTCTGAGGCGTCTTTTTACATTAAAAGAGATGTTCAGACAGACAGATGGACAGACAGACATAACAAACTCTGAGGAGGAAAGCATTTTAATTCACTGTTGCTCATCCACATTTAGTCGACGATCTGTTGTGTATGCATGATTTATAATAACTAAAAGATTAAGTCCTCATCATGTGTCGGTCTGATGGCAGCTGTCTGTTTTGTGGAGACAGATTGTGTTCTGACTGAGTCAATCCAGTGCAGATTTGTGTGCTTTCATTTCATATGCTATCAGCTCGCCAAATCAAAACAGATGCTTTAGTCACGGCAGTTGTCAATTTTGCCGCCATCTCCACTGATAAGCGAAATAACAGTTATGTTATCACGTTGCGTCACTGGGTTACGAGCAGGCCCACACAGAATCGGTGCCCTTAGGACTCTGTGCTTAATTCAGCAGATTTTGATATTCACAAACCTATGCACATTCCCTGCCCTTTGTGTTTGTTTAATAAATATTTTGTCTAATTTAATAATGTGTTTAGTTACCAATAAAATGTTGTATTTTATTTTACAAGTTCTTTTTTATGCTTGATATTGGTTGGAAAGTAGAGTGTCCCTTTAAGGTCCAAAGAGAGAATTTTGCACGGCACCACATTTGTCCAAATTATGTTCAGTACAGATTGTTCCCTTTCATTCATCATCAGCCCTCATAGATACTTTTCGTTCTTTTTCAGGGTGGCACTTTATGACTTTTTGAATAGACAACGCAATACTTTTTAGACTGAACATTAGGCGCACTTATCCTGATATATCATCAGGACAGCAATGTGAGTGGGCACATGCTGACAGCATGTGTGTGTGTGTGTGATGAGAGAGTTTACTTACGGTCAGCAGTCGGTTCTTCTCTTTCTCTGTGAAGCTCTGGACGTTCTCCAAAGCCGCCCGGTGTTTCCGTGTGAGCTCTTCCAGCGCCCGGCTGTGGTTGTCCTTAAAGTGAGCCGTTTCCTCTTCATATTTGGCACGGAGGTTCATCAGCTCTTTGTCGTAGATTTGCTTTTCCTCTCGAATGGACTGTGGGGAAACATAAATCTATTTAGATGAATATAAAGAATATTGTGCCATGACTACATGGGGTTTTTAAAATGGATACAACTTCAGCTTCCTACCAGTCTAACAAGAAAATTTATGAGAACTGAGAAATCATCAATAATATCAATTTTGTGAAATTCACATTTACACAGAATATAAACTGCTGAAAAAGCTACAAAACAGGCACTTTTGCTGCTCTCAAATGCTGTGAATCATGTAGTCAAAACCACCTAAACCAAGATCAAGTCAAACCAAGACTTTGATTGGTCAGGACCAAGGCCGGCCCAAGACTAAGGCAGGGTGACACAGAGTCAAGACAATAACTAAAATGTAAGCCCTGTAATATTAAATATTTGTTGATTGATCATTTGTATAAAATGTGACCGTGGTCGCACAGGTATATTAGTAGCAATAGCCAAAAATCAGGGTTGCCACACCTTAGTTAACTACAAATTCAAGGACCTTTCAAGGACTTTCCAGGTCCAATACCTTCAAATTCAAAAACTACATGTGGTGATACATTTCAAGTGAGAGCAAGGTTACATCGTGTTACCTTTTAAGATAAATTATTACAGTTCCCTTTCGAGAAAACTTGTGCTGCGTTGGGGATGCCTCCAGGGGTAAGTGCATCTGAATGTGTATATTAAATTCAACCAATTGTGAGGCTTAACTACAAAGACAGGGTGATGCCGGAGCAAGGAAGTATATTGCTATCTGAAATATTGCCAAAGACGGCGTTACAAGGATGCAAGAGGTATGGCAAGGGGGACGCAGCGTCTCGTTCCCTTCTCAAGGAACAACAGTTACATACATAACTCGAAACGTTTTCATGTGTCAAACACAACTATGCAAAAAAGCATTTTGGTATAAATCAACATTGGCGTACTGAAGATATAAGCATCTAAAGAGAACAGTTTAGCACGTGTGCTTAAAAAGTCTAGAAATTTTAAGATATTATCCTACACTACACAGGGAATTATATGGATTTTTTTCCAGAAAACTTCTTGCATAAAATAGATTCAAGCACTTTCAATGACCTGTATCTATGTATGTATATTTTCAAAAACTTCCCAGGGCCTTGCATTTTTCCCCCCAGATTCACAAACTTTCAAGGATTTCAAGGACCCGTAGGAACCCTGAAAAATATATCATTATCTTTTTATGCCAAAAATCATTGGGATATTAAGTAAAGATCATGTTCCATGAAGATAATTTGCAAATTTCTATCTGTAAATTTATCAAAACTTTATTGATCATTAGTAATATGTGTTGCTAAGGACTTCATTTAAAAGGTGATTTTCTCAATATTTAGATTTTTGCACCCTAAGATCCCAGATTAACATCACATCAAAGGAAAGTTTATTTATTCAGCTTTCAGATAAATTTCAGAAAATTGACCCTTATGACTGGCTTTGTGGTCCACGGTAACAAGTCTGTATAACGTACAATCGTGCTTATATTCGTGAGAACACCTCCTTTGCTACTGCGATATTGCTTTTATATTGCTATTATATCAGATATTATAATATAAACAAGAAGATCTCATGCAAGTACTTTTTTGCAATCATATGTTGAATTTTGTGAGAATTTGTGTTTATTTTTTTAGGTCCAACTTTTGACACAATCCCTGTCTGCTTCCAATCGGCACAACAGTAATAGAAGAAATCAAATTAGCAGTTATTGATTGCATTTGAAGCAGGAAGTTTTACATCCGATCACTTTAAATCAGACAATGCACTGGCAATTTAGTTTGAAATGAAATCATGAGTCCTCTCAGTCTAAGACAAAAACAAGACAGTGTACAAATCCCAAGACTCCCACCCCAAAAAAAGGGTCTAGACCAATTTCAAGACTTAAAGGCGGAGTGCACAACGTTTGAAAGCCAATGTTGACATATGAAATCACCTAAACAAACACGCCCCTACCCCAATAGAATCTGGACCTTCTTTTGATAGACCCGCCCCACACATACGCAACCCAGGCAACAATGTCGGTTAGAGGATATGCCCCTTACTGCTGATTGGCTACAAGTCTGTTTTGGTAGTCGGCCTGAATCCCTTTTCCAAAGCGTTTTTCAGAAAACGTGCACTCTGCCTTTAAGTCTTAAGTAGTACAGCACTTGCAATGAATCCAATCTATGTGGATAACATTAGAAACAGAAAGAGACACCTTCAGTCCCACTTTGACAAACTGTATCACATCAAGTTCTCATTATAAGACCTGCATAAGCATCTGCAATGTAGATCACTCCACAATGCTTCTCAACTCTATTTGTTGAGCGTTGCCATAGTAACATCGAACTCAAGGCTACGTTGCTAACAAACGTCTTAGCTGTGGTGTGGGTAAAAGACAAACAGAGAGAAAGCTTAATGTGATACTTTTTTAAATTAAGTTATCTGGAAATTTCAAGGCGTAGCAACAGAGCCAAAACACAGCCAATCCCTAACTCCTTACAAAAACACTACACTTTAAGGGATATTTAGGCCAAAAATTATGTTAAACCCAAGATTTACTCACCCTCAAGCCGTCTGAGAAGCATATGTCCATCATTTTTCAGACAAATACTTTTTCAGTTATTTTAGAAAATGTCCTAGATGCATCCATCCATTCACAAAAGTAATTTAAACAGCTCCAGGGGGATAAACAAAAGCCTTCCATATTTAAAACTTTATAAACGAAAATAACTAGCTTCTGGTAACTCCGCCATCTTAGACGCCTCAAGTGCACATTTTTTGGACTTGAAGGAGTTGGCCCCCATATCCTTGCATTTTATAAACTGAAAGATCTAGGACATTTTCTAAAATACCTGAAAATGTGTTCGTCGGAAAAATGATGGATATGTATCTTGGACGGCTAAAGAGTGAGTAAATCAAGGGTTTAAAGGGACACTTCACTTTTTTTGAAAATATACAAATTTTCCTGCTACCCTGAAATCCATACAGCTGGTCTGGCGCGACCACTTTTAGCATAGCTTAGCACAATCCATTGAATCTGATTAGACCATTAGCATTGCGCTAAAAAAATAACCAAAGAGTTTGGATATTGGATAGTATGCTAAGCTATGCTAAAATTGGTATCACCAGACCCGGAGATCAACTGAATGGATTCCAAAAAGGTAAAAATCAAATGGTTAACTCCAGGGAGCTGGAAAATGAGATTTAAAAAAAAAATGGAGTGTCCCTTTAATTTCATTTTTGGCTGAACTATCCCTTTAAAAATGCTGGGTTAATTTCAACCCAGCATTGGGACAAAAAGGGAAAAAACCTAACCTTTGGGTTGTAATTTAACCTATGTTGGTTGTTTCAAACTAAAAATGCTAGGTTGTTTTAACCCAAATATAAACATTTTCTAAGTTAATGTAATCTAAGGGTTTGTCCCTTTTTGACCCAACGCTGGGTTAAAAATACCCCTGGTACCAAGTGTTCCCTGGTACCGTGCCTGATAATACTGTGGTTACTCACTACACCACGCTATAACAAATATATTTTATATCTTTTTACAAAAAGTTTGCAAAAGACTCCAAGTCTTTTCAAAGCCCTGTTTCTAAAACTGCTGAAGAAGGATAGTTTGGGAGCGAAACCATCCAACATTTCCTGTTTATTGGGGACTCTCGAGATATTAATAATAAAACAAAACCTAAATATGACAGGACAGCAAAAAAGCCTGCTGGAGTAGATTGTATGAAAACACCATGTCAGATAAATAGCAATGGAATCCCAATAAAAAATATAAATGCGGGGCTGGAAAATAAAATTTATATTCAGAGCAAAGCAAATGTCCACATGAGTCATATTTTCTGAGCTCTCATGCATCCTTCGATGAAGATGGTGGGTCTTTTAAGTTAAACATGGGAGGGTTGCATTTAGTTTTGATAATAGCCAGTGGACTAGCCAGTGTTTAACACAAGAGATGTGCTTGTACAAGCTTTAAGCATAAGCTTATGATGTCTCAGAGGAATTTGTGTGAAATGTACGTTTCTGCAAAAGATTGATGTTTGAGTTATTAAACTGTTGTTGCTTTGCTTGCATACTCTTTTTTACACACACGCCAACCATGCTTGAAGATCCCATGAGGCAAAACGTACTGTATATTCTGTAGGTCCATATCAACACTTGTTTTATTTTGCCTCCGTTGCAGGTGCACATTCCATGCAGGCCTAAACTGATCACTGTTTGGTAAAATTAGATTCCTACCTTCTCCAGGGAGGCGATCTGTTGTCTCTGCCTCTCGTCCAGCGTCTGACATTTATTTTGCAATGCCCCTCTTTCATCCTCCAGACGTAAAACCTTGTCCTTCAGACGAGACTTCTCCGATTCCAGATCTCGAATGACGGCCTCGTGGGTCATCTGCGTGGCCTGCAGGCTTCCGATTTGACCTAAACAACAGACACAATAGCATTAGATAGAAATCCAGTGATGGGCCATTTGATAGAAATACGATAAGTTACCAGAGGGTTGATGGTTTGAATCCCATCTATTGCATGTTGGACAAATACCAAACAAGACCCAGACAGAGTCAAAGATCCTTTTTAAAGGGCCGTTTACATTATAACAATAACTATAACGCTAACTATATTAGCATCCACACAATCGGACGATAATGATAACTTTGTTAATTCGTTCACATGCGCAGTACACGCGCAAACAACTTATATCAATGGCATTAACTAATACAGCATATTTCCTATAATAAAGACTTTTGCAACTGTTAACATGTCACTGAATGTATAAATATGCTGTTCTTGGTGCAACATTACGTAGTCAATTTCACAGCAACTGCTTCAGCGCTGGATACCAGAGGTCATTTTATGTTATGGACTTCAGCAATGAGCTGCTCCACCATGTTATCTGTCATTTCAAATGCACGTGCACTTGGAGTTCAAATAGATTTGATTAGCTGTCAATGGTTTATCGTAAAATTTTTTTTCAGAAACCAACTATACCGTTTATCGTGTGAACTCCACTCTTCTCTTTAACTCTTTCACCGCCAGCGTTTTTAAAAAAAGTTGCCAGCCAGCGCCAGCGTTTTTCATGATTTTCACCAAAGTTTAATGACTTCCAGAAAATATTCTTCTTTAAATATATAAACATACAATATACCAAATGAAAGAACAGACCCTCTGCTTTCAAACAAAAACCCGTTTCATCCTACCTTTAGTGGTTCTTTGGCAATCAGCTTTTGAATATGGGTAGGTTTTTGCAAAAACACCACATTTTTAACAAAAAGCAGAGATAATTCCATTTTTGTGACGGACTTTTCATAGAGATCCGATTCAGAGCGATCTTTAAAACAGACACGGACATGCAGCAAATTGCCATAGGGCAGGGGTTCCCAAACTTTTTTTCCTGCGGACCCCCTTCTATGTCCCAACCGGGTTGGCGCACCCCCAATCCCTATTTTAAAAAAAATCCAATAAAGCTTTATTTTCTCACCATAAATACTCATGTTTAATCATGCGCAAATAACCAAGGGCCGGTTGCACTAGCCGGACGTTAAGAAGTTGGGTGTAATAGTCATACCTGTCAAGTTTTGGATATGAAAATAAGGGAAATTTTCCCGGTGCCCACCGCGAGCAGTCCTACCAACGCAACAAGCTCCAGTATCCCTTACATTTTAAGACTGGTGCTATAGCCTAAATGACAACACAAAATGGTATATATAAGGGGTGTCAAACTCATTTTACGCTGAGGGCCGGATGGTAAATAACGGCACGATGTGTGAGGGCCGGATAATTTTTTTAAACCATAGTGTGCCGCTATTTGTGTTAAAATTAAAACTAATTTATTAGCAAGAAAACTAGTGAAACACACAGCTCTGTGAAAACTACATTTCATAAGTCACACTCATACTGTACATACTATACACACAAATTTGCATCTGTACAAAACTCACTGACATTAGGTTGAAAAGCCTTAATTTAACTTATTTTGCATTATACCTTAATGGCAAAATTATTTATAAACCATTCACTTTTCTTTGTAATGAGAACAGTCATTTAGAAAATTAAAATGCTAGATGGAGCAGTGGCCCAAACCAAAAAGGGCACTAAGGGGGATGGTACTATTAGTATGGTTTTAATAAAGTATTATATGTGTTATAGCATTAACCTAGACAAGTGGTTACAAGTGATTATAATGGGATATATAATAAATAACAAGAATTAAAGTGTGACAATAAATATTTATGATTTATGCTTGCTTGATAAAGCTTTGAATCCATGTTTGCAATGTTGAAATGCCTATAGCAGCCTCCCTTTCCGTTCTCTGTCTTTATTTTGTGAAGGCATTTGTGTTTTTGTTTTTTTTTTTGTCTACAAAGTGTGCCAACAACAGCATATTTCGTGTTTATATTAACTTAGATCTGATCGGGAACATTAAATCCATTAGACAAGCGTTAGAATGTGGTTATTTTGTTGTAGTTTGCTTGCTAAGTTGTAAGCACTTTTAGAACACCGACAGCAAATCATTACAGGACGAAATACTTCCAAAATTGTAATTCTGCGGTTTAACAACTGATATAATGTAATAAATCTACCTGTTAATGCAACGAACTTCAGAAACTGTCGTCTTCGCTCTCCAGGCAGAGAGTGGACGCAGAGATGCTGCGGAGCGGGCGGGAAAACACGAAGTGGATTAGCGGAATCTGTGGATTTTTTGCGTGAGGCTAGTGACAGAGCTCAGATTGGGAATGTTTTTATTACTCCGCCCGGGCATTATTATTTTTTGTAAAAACGGAGGTTAAAATACGGGAGATTTACGGGAAAAAACTAATACGGGAGGACGGCGGGAAAGGAGGGTAAAATACGGGACTTTCCCGGCCAAAACGGGATACTTGACAGGTATGGTAATAGTCCTACGTCGGGCTTAGCTACGTCCAACATTGTGAAAAATATTTACGCCTATTGCACCATCTGAAACTACGCTCAGCGTAGATGATGCGCGCCCCCGTGTATGCGTTTAACCACTGTGATATTTAGACGCCATTCGAGTTTACTATGGGAAAAAACGTACACTTACTGCCGTCAGCTAATAGATGACATATGAGAAGTTTCCTCATGTTTACCAGTGCGTCACGTGCAGACCCATCAAACACATTAACGAAAGCCTTTACTGTTCGCACCAAAGGTGTATAATAGTTTGCAGATTCATTATAACAGCTCAAGTTTCAAACAAAATTAAATGAAAGCTTTTAATAAGTTCTCTACAGTAAGTATTTATGTATTTTATTATATAATTCATTGGCGGTCTCTTTACCATGCATGAAAACACATTGCTCGCGTATCCTGTGCCCATGTCTCGTCACATTTCATTATTTCTATTTTTGCCATAAAATGTCTCTCTCTCTTGGTCCCTCTCCTCCTTCGTGACTAACAACTTTATCATAAGACGTCCCACATGACAGTTTCCCTGATTTCAGTCAGTTAAGCATATTTATAATATATATGGAATGAATGAAACGAGTTGGCACGCATATAGCGGCTGCAGTGCATAACAGAAGAGCAGTGCGTAGAAAAGGACAGCAGCTGTCTTCTACGTTTCTATCAAAAACTAATAAATTATAGTTATTTATTTAAAATAAAAGCGATTACAAAGGAAATGTTTACTGTTCATTTTTTTATTTATTTATTGTATGGAAAATCCTACTTAAAGAAACAGACCGCCATTACATTTTTCCTCTCGCGCACCCCCTGGTTGCAGCTCGCGTACCCCTGGGGGTGCGCGTACCACACTTTGGGAATCCCTGCCATAGGGCAATACTTCCGGTTTTAAAAAGTTGCGGATGGGCGCCACCTGGTGGATAATAGCGGTATTGCGGAAAGACGGAAAATCTCGTCATTGGCGGGGAAGCGTTTTCTCTTAATTGACGAGATATCTCGTCAATGGCGGGGAAAGAGTTAAAGAGCACCAATTATGCTAATAAATTAGCACGTTAGCACGTTATTGTAATATCCCATAGTACATACATGTTATTAAAACTTGAACTAATGCACTGTGAGTCTTATAAATTGCTTACATACCTCACCGATTTCTGCATGTCTGGAAAACGCTCGGATTTAGTTCCTGTCTCCGCCTCCCAAAATGTCTAGTGTATTCGGATTGGTCAGATGACTACTCAACTGTTATTGGTCAACTGGGTTCGGCGTGTGTTTGAAAGGTTATGCCCCTGACTACGCGTGGGTTTTCCGGTTCTGACTGAGAGTCACAGGCAACGTAAACAAGCGCTATATTTCTCTATAAACGATGGTGTCTGTACTGCCTTACCACTTCGAGCTCGATCCAGAGAGTTCAGACGGCCGTTACGATATAAACGATCTCCCCGTCAATGAACGCGATTGGATTTAACTTTTTTAGGTGTCCTTAGCTCTGCCAGAATGCTAAACGAAGACGAAAATGTGTTGCAAAGACATCCAAAAGGTAATTATAACGTACTACATTACTTTGCAAACTATATGGAAACACCAAATGTAGCACATAGAAAGTATTTGTTGAAATGATTATAAAACTATTTCATTTGTTAACATTATTTTACTATAGTAAACTGTATTATAAAAGACTGCTTACATACTATATTACTGTGCAAACTATATGGAAACACCAAATGTAGCACAAAGAAAGAATTAATTGAAATGAATGTTCTACATTATTTCACTATGGTAAACTTTTTTATGAAAGACTGCTTACTTATAAGTGCTATGTTTTTACTTATTCGGTTTTAAGGAGAATGCAACATGTTCCAGGGCCTCTTACCTGCGTGATTCATCATCCAGGTTTTGCACAAATTGTCTAAATCCCTACACACAGAACATTTATTGTACCGACTATAAGCCTTTGAGGTGCAGGACTAGAGTAAGTTTTATTACATTTTTAAACCAATAACACTTAAGTATCATTATAGTAACAAAGTACCCAAAAGAACAAAAGATGCAACTTTAAAGAAAATATTATAGTCAGTCAAAAGTTTTTTTTATTTATTACAAATATATATTTAAATGTTAAACAATATACAAATAAACATACTTTAGTAACCATATTGTGCTCTTGTTTCAAAAATTGTTCAATTCATTTCTTACAGCTATCTATTCAGATAAATGGCATATCAAAGCTTTGTCAGCTGGTGCTATTTAAAACGACACTATAAGGTTATCATCCTGTCGTGTGTTGTTCTCCAGATACGCTTGGAGCTTCCTGATCAGATCGGTCACAATTTTGGCTTTCGACGACCCCTGCACTGAAGATGGCATGCAATCACGTCCTCCTTTGAAGGTCTCTCAAACTGTGATGCCAGGTCCATTGGAATCGGGGTTTCCCTCAGCTTATCTTCAAATACCTCATCAAACACAAGCCTGATCACATCCTCCACATAACTGTAGAAATATTGCAGTCAATAAATCTTTTGTTTTGATCATTTATTTCCCTGCTTCATACATTAAGTTTTTAATTATGAATGTATTTGAAATAAAACATTACTGCTTACGGTATGTCACTTTTGTGTTTTGGGAACATAGCCTTGTACTTTCCCTCTCCTGCTTTTGTTACGGCTTGGTGACATTGTAATGGATGGCTGCAAGGTACAAATACCTGTAAAATATAAACAAGCAATTAATTTATTGTAAAAGTAAATACTACTTTATTTAACACAGTTACTTAAATACCTGCACAGCATTCCAATAAATGAGAAAATCTAAATTTTTTTGCTGCAAATCTGAAATCTCAGGCTACGGACGGCAAAGGCATCCACTGATGATGGTGATGGAAACATTGTGAAACGATGCTACTGCCTGGGTTCATATTATTATGCAGAGAAAAAAAACTTTGTCATCATCAGTTATACATCTAAGACTGGTAGTGGTTTCACTAGCTAAATACATCATATGTGTTACACACCTTTGCTCCTCATATGCCAGTCTGACTCCTTGTACTGTGTGTAATGATGTTGCATGTTTGCATACAGTGTAGAAGGATGTGTACAGCTGCGAATCTAGGATATAGACAAATAAAACAAACATGTATTCAGTCAAAAAGACATATTATAACAATAGAGTACAACGACTATAAATCGTTAGACTATTCATTAAAACGTAAATGTATTACATATTCCATGGCCCAACATTAGCAACACACATTACGTGTTTACTTCGTTTCAAAATCTAAGAAAGCTTCAATTAAATACAACAGTAAAATACATATAACTTTAAACAAATCATCTGTACTTAGAGTTTCTTTAGTTTGATCATGAGAACAAATTTTACCGGTAACAGTTTAGCTGGCATTTGTATTTGTATTTAGCTTAGCAACTTAGCAAGTTTGTAAACATGTCTAAACCAACATCGATAAAAAAAGCGATAGTCTGCATAATTCAACATACACGTGTGTAAATATGGTACGTTGTTTATGAAATACAGTATTACAACACAAAACAATTAGCTTGCAAGCTTAGCTCTACACGCACATTATGTTAATCTCCGGTTACCGGTTACGTAATGTACAGTAAAAGGCAAATAATAAACGTGAATACTTACAGCCTGTGATCCAGAAGTGCACAGTAATCCAACTTTCAAGAGGAGACGTCGCGCAAATCCAGCTTCGGTTCATGAGAAGCAGTTATTGTGAAAACTCCGTGAACAACTTCTGACTGGATTTTTCCGGAACCGTATTAAACATGATGTCCTCTGTGGAAGTCCATAAAGTGCTATTTTGCCCTCGCATCTAAAGAGACAGCGTCTACTCGAGAGATTTAATCGCTTAAACAATGAAACAAGAGTTTGCAAACAGAGTCAAAGCAGGGACTCACAACCTCCGCCATTTTAGCTCTCTTCTGACTCGGCGCTCCCCACCCCACCCTCGTCTTTGAGGGCGTACCCAAGCAAAGCAGAGAGGGCTGAACTATGATAATGTTGGTCTTATCTACGTCACTAATCCCAGGAAGTAAACTGTTGCCTACAATCCGAGTGTTTTTTGTAGTCCTCGAACGTTAGAGACGATAACTCGCGTCATCGTTTTCTTTGAGGTATGTGCTTTTTGAATATCGTTAGCATGTACTAATGCACACTTACACACAAAAGGATGTTTAAAAACGTGTATCCCATAATAGGTGCTCTTTAATGTAAAAGATTTTTTAAAACTAAATTTTTATAGTCATACTTATCGTTATAATGTGAACGGCACTTAACTGTCAAAACTGTGAACTTAAAAAGAATAGCCATAGTTTTTATGTTTTTTCTTGATTGTTGACATTCTAATACTGCGTTCACACCAAACGCGAAACGCGTGATTTCAAGGTTAAGTCGAATTGACGGCAAAGTTCTAATTTTGCAACTCTGGCATCAGACGCGAATGAGGCAAATTCACGTTTACACCCGTCTGTAGGTCTCACGGCGCGAATGAGGCGTTTAGCGCGGTAGACGTGAATTAAAACATCCAGTTTGAGCGTCTGGCGTGAATGATGCAAATTCACGTCTGATGCCAGAGTTGAAAAATGATCACTTTGCCAGCAGTTTGTGCCACATTAACCAATCAGGAGCCTGCTTGCTGCTGTGGCGGCAGGCCCGCCCAGATTCACTTCTTGCCCCTCCCACAAGAAGAGGATTTCGCTCTAGTTCGCTCTAGTTCAAGCAGCAAACCAGTCGCGGTAGATGTGAATTTGATCCTTTATTCGCATATGGCAGGGGTGTCCAAAGTCGGTCCTGGAGGGCCTGTGTCCTGCAGAGTTTAGCTAAAACTTCCCTCAACACACCTACCTCAAAGTATCTAGTCTGCCTAGTAAGACCTTGATTAGCTGGATCAGGTGTGTTTGATTAGGGTTGGAATAAAACTCTGCAGAGACACCGGCCCTCCAGGAGCAGGAGTGGACACCCCTGGCATATGGTATGAAACCAGCATAAGGGGGCGTTTCACATTTCGCTTCAAAAAATGCGACCACACCGTTTTCCTCCTTTTTCCTACACTTTTTTTTGATGTGGCATTTTGAAAAGTATTTTGAACTCGCAGCGGCACCTACGCGCATAAAAAAGTAACGCCTGCACTGCGTTTTCCTCCTTTTTCCTACGCTTTTTTTGATGTGGAATTCTGAAAAGTATTTGGAACTCGCAGTGGCACCTACGTGCATAAAAAAATAACGCCTGCACTGCGTCACTTTTTGAGGGCGCTTGCCACACATCCACATTTAAAATAAAGCATCTGCGTGCGCAAAATACGCAATATGTGAATCACCCCTAACATGGTTAAGTTGGCTTAATGGTTGTCACGCCCGGTTTAATTGTGTGTTTTGCTCTGTCCTACTTTGTAGTGCTGTATAGCTAACAGACAAAGTTAATTTTAAAAGTTAACTTTAAGTTCAGTTTTAACACTGGGTGTTTTTCAACATCAAAGAAGTAAATCTAGTATATAGTGATGTGAAATATTGAAATATGATCGTGAATCTGCACAAAGTGTCAATTTTGACCTTTATTTTGTATTTGAACTGTTGCTTGGATGCAGCTTGCGTCAAAAATAAACTTTAGCGAAGCTGTGCGGAGAATGCTTCTGAAAATGTGCTGTAAAGCGGCTGGTATAGACGATTTCATCGGATGCACGTGCGCTCACAAGATACACGTCTGGATCTGAACTTTACTTCCGGTGTCGTTTTTTTTATGGTCTGACTAGTTGCTAAACTGATCTCTTGAACAAATGCCTCGTCGAAAATAACAAATGTTTTGGTTTCCTAGGTAATCTATGTGTTGCTTTTTTTGCTTGTTATATAAATAAACTATGTTTAAAGAACTTTGTTGTTATTTATTCTTAGCGGAGTTTACCGGAAGTTACGTGCAGACCACGACAGCCGCTTGTTTATGTTGTTACTGCTGAAACTGTCTATAAACACAAGCATTTTCTAAAGTGATTGTGACGGGGTAAAATTACTTGGATTATAAAAAATGCTTAAATTAAATAAAAACCTTTTTAACTTTATGTTTACATTTACGGATTTGGCAGACACTTTTGTACAGAGCAATAAAAAAATAGAGAACAGAGGAACTGTGTTTGGCATGTAGGTGTCCCAGGCTCAGCTGGGTTCTGCCTCCCTCAGGGAACATTCCAGAATCTGGGTGATGAGCGCAGTTAGAACACACATCTGTTGTTGCCAGGATACCAGGAGGAGATCTGTCACTCCTAAACTTGTCGGTCAACACGAATGGTTGCTGAAACTAGAACCAGCTAATTTAATGTGTGAAGCCGCTTAACCTTTACCTAACAGTGTTGGGTGATGGTAACTGGATTTTTATTTCTACAGATCACTTTAATAGCCAATCAGAAAAAAGCAGCTTGGACATTCTGCTCTAATTAGCCTTCTGTTTGTGTTCCACTGAAGAACAAAGATCACACATGTTTCAAAAGACACTGAACTGATTTACATTTTTAGGTAAAGTATTTCTTTACATTTCAAGCCGTGTTGCTATGACGACAGATGCTGTGCAGGTTGATGCTGTGCATGCAGGTAATGGATTGGTTAGCTATAAAAAAATGTTCAAGTAAGAGGTTATGGGAAGGTTTGCAGAGATCTTACTGGCTTTCAGGAGGATCTCAGTGGCCTGCTGTTGAACTCTGTCTCTGGATGCCTCCAGCTCGCATTCGGCCTCCCTCTGTCTGATTTCCACGATCTCCGTGTTCTTGGTGACCTCCTCTAATTGTTTATGCAGCTCCTGCACACACACACACACACACACACACACGCAGTGTTTAGTGAGAACATCCTATAGACTTTTATTGTATTCATACTAAGCTGACGTCATTTCTATCCTCTAGCCCCATTGTTAAACTCAATGCTTACACAAACCTGTTTACTAAAATAATTTAGATTATATAGGCCATACTTGATTTGTGTGGTGTTATAGAGCAGTGGTACCCAAAACTTTTCATTTCATGACCCACTTACACGAGTATAATCTATCTCAGGACCCACCAAAATATTTTAATAGAAATATGTAGACAAAATACATTTAAAAAATCCAAAAAGAAATGTATTCTCTTTAAGAAGATTGAATGAATAAAATGCAAGTTTGCAATCCCAAAATACCTGATACCAAAACCATTGCCATTAGGGGCCGATCACACCAAACGCGTTTATGGCAGTTGCAGGCGCCTTTTTTGAATGATTTTTTTTATGGGCAGTGACAATAAGTGGCTTTTACACAGGACACGGTGTGTGCTGTGCTCGCCGCTGGGTGTCAAACTATTTTGAACTTGAACTTTGAACTTTGGTTAACGCAACAACAAATCAGCCTCGCGAAGTGCGTTGAACACCTTGCGTTTTCTGCCGCTTGCAGCAGCACGTGTTTTTCAAGGAGAGCTGAGAGCAGAAAAGCAACTTAATTTGTGTCTTTCCTTTGTCCAATCAAATGAGCAGAGAGGCGGGCCTTCCGTTGTGGTGACGGAAGTTTACAATTGTAAGCGACTTTCCACACCCCATATGTAAATTTTTTTTTAAAAGGCGACTATGTTAATCTCCAATTTATTCGTACTGTACCTGTTAATGTCCTTTTTTGTGTTATGTTTTCGTTGTATGTCTCATTGTCTTGCTATAATAAAAAATAGCGACAAATCTAGCAACACTTTTTGGCGTTTGACTGACAGGACAGCTGCGCTGGTGGTTGCCTAGCAATATAAAAGCTGCGCTGCAGTGCTCATTTTGTGTTTGGTGTGATTGGCCTCTTAATTGTCATTATTAGGACAAAACTGTTTTTGTGTCATTCACTACAACAACCAAGTGACACTGCATGACCCACTTGATCCCACTGTGCGACCCACTAGTGGTTCCAGCCCCAGTTTGAAATCCCCTATTATAGACGGACAAGTGCGGTGACGCGATTACGAATCTGAGCGGAACTTTACTTCCAGTCTCTGTTTGTTTAATTGGCCAAATAGTGTCTAAACTGAAGTCTGAAACAAATTCCTTTTCAAAAATAACAAATGTTTTGTTTCCTAAAGATGAGGGGCCGATCATGGATTACCGCTATTTAAAAGGAGATTTGGCAGCCTATATGTAGTTAACCTACATATAAGGGGGTTTTAGGGCACTGGAGATTTGTGCTTTTTTCAGTTGCTTAAAAACATAATAATGGCAAAAGTCTCATAACACTTGTTCAGCACAAACTGGTCTACAATATTATATGAGCAACATGTATGTACATATGAGATAAAAACGTGTATGCATGGTTTTTGGAAAAGCAGAATTTTTAAGTCACTGATATAAGTCCACAAAACTTTTTCTAAACATGTTTTCCCAAAACTTTTCAAAACAGGATTTAGTAGTCTAGAGTTTTTCTTCAAAATGATGTGAAAATCATTCTGCCTACTCATTCACATATAACAATATATTGATTTACAATTTCTAAGACACTTTTTCCTGGGAAAGGCTGTATGCGAAGATGTGTGAAAGTTCCTGAATAATTTGTAATTGACAGCTGAGAAAACAAAAGACTTGCATAATGAGGCACATAATGAGCCTTGTAGGAATTTAACAGTATTGCATACATTATAAAAGACACATATGTTATCAGAAATAAACTACTGTAAAAGGACTTTGTTGTTATTGAGTCTTTTCTGAGTTTACGGGAAGTTAGGTGTGTTCCACGAAAGCCATTGTTTATATTGTTACTGCTGAAACTGTCTATAGAGTGCTGTCTTTCTATATTTAACCATTGTGTGGTTTCTTTCCAAATGTCTAACTTTCTCCATGTCACTTTTCCATTTTTACCACTCACTCTCGTCTCTATTCTCAGTTTCATCCTCATTAATTGTGCATGTATGCATCATCTCTCTCTCTCTCTCTCTCTCTCTCTCTCTCTCTCTCTCTCTCTCTCTCTCTCTCTCTCTATTTCCTGCATTACTTTATTAAAGACCTTTTAACTGTTGCGGTCACACATTCTCTGTCCAGTTTTTCCTCACTTAAAAGGACTTCTATTGCTTGCTCAAGTGACTTCATCATGAGCTAATGCTTAAAAAGAGTTCCCAAAACCAGGCAGAGCATTTCACTTTCCCATTATGATTTCCCAGTTTTCCAGTATACCGTGCATGGCACTGAGTGAAGTGTGATAATGTTTAAACAGGGACCCAGAACAGTGCGGTTCTTTGTCTACATTGTTGGCGTCTGTATGTCTGCATTGTTTATCTACATTGTTGGCATCTGTCTGTCTGTCTGTCTGTCTGTCTGTCTGTCTGTCTGTCTGTCTGTCTATCTATCTATCTATCTATCTATCTATCTATCTATCTATCTATCTATCTATCTATCTGAGTTGTTTATCTACATTGTTGGCACCTATCTATCTGTCTGTCTGTCTGTCTGTCTATCCATCTATCGTATCTATCCATCTACCATATCTATCCATCTACCATATCTATATCTATCCATCTACCATATCTATCCATCTATCCATCCATCTATCCATCCATCCATCCATCCATCTATCCATCTATCTATCCATCTATCCATCTATCCATCTATCTATCTATCTATTTATCGTTTATCTACAGAATCTACTGCATCTATCCATCTGTCCATCCATCTGTCCATCCATCTGTCCATCCATCTATCTATCTATCTATCTATCTATCTATCTATCTATCTATCTATCTATCTATCTATCTATCTATCTATCTATCTATCTATCTATCTATCTATCTATCTATCTATCTATCTATCTATCTATCTATCTATCCATCCATCCATCCATCCATCCATCCATCCATCCATCCATCCATCCATCCATCCATCCATCCATCCATCCATCCATCCATCCATCCATCCATCCATCCATCCATCCATCCATCCATCCATCCATCCATCCATCCATTCATATGCATTGTTTATCTACATTGTTGGCATCTATTTGTCTGTCTGTCCGTCCGTCCATCCATCCATTCATTGAATTACTCCAAAAATTCTTCAACTATCAAAATATTCACCAGAGTCTACTGATCTCCCCTCCATAAAATCTCCATGTGATGTGACATGGGCACTATGGCCATCTCTCATCTGAACAATTCAACATTTGATCAGCATGTTTTAACAAAGACTGACTACTATAGACTTCAGGAAATCAGATCGGTATGAGTTAGTCTGAAAATGTCAGAGTGGCTCAAGATCGATACCTTTAAAGATCTGCTCTGAGTGTGTGTAAGAGCCCAGCATATTTTATCATTAAACAGACGTTATTAGTGCCTCATAAACGTGAGAAGTTAAGCAAGACACTATTCATTTACTCATCATTTTGTCCTTTAAACTACCATATTATAAATAAAGCGTGTATCCTGTGATTACACTCATAAATAACACTCAGTGGCATCCTACATTTAGATGTCATGTTGGCATTGTTTTTCCCTTCAAAGACATTATATAAAACAACATACAGTAGAGCTCAGGATGTGTGCCACAATAGCTGAAGTTTCTTTCAACATGCTTTTTGATCCTCAAACATCTGAAACATCTTGTGTGTTCAGGACGAAACCAAAACATTTAACTTTCAGCACGACTTTTTGATGTCAACACAAAACGGATTAGAAGCAAAAAAAAGAACCATTAACATTTTATTGGCTCTCTATGAATGGGCATATACCTTAATGTTATTCTCTGCGGCAATGAGCGAGGCCTGCAGTTTATGAGATTTCTCTCTGCTCTCTCTGGCCTCGTCCTGCACACGCTTCAGCTCGCTGCGCAGCTTTCCCAGTGTCTTCTGCAGCGCCGCTTCCTGCGCCTGAAACTCTTTCCTCAGCTCCCCCTCCGTCTTCTTCCAGGCCAGCAGGTTCTCAGCGGTCATCTGCTGCGTGCGCTTCATGGCCTCCAATTCGCGCTCGTAGAAGGCCTGGGCTTTATTGAGCTTGGCCTCGTATTCCTCCACCAGACGCTTCTTGTCCTGTTTCAGTTCCTCGACCCTCTCGCTCAATGAGTCCACCTCGGCTTTATGAAGCTGTCCAAGCTTCTCCTGGTCTTTGCTGTAGTTGGCATTCTGGCTTTGGTGTGAACGAAGAAGTTCCTGGATCTGCAAAAGCCAAATTATTAATTTTTTGTACAACACATTATATTACAAATATTGTTTGACAAAAGCAGTTTAATATTCTGCACTCCCTACTGAAAGGTTTAAGATGGTAGGGGAGAGCGGGGTAAGTTGTCACACTGTTCATAACTCCAATACTAGAGGCTCTATCCTACAAATCAAATAGACACTTTGTGTGACGACTTCTTTTATAGTTAACTTCATGTTCACAATCTGATGTTAGAACAATTTTCTTATTTTTTGGCTTAAAAATAGATAACCTATTGTGACAACTTACCCGCCGATGGGGGAAATTGTCACAAGTGAACATTTTCTATTCAACAGTCTAAAACTTTGTAATGAGATAAGATATGAAAATTTTATAAATAAACATATGCACTCAAGACCTTCTTTCATTTGGTATGATAGTGATACCATTGTGATGTTTTGTGCTCAGTAAATGTTAGACAGTGTGACAAGTGTGACAACTTACCCCGCTCTCCCCTACTCCCAGCCTGGCAAAGCTGGTCAAGCTTGTGGGTCAGCTTCTTCCAGCCTGACCAGCTTAAGAAGTGACCAAAGCTAAACATCTAGACCAGCTGGCTAAACCAGCTAAAACCAGGTTGGAAGACCATTTTTGTTATTTTTCTTTAGGGCGTTTAGAAAAAACGGTCAAAAAATTTTCCCTGGCTGTCACTGAGAGGTACATACTGTTACCACAGGTACATATTCGTATCTCAAAGATACATACTGGTACCAAATGTATACATACAATGGGGAACATTTAAGTATACAAGTTGAGTCATAATAAATCAACTGAAATGACACAGGGAATAAGTATTAAAGTGTGATTTAACAAATCACACACCTCCTGTCGATGGCCAGAACGCAGTTCTTCCAGAGCCTGCCGTTTCTCCTGCTCGAACTGCGCTTGTAGCTGTCCAAAAGAGCGTAGTTTTTCTTCGAAAGAGCGTCGCATTTCCTCCACCTCGCGTGACATGGTGACCACGCGCTGAGTGTGCTGCGCCTCTGTACACAGCTGCATGTCCTCCACCCGCTGGCGGTACGTCTCAAACTCCGTCAACGCTTGCCTCTTCATCCGCTCGTGAAGTTCCATAGACTCCTCCAGGGACTGAATGCGTCGTTTCAGGTCCATCTCGTCGCTGATCTTGCTCTTGTACTGCATGATCTTCTCCCGAGTTTCCGACAGGATCTGTTGCACCTCCTCCTCATGGGCTTCCTTCAAGGTTTGGATAGCCGCTTCGTGCTCGTCGTTCTTGGTGTTAAGGGCATAGATCACCTGAAGAACAGGAAAGATGGAGAAATTAGAGATGTACATGCAGATGGTTCATGAAAATTGCAAGATGATGCTGTCAAAATGTGCAAAATGTAGAATCTGATAGGAACCAGAATTAATGCTTGCTCGGTGAGCATGACTTCCATCATTAAGAGGTGAAAAACTTTGTGTGAGATAAGCATTATGTCAAAAGTTAGGTAAACACTATTCTGCTGATGCGGAGCATTTGTGCTTAATGCATTATATATGTAAAGCCACACAAGGGACGGACAAACATAAGCTTGCTTTGATGTTCGGCTTTTAAAATCCATACGGTTTCCATCCAGTGTGTGCTACAGCGTGTGCTTTTCATACTGTAGCATTCTGGAAAATTATTTTCACAATAAAGTGCAAATAAAGACAAATTCTTCATTACACTATGGTTGTGGAACTGGTTTTGCCTTAGGACCCAAATGTAAAATTGGACAACCCAAAAGAGAATCTGTCATACAAATAGTAATTTCAAATGATTTGAAAAGCGCTGTGTCCCTGATTGTGCAGCTAATCTGTACGTTGTGATGGGCCTGAATACCTCGGATATCAGCCGGAAATGTGACGCTCCTTACCATGTTTGAAAGATTCGCTCACAACGCAACACTAACAGGAGTTTACTTACAGGCTGGGAGTCCGAAGCGGGAGGAATTATGATAATGTCGGTCTTGTCTACATCAACAGGCCCAGGTAGGGGTGGGCGATATGACCAAAATCTTCTATCACGATAGGATTAATTTTATATCATGATAACGATATGTATCACGGTAGAGTTTTTTATGTTTTAATAAGGTTTAAATCTTTAATACCATAGAAATTTTCATAATTCTCACAAAAAACATATACAAGCATAGAAAGAAGATAAAAACAAACAAAACTCAAGCTCTCTGACGATAACTAGCGTCATTGTTTACTTTGGGGTATGTATCTTTTGCATATTGTTAACATGTACTAATACACACTAACACACCAAAGAAAATGTCTAACCGTGAATCGGACAATAGGCGCTCTTTAAAACATCTGCATATATAATGCATACATGTAAATTTTATATACACAATGATGAACATGAACAATGAACAATGTTTATGGATTTTTAATATAAGGAACCAGTCCACATTGATTACATTTTTTATCCTATTTATGCATTATTATTATAGTTAGTTGAATCGAACTGTTTTTGACATCAGCATGAATCCCGAAGTATTTAAGCCTTACTGCCTCTCCGAAAGATTAATTATTAAAATAATGATTTTGTTTATTATTGCATGAATGTTTGCAAATCCACTTGTTTTTAAGAAGCTTATCACAAACATTCAAATATGTGCACAAAAACTAGAGAATGTTCTCAGACACGCTTCAATTTTTAATTCCCTCTGTTTCTATGGAGAGAACTTGAAAGTCTCCAGAAATGGGTCTGAGATAAAAAAAAGCCCTAAAACTTCTTATAATAAGCTTTCATAAAACTTTAGATTACAAGCTTTATTACTGTATGAAAGAACAAAACATAATAAAATCTAAAACCCCAGAAAAGACCATTTATATTTTGAACCACACCACCACAACAACATCTCTCGATTTTTCTCGGCTGTGGGCCAAAACTATCCTCCCGATTTATTATTGGGAAACAAAGTGACCTTCGACTCCAATTCCCATGCTTTGTGTGTCTTCCACTTCATTTCCATAATTGTCTAGACATCTGATTAGGTGAGAGCAATTCGGCCACCTGAGAACGGCACAATAGAGTTATCTCTCCATTACTGTGAGAAACCGAGACTCGGCTATAAGATGCATGTGTTACTCTCCTTGAAGAAAAATCATTACTCTTCAGTTCTCTTTCTTTTCGCACAATTCCAACACATTGTCAGGCAGAAAAATAAGATAAGGGTGACTATAAAGACAAAAATGTAGCTTAGTTACTAGACTAATGTATATGTCGATTCACAGAGTCAAAGCTGAGGGATGGGCGAGGGTCTGTATCTGTTGTGTTATCACCCTTAGGGCCAGATTTACTAAACAGGGCAAATTAGCGCATGAGCGCAATTCCAAAAATGCGCTGATGGGAGTGGTGATATCTGCGGGTTATTTACTAAAAAAGCACTTTTTAAATAACACAGGCGCAACAGCTGATTTCCATAATGACCAACCAATCTACTAAGAGCAGCGCAAATTAGCGCATGGTTGCAAATAAGCAGAGATGATGCTCCTGCAGGTGCATGTGATATACAGGCCGATAAATAAAGGCAGAGAGACGCGTGAACTTATCTGGTAAAATGATCCTGGAAATCCTCTCCCTTCTACCATGCAGTCTCTGATTTCTGCGATGTCTCCTCCTAGCAACAACAATTGCAGCCATTTCGAGCGCAAAATGATTTAAGACATGCTTTTTTTCGGCGTTAAATAGTCGCGCAAATGCCATACATAACACATGCGCAAACATTAGTAAATCGCGTTGCGTGAATCATTTAAATAGTCTCCTCCCAAAATGTTTGCGTCTGAAAGGGAAACTCCTAGAAATGCATATGCAATCAGGTCAGTCGCAAAAAGAACTAGACCACACCTTTTCAGCGCTAATGATCCACTGCGCGTCTTTAGTAAATTCCGACATCGCTATTTACCGCCAAAATGATGGTTTACGCTGGCGCAAGCGCTTAGTAAATCTGGCCCTTTGTCTCTCCATGCATCATGCATCTCATACATTTCTTTTCATGGAGGAGCGTGCAAAGAAATCTACCTGTTGAGTATCTACAATGGCAGAAAAAAACACCTTCCTGCGAGGCAGCTCGTAAAATAGAAGTGGCAGAGATGCTGTGTGCGAGTACATTAAAATTCAAGAGGCATTCGGAGTGCCAGCCTTCAGTTTATATCTTAAAACATCCAGGAAGTTTAAAATTCATCCCGATGTGCACTGACTGATGCTGAGAGAAACAGTTCTTGAACGGTCTAGCGCTTTCCCTAGCAAAGGGAGTCGGTTTTGACTAAAACACTTTCGGCTATCACTTTCCCAGAGTGATCCAGTACAGTAATAAAAGTGACACATGCTGTAAATAAATAGCATAGTCAACACCTCTTTGTCCAATCCGGATACTTGGCAATGTGGTAAGGCATCACAACTCCTGACTGTAGGACTGTTCCAAAAACAACAAAATATGAAGCACCAGTAAATGCATTTTGGATATCACCATCCCAGAATGCACTGCAGGTAGTTTAGGGAGGGGGTGTTAAAGGTGATGTTTGATTTCACAAGACTTTTTAAAGAAAGATGTTGTCCCCGGAGTAGAGGTCTTCACGGGTCCACTTAGATCCGAAAACCCGAGGTCCGACCCGAGACCCGATCGGGTTCGGGTCTAAAAGTTTCACATGTGCCTCGGACACGGGTCGGGTACAATAATAGCGCCATCGGGTCTCGGGTAATTTAAAAATGAATGTGTTTTTTCCTAACGGACCCGAGAAGACCCGAACTCTCTCGCCTGTGTGCGTCAATGTCCTTTTCAAACCTCTCATCTGTTTGCCAAGAGCGCTTGCGACATTGTGTGGTTGTCGGAAGGTTCATTTTCGTTGAGACAAACATGTCAGTCAATTATAAATGTACATTTTAGCGGTTACGTTGGTGTCGTCGTCAGATAACAAAGTAAAACGCGTGGGTCAGTGCCGTTTACATTCGGTTCCAGTCGGGTTAAAAAAAAAATTTCACTAGGGTCTAATTTTCTCGGGTTTGTCTCGGGTCGGGTCTTTCTTTAAAATTTTTTTATTTATGCACGTCGGGTTCGCGTATGAAGTGATTCGGGTCATTTCGGGTCGGGTACATTTCTTTGGACCCGAGAAGACCTCTACCCCGGAGTATGTATGTGAAGTTTTAGCTCAAAACACCACACTGTAAAAAATACTTTGCTTCCTTAAAATTTTTTGTTGAATCAACTCGGATTTACAAGTCATTTCAACTTACTATTATTTATCTTGACTAGAGATGAGTTGTTATAACTACAGGTGAGTTGTTATAACTTATAAATTTAAGTTGACTTTTCTCAACGATATTTTATAAGTTGTGACAACTAATTTCTGTTGACATGACTTGTAAATCTGAGTTGATTTAACAAAAAAATTTAAGGCAGCAAAGTGTGTGAGCAAAAATGTGCCGGTTTGGGTGTGTCCTTTAAAATGCAAATGAGCTGATGAAATGCAAACACTGATCGCCATAACGGTGGTTTGTTGAAATTGAAACTGTGCTGTCAATTTTTTCTCTTTCTCTCGACTACATGGCAGTGCCGTGGTTGGATAGTGCAGATTAAGAGGTGGTATTATTATAATAAGATCCCCCTTTGACATCACAAGGGAAGCCAAATTTCAATTACCTATTTTTGACATGCTTGCAGAGAATGGTTAACCAAAACTAAGTTACTGGGTTGTTCTTTTTTACATTTTCTGTTGGTAAAAGCACTGGGGACCCATTTATAGCACTTAAACATGAAAAAAGTCAGATTTTCATGATATGTCCCCTTTTAACTCTTTCCCCGCCATTGACGAGTTATCTCGTCAATTAAGATAAAATGTTCTCTGCCAATGATGCTTCCCTGTTGAGTTTTATGGTAATCTTACCCAACTTGTTACCCAATAAAAAACATATTCAAAAAAAGTTAAAACTCTCTGTATGTCTTGATCACCGCTCTGAATCTGATCTCTAACAAAAGTTATTTTTATTTACAAAAATGCTATTATTTCAGATTTTTGCTTAAAATGTGGTATTTTTTAAGAAACCTACCCATATTTTAGAGGTGATTAAAAATAGGATGCAAAGTTTTTTTCACACATTTTTAGGGATGCACCGATAGGATTTTTTTGGGCCGATACCGATTAAAACAGACAACTTCTGGTCGATGCCGATACCAATATTAAACACTTGTTTAAAATACTACCTCCTCTTGATATTTCTGCAGAACCATCTTTGCAAATGGTGATTTGTTTGGTCTTTATCCGAGATTTTGAAGAAAGCCCAGACCGCAGACATTTTCCCGAAATACTCTAGACCGCATGGATCACGTGAATGAGTAACTACGTGATTTTTTTTCCCCTCATCGCACGTCTGACAAACTATAATTTATATAACTTATTTTGTTTTGGGAATTATTTAATTATTTTGATAATTATTGTTAAAAATGCATTATGCAACAGACATGCAACTCATTGCCTTTATGCGGTTAATTAATAAACAATCGGTATCGGCCTTTCTCGTGCTGTTGCCGATATGCCGATGGTTTCAAATTAATCAAAAATCGGCCGATATATATCGGCGGCCGATACATCGGTGCATCACTACACATTTTTGTTTATTTGTTTGAAAGCAGAGTGTTTGTTTTTTCATTTAATATATTGTATGTCGTATTAATGCTCTGCCAACTGAGCTACAGTACAGGAACACTTTGAAGGCTTTGAATAAAAGCATCTGCCAAATGCATAAATGTACTAAGACCTATTTCTGTTGGGCTGCTTAGACCGTGGATGACAAGGTAATTCTCTAGGGTTCGTAACAGCGCTGATGTGTTTCCAACATAAACACATTGGCTCAATATTTAGTCCTGAATATGTCCGATGAGATTTCTGCCCACTTGGAACTGGAATTGGAGACAATTCACTCCCACAACACTGGGATGTCTTAATCACATCATGCAGTGTGAGAGTCATTACAACTGTTCTACCATCAGTCATTAAGACCAAGAGCGTGATAATGATAATTACAGCCATTTGTAGTGTTGCAGAGAAAACCATATTGTTCAGCGCATAAAAAATTGCTTGTGAATTGGTCCAGATCACCTCAGAGAGACGAGGAGGGTTTTTGTTTAGCGTCAATCAGTCTGTTTCACAAGATGTGCCACTGTTGGAGATTAAAACAGTGCAATGCAAAGCTTTGTTCAACGTTATAAGTCTCAGACGTCACACCCCCCGAACGTTGGCTGAACATACTTATAGATGCACTTATCTGGAAACACTTCAGCAAGTTCGAAGTCGTGCTCTGATTGGTTGAATTACACAGGATTTCTGAGAGACGTACATGTCGTGAAATTTAACGGTCCACCCGGAAAGAAAGAAGAAAGCTGTCGTGTTTACATCGGTGACAGCATATGTTTCATCAAGATCAAATAATCGCTGCATTTTCGCTGGCAAAGTTGATCGATCAATTTGGTCACCTGGATCAGGTTCGGCTCGTATTGATAAGGTAGTAAAGACGATATTAACTTCTGTCAGTATTGCAATGTGAGCTAATCTTCAAAACATGGTAAGGAGCGTCAGATTTGCATCTGACGTCAGAGGTATTCAGACCAATCACAACGTACAGGTTAGCTGGCCAATCGGAGAACACAGTGCTTTTCCGAACGATGAACTTTGTACAAATTTAGAGCATTTAATGAAGGCTGGGATTAATTGAGCAACAATAATGTATGGTATGTGTTTTTTTAACCATAAACCACGCAAACAGATTGTATTATATCAAATACACAAAACAACGTTGTTTTTAGCAATGCAATGGGTGCTTTTAAAAGGCGTTCTAAGGGAATCTGCGAGACGTTAGTTATTGTTGACGTTTGAATTGTTTTCAAACAGACGGAGCGTAGCAATTTTAACCAAATATGTACACTATTAATTTTAAAATAATTAAACAATTAAAAATATAGATGTAACAAAACTCACAAACAACCAGAAAAAGAAAATAAATAATTCCGAAAGTGCAGTAGGTGTGCGAAAGCTAGACAGAAAATACCCAGCAATTTTACGCACATATAGTTTCACGCTTTCAATCGCTGCATCTAGTGTTTTGCAAAGAAAATGGAGGACAACGTCAATAAACCTGTGCAACATGAGAGAGCGTCGAAATTGTGACCTTACAGGAGATGATGAGTTATGACAAGGAGCCACCCTTGCGAGCTGACAGTGACCCGCTTCTGTGATGGAAGATTGGCAGTACGAAATACCCCCACCTTGCGCAGCTGGCAACGAAGTACCCGAGTTTCCCTGGGACATCAGTGTGGTCGGAGTGCGTCTTCTCAACAGATGGACATATAGTGAATGAAAAGCGCTCTGCTCTTGACCCCTAAAATGTTGATCGACTTACCAATAATTTGTAATGGTTCTAGCTAGTGATGCAACAATACACTTAGTTCACGGTTCAATACAATTTTCGGTTCTTGTCCACGGTTTTCGGTTCGGTTTCGGTTCTAATGCCTTGACCTATTAAAGTGTTTTTTAATTATGCTTAGGTAACAGGAACAGTGACATGTTAAGAAGCAAAAATACTGGTTTTAATTGCAGTTCTCTTTATTTTATGTAAATGCAAAATCATCTTACACATTTCTAGTGTATTTATACAATAATATAAGATATAATTAAATAAAGACATATAAAAATGATATCCTATTCAAACTGGGGAACATGTGCATTCATTGCATTACATAAATTGGCCATTTTATATACCTGTAGATAGTAAATTAAACTTTACATTGTAAATGAAGGCTATACCTTACTGCACTACTGTTAAATCCAACATCATGCTGTCTGTGTAGAAACCAAAAATGCGTTTCTTAATCAAGATTACTGGTGGGATTTATTTTAGCATCAGGCGCATTCTCATCTTGAGTTAAACTTTTTCAACTTGCGCGGAAGACGTGTTTGAGGCAAATAACGCGCGTTTGCATCAATAACAAGCGCAATTTGCGTCATTCGCATTGCCCCACGCGAATTTGCATTTTTACATTGATGTTGTATGTAATCTACACGCGCTAATAATTAATCCACACCTCAGATTTAAAAGGCAATCGTTCTGCTGCTTTTTGTTGTCGTACTTCTGCTGGGTATGTGTGTGCACGCGAATGAAATCTGACACCAGCATTTCAAGCAGAGTTAACGCAGGTAGCGCACAGTGACTGGATATCAACTCGCTGTGGCGTGCAAATCATGTGGACGCGCACATTAACAAAAGTGCAGGGAATATAAAACTAACAGATTTGGATGGGCAAACCGAAAAACCGCAATTCACATGCGCGTATTGCACCGTGGGGGTCGAACCGAACGGTTCAATAATGTATTGAGAATTGTGGCATCCCTAGTTCTAGCCTTTTTGCGCATTTCATTATGCCTGCCTAGTGCCGCCTAAAGCCCTATTCGGACGGGATTAGTTTTACAGGGGGACCTCTGAGAAAATCGTGCTTCTCAGAGGTCCTCTGTGTTTTTAATCCCGTCCGAATCGGCCATGTCTGTGTTTTTCTCTGACGACCTCCGTAAAAATTCCAGAGCAATTGACCTACTGTTTTTCGCCGAACTCAGAGGTCCTCTGAGAAATTTAATCCCGTCCGGATGCAAATGTCTGTGTTTGCCCGCAATATCTTTTAAAAACGCGGTTCATTTCGTGTTTTGGCCAACTTGATCTGCCGTAAGGTCTTACTAATGCGCGTATATTGTATTTCCTGAGTCCCATTCATTCAGATATGAATGTTTTTTCGCATTCGGCAAAATAAAGTAATTAAATCAAGACGAGCTGAATATCATACACTGTTAAGACTAAACACTGATATATCATTAACATTATAAGAAACTCCGTTCAAAGTTGTTCAACTCCGGAATGGTAATGTTAATTAATAAAGATATTAAATTGTATTAATCATTATTTCTTCATTATTTTTTGTTTGTTATAAGCAGACAGTTATATAAAACACGTAGGCTAATGTTACTTTAGTAGGATTTGTATATTTTATTTTGATTTGTTAAAATTAAATTAATAAATTACATGTTCTGTCATGATTTTACATTTAAAGCAAAATATTAAACATTACAAACACGCGTATCCAGAGCACGTGCTACTGCAACGCCCAAATGCATGAAACAGACACTCCCATCTCTGGAATAGCCTGCATCATTTTAATCCCATCCGAATCGGTACATAAAATCACAGACGTCCTGGGGGACACGCTGAAACTCAAACGTCGTTTGGAAAACTAATCCCGTCCGAATAGTGCTTAAGTGTCGGTTACGTTTTATAAAAAAATACACAGCATGTTCTCAACTTCAAGTAAGTCTATTTAAAGTTTCATTTTTGAACAGTTGTTTGAAAAGGATCGAATCATTATTTTAAATAATTTTTGAATTGCCTAAATCATAAAAGCAGCCGGTTGAAGCCTGCAGTAATGTTTTTCATTTATGCCAGCAGTCCACTCTGCATATTTTTTTCGAGAATGTTGCATTACTGTTGCTGTTTTTTATTCTGCACGAAACTTAATGACAATAAAAAGAAATATTGCTGACTTGTCCGTTTCCAGCACTCTCTTTACGTCTGTCTGTTATTTGGCGTTGAAAATGTAAACGTCTTTTTAGACATGGAAAATCGATTTTACAATCGATTCAATGAACACTTATATATTAAAAACCGAAAATTAATTTTTCACAAAAGTGACAGCCCTAGTTTGCTGTATGTAACAAAAAATGTTTTTGGTCTAAAATGCGTAAATTCGCTTAGAGCACCTTTAAGTATGCAAGAAATTTTAAGGTGTTTTTTATTGTTTGCACGTTTGCACACAGGTCTGCTATTGTGGTGAAATCTTTATCCCCCTAAACATGACGTGGCACAAAGCGTAACATGATTGCTTGCTTTACGTGTCAGTCATATGGCATCTTCGGTGTTCCTTGTCCATTAAAATGACCATGGTTCCCAGACCTTCGGTATTGACTTAGTTTCTAGCCTTGGCTTGCTAGATACAATATTGCGTAAATAAATTCCTATTTACTCAACGCCTATTTACTCAATTCGCTATAGATCCTTGTTCTCTCTGGCACACATGTACATACATATCAGTTCATAATTTGCATACTTATGAATATGCACCGTGTTAGGAATTCAGTTCTAATGAAGATGAGAGATCGAGCTAATTAGTGTAATTACATGCAGGGTATCTACTAAACTACACAGCATACCTTAAATCAGAGGTAATTAAAGGAGTTGAAAAAGAAGCATCTGGCAGGAAAACTTGGAGAAGTACAACTCGGTTCCGATGACTTCCCTGTATTCTGCGTAGATATTAATCATGACTAAAAGGTTTTGTAGACCTAATTTCCTGGCTGCAGTGAACCCAGAGGTCTGTGCTTAATATGGTTCGCTCGCAGAAAGAAAGGAACAAAAGCTGTCACTGGGACAGAAACCTTTAAAAATGTCCTAATATGTACCTGAGAAGTATCAATATTTACCTCTTAGGTACTAATATAATCTCTTTAGGTACAAATGTTTTTAAACTTTTAAAAGGGTGCTACCCCAGTGACAGCTTTTGTTTTTTTTATTTCTAATAGTGTTAAGTGTGGATTTACTACATTAAATATTTTGACTTTGTTTCTTTATACGCTCTTAAAATTGTAAGTGCACCTATTTTCATTGCTAAAAAACTACGTTATTTTGTGTATTTGGTATAAAACATTTTTGTAGCTCCAGATAACCCTGTCTTTCTGAAACGCACTGATTTTGAACAAAACTCATCGATTTGAAAAGTGCGGTGTCCCTCATTGGCCAGCTAATCTGTACGTTGTGATAGGCCTGAATACCTCAGCCGGAAATTTGAAGCTCCTTACCATGTTTGAAAGATTTGCTCACAATGCAATGCTAACAGGAGTTAACTTACAGGCTGTGAGTCCAAGGTGGGAGGAATTATGATAATGTCGGTCTTTACTACATCACCAATCCCAGGAAGTAAACTACAATCCGTGTGTTTGTTGTAGTCCAAGAAAAGAGATTAACGTTGGAGACGATAACTCGCGTCATCATTAACTTTGGGATTTGTACCTTTTGCATTTCATTAAAGGAATAGTCTACTTTTGCCATATTAAACTATGTTATTACCTCAACTTAGACGAATTAATACATATCTATCTTTTTTCAATTTGTGCACTGTACAGCGCGTCATGAATGTGTTAGCATTTAGCCTAGCCCCATTCATTCCTATTGTACCAAACAGGGAAGCCACCAAACACTTCCGTGTTTTCCCTATTTAAAGACTGTTACATGAGGAGTTATACTAGTAAATATGGTGCCACAAAATAAAACTTTTTTTTGGTACCATAGGAATGAATGGGGCTAGGCTAAATGCTAACACATTCATAACGCGCTGTACAGTGCACGCATTGAAAAAAGATAGGTATGTATTAATTTGTCTAGGTTGAGGTAAAAACATAGTTTAATATGGCAAAAGAGTAGACTATTCCTTTAAATGTACTAATACACACTTACACACCAAATGAAATGTAAAATTGTGAATCTGAAGACAGGTGCTCTTTAATTAAATGTTCATGATATATATTTTGGTTGTATTTGTAAGTAAAAATATAGATCGTAATTGCATCAAAGTGTTTGATGTATCAGCAAAAATCGCATCGACGGCGATGTCACCCAACAGCACATTTTGATGAATGCCCTACCTGGAAACTAGTTATTTTTATGTTTTATACAGAAAAAAAACACCAGATTATAGGCTTAAACAAAAATAAACAAACACCAAAGCTGGAATCTACCCAAAGTGTCTGTAATGCTTCGCAAAGCAAATCCTGTGAATGAATGCAAGTGAGAGAATTGTGTCACGACACACTGTAAAGACAGAAAGAGAAACGTGACAGATGTGGGACTGTCTTCAGTTTGAATGAGACTACTGTAGTGCAGTGTTGTTTAATTACTATCATTTATCAAGGCTTTATACTTGTTATTTTAAAGGGCACCCTTAGGTCCGATTTTAGTTTTACATTTCCTTTGGTGTGTACAGTAAGTGTGTATTAGTTCATGTTAACAATATGCAAAAGGTACAAACCCCAAAGTAAACATTAATGCGAGTTATCATCTCCAACGTAAATCTCTTTTCCTGAACTACAACAAATACACGGATTGTAGGCAACAGCTTACTTCCCGGGATTGGTGGTGTAGACAAGGTCGACTTTATCATAATTCCTCCCGCTTCTGACCCACAGCCTGTAAGTTAACTCCTGTTAGCATTGCATTGTGACCAAATCTTTCAAACATGGTAAGAAGCGTCACATTTCCGGCTGACGTAAAAGGAGTTTTTGATGACTTTTAGCATAGCTTAGCATAATCCATTGAATCTGATTAGACCATTAGCATCGCACTAAAAATAACCAAAGAGTTTCGATATTTTTCCTATTTAAAACTTGACTCTTCTGTAGTTACATCGTGTACTAAGACCGACAGAAAATAGAAAAAGTTGGATTTTCTAGGCAGATATGGCTAGGAACTATACTCTCATTCTGGCGTAATAATCAAGGACTTTGCTGCTGTAACATGGCTGCAGCAGGCACAATGATATTACGCAATGCCCGAAAATAGTCCCCTTGGTTACATTCAATAGCAGGGGACTATTTTCGGGGCAACTTTTTAAGGTTTTGTGGTCCAGGGTCATATAAATACTGAAAATATTTGCTATAGAGATTCATAAACCTTATCAAAGTCAAACTGAAAAAGAAAAAAGCATCAACACTCAAAAAATAGCCATATCTGTATTGTGATATTCAAGTATCCATCCCAGTAGTAATTGTGCCGTTAACACATTAATACAGTTCTGGAGCAGATCTGTCATACTGGCACAACAGCTACTTATACAGTAAGTGAAAACTAAGTGTATTTGAATAACTAATATTGATACCATTCCTAAAAAAAATCAGGCCTGAAAAGGACACAACAAAATCCATAAGGCTTGATAGCACAAGAGCAATAATTTCTGGAGGTTGCAAGAAAATAAAAATGTGACAATTGAAAGTCGCAGGTGGTCTAAATGTCATAAAGCAGTGCAAGGTTCTTCTTTCTGGTCTTGCAGATAGGGCATTTAATTTCTGTTCAATGAAAATTAAATCATACACCAAGGTCTCACGCTACACATCCTTTGGGTGGATGAGAATAAGCCTCTTTTAAATCCACATGCTACTTTTTGCCTAAAGTCCATGTCAGACATGTTTGTATTCCCATTGAAATCATACATTAAAGATAAGAAAATGTATATACAGCTGATAGATCCTCTACAGAAAATATAGTTGAAGATTAAAATGAAATACGTTAGTCTAGTATGCTATTTGTGACCACAGAGGATTACTGAAGATCTTAGGTTGTGCCAATACCGAAGTGTTTATTTTATCTTATACTTCCAAATGAACATCTCAGCCTTTCACGGCTGCTATCTACAGTAATAAAGTCAACAGCCAAATAAAACTTGTGTATCTCTAGGGTCCACTAAACTTTTATAGTCTAGTTAGAGTTTTTGCCAAAGTCAGGACAGATAAATCGAATGAAGTGCTACAAACTTTTTTAAAAATTGCCTACTGTCTTTTGCTTTATGAAGTAGACACTCGTGTGGTCGAATGCATTCATGCAGCCAAAAAGACTGCCTATTGATCTAATGTCACGTACCAAGCACAATGTTTTTACATCAGACGTGACATCTAGTACGAATGCACAGTGTTCAGCGTAGTCTTTAGGCTTTTATTGATAAACTCTCTGTCTCTTTCATTTTTCCGAGAAAGTTGCGCGATCATATTTCATCAATAGCTCTGAAATATCAGAGAAAGCTCTTACATATACATGTACAAAACACTGCGCAGCTTGTTTACTAACAACACAAGCAGCGGACTTTGACCTTATTTTAGTTTGCAACCCACCATTTCTCCTGCATGTGTTTAAACGACAGCAGAGGGACTCGCCTACGGATCACCCAATCAGGACGAAAGACGGATTAAAATACCAGATGTAAACGTAAATGTGTCTCTCTTGTCCACTTGTGATCCAATCGACCAAAACGCATCTTAATACCAGTTATAAACAGCTCTATAACGTGTACAATGTCAATAATCTCCCTTTCACATAACACCCGCCTTCTCTGCCCATTTTGTTTTTATTCATCCCGGGTGTGAAAAGTCATTCTGAGGTTTGGAAATAACAAATGGATTTTGCTATTCTTGAAGAAAATAGGCAGGTCACACCTTTAGTCAAGCTGTTATCTGCAAAGTCTTTCTGTAAAACAGCCAATTTGGTTCATGATACTCCTGAGGACAAAATAAGCAGAGATGGTGTTTAGACAGGCTAACAGCGCCTGCTCAATGTCCTGGAAATTTTGCAACACCAGGCAGCTTTAGATGTGAGCTGATGCAGGCACTGAAGCTGTGGGTATTGGCCAGGTTTTCCAGCATTGTTATAGAAAAAAACAAACATTTGGATGCTACATTTGTCTTACAATAAACCCGTTCTGGTGTCCAAGGTGAAGATATGTCCTATACAGAAATGAGCCACGGTTCTTACTCAAAACGTCTTTGAATATCTTGCACATTTCTTCAACAGGAACGCTCCTGGGTGGACGGGGTATAACGTAATCGCTTACAGCAAACACCAAACCTCCAGAGAATAAAGATTACAGCAGTAATTAGTTTTGTTCTTAAATCTCCTAAATACACCACCTGCTTTTAAAAGTTGAGATAAAAAAGCTGTGCTGGATGAGGCTAATGTGCTTCTGAAAGCTAGAGCCAAATAAGGCATTAAAAATATTCAGGCAAAGCTCTGACAGTTAAACAAGCGAGGTCAGGAGTTTGATGGGCACTTAGAAAGAAAAAAACTGAGGCAATGAGAACATTTTGGAGACATTTTAAAGCTTCAGAGCACATCTCAAAGAGACCTTTAGATAAAAGTGTAGTCAACTGTCACCTTTGCGGCTCAAAGAACAGGCAAAATCTTTTGCAGTGAACTTGGCATTCTGATATACAGTACGTTTAAAAAATGGATATAGCTGCCATGAAACTGAAGTAGCGATTGTCTTCTTTTCTTTATCGTGACATAAATCTGAGTGAAACAACTTCCAAAATGAGAAAAAAAATAGGGTGGGACTTGATTGTGTCCATCGAGAACAGCTAACCGCTAATTGCCAATCATTGCAATCTTTTCCCGGGCAGAAATATATTTCTACCAGAAAGACTCGAAGATAGATTAAGAATTGATATGAGTTTATTTAACAGTAGTTAGCAACCAAGGCTGGATTGTAACACAGTATAGTTCTTTGGCGTAGGCCCCGACCATAGTTCAAATCCGGGGGTCACGGATTCTTGCGGTTCCTGTCTGAAGATGAAGACAGGCCAGAATCTAATCCCCCTCGAGTATGGACGGGACCGACCTGGTGATGGTGGTAGGGAGGGTGGGTTGTAAATGCTGGCATCAGTATCTGCGAACGCAAAAACAGGTGAGTACGAGGCTTATATACTCTCAGTATCAGGGGTGATTGATTTCACCTTGTGAAATGAATGACGTAACATTCGAGTTTCCTGGTAGAACTTGCGCTACGCTACGCTAAGCTATCATTTCCGATAGCCCTGCCCTTGAATCATTCCTCGTGACTTCGAAGAGTCACTTCCAGGAGAGGAGGAGGTTACACTGTTAGATTTAACTGTAATTTCTACAGTTACTTACCACAAAATGCCCAGTAAAATACTATTATTTTCTTTTCCAGTCCAGTACTGTAATATGCATTGCATTATGGGTATTAACATTTAATTTACAGTGATTTACTGTGTTTTGAATTTGCGGTAGACTGCTGTAAAGCAACAGCAGTAGTGCTACTGTAGTTGAATAAAACAGTGTTATAAAAGCATATAAAATGGAAAAATAAAATATATTTATGAAATGAAATACATTTTATTTGTTATGCTTTTAGCAGTGAAGCAATTTCAAAGGGATTATGAATTTGAAAGGGATTATGGATCAATGCTTGACCGTCAGATATGAATTTGACCTCAAGACTTCAAATCACTAGAGACGCCAAGAAGAGTGTCTTTTATGATTCTTTCATGTTGCTTTTTGTCATTTTGGAGAAAGCAGAGATAGAAGAAAGTAGGGATGCACTGAAATTTCATCCGCCGGAAAATTTCGCACAAAAATTGCATTATCGATTGTTAGCAAAAAGAAAATATTAATGTATCTTGCCATGTACCACTGTTTTCAAATGACTGTGTATCTTAATTAAACTGGTTTTATTTAACCAAACAAAGTTGCTGCATTACTTTATTACTGTTTTGCATATAATAGTTTTCTAGAACTTTACAGTATTCAGGTTAAAAAGCTGTTCAATTGAATTATGTTGCATAAATAGTGCAGAAAAATAAAGAAAAATAGTGGTTTGTTTTATTTACATCTACTGTAATGTTGGTGTGTTACTTTCAAAAAAGCATGTCTATTTTATCAATTTGTAATTTTTTTCAACTCAGATTCATTAAATAATGACATTAATTAAAAAGTCGTACATTAATAAAAATGATACAAAGTGTTTTTTTTGTGGAAATTATCTTTTTATTTGGAAAGGCAAATTCCCATCACATACATTAGTTACCAATTTAGTTGATCAAGTGCATATTTAGGGATGGATACAGACATTTTAGATGACTTTATCCATATTGCCTTTCTGAAATTTTCATTTACGGACCTCTACTTATTCCAGTTGGAAAACCATAAAAAAGCAGAACAGACTTTTTCAAGTCATTTTCAGTTTTTCGGCCAAGTGCATCATGAGTTTTAACTTAAAAAATGTATACGAGTTTAAAACAGTACAAAGGTGAATAAATAATAATAAAAAATATAAATGTATAAAATAAATACATAATTTAAATAAATAATAAAAATATGTTTCAAAATTAATTAAACTGATATGTAACAACTGGGGTTTTGATAAAAAAATAATCTACACTGTAAAAATAAAAATAAAAAGTTTGTTGAAATGACAGTATTACTGGCAGCTGTTTGCCAGTAACTTACTGTAGATTTAAATTTATGTTATTTACTGGCAATAGTTTGTTCAAAGTTAAATGAACATTAAACAATAACATGTCTTTCTCTTTACAGAATAAAACTATAAAAAACAGCCTCAAAGCATTCTGGGAACCAAAATCTGAAGGAAAAAACAGAAAAAGGTTGTTGAGGATTTCTGGATCCCAGAATGCTTTGCATGAGGGTGTTTTTTATAGTTTTATTCTGTTAAGAAAAATGGCCCTATTTTAACGATCTAAGCGCATTGTCTAAACCGCACAGTGCAACGTCTAAATGGGCGTGTCCGAACCCACTTTTGCTAATTTAACGACGGGAAAAATGGTTTGTGCGCCGAGCACATGGTCGAAAAGGATTGGTCCTATTTTTTTAATGAGTAATGGGATTATTTTGGGCATAACATGCAATAAACAAATGAGAGTCTCAGCTCTTATACCCTTTAAAAGCCTGTTGTGCTGACGCTATGTGTAATCCCTATTTAGATGACGGACGTTGTAAACTGAAAAACTAAGCGGAGGAAGAAGATCCCCAGTTTAAGATCAATGTTAAATAATTGTGTTGTTTTTCACTTGTATTGAAATTTTTTATTAAAACCTTTAAAACCCATTTTCTTTAAGTCATGGAAGTTAAAAAGCAGGCTTTTAATTGCTTTAAATGTATGGCTATCCAATATCATCAAAAATTATTTACAAGTATGTAAGAAAAGGTTTGTACTCTAAAAATACTTTATTTGTAACAAACATGAGATCAAGAATTTACAAACAGCTCTCCGCACCTTTCAGCACTTGGACAGCGTCATGAGTTTTTTTTAAAGCAGACATATCATGCTTTTAAATCTGTCCTTTTTACATATAAATCATCTATTTGTGGTCTATATAAAGCGAAACTGCAATGCTTGGGTCTGAATTCCTCATTATTATAGCCCCACAGGCCCCCTTTCTACCCCTTTTCTGATGTGCATCTGAGAGCAACTCGTTTTGGTGCTGTCTTTTTAAATGCACGTCATACCCTGCCCCCTCTCCAGGTTGCAGAGGTGACACTCGGTTAAACTCCACCCCGTTCGGCCATTTTTGTAGTTTTATAGCACAGATACGATTATCTAGCTGCACAGAAACTTTTTATTTACTCGTTATTCACAAAATGTCAACAACGGAAGACTTGTCTATCCAGCCGTACATGTTCGCGCCAGAGTCGGAAATGGAGCGAGATGAAAATGAAGACGACGAACCTGCAGAACAACGTCTTCATATGGAGGTATCGCAATGGTGTGTTAATGCCGGCTGTCTTATTTCAGAATATTAACAATTATAAAGCTGACTATTATTCTTAGTTAATTGTAAGTTGTTGTAATATGCTATAACTTAATCCCGGGTTGATGACCACATGCGACATCCGTAGGCTGCAGGCTGCAGCCTTCGGATTGAGAAACAGCACTGCTAAACCATGACAACCGTGTACTTTACTGTTTTTAAAGTTATTTACAGCTTACCGAAGTGCTCTGCTCGTCATCTCCAAAGATAGAAGTAATTGACCCTTCAATCAGACGAAGTCTATCGGCAAATCCTACTTTATACTGGTGGAGGTTGGTGAAATAGTTATCCTTGAAGTGCTTCGCGCACTAAAAAATGACATTTCCGTGAAAAATAAAACTGAACCAGGCACAGGTTAAACTACCGAACATTTTGATTTACTCTCTCGTAACTTCTGCATCCTTGAGCTTGGACAACAATATCGCAGCGAGAAATTGAAAATGGCGGATTGCTCGTAGTGTTGGGCTGGAAATTGATGTCCTTATTTAGCAGTTCTGCTTCAAATACTGTGACGTAATTGTTCAAAAAACGTAATAGAAAATAGAAAAATCAGAACCAGTTGGAAAATATGACCAAAACAGAATATAAAGATATCAACAAAGCACCTGAAGAGACTAATTTCAACTTTTATGTACTTCTAAACACTACAAATACACAACAAAATGCATTTAAGAGCTAAGAAAGTGGATTTAGCATGATATGTCTCCTTTAAGCATTACTTAAAAATGTTTCTCATCTCACCACATCCACAGGTACAGAGTCATCATATACAATAAATCCGTGAGGTAACATTAAAAACAAAAAATAATTTAAAAACAGATGCATTTGTTTAAAGCAAAGCATTTACTTAACAGGCTACAGGTGAATCAGCTTTTTGTGCCTTTTAACATCCTCATTTATGTCCAAGAGACTCAATAATAATCTTTTACATTCAGTCCTTTTATCTTTCATATTTAAAGCGTTTTTGTGCTGCTGCACATTCATGTATGTGATAAGCAAACCCGCATTGTCGTCCCGGTTTTTTCTTTTAAAATAACAAAAAACATATTGCGCCATTGACTTTAGACCAGGTTTTTGTTGGTCAATGGCGTAGTCTATGTTAGTTGCCTCAAAATAGCAACGCGCCAACAATGCGCCTAAACACACCTCGTTTTCAGACCAGAATGCCCATGGGCGCAAAAGGGGGCGCAAATGCATTTGCTATTTAAACAACGTGGCCCTAAACATGAAAATGATCATTGCGCATGGTGGAAACTAGCAAAAGACACTTGCATCGCGCACTGCGCTGCATTGCACCGGGTGTAATATAGAGCCCAAAGACTTGTTAATGTTTATTGTTCATTTAACTTTGAACCAACTGTTGCCAGTAAATAACAAATTTAAATCTACAGTAAGTTACTGGCAAACGCTGTCCCTGACTGGCCAGCTAATCTGTATGTTGTGATTGGCCTAAATACCTCTGACAGCAGCCGGAAATGTGACGCTCCTTACCATGTTTGAATTCTCTTAACATGCCTTTTAAATTCTCCAGTGGTTTTAACCATCCTGCCAATCTAGGGTAACCTAAGCTCAGGGTAACCCAATGTACAGCTGTAAATTCCTATCCTGGTTCTACCCAACAGGTGAAGGTTTGTGAAAACTGTGTGTCGGAGAAGTTGCTCAGCAGCCCTGAGCAACCCAGGGAACTGCTCACAACACAACCGTGCTACAAAAGAGAAAAGTTAGTAGTTGGCTGAACTGTATTACGTGACTCAGATATCTCATTGTGTGGAGCAAGCTGTTAGGAATGAGCAAATGTAGCTTTGCTTTTACTCAGGTGATATAGAATTACATTCAAATGTCTTGCATTGCTAAAAAACAACGTTATTTAGTGTATTTGGTATAATATAATGTGTTTATGTGGTTTATGATTAAAAACACATTATTTTCCAAATACCGTACATCATTTTTATTGCTCCTGATATCCTGCCTTCCTTAAACCATTGATTTTGTACAAAACTCCGTGTCCCTGATTGGCCAGCTAATCTATATGTTGTGATTGGCCTGAATACCTCTGACGTCAGCCGGAAATATGACGCTCCTTACCATGTTTGAAAGATTCACTCACAATGCAATGCTGATGCTGTATATAATGTCTGTCTTTTATACGTCAACAGGCCCAAGAAGTAAACTGTTGCCAACAATCCCTGTTTTTGTTATAGTCCAAGAAAAGCGATGTACGTTGGAAACGATAACTCGCATCATCGTTTACCTTGGGGTTTGTACCTTTTGCATATCACTAACATGTACTAATACACACTTGCACACCAAAGGAAATGTAAAATCGTGAATCGGACGATAGTTGCTCTTTAAATTTATTCATCCATTTGGCTTAGTTTATCCAAAGTGACTCACGGTGCATATAAAATGTTTACCTCGCAATGCACTTTAAGTCTTTTTGGATAAAAGCGTAAATGTAATTTTACATGTAGTGTTTTTAAATGCTGTCCTTTCAGAACCCAAATTAGTTCAGATGATTCAAAAGGCCCAAACAAAGCAATCTAGAAGGCCACATTCAGTACCACGCTCACATCGGGCTCACTAAAGAAAATAGCAGGGAACAGGATGGTGGCCAAATTGGAGTCCACAATGAACAGCGCTGTGTATTGGAGGTGCTTAAGCCTTGAGTTTTATTCCAGTATGATTCAAAGAATCTCTACTGAGGATTCTTCTTGTCTGGTGCCAACATGCTGTTTAATGCCATCTGTCCACCTGCACATTTCTGGCAGAGAGCCCACTAATGAGTAATGACACTGAACAAGGTTGTTTTCTTCCATTCGAATGACCAAAACATTCCTTTATACCTTTTAGTTTGCAGGTACTTAGTGTTTATGCATTGTTGTCGGCTAGCACCGCTTATGCATAATTAGCTTAACTGCATTATTTATTGCAAGATCAATACAGTACCGTTCCATTTATATCAAACACAAGCCGACTGTTTTGATAGTTCTCGTCTCGTCATCGCGGGACACCTTGCTCGTTTGGCCCTCCAGAGGAGAAAACTTGTATCTTGAACTGTTTGTGTAAAGACAGCGTGACAAACCATGCTGAAAATGAAGACATATATTTGCTCTGGTGCTTTCTAAGGCTCAGAGCAATCTCAAATGCAGGATGTATAAAGGCCATGTCCCAACCGGTGCATCTGCAGTCCAGAGCATCTGTTTGCCATGTTTCCTTGTCTTACCCCTCGGACTCACCAGTGACCAAACCTCATTACAGAGTCCTGCAAACAGCGACTTAAAAAGAAGCAGAGTTGAGCTTAAGAAAGTGAACTATGTAAAACATCTTTGGGTCTCTGACTGGAGCACTTCAAATGGATTAAATCTGCAAAGGGTTTCAACGTCACTTTCAGCCCCTCAGAGGGAATCCGAACTAGATGGGTCATAAAAGTACCCTAAGTGTTATACAAAGAATCTTTTAACAGCATTTTCAAACAAAACTCCATTAGTCACAGCCATGAGTTAATCAGAGCACATTTTTCACCTGGTGCCAAATTGGTGCAGTTTTGAATAGAAGTTGCCTGAGGTAACTATGGCAACAGATGGCTGCTTTTGCTATGGTCGATCATGAATGGTACATTGACAAAATATCAGTAGTGTTATATACATATTATATTAATCATATCATATTTTTGTATATTATATCAGAAAAATGGTTAAAGATCGATTGATGTGCCTTAAAGCAACACTATGAAGTTTCCATGTAAAAATGACTTACAGCTCCCCCATGTGGTTGAAAAGCGCAACAGTGCCTGGTATCAGACACTCTTCTGCAGGCAGGGGGAGGGGCGGGGCTGTGTGCTCTACCCTCCACCGCCACTTTCAGAGTGTGCTTGTAGCAGCTAGGAGGCTGCTCAGGTTGCAGCAACAGTACAATTTGTCCAGTTAAAAGTTGTTCTATCACTGAAATAATTTTAGAGACATTTTTTAAAGGTAAAAAAACTACATCGTGTTGCTTTAAAGTGTGCAGATTTTTTTTAAATTTGACAATTTGCACTGAAACAGGAATTTAGGGTGGGACATATAGAGTGGCCTCTGATTGGCCCTTCCTCTTTTAAAGTAGCCAATAGTGTTTAGTTTACCTCACACTCTGGGGTATGATGGGACGGCTTAAAGGAAAACACCACAGTTTTTCAATATTTTACTATGTTCTTACCTCAACTTAGATGAATTAATAAATACCTATCTTTTATCAATGCTTGAACTTAATCTTTGTACAGCGCGTCGTGAATGTGTTAGCATTTAGCCTAGCCCCATTCATTCCTTAGAACGAGCAAGAAGGGGAGTAGTCAGGAGTGATGATGTTTAAATAGGGAAAACATAGAAGTGTTTGTTGTTTTGAATTTTGAATTTATTGAAAGGATAGCCCCTTGAGATGTAACATCTCATTTTCAAGGGGGTCCCATATTCTAAATTCATCCCATTTTGGATTCTAAGGAATGAATGGGGCTAGGCTAAATGCTAACACATTCACGACGCACTGTACAAAGATTAGGGGCCCTATCTTGCACCCAGCGCAATTGACTTTGTCAGTGACGCATGTATCATTCGTATTTTGCAACGGCGCACAGCGGGTTTTTCCCTCCACAGACGCACGTTGACAAACTAGGGAATGAACTTGCGCTCCCTGGGCGGTTCAGCGCAAAAAAAGAGGCGTGTTGCGGCGCAAACCATCCCTGATGCTATTTTGCAGTTTCAAAAAACAATTGCGCCACTGACCAGAAAAAAAAAGTTTAAAGTCAGTGGCGCGTTGCGCGTTGTTCATTATGCTATTTTAAGGGCGCATGCTTGACCGTATAGCTTGCACAACGCGCATACACTTTGCATCTAATCTACACAGATGCAACAGTTATTTTTGCAAATCATAAATTGTTACACTTAAAAATATTAATACCCGAGATAAGGGGAATCATAGTGGTGAGCATTGTGGTGATAGTTTTTATTTATTGTGTGGCTGCGTTAAAAAATTCTCATGCAAATAACGATTAAAATATTTTCATAAGTTTGTTGTGTGGCTGTATTACGTTTATTTTATGTAAATAATAATTTAAATGTTTTCATAAGAAACCTTAATGTATATGAACTTGATTTGTTAGTCTACTTTGGGGTTGGACCTTGCGTTTCTTGGGTCCGATTTCAAAGCCCCCAAACCCTTTCAGCGGTGAGGGTGGACGCAGCGATGTCCTCTGCTGGCGTCAAGTCCTGAGGCAGATCCACCTCCCGTTACACGGCGTACCCGATTTATGCTGGCAAGCGTGGGATTCCCCTGTACAAGGACGTCGGTCTCCTCGGCTGTGAACCGCTCCTGGCGTGCTCCTGGTAAATCCGTCATAATAATAGCAACCTGCCATGGAACTTGCGCCCTTGCGTTTAAATGTTGGCTAGCGTTCTGATTGGTTTATTTGACGTTACGCCCAAACCACACCTATGAATAATGAACCTACTTCAGATCAACCCCTTATTGATTTGCGCCCGGCGCAAGAGTTATTTCTCACGCCGGGAAAATAGCAACAGCGCCCAAGATCCGCCCACAAACTCACTTGCGCGTTGCGCTTCGCACTTGCGTTTCAGATCGTTAAAATAGGGCCCTAAGTGTTTATGCAATGAAAGAGATAGGTAGGTATTAATTTGTCTAAGTTGAGGTAAGAACATAGTAAAATACAGAGATGGGGACTCGAGTTTGAGACTCGGACTCAAGTGCAACTTAAGTCGCACACACAGTGACTTCAGACTCGACTTGAGACTCGTCCTCAAAGACTTCAGACTCGACTCGGACTCGAGCCGCGCGACACAAAGTTTATTTTTAGGAAACGTCTGATGAGCTCGCTGTCATACCCCTCCCTCCGTTACCTACAACCTGCCCACGACGTAACACGTGACGTGTCTTCTCCGCGCGCGGCCGCGAACATACATGTCGACTGCACCAGCTGCTGTGCCATTCATCTGAAGCTTTGGGTAGTGCTGTGACGGATCCGCGGTTCAGCTCGCATGCGATTCGCGGATTAATATGCAACTTAAATAGGGTAAGTTTATCATTAACGTGTTTCAAAGGCTTGCAATTGTTTAAATGGTTAAACAATTTAACCGCAAAAAGGCGCTCAAGTGAGCAGATTTCTTTTTTAAGTGTGTCCGGTCCAGCTCCAGTCAGGTCCAGAGTTGCGCTACTTTGTGTCATACTGTAGTCCATTAACATACATTTGCTGAATATAGCAATGAAAAACAGCGTAACGTTTTTATGTGAAGCGACTGCTGCATCTTCTTCCTGAAGCGTTGTTTGGAATTCGCCCCCTGCCTGTGTGTGAGCTCAAAGACTTCAGACTTGACTCGGACTCGAGCTCAGAGACTTGTGAGCATCTCTGGTAAAATATAAAAAAACTTTGGTTTTTACGTGTAGATGCATGTGTATGGTAGAATGTAGCCTAGGAAATTGCATTTTGTAGCAATGTGCATGCGCAAAAGGCCTGTGTACACGTACGAGTCAAATAAACTATGCTTTGCAAGGCTTTCGTGTACATGTAAAAACAAACTATAATCCGGGCTTTAGTCTAAATACTTCAAATCTGTTGATAGTATGATTTCAGGACTGTTACATCTTATAGAAACATATTTTACATCTTATAGAAACATATACCCTAACCCCAACCAACAGGAAACTTTAAAAGGTGCCAAAGAATACATTAAATTATTTGTTAATTTGTTCTCTGATATTTAGGTATGCGGCTTTATTAAGTGCATAAGTTATCCAGAGACGGTTTAACAAGTCCATTTACAACCAAAGGGTTTGACTTTAGAATTGGTCTATTATTACCTTATTTCAAGGGTCCTGAATAATAATGTTAAGCTCTGCTCTGATTGGCTGTTTCACATGCCATGAGGTTTACATAAGAAGGACTAAACAATCGTGTTTGAGGTTCATGATATGTCATTACCATGTACCGAACTCTTATTATTCATCTATGCCTAGGTAAATACAGTTTTACATTCCACAGCATCATTAAAGCTTTTTTAAATGTGAGGGCTTGATATAAACAAGACATCGTCATGTAAACAGACTCGAAACACCATGTATTTATTTTATGCCCTGATGGGAAGCTAAAGAGTAGAGTCATGTCAGAGTCTTTGATCATTATTGAGAGAATAAAGCAATAATCCCCAAAAAAGCAGTGAGTTGCAGTGCATTTTATAACAGCTAAGGTGCAGCGTTAGGCACGACGGGAAAAACTTCAATTTAGATTTCATGGGAACAATAATGTCTTTGAAATAGTTGATGTTTGGTTAACTGTGCTTGAGGTACCAAAAGTAAAATATGAGTCTGAAGGAAAAAAATCACAAATGACCCCCAGAAAGTCGTTGTAATATTTACAGCAAAGTCCATACGATAAGGCACCACATAAAATAAAGACATCTGAATTGAATTTCATCACCCTGCAGTTACAAAAACAAGTTGAACTCCTGCTGTAAGTTATAACTATGAAATGATTTCTAAATCCTCTTAAAACTCATACTGTAACACATCAACTAACCCGTTTCCTGACCGATGTTAATTATCCTTCAATGCCAACAGCAAGCCCACTCAAAATTAAACTTCTCTTTACCCTTCGCAATGAGTCAAGCAGAATCAATCTCAATTTCCTTCAGGAACAACTCACATCACATGTAGACGCAGTGTGACCACGCTCCATCACCATGGCAACTAGATGATCGTAATCTTTCAAAAGATTCAGTATAGTCGGCTGAAAGCAGGGACGATTTGCTTTTCTTATAGAGACTGAGTGCAATTGGGACAAAACTTCTGAAGGAACAGTCAAGAGCGTCTGGATTGGCTGATGGGGTTGCTTTGACTGAACCAAGATCAGAGACGGCAATCATTTTCTGGTGGTTTGCTCAGACCTATTATTTATGTGGACCACAGCTAATGATTAAGCCTAACAAAGACAGGGTTCGTGTTTGATGTGAACCTGTGTGTTTAGGGTTTAAAATCTATTTACTTCTGTCTTTCCAGCTTTAAAAGACTGTGCTTTGATGGACAAAAATTTTACAATGTTTAGCGTTTCGAGAGAAAATTCACTTTTAATTAGTAAATGCGTTAGCTAATATGAACTATGAATATGAACTATCAATAAACTATCAATAAACTATCAATAAACAATATTTTTACAGCATTTATTCATCTTACTAATAATTTTAATTTTAAATCAAACATTGTAGCTGTTAACATTAGTTACTGCACCATGAACTAATATATGAATACCAAATAATAACAAAGAATTAATAAATGCTGAAAATCTATATTGTCCATAGTTTGTTTATGCAGTTAACCCTTTCAGACCTGATTTTTCAGGTGTTTAATCAGTGTGCCTGATGAAAGCATTTTTATTGGTTTGAACCACAAAACATGTGATGTCCATTCCAGTGGACGCAGGGTCTGAAGGGGTTAATGCATTTACTAATGTTTACTAATATAACCTTATTGTAAAGTGTTACCAAGTGAAGCTAAAATTCAATATGCAGAGCTATTTATTTCATTATAACAAAAAGTTATGCAAATCTAAAGTTCCTGTGAAAATATTCAAATGTTTTATTAAAGATGCATTAAAAATGTTGTATGCATCTTGCATTGGTGTGTTTGGAGAATAAACTGAAGGATTTAAGGGCGGCTAGGCAAAAAATTACACATGCAATAAATATAAAATATAACCACAAAAAGAGGAACAATAAATATTAATAACAGATCAAATTGTATGCTTTTACCTGTGAGGTTTTTGGTTTTCTGTGCATGTTTTTGTATATTCAAATAAAACCCAGAATCCCTATATGCTGTGGTTTGCCATTTTGGCAATACATGTGTTATAAATATCTTAAAGTTTAGTGTTTGTTCATAAAGTACAAGCCACTTTTGGCCACTATCTGTGTAATTTTTTGTCCATGCTTGTAAACTTGAAGACATCTTTAATAATAGTACTCCCTTAAAAGTTGACAAAGCGAACCTTTAGCTTACGATCTGCATTTAAATAAACCAAACATATAGATTCTTTATTTTTCATGTCTACATTTACATTAGCAGCAGCAGATGCTTTTAACTGAAGTGATGTCTGATACCCAATATCTCTGAATTCCCATTGATGTACTGTAAAAATTGCTGACTCTCACAAAATTGCTTGTGATGTTCCTCATTCGTAGGTTACTTTGGGTAAAAGCATCTGCTAAATGATAAATTTACAGTCTGCAGTCATCGCTGTAAAAATAGACCACAAACTCATTCTGCTCAGTGGGGTGGACCCAAATTTGCATCCAATAAAAAGCTCTCTAAAGTCAGAAAAATTCCTACCTGACTACCACCTGCTACCGACTACCAATAGCAGGCATCAAATCATGGCTTTCTCGTGTTATGCTGTTTACTTGAAAAATAAAAACTTCTTGCTAGGGCATCATTTCATTAGGAAGCAGGCCTGTTGTCAGAAAGAATATTGCGTTTGTCAACCCATTTCATGGTGTGTTTAATTCGAGAATAGATGGGGGAAATAAATATTTGTGATGCGTTCAAAGTTCAGCACTCAGTTAAATGGATTTCACCTGACAGGAAGGAGAACGGAGCTGTCTAAAAGCTCGCTGAAATTTGCGAACTAGCTGCTGATGGAAAGACAACAAGTTAAGCAGGCAACTCACAGTGACTAACCAACGGTGTTGGGCAGAACCTAAAAATATTACAAACGACCAAACTTTGCATACATTACATTATGGATTTGGGGCCTCTTTAATCAAAGCTGCTTTAAGGCATGCCTGCAAGGTTAGCATAAAAACACGTGACAGAGGCAAGGAGACATTTTTTTATGTCTTTTTTTTAAAGAGTCAAGGTTTCAAAACCACAAAAATTTTCTGCGATACCGTTTCCAAGGTATGAACTGTTTACACAAAATTACTTAAAACTTTACGTCATGTAAATGATATTTACATTTAATACACCGTACTTTACGGACTATAAACCGCACCGGAGTATAAGCCGCATTATTCAAAAATGAGTCATTAAGACGAAATAACATATATAAGTCACAGTGGTCTATACGTCACGTTTATTTAGAAAATTATTTCACTAAATCCAAACCGAAGAACAGACATTTAATCTGGAAAAGCAAGTTATTCAATTAAACAGTAGCGGACAGAACAGCAGGCTGAATAGATGTCTGTTTGTTAAAGTAATGTCAGTTATTTAAACGATAAACCATAGCATACAGAACTTACCTGGAAGGTTGAATAGTCTAAATTTAGTCTAGTTATACAGCAACACTGTGAAACCATGGCATTTTTGCTTATGATTATCATACCGCCCCTATGATTTACAGACTGGCCCATGCCTAAAGGAGAGGCTTTTCTAAGAAATTTGTGTATTATTTAATAAATAATCTTCAACATGTTTTACACTTAATTTATTTAGGTTTTACTGTTATTAAAACCGTGGCCTGTTCACATGTCAAACGAGTGTTAAAAGCAGGTCAAGGTGCTTCTTCCTTTCAAAGCGCGCTCCCATGGCGTCTTTCGTAGCTAAGCAACCATGTTCCGTGTTCTCTGGGACAACAAGGAAAACGGAATGGCTGAAAGGATTTAAATCGCTCATCTGTACTCATGTCATTTCATATAATTGTCACCATGCGATCAATTAATCTGGTTGGGACTTTGGAATGTTGCCCAGAGAAGAGCTGTCACTCAGAAGTACGAGAAGGAGGTGCTGAGTTAGTTTGCATCAAGTCACCGCTTTTAATGATGACTCCATATGCAATACAAACTAAATTACAGATGAGAAAAACAGGCTTAAGCCATCAGGTGTCCAGGTTAGAATAGGGGAAAGATGAAAAACATGCAAAAGATAAAAGCATGTATGCAGCTATGACACTCATCTCGTTATGAGTATAATATGTATTGTATATAATGTAGTAGGCTAGTATCTGTTATATTGTATCTATTACATTGTTCAATGAAATTCTTTTGTATATTTGTATAAATTACATATATTTAAATTGTAAAAAGTAATAACTTGAATTATGACTGTTGATAATGATATATGGCTGATGACAATGATATAATGCTACCTAAATATTAATAAAAAAATATTTTTTCTATGGCTTCCAGATTTTAACAATTTATTTATAATTAAAGACCACCAATTATCCAATTCACAATTTTACATTTCCTTTGGTGTGTAAGTGGGTGTTGGTACATGTTATCGATATGCAAAAAGTACAAATCCTTAAAGGAGACATATCATGCTAAATCCACTTTCTTAGCTCTTAAATGCATTTTGTTGTATATTTGTAGTGTTTAGAAGTACATAAAAGTTGAAATTAGTCTCTTCAGGTGTTTTGTTGATATCTTTAAATTCTGTTTTGGTCATATTTTCCAACAGGTTCTGATTTTTCTATTATCTATTACGTTTTTTGAACAATTACGTCACAGTATTTGAAGCGGAACTGCTAAATAAGGACATCGACTTCCAGCCCAACACTACGAGCAATCCGCCATTTTCAATTTCTCGCTGCGATATTGTTGTCCAAGCTCAAGGATGCATAAGTTACGAGAGAGTAAATCAAAATGTTCGGTTGTTGAACCTGTGCCTGGTTGAGTTTTATTTTTCACAGAAATGTCATTTTTTAGTGTGCGAAGCACTTCAAGGATAACTATTTCACCAACCTCCACCAGTATAAAGTAGGATTTGCCGATAGACTTCGTCTTATTAAGGGGTTAATTACTTCTATCTTTGGAGAAGACGAGCAGAGCACTTCGGTAAGCTGTAAATAACTTTACTGTTTTTAAAGTACACGGTTGTCATGGTTTAGCAGTGCTGTTTCTCAATCCGAAGGCTGCAGCCTGTGGATGTCGCATGTGGTCATCAACCCGGGATTAAGTTATAGCATATTACAACAACTTACAATTAACTAAGAGTAATAGTCAACTTTATAATTGTTAATATTCTGAAATAAGACAGCCGGCATTAACACACCATTGCGATACCTCCATATGAAGACGTTGTTCTGCAGGTTCGTCGTCTTCATTTTCATCTCGCTCCATTTCCGACTCTGGCGCGAACATATAAGGCGGGATGGACAAGTCTTCCGTTGTTGACATTTTGTGAATAACGAGTAAATAAAAAGTTTCTGTGCAGCTAGATAATCGTATCTGTGCTATAAAACTACAAAAATGGCCGAACGGGGTGGAGTTTAACCGAGTGTCACCTCTGCAACCTGGAGAGGGGGCAGGGTATGACGTGCATTTAAAAAGACAGTACCAAAACGAGTTGCTCTCAGATGCACTTCAGAAAAGGGGTGGAAAGGGGGCCTGTGGGGCTATAATAATGAGGAATTAAGACTCAAGCATTGCAGTTTCGCTTTATATAGACCACAAATAGATGATTTATATGTAAAAAAGGACAGATTTAAAAGCATGATATGTCTGCTTTAAGTAAACGATGACGTGAGAAGACCTAGAGGGACTTTAGTCCAATAAAGCGATTAAAATCTAATCTTAAATTGCAACAAAAAACTGAAAAACGTAAATTGTAGTTGACTGCCATAATGCCCACCACTTATGTCACTGACTGGCTGAGGCACCAAACATCATCCAAGCTATGGTAAAATAGCAAAGCATGCTATCTCCCTAAATAAAGTATCTCAGCTTTTATCCATAGCAACTTATAGATGGCATACTCATATCAAAGTTATTTTTAGCTCTGCGAGGGTGGACCGTAATTGCACACCACAGCATGTGAAATGAGGTAATACGTTCCCTTTCTGATTGGCAGTGCTAGCTTAAATAAAACCTTGCATTTCAACTAGGCACAGCTGTCTCAGCCAAAAAAAATTTTGTAACGCACAGATCCACCATGCAGGCGTTGTTCCTCCACTGTAATTTCCCTCTCATTTTACTACATATAGAACAGTGATTACATTAATGTAATTTTGCAGCCGATGATTACTGGTTTGCTTAAATCAGTTTATAGGATGCACATTATACATAATGCAGCTGCTACTTAATGCAATGATGAAATGTTTCTCTGTGAAATCTCATCCACTGCGCTGCAAAGCATAATAAGGTATGAAAACTGTCATCATAGAGAGAGTAGTGATGCTTTTGGGAAAGATAACTTGAATGAATGAAGCTCTGTGTGACATTTTTTATCACAGTACTGATATCATGTGGCATAAAAAAAATCTATCGGGACACACTGATATAATATCAAAAGTATTTTTCTACCTCACAGATCCAAACTTATTTTCATGATTATGGAGAGATATATCAGCAAATAGATGCTTGGAGCGCATGGTCCCTGCATGCTACTGTATACAAAACAAACTGTAAACTATTCTAACTAGGCCTGCACAGTATTGTGGAAACTGACATTGCAATATTTTGCCTTTTCTCATTGCAGTATGGTGAATACTGGATGACTTAAAATGTTTTGTTTGAGAGGAAATAAGTTTTGCATTTCTTTTAATAGCTCTGGGATGGCAACTTGAGGAAAAGAGTTGCATGATGGTACTTATACTGACTACTTATCATGCAACCAGATCATTATTTAAATTTAATTTCTTTTTTTCTTTTTCTTTAGAACCGTAATAATGGTTACCACTAACTTTCACAAGGTGATGTTAATAAATCTGTGATTTCTCTCTGCGTTCTCGTATAGTGTAAGACTGACAAAAAGTCAGGAAAAATATTTTTCCTTTACTAAAAAGGAAAGGATTTACTTAAAAATATAGTGCATCATTTTTGCATCCACTTTTTTACTTGAAATTATAAGCAATTGCATACATTGCTTAAAATTCCATGTAATACTTACTAATGATGCACTATATTTTAAAGTAAACTCAGCCTTTATTTTTTCAGTGTATTGCAGTAATATTGTGCAGCCATAATACACGGTTGTATTTTTCGGTTGCTATTTTCATGCATTTTCATTTGCAATTTGCATAGTGTTTTCTGCTGTACACAGCCCGGGTTAAAAGCACCAGTCAACCTATTTTTGTGCCCATACATGCCAGTTGAGAACCATTGCCTTAGAGCACCAATATACTGCAGTAAAATGAATGTCTATATAGGTGTGTGTTTGAGGAGCCATGAAGAATAAAGTCACATGACTCAGCACCACCAGGGGTCTGTGAAAGCTTTCAGTAATGTGCATAAGCCTGCTAAACCTAGAACAGGGCCCTCAATTTAAATCAAAGGGAACAATTGTATTTTAGGCTTACACTGAGTGCAATTAGAAAAGCTGCCATAAAGGACCTTATGGCGCTTTTCCATCGCATAGTACCCCACGGTTTGGTTTAGGTCAGGTTGGGTAAGCTCACTTCATTTTGGCTTGGTTAGCTTTTCCAACGAGTTTAGTAACACTTCAGAGTGGGCTTGTTGTTATATTTGCGCTGCCTACTGCTGTGACATCATACAAGTGAGAGCGTCGTTGTACATCCCCATACATTCATTTATTTCTCAGTCCGCCGCAAATAGATGTTTGCAAATTTCGTTTATTACTACCTCTGCCTCACATGACAGTTTCTGTACAAACACCCGTGGGGTCAGTCGATGAGCTCCGCTGAGCCTCATTTAAGTTACATTTAAGCATATATGCGGACGTGCGCGTCGCAAATGTCCCGCCACAAACTGCAAGTCTGGAAAAAAAATTGTATGGTGTTCCTGATTCTCAAGCTGTGGACGTTTTTCATTGCTAAAAGGGAGTTTGGGAACTTATAGCAGAGCACAGATGACAACATCTTTGCTCGAGACAGCGCAAGCTAGCATGAAGGTAAAGCTAATCTTTTACATTATAGCGATAATGCTGGTAATAAAAAATTAAAATAATAAATAAGAATTAATATTTAATATCGTATAATGAAAAATCTGTGGTGTATTTTGAGCTAAAAATTTACAGACACATTCTGGGAATACCAGAGATTATTTTAACATTAATGAAAACACCTACTGTAAAAGAAACTGCATCTAAATAATAAACATATAACATTATGCATGTTAAAATCTGAGGGTTGTCCCTCCTAAAAATGTAATAAAAAACTATAAGCATTGTTGTAAAAAATAAAATGATGTACGCTTACATTAATTGTGCAAGCAGTTAAACAATGCAAAGTGGCAAATATGCGTTTAAAGTTTAGATAAGTTTAGAAGTTTAGTAGTCCACATGATTCCGCTTTGTTAGCGATTATAACGTTAAATAGCAAAAAGTACTAAAAGTCCCTAAGGTTAAGTTCAAATTTCGATGTATTTTGGTGTCTTTTTGGTAAACTCCAAAACACTGCAATAAATAAAAATTTTTAAGCTGAATATTAGGTTTCCTCTGTATACACATTTTCTTGCATTTGGCTATATTTTCTCTGTCCTCTTAACCCCCCAAAATTCATTAGCACATTTGTTTATCTGTTGCACTTCAGGTCTTGTGTGCGTCATCATGTTTGGCAGGTTTGTGATTTCACTGATTTATTACAAAGTATGGTGCGATGCAATTGGTTGATGCTTAGAGGGTGCAGACTTCAAAACACACAGTAACTCGGTCTTCAATGAGAGCAGAGGTGATATATATCTAATGCCATACAGCTTGCTGAATTGCGTGAAGGAGACAGAATCAGATAACATTAATCAGAACTATATAATTTAGTTATTTAAGGATAGAGGTGTGCATGGAGCTGGTGGATAAACTTAATGTATCTGTCTATACTCCAAAGCAGAACACAAACAAATGTCACTCACAGTCACGTAAAATACGAACGAACCAAGAGAAAGCACTCCTGTCAAATCATTCGCTGAGATTTATGTGGGCTACAGCAGAGTTCTCGGTATTTCTTCAAATCAACAATCTCTTGCTGTGGGCTGTGTCAGAGAAAAGCATTATTCAGCATCATATCAAGAAAATCCTGCAACGATTGCCAAAACCTGACGGTGGAATGCCCACAGAATAATGTTTCTAGTTTGAGTTACTAAAACAGGAAATCAGAAAGTACCAGGACGAAATTAGGAACTAGAAAAAGGTGCTGTGATGTAATTTGGCAAAATGTAGAGAGAAAACCTCTTTATATTTTCTGGGGGTGGTGTAGTAAGGCGGTAAAAGATCAAGGATAACAACTTTAAGACCGTAAGTCTGAATCCTATAAGCGATCCAGCAAAAGAATTTAACCCACCTACTGTAATGTGATGTTATAGTATCAACATTCTTATTGATTTGGAACAACATCCCTGTCAACCCATCATATTAGGTTGATGCATAAACAACCTTTTAATCAACCAGTCATTTACCTTTTTAAAAAGTTTGGGAATATGGTTAAGGGGGCATACACACCAAACACAAATTCAATGATTTGCACAAATATATTACATATTACGCAAATAGACACAAGCTCACACGGGGCGATGCGAATTAGACAGCGCAAATTGGCCGATGCGAACTGGGTGGCGCGAATGCCGCGAAAACACGCCCTATTCGCCTAAAACGAGTCTTCAGGCAAGTTGAAAATGTTAAACTCAAAAGAAAAATTCACATGACACGTAGTTAAATCACGCGAGTAATCTAGGACGAGGAACGTGATGCTTCTCGTTTGGTGTGTATAAGACAACAGCTCCAAAAACATCTACTCCCCTATCTTATTTTTGTATCATCTTGTGTCTCTGAACCTCATATTGTGTATTGTACTGTATAAAAGCATCATATAAAATGATAACTAAAACACTTTTCTTCACATCAGTGCTGTCCTAAATCACCAGACAGGATTAAAGAACACTAGTCCGGCTCTTTTATTTGGTTCACCTACACTTCTTTTATAAGCCATGACTTGCCTTGCTGCATATCAGTTTTAACGTGACCATAAGATGGTAATGACAGCAGTACCCACCCACACATACAAACCACAACAAATAACACTTTTCTTACTCAGTGTTTTCTTCTCCAGTCATAAGTGATTTGATAGGGGACGGTACTTGCAATGCCAAGATCATGGGTCCAATTTTCAGGTAACATAAAATGTTACAATTTAATCTGAATGTAGTTAAAAAATTGCAAGTGGACAAAACTGCACTGTCAGAATAAATGGCCGCAATAAAGGGTCCCTAGCTGTAACTAGTTCAGTAGGCTTTTAAAATGTACACATTTGCATCTAAAGTGATCATAAAAGTTTTTAAAAGATACATATTGGTACCAAATATATACACTCTAAAAATGGCTGGGTTATTTTTTATTCATAATTCCCCAAAACTAGGGAAAATGAAGAGGCAGAAATATTACAAGTTTTTTTCATTAAGAACACCAAGCCTACAACCAGCCCTACTATATTTCTATCCATCCCCACTACTGAGAGTCTATCCCGTAAAGACACAGAGCCCTCTGTTCCAGGTGAGATCAGCCCCATTCCTTCAGCAACGGAACCAGAGGGGGAGACAACCTAGTCTGGGATTGAGCCCGGCTCCGAGACCCAAATTAAAAAGGCCAAAATGTATTCCTTCAAACATGACTGGCTGAAACAATTTCTCTTGCTGGGGTTCAACAAAGGATGTAACGCAATTAACTGCGTGTACTGTCAGGAGTGCGGTAAGAATATGGCCGGAAAAGTGCATTCGTGAGCGGGTCAACAACGTTCCGTATCGAAAAAAATTGTCTAATGTTCAATTTCAGTTGAGTGAAGCAATTTAAGCGCAATCACTTTTATTTGGAAATGTTATATTTTTGCCTAGAGTTCTAGTTTGAAATTTTCAATTTCAGCTCAGTGAAGCACTGTAAATTTTTTGTTTTATATATAATTGTGCTTCAAATAAAAACAAGCATTTATCTACACCTTATTCTTATTTAAAAATCATTCACATTATATGAGAGTTATGGACAGTGATAGAAAGGTGACCTTATGGCGTTATGGCAATGAAAAACTTAGGTGCACCTAAATTTTGTGCTGGTGCACCTAAAAAAACAAAAAATTAAGGCGCACCAGTGCAACCAATGCAACATGTTAGTCTCGAGCCATGTAATCCTATTTTTGAAAACAGCAATACTAATTTCTCACTAGAAATACCATCAAAAGGTATAAAAAGAAGTAAATATAACCTTGTTCACACTAAATATGTGCTTTGGCAGCTTTCTTGGACGCCATTTTTATTTTTTCAAACTCGACCAGGCTCACCCATCACATTCTCTGCGCACACACATGCATAGAATTATGGGACAAGATGATGAATGTATCTCAGGAGTCAGAAAGTAAAGCAAACGTTAGATTCGGATATGCTTTTCTTGATGCCTTCCTGTCTTGGAATGCTGCCTCCAAAGGCAATTTTAGAGATTTCGGAATTACTTACAAAATTCTTAATTAAATTCATGTTATTTGAAAGACGTTAAGATATTTTGAATCGCAACTTGGACAAAAATACTAATGAAGAAACTTTTTTGCAGTGAAGATGTTTATTTAATAATGTATTAACACTACAGGTGATTTACAGTAGATGTATTATAGGCACAGTCCCGTTGGAGTAACCCAAGGTTAAGTGCACCGCTACCTAGAGGTTTAAACCAATAACCTTTCAATTACCAGCTTTATACCACCAAGCAACCAACCACCAAACAAGTAAAGACCAAGTGATATAAGGCAAAACAACATTGCTTTCCTACAATATCAGTGCATGTGAAATCCTTTTAAACCCACACACAAAAAAACACCCATATACCAACAGTTGATTTAGGTGTCAACTGCAATTCAGTCTTGAGGCTTCTTTAAAGATAGTTCTGACAAAATGGGTGAAAATTCATTACAGACACAAAGAAACGATAACACACTGAGGGACACAAACCCACATACAAGAACAGCTGCAATGAGGACTTTAAATGTGTCCCGCACCTCAACCCCTCATCTTCGTATTCATTTGAGGAAGCAATGGATCTTCATCATAACCGTGCCAAAAGCATTTACCTGTTGCCCTTCTCTGGTCACCCTCAATACATTCAGCTTTAAAACACCTGAGGAAAGCAAAATATCTTTAACAGTCCAACAAAAAATAGACACTGCCTTGCAAAAAGAGAAAAAATGTTTATCGCGGGCCATTGTGCCACTTACTAAATGTAAATGTCATAGATGTGACTTTCCAAGGATCCAAAATAATGGCACTGTAATGATTATGGCAATGTCCTTGCTCATTATGCCCTAAAATATATTACTGCTACAGGCGATGTTTTACCATTACAAAGAAGCGATTAGTTTGAGATTAATCCAACAAAGGCAGTGCTTAAAAAAAGCGCACCCTTATCAACTATCACCTAAATGAATAGGATTTCCTACAGCGTATAACTGTTGTACGCACCGTCCAATCAGATATTACAGCCTAATCACCTCATTAATATTCATAACCACATGCTAATTCCGGTGAGCTATGTTGCTATGTTTATCGGCTTGAAAAATTAGCAAAAGAATTGTGTCATTGAAAAAAGCCAAGGTCTTGAGATCGCACCCACAGTAGAACAAGTAGAAAGAACACCGATTAGACTTAACCGCAAAAAACCCTCAATACTGAAACAATGCGACTTCACAGACTTCAACTTGACTTCAGGCTAAAAATAGGTCTTTTTCCAGCCTCGATTCATCAGAGGTACAGGCGATCAGTTAAAAATGTGTGGTGAAGCTGAATGAGCTTCTTATCATTGATCTTGCCTTTACCTTGAGGACTCGGTCAGTTCAATAAACACGATAGCACGGAAAGTTGATTGCCTGCTAGAAGATTGAAAGAAATCATCCCAAACGGTGAGTGGCACCGCCTTATCAACACAAAGCAGAGCCTGGGTTACCCAGGATACTTTGCTGCTTTTCACACAGCCACAGGTGGCAGAGCAAGCCAAGGTCTGGGTCAGGTCCTGTACAAACACGGCTGACCGACAGCATGTACGAGAGTATGCAACTGAAATGTTTTTTTTTATCAGAATTAAGGATGTGGATTTAAAAACCTTTCCCCTAGAAAATAACATCTAAAGCTTGCATTTATTAATAAGTGTAGTTTTGCATGAGGACGTATGAGTAAATTATAGTCGTGCGCAAGTTCTACGCCGTAGGCTGTGCAAAGCACTTCGTCAAAATTTGATCAACGAGCCCATTCCCGCCAAGCTGCTTCTTCTTTGGCTGTTGCACTAATACTGTGGGTTATACGCGTGGATACTGCATACTAGCGCTCTGCATGTGTTATTGTACATTGTCGACGCAGACAACAACGCAGGAGTATGAATGAAAACAGACGTGTAGCCTACTGCCGTAGGACCTACGCAGAACTATAATGAGCACTTCAGGATTTATCCAGTTGCATACTGATACTGGCACCAAAAGCAAATACTTTGTGATGGAAAATACATACTTTTCATCTAGTACATACAAAATGGAGAATATGACTAAATCATAAAACTTGATGTAAAAAGCCTTTGTTTTTTGAAAGCAGAGGGTCTGTTCTTTCATTTGGTATATTGTATGTTTATATATTTAAAGAAGAACATTTTCTGGAAGGCTTTGGTGAAAATCATGAAAAACGCTGGCGCTGGCTGGCAACTTTTTTAAATAACGCTGTCAGTGAAAGAGTTAAATAAAAGAAACTATTAAATGCACAGCGCTAACTGAAATAGAGTAAAGGGTGGTTCACATTTTAATGACACATACTGGGTTAAAAATGACCCCATGTTGGGCTGTTTTAACTGTACATTCACACCGCCGCAGACTTGAGCTTCCAAAGAAGCTCAGGCCGCACGGTCAAGGATGCTTGTCAAAAAATATGGGGAAGCTTGTTGACGCTTTGACGTCTAGGCTATATTCCGATTGGTTGCTGGCGATTTGCCGCTAGGGTTGCCGCGGTGACAGAATTTTCCCACCGCTTAATCAGCGCGTCACAAACCCGGTGATCCCGGTATCACCGGGTGGGAGGGGCTTATAAAATGCGCAAGTAGACATGCACATTTTACTTTCACTTTTGAATTACGCAACTGTTTAAATGCAGCACTTGCGTATGCTGCGTTAAATTGCATATGAATTTGCGTGCAATGGGAGTGCAACAGCTGGTTTAATTAAGTGTCAAAGAGTCAATGTGCGCAGGTAATTCTCACAGAACCCGCGAGTCCCAAGCAGAGCAACCGGCTACTTCTCCATAAAGCGCTGCGTGAATGATGGGTTTATTATTTTCTTGATGAAAAACACAACAACAAAACGATCTAGCTTATATTAAACATCATATATGTATATTATAACAAAAACGAGTAAGCACACAGCTTCTGTCATCATCTGGTCAGTCAGCTCGCCTCGCAAACTCTGACAGAAATAAATGAAATCTGACACATGCTGCTCTGTGAAATGACGCGCATTCAGCTCCGCTGAACTCAGGCAGCAGACACATCAGTTGTTAGTGTTTGCTCTCTCTAACGAAACTAAATGATTTAATTACACGAAAATATCAAAACGACGATGAAAGAGGGTGTCGGGGTGGGCAAGTGATCTAACCGGTTTGAGGCTGAAGCACCGGTAATCACCGTTTCACCGACTATCGCGGCAAGCCTATTTGCCGCTGCTTGCCGCTGAACCGTGTCATAGCTCATTACCATAAAGTTGAGCTTTTTTCAACTTTCTGATTGATGCTCTGGTTGCTCAAAACGCCCAAAACGCGACGGCGATGGATTTGACGCTCCTTGCAGCTGAGAGAAGCCAGCTTCCATTGTAAATTAATGACTTCCGGTAACTTTGGAAGCTCAAGTCTGTAGCGGTGTACTGTAAACGTACAGTTATGCAACCATGGGATCTAATAACCAAGCAATTGGATTAAAACAACCCAGCACTGGCTCAATTTTAACCCAGCGATGTGTTCTGTCAAATATTTTCCCATTATGGGTCAAAAATAACCCAGCCATTTTTAGCGGGCATAACGTTATAAGCGCCCACAGCACCAGACAACAACTTTTATGTTAATTTACTCACGTGCTGCAGTATTCGCACAAATAATTTACCTGGCATTGACTAATATTATATTAAAAACTATGCAATTAAATATACTGTTGTTATAACCAGCAAATGTCCTCAGCTTGCTGGGTTTCGTGTATCTAAATGTGTGTTATCATCTTATCTATCGTCATTTTAGTAGAACTAAAAACTGTACTTAGTCATTTTTATTGCAACTGCAACATTGCTGGATACATATTTTTATGTTCTGGACCTCAGCAAAGAGCTTCTCCACAGTGTCGTTAATCATTTAAAATACGCAAGCACTTTAAATTCGAACAGATTTGATTGGCTGTCAATGGGGTTGTCATTTTATCACTTAAAATAAAAACGCAAATTTATTGCTATATTTGTGGTGTGAACTCCGCCGTTCTCTTTAATATACAAATAAACTATTTTTAAAACTATATTTTTATAGTTATCTTTATTGTCCATTATGTGAATGTCCCTTAACTCTTTCCCTGCCATTGACGAGATATCTCATTAATTAAGAGAAAACGCTTCCCTGCCAATGACAAGTATTTCCAGCAATCTGTAATATCGCTATTATCGTGCTCTTCCGCAACTTATAAAACTGGGAGTATAGCCCTAGGGGAAACAGCTGTATGTCCTTGTACGGTTTGAGGATCGCTCTGAATCTGATCTCAATCACAAGTTCTTTACAAAAATGAAATTATCTCAGCTTTTTGCTCAAAATTTGGCGTTTTTGAAGAAACCAACCCATTTGACAGGTGATATAAAGAGAACTAATGAAGGTAGGATGAAACGTTCATTTTATATTTTAAAGCAGAAGGTCTATTCTTTCATTTGATATATTATATGTTTATTCATTTAAAGAAGAACATTTTGAAAATCATGAAAAATGCTGGTGCTGACTGGCACTAAAAAAAAAAACATAAGAGTTAAGCCTCACCCCAATCTCCCACTTTGGTCTAAAATATATGCAAACATACAATGATCTGGAACATACTAATCTTGCATAAAAATATTGAGGGAAAGGATGAGAGAGAGGGTTGAAGGCATAAGGTGTTAAAAACAACAAGTAGCACCTTTTGATGTGATAGTCAAAACATACTGGACTCACATCCTACAGCACTTGGAACATCTCTTCCAATGCCACGGTCTGCTACAAACACAAGGGAAGACTGCGTAAAGAGACTAAAAACATGAAAAAAATCCATTTGACAGATAAGATGAATGAAGACTGAGATGCCTACAATCCACCAGGTCCCGCCGAACATTAGAGGTCTAACGGAGGTTGGTCAATCTTCACCTCCTCCACCAGCAAACCTCTGCTGCACAGCGAAAAAGCAATTTCTTTCTTTCCACTGTATAAACAAATTCATGCTGCCAGCAATCGAAAGAAGAAAACATTCTTTTATCTCCAGCGTTCCCAACTCTCTCCAGACTCCTTGACTGCTTTCACCACCCCTCGAAACCCGGTCGGATGATGACAGAAGAGGCTATGCAGAAAAGAAAACAAGAATCCAGCAGCACAGGGCTTTAGGGAGTTTAAGCACCCTCTCCTATCAACACTGACCTGATACAATAATGCATACGCAGCTTCTTTATACTCTTGGGCTTTTTCAGCTCAGGAAAAACCCCAGTGTGTCTATTGCTCTGACAGAAATATTGATTCGTTTAAAGCCCTCACGCTGCCAACACGAATGCCTTTTCTCAGTGAATTGTACAAATGGGACTTGTTTAGTGGTGTGGTAAGCGTCTCAGACAAAATGTTAAATGTTCCCCATTTGTAAGTTGCTTTGGATAAAATCCTCTGCTGAATGAATAAATTCGATTCGATGAAATGTGAGAGGTTGCTTGGATGTTGCTTACATAGTTCGGAAAACGTATTGTGTTTGCACACCAAAATCAAAGCAAATATACAAATTGCATTACTCGCCCTAGATTGCTGGTGGGAGTTTTTGGTTTTACTCATGTGAATAAAATCGTTGCCCGATAAGGAGCGTTCTCAGTCGTTCCTCCATTTTCTAATACAACTGGACGTGTAAAACCAGACGTGACAATAAGCTCTTCGATTTGCTTGCGTGACAACGCGTCATGCACTTCATGCTCAAGTTGAAATTTTTCAACTTGCACAGAAAGCACGGTGGAGGTAAGTATCACCAACTGTGGTAAGCAAGTCATCTAATTTGAGTCACTTGGTTCACTCTTTTCGTTTAAAGTGGACATATCATGAAATTTTTTCCGTGTTTAAATGCTATAATTGGGTCCCCAGTGCTTCTATCAACCTAGAAAACATGAAAAAGAAAAACTCAGTAACTTAGTTTTGGTAAACCATTCTCTGCAAGCATGTAAAAAATAGGTCATTGAAATTTGTCCCCCTGTGATGTCAGAAGGGGATAATACCACCCCTTAATCTGCACTATCCAACAACGACACACCCATATAGTGCAGATATCAGCTCATTTGCATTTTAAAGGTCACACCCAAAAACGGCACATTGTTGCTTACACCAACAAAGTGGCAATTTTAACATGTTATTATAAATGATTTATATGGGATTTTGAGCTAAAACTTTACATACGTACTCTGGAAACACCAAAGATTTATTTTACTTCTTTAAAAAGTCTTGGAAAAAGTCCCCTTTAACTCTTTCGCAGCCATTGACGAGATATCTCGTCAATCAAGAGAAACCGCTTCCCTGCCACTGACGAGATTTTCCGTCTTTCCGCAATACCGCTATTATCCTTCCACAACTTTTTTTAATCTTACATTTGGTATATTGTATGTTTATATATTTAAAGAAGAACATTTTCTAGAAAGCATTAAACTTTGGTGAAAATCATGAAAAACGCTGGCGCTGGCTGGCAACTTTAAAAAAAAACGATGGCGGTGAAAGAGTTAAGTGTTTGTTTGTTTTGAAATAATTATGTTTTTGTGTTGTTATAGTTGGTGGCGAGGTTGGAGGTTGTGCCACACAGCATATGCAACAACAAAAAAGTCAATAAATGCTTAAAATGTTTTACAAAACTTTCCAAAAGACTTTCAATTTCAATTAAATGTAATCTAATGTTAATTCATATATTGTATGTTTATATATTTAAAAAGGAGCATTTTCTGGAAGGCATTAAACTGTAAAAATCATGAAAAATGCTGGCCGTGAAAAAGTTATTCATAAAGTTGTTATATTTAATCTATTGTTAATTTTTTCAATTCTAAATTGGTTAACCGGTTTAATGGTTAACTGGGATAAAAAAAAATGTCCATCGTTTAGTATTAAAGCACCACTTTTTAATTACCATTTAACCGTGCCAGTGTCACGGCTCGAAAACCATTTACATAAAAAAAAATCTCATTTAGGAAAATCTACTGACACATTTTTACTAAATATTTCTAATATTTCATATTTTTTATTCATTTTCCATAAAATTATGTGATCTGATGAGTTTAAAGCTTCTTTCTACTGTTTGTTTCTTCTGCTATTGCCGCAAGCGCAGGTGTCGTGCAGCTTACTCCTGGGTCATAAAGTACACCCGATTTCTCAGTACATATGCAGACAGACTTGCTGATTTGTTCTGTGTTTACATGAAAATCTGATTGACTGACTTGTGTTTTATCTGAACTAGATGAACATTTATCTTTGGACCCCAAATATGCCATGATTAAGTTTAATGTTATTTATTTGCTGTTTATGCGAACAAAAGTGGACGTTTACATGTAACATAAATGTTAAATTTGGTCAGTACTTTTTTACATTTCTAGAAAAAAAAACCATGATAATATTGATAATCGCTGTGATTTTGGTCACTGTAACTGTGATGTAGGGCTGGGCGATAAACCAATATCGATATTTACCGTTGATACACCTTTTCGATAACAATAGGGGAAACCGTTCGATATGACGCCTGTTAATGCATTGCTAAAACTGCATTGGACTACATTACATCGCCGTTCCTAGATCTTAAACAGCCTATTATATGCCCTGATATACAAGAACAAATGTTGCTGTGGGGTTCGGTTGCGCCATTGCCATGTAACAGGAAAAGCACGAAAACATGTAAAAATTTGTGCTGTGGCCGAGGAGATTGTCAATAATAAAAAGAAATGTTAGCTCGCCAGTGGGGCAGTTCTTTGGTTTTTTGCATCTGACCAGCATCGGAACAATGTTTTGTCTAAGCTGTGCATACTTGTGGGCTGGGTATACTCTTTTTTCGCGTTTCAGCACAGCTTTCAAAGTATACTCACTGCGGCTACGCGCGGATGGCAATGTTCGACACATACGCAATACAAATGATTTCTTATTTAAATTATTACTCTACCAGGCTGTATTGATTTGGTGAAGAAAAGTAGCCGATCCACCATTGCAAACAAAGTTTAGAACAAACAACAAAAAACAAAGAACAGGAATCAAACATTGTTGTGACGAAAATGCTCCAGAGAGAGTTTATTTAACACCAGTTTAATCTTCATGTAAGATATACACATTTTTTGCACTGCTAATCTAAAATTGTTTATTGTTTTGCCTTAATAAAGTGTGTAAATAAAATATACAGTGGTTAAATTAAAACTTTTTTCTATTTTTTTAAAATGTATCAATACTTATCGCTATTGAATGATATATCACGTTTTATCGATGATAAACATTAGCTCTATTGCCCAGCCTTGCTGTGATGTAAAATGTTCATAACATTTCATCTCTAAAACTGGTGCTTTTTCATAAAACGTAACTAAATCAAACAAACGCAGGGAGCAGATCATTTTATCCGCATGTAGATGAACAGAAAAGGTCAAAGCAAAAAGTAGAAAAGGAAAAGCAATATAATTTTCATTTCCCTTCCTCCCTGTGGTGCTGGGAATGTTTATTAAAATATAAAGCATTGAGGATTTTAAATGCATAAAAAGGGTGCAAATGACCATGAGGTTCAAAGGCAGTCGAAGAGACAGCCTGTGTAAAAAAACACTCGTTTTCATTTGCTTTGAAGTGGATCACAGCTCCATTTATATGACCACATGAAAACGATCAGCTACTGGCATGGAGACACAGTCGATTTAATATTGCAATGAGGTTGTTAAATGATGCAAACTCAGGGTTAAAAGATCCACGCTTTCAGTGAATCATCTCCAATGGTTATGTCATCCGACGTCAAGTTAAAAAAAGAATCATCCAATCACACGTGAGTGAACATGACTTTAATGTTTGGTGTATTTTGACCTGCGCTGTCACCCCAGGACGACACAAAGTTGTCATCACTAATGTGTGTTTCCAAAGTATTCCTCCGGTAAAAAAAAAAAAAAAAAAAAAATCACAGATGATGATTATCTCCAGATGTTGTAATAAAAGAGCAGATGGATTATCGAAAAATTTAGCTCATTAAGTGGAGCTCATTAATGTACATTGTCTTGACAGTATATACATATAATTATACCTATAGGCCCAAATGGCTGATTGTGATTGATCAATTGCGCATTCTTCGACCAATTCTCACATCATAAAATAAATTAAATTTAAATCTATATTTTATATCGTTTTATATGGTAAACAAACATTTAATTAGTCAGATTATACACTGCCAGCTTGTGATTTCAATGGGCCAATAAGTATAATACACAATCCTGACCTTGTAACTGCAAATTATCCTTTAAAAATATAATTAAATCCAGAAATAAATGAAGGATTTAATATTCATTGATATCTCTTCTTTGAATAAAAATACTGTGGATAAACCGTCCATTTAATCTAACAATAGGTTCACATTGGTACTAATACTGCAGGTTTATGATCCATTTATCCATACGGTGCTTATCTTAATGAGGTTAGATGAAACATGAAACAAATCAAAACATGTTCTGTAAAGGTTAATATGACTTTTCTGCTACATTTGCAGAAATACGGTTTGGTCGTGACAGCTGGCTTATTTTATTTTACCTCCTTTTCTTTTATTCTAAAGGTGAAGCACTTAGGAAATGAGATTTGGGACAAAAATATATTTCTAACAGTACAAGGCTATCAGCGAATTCTTCTTAAGATAGTAATTTTAACAAAAGCTCTTACTGAACACAAAAAACCTTGATAACTTTCAATAATCTCGCAGAAGAAAGCGATCACTATTTGATGTACTGTAAAATAAGGACCTAAGATGCAAAAGCCCCTAAATGCCACCTCTTCCAAAATTAGATGATGATATTAACCAAATGCTCTCGACATGTATTATACGTTCATCAAATACTTTCGCGTAAAATCCACTTAATCGCAACCTCAAGCCATTCAGAAATACCAGTTCATTGGGAGAATCCATTAAGAGTCTAATAAAAAATGCTTATTATGATTGACCGATTAATTGGTCGGCTAATATATCGGGCCGATATTTGCTGCTGTGTTCGCAGATTTTTTTCTGCCATTATTTACGGGTTAACAAAACAGGTTTTTGTTTCTCATCTTTATATATATTTAAATATAATAATATATATAAAATATATGTAGTAAAGTGCTGGAAATCAATATCCTTTGCTGACAGTTCCTCGTCATTGTGGAGAGTGCAGTTCATGGTTCCATAGAACCCTCACCTGTTTTTACAATTTGTTAAAGCTCCACTGTGTAAGATCTACTTCCATCTAGCGGTGAAAGTCTATATGACAACCAACTGAATAGTACTTTCTAGCCCCCCCCCCCCATTCGGAATGCGTTTTAACTCGTACGGTGTCCCGGCCGTGTCATGACAAGGTTAACATGGCTTCCAGTAGCTACAAAGCAAAAGCAATGAAAAAAAATGAACAATTTGCAATGTCCTTTGCCTGTGATCCATCAAAGCACACAGATTTATGTTTAAAATGGAAAAGTCTGATTGTCATGATATGTCCGCTTAAAATCACATACAAAGAGCAACCATAAACTTAGCTTAGACACTCCTTTTTCATCAACGCGAGGAAAAATATCACAGGGGCTGTTAAACTTTGTAGGCCTATTTAGATGTGTTTTCGTCGATCAGATCACAAGTGGACGAGAGAGACACATTAAGTTTACACTTGGTGTTTGAATCCGTCTCTTTTTGTCCATTTTCGACCGCTTCTCTCCAGAATAGGGCTGGGAAAAAAATTTATTTGATTTTAAAATTGAGTTGGCAGGTCAAATCGATTCATATTTTCAAAAAAATCTATTTTTTTTTTAGATTTTTTTCTCCCCCTCTGCAGTATAGCGCAGTACATACAGTGTTTCCCAAACATAGGCTCTACTGGGCATTCCGCCCAGGTAAATTGCGACCCGCCCAGGAAAAAAAAATCACTTTACGAATTTCCGTATTTTCTGAACTCGACTGGATGACCCGTGTTTTGTTGAGAGAGCCCGTGAAGATGCACGCGTCATAAACTCATTATCCAGCGCATCATAAACTCATCATCCAGCGCGGCAAACTGGAACAACTGCAGCACATACTGAGGTAACTGAGCAGCCAGGGATCTACACTGCGACCAAAATGGTTGCATATGCTTATGTGCATATGTGTTTATAGCATCCAAGTTGGCTTCATTTTGCGTGCAAGCACGTTGTGTCTCTCCCGTTGAGTGTGCGTTCAAGTGCTTTTCGTTTCTCAATGAATTGGGTGCGACCCGAAGCAAGCTCAGTGTCACATTGTATCCTTACATGTTTCTGAACTTGAGCAGAGTTTTACCATTAGAGGTCTTTCTTCACTGAGGACGCGGGACCCGTACGGTTCCGGGATTATATTTTAAATGGTCAGTCTGGTCCGGGTCGGTCCTAGTTTATTACTTTGAGTCCCAAGTATGATTAATATTGTGTGTAAAACCCGATTCGACCGGAGAACAGCCGTGAGCACTACCTAAAGCTCGAGTGAAGTTTCAGCGTGCCTCCGGTTTCTATGGTGATGACAACTGGCTCTTTTTGCGACCACGCGCTGCATTTTCTTTAATCCATTTTTTAATAATCTTACTGTTAATAGACCATATCTTTTCTAAAATCTAAAAAGTTTGCACAGAGATTGTAGCAAAAAGCAGTGCTAATGTCAAGCCCATTGCACTGAACAAGCAAAGCTAAAGCTGACTCAGGATATAAAAAACGCTAAACTGTAATGTAAAGCCTGTCAATCGGGACAGCAAGTAAACTTTTAAATCTGAAATAATGAGTGGATTAAGCTTTTTTAATCGGCAAAAGAGAAATAGAAAGCAGAAGCAGTAAAAGTGCCTATCTCTAGAAATAATTACCATTATAACATCAGTCACATTTATAATCTATAGACCTGCACTGTCTATTAATATACTGTACATAGTATTGTATTATATTGAGTTTGATAAAAGGGGTCATCAAATTGCTTCATATATCAGTGCAAAAACAGAAAGTGTTTTTGTGGTGCTTTGACAAACAGTGTCAGCTTTGTTCATGACAAAGAAAGTTTGGGGTGGTTAGATTAATGAACTATAATGTGAAATTAATATTAATGTTTAATAATTCAAAGTATTGTGTTGTGTCACACATTATTAGTTCTGTGTCACATGTATAGTAGACCATTTTTTGTCGGTGGATTATAATGATTGCCCTTTTCACCAGCTACCACCACAAGTAAATTTCAGATCTGTGGGAAACACTGACATACATTTTGCATTCGCCAAATCTTCATTCCTTCCCAATTTTTTGTTGATGCATTAAATATGAATAATTAAAAAAAAATATATATACAGTTTGCAATTATTTTGTTTTAAATGGGGTCGGGGGAAAAAAATCTATTCGAATCGTAAATCGAGTTTTTTATAAAAAAAATCTCATATTTTTTTATGGGGACGAATCTCCCAGCCCTACTCCAGAATACTGAGGAGATGGTTCAATAAATGTTACTTTTTTAAAATTGAGACTTGTAACATTTGGCATCATCATTGTGTCATTTTTATGATGTTAATATAGAGTGAGCAAAAGCAGTATCGGCTCCAAATATCGGCTCAAGAAAATCGGCAGCCTGTATCGGTCATCGACTGATGAAACAAAAATCGGTATCGGCACTGAAAAATCCATATCAGTCGATCCCTAATGCTTATTTACAAGAAAACCTGTTGGACGCATTTAAAGGGTTTTGCATCTGAGCTCTTCAATTGTTTCTTTGTAAATATTGAAATAAATGTACATGCATGCATTATAATATTTATACCACTTGAATTTGTTTAGCTAATTTTGTGGTAATAGGAATTCAGACTTCATTTTTTTCCAACAAGGCTACTAGTGTTTTGCGTTACTGTAATTGTGCCATGCCCCTTCTTGTGTTACCAAAGTAAGCATGTAAGCCATTCTCTAAAGTAAACACTGTTACAACACTTAGACACTGCGTCCAAGCCTTGATGCCCTGGGCTTTAACCATCTGCTGTGTAGTACCGCCTGCATTTCTCCAGATAACACACAAATTATTTTAAACCCTGGATTATGACACACACGCCGTCCTTCAAACACATGACTTCACATGCATGGCTGCATGGGCGAAAGCATCTGGTAAAGCAAAACAAGAATGCTTTTAATGCACAGCTAAAGGAACCAAAGTTTAAGAAGTTACCCATCTCTTGGGACCACGCAGAGAAAAAGCACTGCAGCATTGTGAGAAAAACTGGGGGAATAATGCATTAAGAGAGAACAACCTATTTTTGTACAAATGGCAAGTTACAGTCATACAGGGCTTCCATATAATGTAATTATGTTACATAACACATAAGAATATATTTCAGTTATGGTTTGATGCAATCTATATGAAAGGGATGTGGTCTAAATTGTTCTACTTTTCTGTGTATATTAACTTTCAACCGCTGCATTTTAACATTTTTGATTATTTTGAAATGATTGTATTGATTTGAAAGTTGTGTGGTTGTTATGTAATTAACAGACTTTTGAGTAAAGTGTAATTAATAAAAAGAGAGGTGAGGATATATTCATGAGGAAAGAATAGAGGGGTAACGTACTAACCTACTTGCATTAACGTGCCACTAACAAAATCTACTTAGAAAGATTTCTGCAGCACCTAAGCCTCTAAGTAAAGGTGATCAATACAAATAAAAAGCTTTTGAGATCAGATACAAAAAAGGCATTTGTGTGTAAAGCATCAATTGTTTTGCACAAACAACCTGTAGGAGGTAATTGAATTGCAGCTTAATGCTCCTAGAGATTATTGATACCCATCGGGAGGCCCGGGACCATCTGGAGGTTCTGGTTCTGACATGGAAAAAATCCCAAGATAGACCATTCGCAGCCAGAGAAAATTAGAGAGAGCTTCATGACGTCTTTTTTAACGTAATGACGGACCGGCAAAGAACTAAGGCATCGTTTGAGAAACATAATATGAACATCAAAAACTAAATGCAGTCCAAGACCTCTGGATACATGAATGGTCTATTCAAACCTTGTAGAAGTAGATTAATCGGTCTTCTCTGGTTTATTTGTATTCAAATACATAAAATATACAGAATCCGCCAGGGCTATTAGTACAATGGTGCGCATATTTGGAGAAATAATGATTAATTTTCACATGTTAGTAAAATATTTAGTCTTACAGAATAAGATTTCTATTCATTTTCCACTGAATTATGCGATCTGAAGAGCTTAAAGAGCGAACGGAGTGAGATGTGTGTCTCCTCTTCCTGATTCGTGTCAGATTTGACCTCAGAGCTCTATCATTTGCTGTACAGCTGTCAATCATCTCACGTGGTTCAATGTGCACTGTGGCAGTAGTAATGCAAAATTTTAAAATGTACTCTTGTACTCTTGATACTCAAGTACATTTAAAAACAAGTACTTTTTATTTTTACTTGAGTAGACATCTGACTGCAGTACTTTTACTTGTACGTGAGTAAACTTTAGCAAGGGGTAACTGTACTCTTACTCAAGTAATGAAGCTGTGTCAGCCTCTGGCTAAAAAAATATAATAAGACAGCATGACAACCTTCAAAGGTGGTTTTTGCTATTCAGCATTTATTTTATTAACAACATTAACTCATGTTTTACATATAATGGATTTCTTTATGCCGTTAATTAATAAACAATCGGTATCGACCTTTCTCGTGCTATTGCCGATATGCTGATGGTTTCAAATTCATCAAAAATCGGCCGATAAATATCGGCGGCCGATACATCGGTGCATCACTAATTTTTAGTGTTATGTTTTTTATCCAGTAACCATTTTAAAACTATTGGTTGATAAATCGGTTATCAGCAGGTAGGGACCAACTTAGGTATAGGTAAAATCCACTATCAGTCGACCGCTAAAACCTTGTAACCGAATGAAACATCAGCTACAACATTTTGCATTCAATATTACTAATAGATGATACCATATAAGGTTCTGCATGCAGTAACACAATATGGCACATTTTAGTGCAAAGTTCTTTCAAACAAATCAGTAAGCCATTACGTTTTGCTACACTTACATTTATTCCATTAGAAGACAATTTTATCCAAACTAACTTATTAGTTTTGTTAATATAACATTTAAAATCTAAATCGATCGAAATTAAGTCACAACCTCGAACTTTGAATTTAAAAAAATGGAATCGTCAATGCTCCCACGCCCCCATGTCACGTCCGGTCGGCTTGCCAAGCGTGAAAAAAAACATGTGTTGAGTGCTGCAAGTCAACCTCCTCTAACTTAGCTAGTCAAAAGATAGCATGGCAAACGCAGGAGACAACACGCACGCTTCTTTTTTTACATGGGAAACAAAAAAACAGTAGGCGCCTCCCGCCAATCAGAACAGAGCACGCAGGTGTGCACAGCAGAGGGGCGTCTGTGCCAGGACCGGTCGGTTCTCTGAACTGAGATCTGTTTTAGTTTCACATCAACTTATTTAAATTGCTTAAGTGTTATGGAAACAGCATTAAACATGACATATTGGGGCATAGTCTCACAATCTTGTCTGATGGTAATAAAAGCGTGTTTTTAAGGTGCAAAGTACTGACAGGAATGTTCATCTGACAGGAAGTTTTGTTTTATCAGGTATGTGCGTGTAGCATATTTATCCACTGGCAGCACGACTAACATGGCAGGGCATCTCCGGGTTCAAGATCAGATATTATATTTCATAAAAGTCTAGTCTAAAAATGGCATAGCATGTTTTTGTGCTTTCAAAAAAAAAGTAAAAATCGAGAATCGAATCGCGACCTTAGAATCGAAAATATAACCGAATCAAGGATTGGAGAATCGTGACACCACTAACATTTACACTATAATAATTTGTTACTACTATTAGTTGGCTGTAAATTATTTCTCATAGTTCCATTTTCAGCTCAATAAATATGCAATTGCATTTGAAAATTTCAAGTTGCTATAACAATCAGATAGTAAAAGATGGGTTAAACTCCCAGTACAATGAATCATGCATGCAAATATTATAAATAAAAAAAATTCACTGCATACACTGCAATTCTCTCTAGGCTTTAGATATATGTTTAAAGCTTTGACCCAGGTGTCCATCTTTAATTACTGTCTGACAGGTGCATCAATATTTGCCATGCACTGTTATCTCTTTCATAAGGTCCATGACCCCCTATGGTAAGATTGCACAATTGCCAAATGTATAGCTTCACAAGCCTTAAATACCTTTGCAAGTGAATGGGAGACTGTGGAATTTTTTTCTGCCATCTCATATCTTCTTTCACCACCATATCCCTTTAGGGGCTCTGTACCATGCACTTGATCTGATTTGAAGCAGCTAAAGTACAACAACATCTATAGAACAAGACTGTTGACTTCACAAATATTGAAAGATATTATAATTGACAGCCTTTTACGGCATAGAGGATTTGGATGCATATTAAATGAAGGCGCTATACAGATCCATCATTATATAAGCACGCCAGATCTCTTACTGACTACAGCTTAAGTGCACAAAAAATAAGATCAGAAGTATGTTCCAATATATTCCAACCAGGGCTGAGAGGATCATAGTATCCGGCAGGTATTTTTAATATTTACAGACATAACCATACATATTTATACCATTCTTTTTTATCCTATTTTGCTGGTATGATCTCTAGATAATTAATTTTATTAAATATAACTGATCATATTTTACAGTACTACTTTTCACTATAAACCTCGCACAATAAAGGAAATGGACACTGTGCTTATGTGCTTCTTGTCTTACTCTTCTAAAGGGAACTAACTTGTAAAAAGAGGTTCCCAAAAGATTTTTGTCAGGCTGTGTGGTTCCTTAAAGAACCTTCAACATCTTTAGAACCTTTATGTGTTGCACAAATGGCTCTTTGTAGTGGAAAGGGTTACATAGTCTAGTACAAAAAGATGAGAAAGAAATTCTCCCAATTTCTTTCCAAAATCTTTGACTAAAAGGTTCTTTGGGGAAACAAAAGTTAGGCTATTCTTCTATGGCACCCTTTTCAGCACTTTTATTTCTAAGAGAGAAGGCTGGAAAATATAGCAGGTGCTTCATCATGATTACCTACAGTAGTATGTTCAATTCATAACCATTGAATAAAAATAACTATGCTGTGATGGCATTACGCATTCAATAATACAATGCAACCAGGATTAAATCCTTAAGCCCAGTATGTATTAATTTGCATGGCGGTCTCTCCATGAGCATCATACTACAGTATTCCTCCAAAAAGCGCGTGAAACTGCAAGCACACACATGGCATTACGCATCTCCATAAAGCGCGCAAAATTACCTTGGTCAGCTGCGCTATCTTCTTGCTCATCTTCAGATGGAGGTCTTGCGTGTACTCGAGGGTTGAACCTGACGGGAAGGATGATGTGTTGGTAGATGTGGATGTAGAAGTGCTGGTATATTTCCCAGTCGTTGCGCTTCCATTGGGGTTATAATAATGCTGCCAGCCGGCTCCAGTCGCCATCTTCACGATATTACTGTAGTATGACTGTAATATAAAATTAAAATTGCAAAGGCAAGTGCCGACGGTATCGTTCTTCTTTCGATCCCGATAAATACAAAATATACACAGCGATAGTCAATGCGTTAATCCATTGTTTCACTCGCATTAAAATCGTCTGCCCGTCTATTATCAATACAATAAATACCATTCAAAAAGCCAGAAAAGGCGCATTTTGTCAGAATAGGTGGCGCTTTTCATAAACTGACACGATACGTCAGGTGCATTGGATGTCTGGCATTCCTCGCGAGCCGCTACGCGCGGCGCGTTTAAAAGGCCGAGCGCGCGTCTGGTGCGGGTGCGAGCCCCTGGTGTCTGTAGGACGCGAGAGCCGGTTCGGGTGTGATCTCGGTTCCAGACATTTCTGTCGGTTCGTGTGTGTCCGCTGCTGTTGCTGCACCGCTGCTGCGCGAGTGTCTGTCTGTTACCATGGATCGCCTCAACAGTTTACATTATGCCAGTGACGTCAGTTCCGTTGACCCGCCTCCTTGATTTCATGCGCAGCCGGAACGGAGTATGACATCAAGTATCGCGAGAATTATTCCAGAATTGTACTTTTAACTCGCTCTCGCGGTATTTTGATGCAATCTGCACATAGCACCATGAACACATCCGTGCTCGTTTTAATGTGATGCAATTTAAAAAAGAAAAAAAAATAGAATATTTTTGCCTGATATTTCTGGGAAAATTAAAACTTTTCATTTTATCGGAGTTTATTTTATTTATTAAATATTTTCGTTGTGGTAATAACTTAACAATTTGCTCAAGTGGCCGCGGTTTCCTCATTATAATTAACTATCAATGGGTTTATTAATGTTAAAGTATAGTATAGTTTTTGGTTACCATTTAAATACCATTAGTAATTACCATTACCAAATATGTTAAAGTACAATGGTTTAAACTATGTTTACTGTAGAGAGATGGTAAATGTGTGGTTATTATGGTTTTATTACAAATATTGTATAAAATAGTATATTTTGTGCATTGATGCACACGTGTTTGTCTGCTCATGTCATCTATCTATCTATCTATCTATCTATCTATCTATCTATCTATCTATCTATCTATCTATCTATCTATCTATCTATCTATCTATCTATCTATCTATCTATCTATCAGAATTCACATAATTAGCCAGTGTCCACCTCCAAGGTACTAATATAATCTTTAAGTGCAAAGCTGTAATTTTTGAAAGGGTAAAGCCTCAGTGACTGCTGAGGTAAATTTTATGGTATTTTTTCTGAAAATGTTAAACTGAAACTATATTGGTCTCTGTGGGTGTCTACTGGTAATGTGTTGGGATCTATTGGTGTTACCTGTTGAATTGGAACCAATAGAACATCATTAAATCATGAATAAGACCCACAACAAGCTGTTGGTTCATCATTTGTGGTATTTCTATGTAAACCATTAGAATTTGTATAGTTTTCTATACATTCAATACAAATCATTTAGATTATAACAACTGCAAAAACATTAATTTCAACGATTTCAACACTGTCACCTTCTTCTCTGGTTGTGGCTTAGATATTGAATAATATAAAGGTATGAATCACCTGGGAGAGGAGGCATTGTCACAAAAGACAAATGATGAATGTTTTGCTATTGTTATTTTCCAACTAACCTTGGCATAGATAGATCATAGAGATGTCTGCATTTTCAGACAACATAATACCACTGAATGGTTTTTCCTTTGGTTGTTTTCTGGTGGTGTAGATTTTGCAACTAATCTAGTTTGCTTATTTTTACAGAAATCCATGTCTATTAGGAATGCTGGATAAACCTTCCCTAGGGGCACAACTAAATTGTTGAATGGCTCCTGCATTTGATTTTTGAAAGTAAAGTAATTAGAAAAGTAATTATGTGTCACTGAAGAATTAAAAAGTTCTGATTTGGTAAAGTTTATCCCGTCTTTTTGTTGCAACACTTGATATATGCTAATGTTTTGCAAAGAGCGAAGGGAAACGCTCTCGTAGTCTGTCTTACTCCAGGGCTTCATTAAATACGAACGACTGCACATCGCTTGCAAAAATGTTGCCTCGCCACTCTTTTGTTTCCTCTTGAGTTGAGAACACATTCCACACTAACAGTAACTTATAATGTAAAACAAATGAGAAATCCAAAGAAATCATATACTGCAAATTAGAACTAGTACGCAGACAAAAATATAAATATTAGAGCTCATGAAACACAAAATAATAACATGAAAGTGCTATACTGGACTGCAGAGTGGTGCATGCAAGTCTTAATACTTTATTAAAGAATGCCGTTTAGAATAAACAAACAAATAAACAAACAAGGTTCATATGGGATTTCAAAAAGTAACTTGCAGGTGATTCAAATTGTGATTTGAAACCAAAAACAGCCAATCATTCTCTCCAATAACAATAAGATAAATACATTTTTAAATAACTTACCTTGACATTTAACTAAGCTGAACTGCAATGGGTTTGTAGGAATACTGTTTCTGTGTCTAAGCCTCCACTCATTTCAATAAAGATATTATTTGTTTATGAGCACTATTTATTCGTATTACATTTTAATGAAAATTGTATAAACTCCCAGTGTACTGCAGGCTCACAGAAACAGCAATATATTATTAATTTGTATAAAACTGGTCATCTCGGATTTTGTGATGGAGATAAAAATTAGGATCAGGTGTTTTTTGTAGTTTTGCATTATAATACGAGTGTATATTACCGGGATTTTTGTTATTTCCCTATTGCATTTTAGATTTGTTGGACACAGAAGTTATGCATGACGTCAGACTTATGGGTAAAGCACTTAGCCATGGAAGATTAAAATGTAAAAAAGAGATAGAAGTAGCTCATAAAAGACTACTCCCACCGAATCCTATATGAACATTTTCTTATATTGACCAGCTGTTCAGAGCTTTAGATTTAATAAAGTATTTTGTGTTTAGAATGATAGAAAAATTATATGATTTTATTATTAAAACCATATTCATCTTAATGAAACAGGTGGTTTGGTGGTCTGACTGGTCATGCTGGTGTTTACCTGGTCTAATTATACTGCAAAAAAATGATTTTCAAGAAAAAAAATCTTAGTATTTTTGTCTTGTTTTCAGTAAAAATATCTAAAAAACTTTGTAAAATTAAGATGCTTTTTCTTGATGAGCAAAACAACCCAAGAAAATAAGTCTAGTTTTTAGACCAAAAATATCAAATTTAAGTTTTTTTGTGCATAAAACAAGTAAAAAAAATCTGCCAATGGGCTAAGCAAAAAATCTTATTTTTTTTCTTAAATACTAAATTCAAGAAAAAATCAAGAAAAAGCATCTTATTTTAATAAAATTTTTTTTTTTCTGAAAACAAGACGAAAATACTAAGATTTTTTTTCTTGAAAATCATTTTTGCAGTGTAAATAATGTAAAAAGTTGGATCAACTTAAAAAATTACTTCAATTAGTAACCTAAAGTGAAATTTTAAGTTGAATGAACTTAAATGAAAGTACATTTTCACTTTTTACATTGTATCATATCATATCACACACTTAAAAATAAAATAAAATGCTGGTTTGTTTCAACCCACACTTGGGTCAGATACGCACAAACCCAGCCGTTGCGTTAAATTAACCTACAAATGCCCATACTTGACCCAATCATAGGCTAAAACAAACCAGCATTTTGGGTTAAAACAACTCAGTATTGATTTATTTGGTTGAGTTTGTCCATTTTTACCTGAACGTAGGTTGACTCAATACAAAATATTTTAGAGTCTAAAAGAGTCTAAAACAGCAGCCTAAAATCAATCAATATAAGTGGGAGAAATATAAGTGGGTGTTAAACCCTGCAATGCTCTGCATAAACTTAAAATATGTCATTTGAAATCACAAGCAATTAACTTGAAAATAAGAGAAAGGTTGCAGAGTAAATATTCTCAAATAAAAAGTATTAGAGCAGTTAAATAAAATAGCATTTAATGAAAATAAAATTAAAGTGTAAACAATAAAGATTCACTTCATAGGCCACCTGCGTTGCATGCACATTGACCCCGACTGGATAACCAGCTAAACGTTTCCTCGGCATGGGAATATAATACCGAAAAGATTTCTGAAGAATATGTATTAATCAGACATCTATTTTTATGTGAGAAAATAGCTAACATAAGAGGCATCATTTCTACCTTTGAGGAGCTGGGAAGCAGTAAACTTGAATTGACGTCAATCTTCTACACCTGTTCACATGCTGCGTCTCATCAGATCCTTCCACTCCTATAATCAAACAGAGTGCTTATTTACCTGTCATCAACAGTGAGAGAGATTATAGCCAGCATTCAGAAACCCTGTCAGGGCACGCAGGTGGCCTCTGAAGTGAATCTTTGTTCTTTACACTTTTATTTTATTTTCAATAAATGACCATTTTATTTAAATGCTCTATTACTCATATTTGCATTTGAGTATGTTCACTCTGCATCCTTTTTCTCATTTCAAGTTAATTGCTTGTGATTTCAAACGTCACATTTTAAGTTTATGCAGAGCATGGCGGGGTTTATCACCTTTATTGGTCCACTTATATTGATTGATTTTAGGCTGCTGTTCATACCAGAGGAGACGATGCACCTGCCTACATTGACATTAAGTTAACTTCCATAAAATCAACATTGAGTACCTGATCAACACATATTAAGCTATACTTATTTATACACTCTCAAAAAAAAAGTACAAGAAATGCACAAGAGCTGTAACTGGGGTATTATATATATATTTTTAAAGTACATGTTTGTACCTAAAAAGTGCATATTGGTACCAACTTATAGGAACTTTTTATAAGGTACAGTCCCAGTGACAGCTTTTGTACCTTTTTTCTGAGAGTGTATGATAACACTTTAAAATAAGATATTATATTTGTTAACAATAGTAAATGTAAAATGAACTAACAAGCAGCAAATATATTTTTCAGCATGTTAATATGCCAACAAAATTGTTCATGTTAGCTCATTGTGCATTAACTAATGGTCTAAAATGTGTTAGAAAATGCTAAAAATTACATAAACTATGATTAATAAATACTGTAGTAGTATGATTTATTATTAGTTTATGATAGCTAATTTACTGACTAATATTAAAGGGGACATTTCACAAGACTAAAGATGTCAAATAAATCTGAAGTTCTAGCTCAAAATACCCCACAGATAATTTATTATAACATATTAAAATTGCCACTTTGTAGGTGTAAGCAAAAATGTGTTGTTTTGGGTGTGTCCTTTAACATGCAAATGAGCTGATATCTGCACTAAATGGCAGTGGCGTAGTTGGATAGTGCAGATTAAGGGGGGGTATTATCCCCTACTGACATCACAAGGAGAGCCAAATTTCAATTACCTATTTTTTCAAATGCTTGCAGAGAATGGTTTGCCAATACTACACTGTAAACATTTCTATAGAAATTACAGTAGTACTGGGTATTACTGGCAACTAGCTGCCAGTAACTTACTGTAGATTTTACATTTATGTTAGTTAATGTCAACAGTTTGTTCAAAGTAAAATGAACATGAAACATTTTCAGTCTTAATCTCCTACAGTAAGTTACTAGCAACCAACTTCATAATTACAACTATTTTTTTACAGTGTAAGGTACTATAGGTTATTCACATTTTCTAGGTTGATAAAATCCCTGGAGACCCAATTATAGCACTTAAATATGGGAAAAGTCAGATTTTTATGATATGTCCCCTTTAACAAATCCAAGCTTACTGTAAATTGTTACTATTTATATTTAGTTAAAAGCATTTAGTCACATAACTTGAATGCATGTCCAACTTGGCCAGCTGGAATTAATAAATACTTCTTATCATATAAAGGCTAACATTACTCTGTAATATAATTTCAAATGTGATGCCATTACTTTGAGATGTTCTCCTATTTCAAATGCAGTTAAAAAAAAAGTTGTTATCATTATTAAGGAAATGGTACATGTGCCCCTCTGTAAGATGTGCATGAATTAAATCAATTTAAAAATAAAATGGATTAATTAAATTTTATTGTGTATTCATACAGGACTGAAGTAATAATTAATGATATGCTTTTTGGGCTGTAGTTACGCAACTGTTTGCCAGTAACTTACTGTATATTCAAATTGATGTTATTTACTGGCAACAGTTTGTTCAAAGTTAAATGAAAATTAAACGTTCAGATTTTGGTTTACATAATGCTTTGCATGAGGCTGTTATTTTAGTTTTATTCTGTAAATATAAAGACTTGTTAATGTTTAATGTTCATTTACTTTGAACAAACCGTTACCCGTAAATAACATATATTTAAATCTACAGTAAGTTACTGGCAAACAGCTGCCAGTAATACTGTCATTTCTACATACATTTTCAACAGTGTAGGGTTTATAACAGACCAAAAGCCTGACAGAAAGAGGTACTCAAATGAGAGGCTTATGGATATATTCACTATGTTGACTTAGAGACCACATCATGAATGACAAACTGCATTAGTTATATGGTGCTGTGTCAATATATTTAAATGATTTATACCTTTAAAACAGTGATCAGTTATAGAATAAGATATACTTAAATATTTTATATATCTATGGTATGTCTCAACTATAGCCACTTAAACATATTACTATAAGCATCCTGTATTATGGAATAATAATAATAAAGCAAAGGTTGTGTGCTATACAGGCAAAACATTTGAAATCAGCATAGATGCACACACACATGTCGGTGCAGTGGTTGGATTAAGTCATACATATTCATATTAGATTTTGGTGCTCTCTCGTCCATCCACGTGATTCCTCTTGGCACATCATCAAACAGTGGGGTGATGGTGATGTGAGCTTCTCTTCTGCTTAAAGGCAAGTGCCGAAGCTTCGCCATGCATCCCAATGTACTGTAGTCCTGATGTTTCTTCAGAGATAAAATAAGAAGCAAATTATAAAAACAGTATCATTTAAGTACTGTTAGACAAGCCGGTTTATTTTGGCGGAATGTGAAGTAAATACTGCAATAATAATTAGCAAATCCATAACTGTATCCGTCCAATGAATTGGAGTAAATGGCAATGGACATACTGTAATAAAAAATGTATACATTGTAATTCACTGTATGTCGCTTTGGATAAAAGCGTCTGCTAAATGCGTAAATGTAAATTAAACAGACGTTCCTCTGATTTAAAAAAAGTATTTAAGTAAGGGATAATCCACGGCCAGCCATGCATTAAAGGGTTTTAATGCACGACGTAGAGGCGAAGAACCACCCGACGCGTAGCGGAGGGTGGTTGCCTCTGCGAAGTGCATTAAAACCCTTTAATGCATGGCTAGCCGTGGATTATCCCGCTTATACCTTGGTTATTTGCCATGTTAAAGCTGTAATTAATGTTTACAGTGTAATTTTAACCGACAGGTAAAAAATGACGGTCATCTTCTTAAGTTAAGGCTCGCACTCCGTCCGCTTTAAATAAAGTAGTGCCATTGTATTGCATTTATTTAAATGAATTATCATATTTATTTAAATTCATTAAATAATTTATGAATGACAGCCAACACTGACAGTGACAAGGCAATCTTTATTTGAACTAATCATTTATTTAAATGAATTATGTAAAGTGTGAAATAAAACCGACGTCTCTAACCACGATTACTATATAAGGACACATTACATTTATTGAAATGGATTAAATTAAATGAAAACAAAAATCAAACAGTTGGAAATCTCTCTCTCGCTCTCTCTGCAAGTGTAACTGTGTTACTATGGTTACCAATGTTTATAGTAGTGGATTAATTTCTAACTTTAATCAAACTGACTGGAACTACCTGTGCGTTAAACGGTTTTAATGCACACCTTCCAGCCAATCAGAATCGAGTATTTAAACAGACCATGGTATAAAACTATTTAAAGGACATGATCTGGGTTTTATAACAACAACAACAATGATGTTAACCCCATCACCTGAGGCCTGAAAATGGCCATTATTTAGCAGGTTCTCCTGAGGCAGTGGATAAATTACACAATTAATTTAAAGTCTTGGCCGAGATGTGTCAGACATCAGGCCATTCAATTAGTTCTGTCCACAAAGACACATTACCTGCCTCTGGCACGACTCCATCTTCAATTTAACCACCGTCAACTGATTGTTTTCATTTATAGGATCAAATTTATATACACTAGGGATGATGGAGGTAGCAACACTTCACTACGGTAAGCAATTACCATGGTTTTCTTTATTATTAAGTGTTATCCTAAAGTCTTGTCTGTTTGTATCAGTGCCAGAGAAACCAAGTATGTGGTATCAGTAGACTTTGGACTCAAAACTGATGTACCAAACCATTGTATGAGATGTGTAGCCCTAGTGTGACAACTTGCCCCAGAACGATTAATGTTAATTCCTTATTGGCTTTCCACAGTGAACATACAGTATATATTTCATTGAGTCTTTGAATTAATATGAGGTCATAAATCTACATTCACATTTATTTATTTAGGAGACTTTTTAATCCAAAGTGACTCACAAATGAGAGAACATTTAACTCTATATACATTACAAATACAAACTAAATACACTACTTATTATAAAAGAATTTGAAAATTAAAATTTGTGTTTTTGTGAATTGTGTAATTGTGTATTTGGAATTAAGAAGATGACAATGCGGATCACTATTGTTTCACATGTCATGTAACTAAAACATTTTGAAAACAAGACTTACCCTAATAAAACAGACTGATCTCATGGATAGTCGTGTTATCGTCACGAAAAATTAGATTAATTTATTTGTGTTCATGGCACGAAATTCAGCCTTTTTATGTCCTTGAGCACAAATGACTTTTTCGTATCACTCACACAAATTTCTATAAATAGTTTTCGTGACCATGGCACGACTTTCTTTTTCGTTTCGTTTCATTTTATGTATTGTTTTCTAATAGTTTTTTCCTATTTTCTTACCATTGTTGCTTGGGGTTGGGGTTAGAATCACTTTCTGTTACATTTTTAAACATCCTAACCCAAACCCCCACTCCAACCCCAACTCCAGACGATAATAGTTTTAAAAGCGGAAGAAAAACATCTAGAAACCAATACAAAAAGTACATCTTAACCCAAACCCCAAATCTAACCCCAACCCCAAGCTACAATGATTTTAAAATAGGGGGGGAAATGAGAAAACAATACATAAAAAAATTACACGTTAAGTCATGCCACGACCACAAAAAACTATTTATAGAAACTATTTATAGAAATGTGTGTCATGTGACATGAAAAAGTCATTTGTGCTCAAGGCATCAAAAAAGCTGAATTTCGTGCCATGGACATGAATAAAAAATTTGATTAATTTATTTGTGTTCATGGCACGAAATTCAGCCTTTTTATGTCATTGAGCACAAATGACTTTTTCGTATCACTCACACAAATTTCTATAAATAGTTTTCGTGACCATGGCACGACTTTCTTTTTCGTTTCGTTTCATTTTATGTATTGTTTTCTAATAGTTTTTTTTCCTATTTTCTTACCATTGTTGCTTGGGGTTGGGGTAAGAATCACTTTCTGTTACATTTTTAAACATCCTAACCCAAACCCCAGCTCTAACCCCAACTCCAGACGAGAATAGTTTTAAAAGCAGAAGAAAAACATCTAGAACCAATACAAAAAGTACATACTAACCCAAACCCCAAATCTAACCCCAACCCCAAGCTACAATAATTTTAAAATAGGGGGGAAAAAATGAGAAAACAATACATAAAAAATTACACGTTAAGTCGTGCCACGACCACAAAAAAACTATTTATAGAAACTATTTATAGAAATTTGTGTCATGTGACATGAAAAAGTCATTTGTGCTCAAGGCATCAAAAAAGCTGAATTTCGTGCCATGGACACGAATAAAAAATTTGATTAATTTATTTGTGTTCATGGCACGAAATTCAGCCTTTTTATGTCCTTGAGCACGAATGTCTTTTTCGTATCACTCACACAAATTTCTATAAATAGTTTTCGTGACCATGGCACGACTTTCTTTTTCGTTTCGTTTCATTTTATGTATTGTTTTCTAATAGTTTTTTTCCTATTTTCTTACCATTGTTGCTTGGGGTTGGGGTTAGAATCACTTTCTGTTACATTTTTAGACATCCTAACCCAAACCCCAACTCTAACCCCAACTCCAGACGAGAATAGTTTTAAAAGCGGAAGAAAAACATCTAGAACCAATACAAAAAGTACATACTAACCCAAACCCCAAATCTAACCCCAACCCCAAGCTACAATGATTTTAAAATAGGGGGGAAAAATGAGAAAACAATACATAAAAAAATTACACGTAAAAGAAAGTCGTGCCACGGCCACAAAAACCTATTTATAGAAACTATTTATAGAAATTTGTGTCATGTGACATGAAAAAGTAATTTGTGCTCAAGGCATCAAAAAAGCTGAATTTCGTGCCATGGACACAAATAAATAAATATTTTTTTTCGTGACTATAACACAACTTTCCGTGAGATCATGTTGTACTGAAAAGACCAACTTAAACATACCTAAGCTGGTTTTAGCTGGTGTAGCAGGCTGGTTTTAGAGTTTTTTCAGGAAGGGAGACCAGCTAAACCACCAGCAAAAACCAGCTGACCCACCAGCTTAACCAGGCTTAACGACCAGCTTTGCCAGGCTAAGAGGACCAGGTTAAACCAGCTACTTCCATTTTAAATTAGCTAAGAGCAGCCAACCAGCCTAGCCAGGCTGGCCAAGCTTACCAGCTTTGGGCCGGTTGCATAAACATACTTGTTAAATTAAGACTGTGTCTTAATAACTAGTCTGACCAACTAGCAATTACTTAGGGCTGATCAGTCTTACTTTTTGGATTGAAATGAGTCTACATTTGACCTAAAAAAGTAAAAATAATAATTATAATAATAAAAAAATTATTAACTTGGAAAACTTATCTAAACAGTTTATGCAACCGGCCACTGGTCAAGCTGGTTTTAGCTGGTGGGTCAGCTGGCCTTCCAGCTTGACCAGCTCAAACGTGTCCAAAACCTCTCTAAAACCAGCCTTGCTACACCAACTTAACCAGCTAAAACCAGCCAACCAGCGTAGACTGGTTTTAGCTCTTTTCAGTAGGGTTGGCCTAAATAATAATTCTATAAATGGGCTTTTCTCTCACTGGCAGTAACACTAAAGTGAAGTGTTTCGAGCTCAGCGTGACCTGAAAAGATCTGAGAAAATCAGTCACATCGGCCCTGAGGTGATGCACTTGTTGACAGTTTACTGTAGCCTACACAGAGAGATGTTTGGTGCTTTGGACACGTGTCCACTTGTGCATTGCTGTAGGACATTTACAACAGAACACGGAGTGAGTAACCACAAGTCATAGTGCTGGAGGAAAATGGGTTGAAATGATAAATAATAACTAATAAAATTGAATACAATTTCCAAAGCAGAACATCCATGCAGGTGTGTAACAGGCCTAACATCCGACCGTCTCAAATCCGTCTCCTGTGACTGCTTGCGATCGTATTTTATTCTAAAAATAAACTTAATATATTATTAAAATATATTGATCAGAGAGCATTTATTGTGTTAATATGCCTAAAGCCACGGCTGGATCTTATGACCAGGTCGCTTTCTGTACTGAAATGCAGTGTAAGGTCTTTGTAAATGTATTATCCTGCCAGCGACTGTAAGCCAAGCCGTTAAAAAGCCATCTTCGCAATTGATTTGTATGAAAAAGCCCATCAGATGGTCATAAAGGTTCGTATAATAAAAAGAGCCACTGATTATAAAGACACCTGCATGTTACATTAGGTAAAAAGTAAGGGAATTTGCTACATTACATTTTAACACAGTCTGAAAAGCTGCCCAGATTTCAAATTATCTACAAAAAAACTGCTTTCATTAGCACAAAGCCATGAACAATTGCTAAGGGATATAAAATATTATCAAGCAAACCCATTCACCAGCTACCCTCTAAGAGGAATACAAGGGCATATACACTACAAACATACTGCATACAAATACAGCTCGATTTTATTATACCTGCCTGCGAGCTTTTCTGTTTACAGCATTGTCATGCAGATGTTCTGCGAATGGTGTAGACTGTAAATCACACACAAGATTGCTTCATTTAAAGATGAGCTTTGGATTAAAGTCTCAGTAGGTATATTACATGGCTTTACCCCATCCTCCTCTCTCTACACATATGCGCTCTAAAATCACGTGCTCGATTCAAACTCCATACTACTCGCAAATCATCTTATTACCCTGATGACGGGTAACGACGGCTCCACTATCATCCCAAATCACAAATGTAAATCCATTTTAATTCCCAGGCAAGCCGCACTAGTGCCGCACCAGCTGTTTGCTGGTTTTCAGGCTGGATTTCTGCAATAATCACTGACAGCCAAAACAACGATTCACTTTATATACAGCAGAGATTCTTGGATCATGATGTAAGGATTGAGTTTGTGGTGTTACACGTGTAAAAGCAAGCAGAAATAACATCAGAACATTGAGGAAAGGAAACTATAAATTTTTCCACATTTCTATGTTCAGGATTAGAAATGGAGGCTTGACGACGAACTGGAGGCACCAAGCATGGCCCGCCTCTAACACAATCGCGAGTATCCATTTAGGTTGTGGCTGGCCCTGTCTCAAATGGCACACTAAGAACTTGTGGACTTCCTCAGAGTCCACACTTTGATGACATCATGTAGTGCAGACCTTAGGGACTCCACGAGGGCACACCGTAAGGCCCTGTCCTAAATGGTGCACTTCATGTGGACGTTCAGTCTTGTGGCCTTAAATTGCACGCTTAGTCTACAAGTCCTTAGGGTGTCCCTTCTGTCATTTTTACGCTCCGCAGTGTGCTCATCAGCGCCCCCTTTGCACCCTTTATGCAGTCTTCAGTGAAACCCACACTGCAGCAGGGTTTCCACACTTTACCAACCCAAAAGTTCTTGCGAATGAGCAAACAGACAAATCAGACAGTGAATGGTAGAAGTTCACACTGATGGGCAACTTCTCTTCCTATCTCTGGCGTAAGGCTCGAGTTTGGCCCTGTCCCAAATGGCGCACTTCATGTGGACTTTCGGTCTTGTGGCCTTAAATTCTGCATGCTCCCTTTGTCTACAAGTCCCTAGAGTGTCCAATCTGTCGATTTCACACTCTGAAGTGTGCTCATGGGTAACTTCTCTTCCTATTTCTGGCGTAACACTCGAGTCTTGCCCTGTCCCAAATGGCGCACTTCATGTGGACTTTCGGTCTTGTGGCCTTACATTCCGCGTGCTCCCTTTGTCTACAAGTCCGTAGAGTGTGCCATCTATTGATTTTACACTCTGAAGTGTGCTCATCAGCGCCTTCTTTGCACCCTTGATGCAGTCTTCGGTAAAGCCTACACTGCAGCATGCTTAGTTATGAAGGTATATTTGGTGCAAAACAACTCCACACCTGTGACAGTGGAATTTGTATTTGTAGAGATTATCCACACATGTGTATAAGTAAACTTGAAGTCGCAGAGGACGAGATGCAAACTTGTAGATTTTTTTTCTTTCCCTCAAATACAACACAACAGTTACACATTCACAAATCCTTCAGTGCAGCTGAACAGAACCCATTTTACAAATCACAGATTAAGAAACTCACAAGTTCACATTTTTTGCTACAATTGATGCAGTAAATATGGTGCATAATCTACTTGAACACCTGCATCAAATAATGTGAAGTCACACACAAATTTTGTACATTTGCAAAATCAGTTTGTGCATCTGTGCGATGAGACTTGCATGTGTGTACAATTTATTTTTCACAAATATTTTTTTATTTTTTAAATATTTTCTAGCCCAAACACAAGTACATAAATACAACTGCTTGAATCTGCTGCTACGAGTTTCAAATACTCTTTTTCGTGTGCTCTCTCTTCTGCACCAAATATCTCGAGATAAATGGTGCGAAAGTGATTTGTATACCTGTAGGCTTTGGCGAGCACTGTTCAGCACTGCCCACCAGGTGGCGCCCCAGACACTCACTGAAGCAGAGTTTATTAATTACCACCAATGTTTCAGCAAAGTAAATCGCCTTTATCAAGGTATTATTTTCACCAAGTGGAGAACAATATAAATGGGAGTGCTAATTATACACACATGAAGGTAATTACATACAATACTCCAATGATTCATTAGTAAACAAAATATAAGTTTCATAAATTTCAAACCATCAATATAAGTAGATTAAAAAATACAAGCAGCAAATACACACATAGGCCTACATTTAAATAAGATACCAAATGATGTAAGTCCCATTCATTTTTAATATCATAAAACAAATTATTTTATTTTTCAGACTAATTTTTAATTCAAACAGGAGGTGGGGCTATGGAAAGAACGTTTGTGATTTCTTTTGCAAAATAACCTTTTTTGAAGAAAAATATGTGTATTTAAATCATGCTTTTTCTTCTAATATACTAATTTGGATGATTATTTCTGTCTTTTTGAATCGGGTTACTGAACAACTAAATTCTTTTTATTATTATATAAACAGTTGTTCTGATTTCTTAACATTTACTTTGGATGCTAACCCAAATCAAATCAGCTTTTTAGACTTCTGGATAGCTCGTAATTGTTTATATAGGGATCCGATTAAAAAAACCTACAGCTCGTAATACACTAATAAGAGTGGATTCTTATTGTCGTGAGCAGGGCCGTACGCAGGATTTTATAAATACAGAGGTCCATATGTATTTTTTTAGGGCATGCACACCAGGAAAAAAATTCTTATTTCTCTGCTCTACATATATGAATTATAACACATCAGAAAACCAAAGAATCTAATAACTATAGATTTCAAACCATGTCAGTATGCGCAAGACTTGTGTTGTTTATTAGTAAGACATTGAAATAATTATGTTACCATCCTGGGCACTGTCAGTTAAGTAAACATAGGCTAACTGAATATAGGATCAGTTTAGTGAATTAACCAAAGGCTATCAAGAATTTGTTTATTAAATTCATTCACAATATGCACACACTTATTATACACTTAATATGCTGAAATACAACATCAATATTGCAGTGGCAGAACTAGAATTTTATAAATGGGGTGTCCAAGGCTTCTTTAGGGGGTCCATATCCCATGAAAGAAAACGATATGTAATTATTATAATACTTCACATTACCCCATATTAGATAAATATTCTTCTTGCCCTGAATTCATTACATGCATTATACTAACTGTAAGATACAAACATAATGCAAGGCTGAACTTGCATAATAAACCAATAATAAACCAACTTACTTCAAAGAGCAGAGCTCAACATTAAGGATTGTTGGCAAAAAAATATATTTATTCAAAATTAAATATGGATTAATCTTTTTTTACGAAGTTACAGTCAGGACCAGTGAGTGATTTTCTCTTCTTTTGTGATTTAAGTAACTTTAATGACTTCAACAGGTACTGTTTTTTAGACTTTAAGACAGAATGTAATAAAATGTTTACATTCGGAAGACATATTAAGACATAATCAGTAGTTTACTATGATACTCACTTAAACAGTCCGGACCTCAATGGTGGGTACGGCCAAGGTCAAGAATCCTGTCTGTGTCTGCCCTATTTCCCTCTTGTTCCTTTGTTGCCCCTCCCCCTTTTTTGTTGCCATGGACATTAATTCATACTCCACCCACTGCCCATCTGTTTCCATAGTAATTAATTGTTTCTGTTCTGTCATTGGTTCTTGTCACGTTTAATTACCCTGCCTGTTGATTGCCTGTTTGTCAGCCGTTGTTTTATGTTGGTTGTTTCCTGTCATGTGTTACTGTTCGTGTTCTTGCCTGTGCTCCTGTATCTTTTTTGGATTTAATACACTTAAAAACTGCATTTGGATCCACTCATCTTGCCATGTCTTGCCTTCCTGTGACAGTTATCATCCGTTAACATTGAAGAAAAGTCTTCCTTAAGGTCAAATGTAATATATAAAGTCTAAAAATAATATATAAGGGACCAAATGATTTTATTAAGAATCTTAATGATATGGAAATATCTTTGGGATTCACCCCCAAACAAATACAAGCTTATTTATTTGATAACATGTCACTGTGGTAAATCATATGTAGGAAAAACAAATAGAGAGTATAAAACACACATCACAAAACATCAGAGTGCAATAATATGCAGAAATATGAACCTGCCATTAGCACTGCATTTTGTTGAACTTAATCATCCTATTACTTCATTATTGTATATAGGAATTGAGAGGGGATTTCGATTTCCATCAAGAAGTTGAGGTGAGTTTGACCAATTTTTTACTTAGACAGGAGGCCTTTTAGGTATATTAAATGTGAACATTGGCACACATGGTTTAAAAGTAGATTTTGATTTGGGTTGTTTTTATAGGTATTATGATATTAAAAATGAATGGGACTTACATCATTTGGTATCTTATTTAAATGTAGGCCTATGTGTGTATTTGCTGCTTGTATTTTTTAATCTACTTATATTGATGGTTTGAAATTTATGAAACTTATATTTTGTTTACTAATGAATCATTGGAGTATTGTATGTAATTACCTTCATGTGTGTATAATTAGCACTCCCATTTATATTGTTCTCCACTTGGTGAAAATAATACCTTGATAAAGGCGATTTACTTTGCTGAAACATTGGTGGTAATTAATAAACTCTGCTTCAGTGAGTGTCTGAGGCGCCACCTGGTGGGCTGTGCTGAACAGTGCTCGCCAAAGCCTACAGGTATACAAATCACTTTCGCAACATTTATCTCGAGATATTTGGTGCAGAAGAGAGAGCACATGAAAAAGAGTATTTGAAACTCGTAGCAGCAGATTCAAGCAGTTGTATTTATGTACTTGTGTTTGGGCTAGAAAATATTAAAAAAATAAAAAAATATTTGTGAAAAATAAATTGTACACACATGCAAGTCTCATCGCACAGATGCACAAACTGATTTTGCAAATGTACAAAATTTGTGTGTGACTTCACATTATTTGATGCAGGTGTTCAAGTAGATTATGCACCATATTTACTGCATCAATTGTAGCAAAAAATGTGAACTTGTGAGTTTCTTAATCTGTGATTTGTAAAATGGGTTCTGTTCAGCTGCACTGAAGGATTTGTGAATGTGTAACTGTTGTGTTGTATTTGAGGGAAAGAAAAAAAATCTACAAGTTTGCATCTCGTCCTCTGTGACTTCAAGTTTACTGATACACATGTGTGGATAATCTCTACAAATACAAATTCCACTGTCACAGGTGTGCAGTTGTTTTGCACCAAATATACCTTCATACTTAGTGCACTTTACCAACCCAGAAGTCCTTGTGAAAGAGCAAACAGATGAATCAGATGGTGGATTGGAGGAGTTCACACTGATGGGCAACTTCTCTTCCTATTTCCGGCGTGACGCCTAAGTCTGGCCCTATCCCAAATGGCGCACTTCATATGGACTTTCGGATTCGTGGCCTTAAATTGTGCATGCTGGCTTATGCTGCGTTTACACCAGCCACGGTAGAGTGAAGCGGAATTGATTTCAATATTAAGTCAATGTGAAGACGCGTTGACGCACCTCTGGAGGTCTTGCGGTGCGAATGAGGCTTTTTGCGCAGTAGACACAATTCCGCTTCATGGTACGCGCGAATGATGCTTTTTCTGCATTTTGCGTTTGACGCGCATCAAATGCTTGGTTTTTCTGCGTGTCTACTTCGCTCTAGACGCAAGAATGCATTCAAACTGTTAAAGCGGCAAACTAGGCGCGGTAGACGCAATTTTGACGCCTTAAACACAGTTGGTGTAAAAACAGCATTAGTCTACGAGTCCGTAAGGTGTCCCATCTGTCATATTAGTCTACGAGTCCGTAAGGTGTCCCATCTGTCATTTTTATGCTCTGCAGTGTGCTCATCAGCGCCCCCTTTGCTTCACGCACTTAACCAACCCAAAAGTCCTTGTGAAAGAGCAATCAAATAAATCAGACGACGGATGGGAGGAGTTCACACTGATGGGCAACTTCTCTTCCTATTTCCGGCGTGACGCCTAAGTCTGGCCCTATCCCAAATGGCGCACTTCATATGGACTTTCGGATTCGTGGCCTTAAATTGTGCATGCTGGCTTATGCTGCGTTTACACCAGCCACGGTAGAGTGAAGCGGAATTGATTTCAATATTAAGTCAATGTGAAGACGCGTTGACGCACCTCTGGAGGTCTTGCGGTGCGAATGAGGCTTTTTGCGCAGTAGACACAATTCCGCTTCATGGTACGCGCGAATGATGCTTTTTCTGCATTTTGCGTTTGACGCGCATCAAATGCTTGGTTTTTCTGCGTGTCTACTTTGCTCTAGACGCAAGAATGCATTCAAACTGTTAAAGCGGCAAACTAGGCGCGGTAGACGCAATTTTGACGCCTTAAACACAGTTGGTGTAAAAACAGCATTAGTCTACGAGTCCGTAAGGTGTCCCATCTGTCATATTAGTCTACGAGTCCGTAAGGTGTCCCATCTGTCATTTTTATGCTCTGCAGTGTGCTCATCAGCGCCCCCTTTGCTTCACGCACTTAACCAACCCAAAAGTCCTTGTGAAAGAGCAATCAAATAAATCAGACGACGGATGGGAGGAGTTCACACTGATGGGCAACTTCTCTTCCTATTTCCGGCGTGACGCCTAAGTCTGGCCCTATCCCAAATGGCGCACTTCATATGGACTTTCGGATTCGTGGCCTTAAATTGTGCGTGCTGGCTTATGCTGCGTTTACACCAGCCACGGTAGAGTGAAGCGGAATTGATTTCAATATTAAGTCAATGTGAAGACGCGTTGACGCACCTCTGGAGGTCTTGCGGTGCGAATGAGGCTTTTTGCGCAGTAGACACAATTCCGCTTCATGGTACGCGCGAATGATGCTTTTTCTGCATTTTGCGTTTGACGCGCATCAAATGCTTGGTTTTTCTGCGTGTCTACTTCGCTCTAGACGCAAGAATGCATTCAAACTGTTAAAGCGGCAAACTAGGCGCGGTAGACGCAATTTTGACGCCTTAAACACAGTTGGTGTAAAAACAGCATTAGTCTACGAGTCCGTAAGGTGTCCCATCTGTCATATTAGTCTACGAGTCCGTAAGGTGTCCCATCTGTCATTTTTATGCTCTGCAGTGTGCTCATCAGCGCCCCCTTTGCTTCACGCACTTAACCAACCCAAAAGTCCTTGTGAAAGAGCAATCAAATAAATCAGACGACGGATGGGAGGAGTTCACACTGATGGGCAACTTCTCTTCCTATTTCCGGCGTGACGCCTAAGTCTGGCCCTATCCCAAATGGCGCACTTCATATGGACTTTCGGATTCGTGGCCTTAAATTGTGCGTGCTGGCTTATGCTGCGTTTACACCAGCCACGGTAGAGTGAAGCGGAATTGATTTCAATATTAAGTCAATGTGAAGACGCGTTGACGCACCTCTGGAGGTCTTGCGGTGCGAATGAGGCTTTTTGCGCAGTAGACACAATTCCGCTTCATGGTACGCGCGAATGATGCTTTTTCTGCATTTTGCGTTTGACGCGCATCAAATGCTTGGTTTTTCTGCGTGTCTACTTCGCTCTAGACGCAAGAATGCATTCAAACTGTTAAAGCGGCAAACTAGGCGCGGTAGACGCAATTTTGACGCCTTAAACACAGTTGGTGTAAAAACAGCATTAGTCTACGAGTCCGTAAGGTGTCCCATCTGTCATATTAGTCTACGAGTCCGTAAGGTGTCCCATCTGTCATTTTTATGCTCTGCAGTGTGCTCATCAGCGCCCCCTTTGCTTCACGCACTTAACCAACCCAAAAGTCCTTGTGAAAGAGCAATCAAATAAATCAGACGACGGATGGGAGGAGTTCACACTGATGGGCCACTTCTCTTCCTATTTCCGGCGTGACATTCAAGTCTGTTCCAAAATACGACTCCGGTGCACCCCTCATGGATTCGCGTCAAGGGTCCCTAAGGTCTGCACTAAATGTTGTCATCAAAGTGTGGAGTCTGTGAGGAAGTCCAGAGTCTGGAGTGTGCCATTTGGGACAGGGCCTTCAGCAGGGTTTGAAAGTTGAGAGAGACAGCTTTTCCATAAGTGGGCGTGGTTTCGCACTGAGACACGCCCCCATCGTTTGAGAGTAGAGAATCCTGCCTGTTTCTCTAATTTTTTCCTGTTATTAAACTATGATTTTTAAGATGACACCCAGTGGATCTTCATAAGAAAACTTAAAAACATAAAAGCTTTAACTGTAATCGGTGTGCTGATGTAAGTTTTAGACAACAGAAGACAAGCAATATATAAGCTTTTATTTTGGCAAGGCTCAATGTGGCCAATAGCACTCAAAAGTGTTTAAATGAGTCACGGGTCAATACAATCCTCGTTAAACAAGTCTGATAAAGCATTTAATGTTATGAGTTAATCAAATCAAACATAATTTTTTCAATAATTCACTCCCTTTAATGGAAGAACTATGGATTCTGGCATGTCAGTGAAACCACTATCCAACTGCACTGATCTATAATAAATGTTTTCAGAAGTAAATTTAAATAAAGCTTACAAATATCAAGATTGCCTTTGCTCACAACACACAATGTGTAAGAATTTGCTGCCATCTAGTGGTAATAATGGTGCTTGCCAAGCTAAAAGCTAACATTTTACTGCCAATATTTATGCTCCCTGCACACCGCCAAGTATTGAATTGTTTTAATTAAAACATTCAGATGATCCACTACATCCATAAAAGTGCATTTGTCATTAAAAATTGATTCTGTAAATCTCAATTCAAGGGATAGTTCAACCCAAAATAAAAATAATGTTATCTATACTCATCCTCATTTTGTTCAAAACCTGTAGTAGTTTCTTTATACTGCTGACAGGGTTCCCACACTTTAGTTAACTTCAAATTTAAGGACCTTTCAAGGACTTTCCAGATCCAATACCCTCAAATTCAAGGACTAAATGTGGGGACACATTTCAAGTGAGAGCAAGGTTACATCGTTTTACCTTTTAAGGTACATTGTTACAGTTCCCTTTTGAGGGAACTCGTGGTGCGCCACTGAGGTGACACTTTGGGGACGCCTCCAGGGGTAAGTGTGTCTGAATGTGTATATCAAATTCAACCAATGGTGAGGCTTAACGACAAAGACAGGGTGACGCGGGAGCCAGGAAGTATATTGCTATCTGAAAATATTGCCAATAATTTTTTATACATTCTTTTAACTTGCACTTCTGAGATTGCTAATAAAAGGTCATTATTATATAAAGAACTTAAAAGGTTGTACGTTTAAATCCTGCACAAATGCCTCATTAACTACCTGCATTAAGGCCTTCAGCACAGATTGCTATATTAAGAATACTGCAGGTTACTTTGGCTAAAGGTTTCAGATAAATGAGTAATTAGGGCATTAGCTATAAGTAGAGAACTAAATGAATCACGTCACGCTCAACCAAACTCCTAAAACTTGAGTGCATTTATGCAAGGAGCCAAAAACATATGACTTATATTCATTTTTCTTTTAAATGCCTCATTACATCATTTAATATGCAAAGTGTTTTAAGCTTCATTAAACAGACTTTAGATATTTGCTGCTGATGTATGTTAAAGATTAAAGCAAAGTATTTATCTAAGTCCAGAGGTCTTGTATCCCTGAGTATACATAATATCGTAGAAATGCACTGATATAGCGGGCAATAACCGGTATCAATTATTGATTTCGATAACCAATAATCACAGGCAAAATTTCCTACTATCGGACATCAGTCGATTGTTTAATAACCGCTGATTATCAGGGCAGATTACTGTATATCCTGGCAATCAAAAAGGGATTATTTAATCATAATAATTTAAAACAAGGAGTAAAAAATAAACCTATCGATATACATCTGTATCGAGATGTCATTCTATGTAATCAAATAATGGGTATATTGTGCATCCCTATAGTCTCCTCTTAAACTTCTGTTTTTAAATCTATGAGATATAATAAAATAAAAGTTTTCATGTAAGGCACAAGAAAATAACAACAGATCTTGGCAGAGGCAGACACTACTTTCTAGTATTTTTACTTTCTACATAAAAGTACATTTTCAAGTATTCGTATTCGCAGTTTTTGGTCTATATGTAATATTTAAGTATATTAAAAATCTAGTAATTTTTATACTTTTACTTAATTAAAAAGTACTTTTGTACTTTTACTCAGGAGAAGTAAAAGTACACAATTTTGATTTAATTATGTATTAAATCAATTTTAATATGCAATATTAAAGGAATACACAGTATGATTCTAATGCAGTGAAATTTTTTTAGTAAAGTAAATTTTTTCCCAATACAAAGCACAGATGCTTGGAAAATTCAACTAAAATACTCAAGTAGTGTCCACCTCTGGATCTTGGTAACACTTTACAATAAGGTTCATTAGTTAACATTAGTTAATGTATTGGCTAACATGAACAAACCATTAGCAATAAATTTGTTACAAAATTTATTCATTTTTGTTCATGTTTGTTCACAGTGCATTAAGTAACGTTAACAAGACTTTAATAAAGTATTAGTAATTGTTGAAATTAACGTTAACAAAAATTTTTTTTAAATTAATAAATGCTGTATAAGTGCAGTTCATTATTAGTTCATGAAAAAAAATTGATTTTCAACAAAAAAATCTTCTTATCATTTTTGTCTTGTTTTCAGTAAAAATATCTAAAAATTCTAAAATTAAAAATGAGCAAAACAACTCAAAAAAATAAGTCTAGTTTTTAGACCAAAAATATCAAATTTAAGTGATTTAGTGCATAAAACAAGCAATGGGGTAAGCAAAAAATCTTGAACATTTTTCTTAAACACTAAATTCAAGAAAAATTTGCTTACCTCATTGGCAGATTTTTTTCTTTGTATTATGCACAAAATCACTTACATTTCATATTTTTGGTTCAGAAATTAGACTTATTTTCTTGGGTCGTTTTTCTCATCATGAAGCATCTTAATTTAAGAATTTGTAGATATTTTTTACTAAAAACAAGACAAAAATACTAAGAATTTTTTTTCTTGAAAATCACTTTTTTTGCAGTGTACATTTTTTAAATACATTTGCCTAATTTGTGCAATTTTTATTTCTCCTTAGCAATATTAGGAGACACATCTGAGACAAAGCTGAGAAAAAACAAAAGTGGTAACTAAATGTATAGTTCTAAACTGTGAAAACGTAAAATCTTCCTGTCGGTATGCAATGTGTATTTCATATGAGGTTTGATGTGGGATGTGGGGAGGATCTGACTTTTAATTTTTCTTACAAGTCATTAAACCAAGGTTGAAAATGCGAGATCAATATGTGATCTCAGTTGTGCTTGCAAAATCTCTTTCTAGCTCCAGGAGCTCGATTTCTCACCACAGGAACATAGCATGTATTTTAAAATGACTGGAGGCTCTTTGATGCAGAGTCATAATTTAAGTCCTGTACAATTTCATGTAATGATCATGAAGAACCAGATCTTAAATCATGTTCTGAAGTTATACGTAATGTCTTATGAACTAAGCATAAATTATTCATCTTAAACTACACTGGAAAGTGGCGAAGACAAAATCACTGTGAAAAAACCCCCAAGAGGGCAGATGATGACAATGAATTAATGAAAAAAATAAATGGCTGTGAATATGTTTATCATTAGCTCTGATGTTTTTTTTTTTTGACTCTTTGTATTAAACATTTTTATTAATATGTTTTTTTCTAATGTTTTATAGTTTAACAAACTTTCCTTCAAGTATAAAACAATGATTGCAAAGTTTGTGAATTATATATGCAGTTTCCACTTTGGCCACCAGATGGCACACACTCACCACAATCCGTTTGCTTCTTATCAAAGCTGAATGAAGTTAGGAGACTAATTTAAGTGAACTATGGCAAAAACACTTCCAGTCATCTAAAATGCCTTGTCTAGGTCACCGTGTACCTTCAGTAAATGAGTACAAAAAAGCAATAGAGGGGTTTTTAATAAGATGGCTATCCTATTAACCTTCTTCACAAATCAATTGAAGATTGAATGAGTTTAGAGAACTATATGGAATGAGACAGATTAAACCCAGGATGTGAAAGAGTTCAGGCTATCCAAGGATTTAAAACTGACCGGTATTTATTTTTTATCTCAACACCAGGGATTCTTTAAGGCACCGTTTACGACTTTTATTTTACATTGCACATATCGTATAACACACATTCTGCAAAACTGTGATTATAAAAAATGCTTGACATTTCAGATCATATTGAAAAAAGCCATTAATCCCGTTTGTTTATGCTTTGCAGTTTCTTTAAGTCCTGTTTGTTCATGTCATGGTGACATCAAGGTTGGATTACTGTAAATCACTTACTACTTGACTTTAAGTCTTTGTTATCCCATTGAAACATGTTTAGACCCCAGTCTCCTTCACGTCTCATGTTCAGCTCCTCTCACAGGCTCTCCGCAGCAGTAAATCTGAGATGCAGGACAACGGTTCTGCCTCACAAGAGATCTGATGAATCTCCTTCATCTCGCATAGAAGATATGATGAGAAATCCAGGTCTAAACAGATCCTCTCTGGAATACAGATTAAGATTGGATGTTCAGAGACTGACTTTCTGTCTATCTATCCATCTGTCTATCTATCCATCCATCCATCCATCCATTGTCAATCTGTCTATCTGTCCATCTATCTATCTATCTTCAATCTATCGTCTATATGTCTATCCGTCTATCTGTCTGTCTGTATATCCGTCTGTCCGTCCGTCTTTCCATCCATCCATCCATCTATTGTCAATATGTCTATCTGTCTGTCCATCCATCCATCCATCTATAGTCTATCTATCTATTGTCAATCTATAGTCTATCCGTCCATCCATCCATCCATCCATCCATCCATCCGTCCATCCATCCATCCAGCTATCGTCAATCTATCTATTGTCAATCTGTTTATCTGTCCATCCATCCATCTATTTATAGTCAATCTATCTATTGTCAATCTGTCTATCTGTCCATCCATCCATCCATCTATAGTCAATCTATAGTCTACCTGTCTATTTGTCTGTCAGTCCGTTCGTCCATCCATCCATCCATCCATCCATCCATCCATCCATCCATCCATCCATCCATCGTCAATCTGTTCATCGATCCATCCATTGATCCATCCATCCATCCATCTATAGTCAATCTATCTATTGTCAATCTGTCTATCTGTCCATCCATCTATCCATCCATCCATCCATCCATCTAGTCAATCTATAGTCTACCTGTCTATTTGTCTGTCAGTTCGTTCGTCCATCCATCCATCCATCCATCCATCCATCCATCTATGGTCAATCTGTTCATCCATCGATCCATCCACCTATCAAAATCTATCTATTGTCAATCTGTTTATCTGTCCATCCATCCATCCATCCATCCATCTATAGTCAATCTATATATTGTCAATCTGTCTATCTGTCCATCCATCCATCCATCCATCCATAGTCTATCTATCTATCATCAATCTATAGTCTATATGTCTATCCGTCTGTCTGTGTATCCGTCTGTCTGTCTGTCCGGCCAGCCGGCCTTCCATTCATCCGTCCATCCATCCATCCATCTATCCATCGTCAATCTGTTCATCGATCCATCCATCCATCCATCCATCCATCGTCAATCTGTTCATCGATCCATCCATCCATCCATCCATCCATCTATAGTCAATCTATCTATTGTCAATCTGTCTATCCATCCATCCATCCATCCATCTATAGTCAATCTATCTATTGTCAATCTGTCTATCTGTCCATCCATCTATCCATCTAGTCAATCTATAGTCTACCTGTCTATTTGTCTGTCAGTCCGTTCGTCCATCCATCCATCCATCTATGGTCAATCTGTTCATCCATCGATCCATCCAGCTATCGTCAATCTATCTACTGTCAATCTGTTTATCTGTCCATCCATCCATCCATCCATCTATAGTCAATCTTTATATTGTCAATCTGTCTATCTGTCCATCCATCCATCCATCCATTCATCCATAGTCTATCTATCTATCATCAATCTATAGTCTATATGTCTATCCGTCTGTCTGTGTATCCGTCTGTCTGTCTGTCCGGCCAGCCGGCCTTCCATTCATCTGTCCATCCATCCATCCATCCATCCATCCATCCATCCATCCATCTATCCATCGTCAATCTGTTCATCGATCCATCCATCCATCGATACATCCATCCATCCATCCATCCATCCATCTATCCATCGTCAATCTGTTCATCGATCCATCCATCCATCCATCCATCCATCCATCCATCCATTTTCAATCTGTCTATCTGTCCGTCCATCCATCCATCTTTAGTCAATCTATCTATTGTCAATCTGTTTATCTGTCCATCCATCCATCCATCTTTAGTCAATCTATCTATTGTCAATCTGTTTATCTGTCCGTCCATCCATCCATCCATCTATAGTCAATCTATCGATTGTCAATCTGCCTATCTGTCCATCCATCCATCCATCTTTAGTCAATTCATCTATTGTCAATCTATTGTCTACCTGTCTATTTGTCTGTCAGTCCATCCATCCATCTGTCCATCTATAGTCAATCTATCTATCGTCAATCTATAGTCTATCTGTCTGTCCGTCTGTCCATCCATCCATCCATCTATCCATCCATCCATTGTTAATCTGTCTATCTGTCCATTCATCCATCCATCCATCTATAGTCAATCTATTTATCGTTAATCTGTTTATCTGTCCGTCCGTTTATCTGTCTATCTGTATAGATATATGGATGGACGGACGGACAGACAGACCGATTATAAATTGACAATGGATAGATTGACTATAGATGGATGGATGGATGGATGGACAGATAGACTGATAGATAGATAGATTATAGATTGACAAAAGGTAGATTGACTATAGATGGATGGATGGACGTACGGACAGATAGACAGATTGACGATAGATGGTTGGATGGATAGACGGACAGACAGATAGACTATAGATTGAAGATAGATAGGTTTAAATGAACCTGACGTGTCTCCACACAAAATGCTGGTTTGTTTTAACCCAAGGTTGGGTCATATATGGACAATTTCTAGGTTAGTTTAAACCAACGATTAGGTTTATCCATATTTAACCCAACCTTGGGTTGAAACAAACAAGCATTTTAAGGTGCTTATTAAATAAATACCTTTAATATTTCATATTTCAATAGGAGCCCTATCATATGCAGATCCTATCGTAAATTTCTCGTCACATAACAGAAACATCATTAACTCAATATAAAACAAACGAAAGTTATTAAAGTTGAGCAGTGAAAGGTTGTGACAAGGTTATTTTTCCAGTGGTTGTTTATTAATAATAAAATGTGACTAGAAGCACTTAGATTTTATTACTTAAATATAAGTTGATGTAGCTCACCAGCATTATAATGGTCACTTTCCATGATAAATTGTTTGGTCATCTACTATATAGCCAAACTGCTTCTTGTTTTTCTTTCAGTGTGGGCTGCGATTTAATGCTTTAATATAACGTCCCTGTACGGTTATACGACGGCTAAATATTAATGGACATATCCCTCATCCTGCCACAAACACTCTCACACCTCTTCTGATTATAGTCATATTGTCATGAATGACTACCTACTGCATGGTTTATCCTCAGCAAGAAGCTCAAGGTCTCGCTGTATTCAATCCAAGCCAGTATGTATGATCTTATGTGACGCAGTTTCAACGGATGTCTCGAATCTTGCGTCTAAAAATTCATCATCTTAAAATGGCAGCAAATAATTTTGTCGCAGGGTCAAATGAGAGCACAAAGTCCATTTAATGTTGAGAGAGGAAGATAAAGTGTTTAAGAGCCGCAGTGTTTTATGGCACTTTTAAAACAGATGGAAACACTTCAGGCTTTTCTTTAAAGAGACTCAACTACATAAAATTATTTTATGGTCTCAATGTCCTATTTCTCATTGAATACTTTCAGCTATGGAGGATGGTGCAGAATATTTTAGAAGGCATTACACATTATCATAGTCATGGCAAGTAAAGCAAGTTTCATGTAAAGGCTTTAAAATAAAAAATTCTGTCATCATTTACTCATCCTCATGTTGTTCTTAACCTCAATGAATCTAATGAAAACAAAAGAAAATATTTTGAGAAATGATGGTAAACACACAACAGATAGTGACCATTGACTTACCAACATTATTTTGGAAGTATTGTGATAAATGATAAAGAAAATAATTTGATAAATGATGGAAAGCACACAGTTGACAGTACCCATTAAATTCCATCATATTTTTTTATTCCTTCCAATCTCTCTGATTATTAAAGGATTAGTCCATTTTCTTAAAATAAAAATCCAGATAATTTACTCACCACCATGTCATCCAAAATATTGATGTCTTTCTTTGTTCAGATGAGAAGAAATTATGTTTTTTGAGGAAAACATTGCAGGATTTTTCTCATTTTAATGGACTTTAATAGAGCCCAACATTTAATACTTAACTCAACACTTAACGGTTTTTTTCAATGGAGTTTCAAAGGACTATAAACGATCCCAAACGAGGCATAAACGATTGTCATTTTTGACAATAAAAATAACAAATATACACTTTTAAACCACAACTTCTCGTCATGTAGATCCGGTCGTGATGCTCCAGCTGACCCCACGCAATACGTCATGATGTCAAGAGGGAAACTCCGCCTCAGTGTTTACAAGTGTGTTGAAAAAGGACCGTTCAGACTTTGTTGTATGTCAACTGATACTAATTAATGTCTTTGTGGCAGTTTATTGTTTAAAATGGTCTGCAAATGTTCGTTTTACATATGTAACACGTGACCTCCCTACGTCACTACGCATTTACGTTAGGTCGCGCTGGACCGGACCTCGACGAAAAGTTGTGGTTTAAAAGTACATATTTTTTATTTTTCTTGTCAAAAATGACAATCGTATTGCTAGATAAGACCCTTATGCCTCGTTTGGGATCGTTTATAGACCTATGAAACTCCGTTGAAAAAAACTGTTAAGTGTTGAGTTATGTATTAAATGTTGGGCTCTATTAAAGTCCATTAAAATGAGAAAAATCCTGCAATGTTTTCCTCAAAAAACATAATTTCTTCTGGACTGAACAAAGAAAGACATCAACATTTTGGATGACATGGTGGTGAGTAAATTATCTGGATTTTTCTTTTAAGAAAATGGAATATTCCTTTAAACTGAAATTCATCAACTGGCCACTAGAGGCTCGCTCCAAAAGGGAGTCAAACCCCATAGACCTCCATGTTAGGACTGCCTACTTTTGGCTTAAAAAAACAGCTCTTCACAAACCTATAGGTGACGTCACAAACACTACGTCCATCTTTTTTACAGTCTAAGGTCTTTTCCCTTCGTGCTTTTTGTCAATGAACAGAACTTATTATAATATAAAAACTGTAATGATGCACATGAACATCACATCATCTGTGAAAATTGAGGTCAGCATATTAGACGATATATCAGAAATCATAATTTCTCTCTGAAAACTCAAAGCGTCTGCACACTGGTCTCATCTGAGCTCATTTTCAGCTGTCACACACAGAGGTGACGTCGCAAAGCCTGCCATTTTCAAAGTATCTCCAAAACATTTTTGATCAGTACAGTTTCATTTATTCATCAGTAGGCTACTGTGGGACTAACTTCACAGAAGCAAACCATCTCTAGATAAGGACATCTGAAGATTCTTTTTCAAAGTATACCGATTGAAAGATTCTGAACTTCAATTATATATAGTTTTATGTAAAAAAAGGAAACAAAAATTTCACAGTGGGCCTGATTTTATTACGTTTGGTGAGTCTGTGCACTATGTATTTGGTTTGACACATGAATCAATGCATATTATGTAGTTTGATGCATCTTGGGATGATTTGACTTCCATACCAATGCTATCTCATGGCAATTCGTACGTATTTTATGTAAGGGATAATGTAGAGGCAGCCGGTAGTTATCGGGAAATAAGCCCGACAGTGTGATCAGGACCCGACGCGAAGCGGATAGTCTTGTATCACACTGAAGGGGCTTATTTCCCAATAACTACCGGCTGCCTCTACATTATCCCGCTTATTACACGGGTACTTGTCACATAAGAAAAAAAACTGGACATGAATATGAATTTGAAACATTTAATTGGCATATTTGTTTTAAAATAACATTTTTATCCTTCCGCGAAACTTTGCACAGATGCATAAAATGATCGTAATACCTTATTAAGATCCTGTGCTTCATACTTGTCTGTCTCCATTTTTTTCTCTTTTAGCCAGTCTTTGAGAAGTTTTAATGCCCATCCTGTATTTTTTTGTGGGTTGGCTTCGTAGCTGTCATGCTCTATTTTGTCAAGTTCAGTCTCAGTAAGCTCTCTGTGTCTTGTCGTTGTTCGTTCTTCTATCCACTGTTTAAATGTTTTGTTTTTTCCGTACATGTTAAAATTAATGTCAAAATATTCCATTCTCAATTGTGGTTGTGCAGTGTTTGTCACAAGATGGCGCCAGTGTAACAAACAAACAGTAATCTTTACTGGCGCGGAGCGATTTTAATCGTACAAGTAGTACCGGCTATGAGTTATTACTGTGGAGCGGTTATTATTTGAAAAGAACAAACCTGCAAATGTCTCAACTGACCAATCAGAATCAAGCATTCCAGAGAGCCGTGTAATAAAAAGTGGCTAATTTGTAGTAATTCGTACAACCATACGTACAATTTTGTACAATTTACTTTCGCCCCTGTGAGGTTAGGGTTAAGGGTGGAGTTTGTTATTGTTTTTAATGATTATCGTATGTTTTGTGTGATTCACTTGCGAATTAGCCAACATATAAAATACTTTTTAAAATAATTCTTATGAGATCAGTTTGTCCATATAAATCACTTCCTGTCACAGAAAGACAAATCTATTGAAAAACAACAAATAGGGTTAGGGTCTATGTTAGGGTCTTGACCCGTGAGCAACCTGTCTGGGTTGACAGTACATTTATATATACACATGGCAGGTACTTTTCTCCAAAGTGCCTTATAGTGCATTACAAGGTGCACATTTCATATTGTGTGGAGAGAGAGAGAGAGAGAGAGAGAGAGAGAGAGAGAGAGAGAGAGAGAGAGAGAGAGAGAGAGAGAGACAGAGAGAGAGAGAGAGAGAGAGAGAGAGAGAGAGAGAGAGAGAGACTGATAGAGGACAGAAGAAGAATGAATAAATTCTGAAGTTTCACTTTTTCTCTCTCTGTATTCAAGTTTCACAATTCTTTCTCTTCAGCTCCTCCACATGATGTTTGATATTTCATATCTCCTCTGTTAATCCCTACTTTTCTTCTATTTCCCCAATGAACAAATACATTACTGCTGAACCACTACAGATCTTATTAGGTAATTCACGACTCATTTCTGGAACATGAGCACATCTGAAGTCAAATTATACGCTTTTAGATGAGTTTGGACAAGGGCAGATTCGGCCCCGGGAAACTTTAGAATCCATGTAAAAAACTTTTGACATTGAATAGGTTTGAGTGCAGTGAAAGATAGCAATTATTTTTTTAGATACACTTGATTGAATCTTATAAATGGATTACAAGAAAGATTCAGAATTACCGTCCGCTATAATGAAACCGAACTCAGGGGAAAAAACCTGCCAACCTACAATGGCATTTTATATTATATTTTATGGGATGATGTGGAGCAACATGGTGTTAAGATGTCAATAGCTGGGTATCCATCACATTGATTTAAAGAATCGCATAAGAAACGAGTGATGGAAATAATAATCCCTTAATTCCCAAAAAAGTTTTCACGGTCGCTTAAGGTATTTTTTTACGGAGCCACTAAGGGGACATGGAGCAAAAATGTAATAAAGTTTAGTTTCGCATGCACGAGTGAAACTATCGCATGTACACGTGAAACTATCGCGTTAGTTTTTCGCAAGCGAAACTAAACTTTAAAAGAAAATTCTGCACATGAAGGTTTCGCGTAAGCACATGAAGGTTTCACGTGAGCAAGCAAAAGTTTCACATGAGCACATGAAACTAAACTTTAGATTTTAGGGGCTTGGTATTTTTTGACAAAAAAAAGCGAATAAGGAAGATGGAAACGCATTTCCTGAATAAACTTAAATTTGACATTGCTAACATTAAACGCACTGGACTGATCATCTTGCTGTATCAGCTGACGCTTTCTTTCCCATATATGGCGCTCGGCATCGTCGCAACCCCTTGCTGCTAATACCTGCATTAAAAAAATCTGCATTTTTTTTCTGTCACAGCATTCAATCTGGCAATTACAAGCTACACCACTAGTAAATTTATAAATTGCCAAATCGTGACTAAATGCAGTCCTGTCCCCATTTTCTAACCGTGCCTTTTTTATTTACTGTTGGTAAACAGGTTACCAATACCACCGTCATTCGCTTAATCAACTTGATGAAAACGCACTATTTTGCATTTGTTTGTTTTTCTTATTTTACGAATTTTGAAAAGATTCCCTTCATGTTTCGAAACCCAGCTGGTGTTGAACTTAATATAGCACCTGTGCACCTGTCAGCGTTGCCCTGGGCAACAGCAATCAGCCAATCACAAAACACCTGCAAGTAATTGAAGATATCAGAGAGAGTACAAATAGATTAAAATGAGTTACAAAGATGTGACAGGAATATTGCTTCTGCCTGGCTATAGTAAAGGATGAACTGTGCTGCCTGTGTCACATACAGGAACAAATCAAAATCAATCTGTTGTCATAAATTCAACTTTGTTTTAGTTTGTTCTTTATTATTGAGCTCAACTTAGTTTTTCTTCAACACACACACACTGACATTTATGCAGTTGCCAGACACCTTAATTTAAAGTCGTCGTGAAACGGAAGTTGTGATTGATCGCAACATATATCTGTTATGAGAAAAAATGTAGGGTGGGACATGATTTCAGCAATCAGGAACTGACTGGATTGTTGTAAGTTAGGCATTGCTAACAAACACAAGTATGATCAACTCTTGCGAGTTCCTAAAGCCGCCTTTCTACTGTACACGACATTCGGACACGACTGTCGGAGTTCGCCATCTGGTGGCAGTCGTAATTAAATTTTAGATTAATCTGTAGTAAATGCGTCCCAACATTTACTTATTTATTTATATCGGATATGTTCAGTACTATGGTCACCACCTGTTATAATATAGTGCTATATAAATAAAATTACAAAACAGTACAATACATTTGAAAAGAGGCTCATTCCAGCACAAGAGCTTTCAATCTACGAATATTCACTGTAGTGGAATAAATAAATGAAACAATAAACAGCTATGTATATATGACAAAGACGGCCAATATTTTTTAAAGATTAAACATTTTTAGATTAAAAATAAAACATTCAATTAATAATTTATTACTTACCAGTAATAAATAGTTTTTAAAGAATTCAAGTGTTACTGATAAAGTTAAACAAAACAAGTTTTATAATTTTCACCTTGCACAGTGTTTTGATTGGGATTTAGGGATGTCAAAATGAACGCGTTACTAACTAATGTAAATTCATTTTAACAAAACAAATTTTATTAACACAATGTGCAATTTCATCATCTCTAAAATTATCTTTATTTGTATGTTTTCTGAGAGGTGTACCATGCTAAATGCTTAACGACAAATGATGTGTGTGGCCATCCACTTGCGCGTCTAAAATGTTGGTTTTTAAACATGCAGGAATTAGAAAATAAAGTGCAGGACTTGCTTGATGTTAAAATAGTTATTAAGAAAGATAAAGTTTGGGACCTGATTGATGTTAAATGAGTTATTAAGAGCGACATGACTCAAAAACGATCTTCCTCACACACAGGCACGCGACCCCGATGCAGTATAAGAATACATATTACAGTTTTAAAAACAACTGTTTTGACAAAAATTCAGGCAGATATAATCTGTTATGTCTTAATTAAATGTTTGATTAACTGTTGGGGAAAAATATCTGATGTCTTACATTATATTAGATCCTTGCATTATAGTAGATCTTAAAACTGTTTGTGACTCAATGTCAATCAAAGAAGTCAAAGAAAAACAGTTAAACATATATTGATATTGTTTTTGACTTTTTTTGTGCCAAATCTATTAGATTTACCAGTGATTTAGGGTATGGATGAACCTAAAAAAAATCTTTAACTGGATTTTTTATTTTTATTTTTGCTGACTATTTCATTCATAATAAACATACATTTGCATAAAGCATCCATATTTCTCCATGCCCATGTTGATTAGAGTACTAAAAACTTGAAAAGTGTTAAATTAAGGTAAATATAGAACAGATCTGGAACAAAATCTGTGATAAAGTTGCGATTAATCGCAAGTTAACTCATGACAATCATACGATTAATCTAGATTAAATATTTTAATCGTTTGACAGCCCCAACTGAAATACATCACTTACGGTCGACATGTCGCATGCAGTGTTGTCTCACAAGTTGCATATATTTAACGCATCCAAAGCTCAAATCAGATCCGAAAATTATGCATCCGCAGATGATCGGCACCCCACACAGCCCCTTCGGGACTCTTCATAGGGAATGAATGACTTCCGATTTAATGGTCGTCATTTGTCGTGTACAGTGGAAAGGCGGCTTAATAGGCCCACATTCGCACTATAACTCATGACAGGAAGATATGTATTTTTGACGGGGGTTGACACTTACTTTTGTGTATGACTTATATATCCAATAAGTCTTACTTATATATTGAGATAACTTAATTTTCAAACAGTCTTCCTGTAGAGCAGACGTCTGTCTCGTTTTTTGTTAAAAACAAGAACTTCTTTTCAGACAGCGTGGCTATAATCTGCTGACTGTCTTGGCACTTCGGGAGAAGAAATTAACTTGTGGTGATCCCAATTCATTTATATTCTCCAGCCTGTTAGATTTTAATCAGGAGATGTGAACGCTTTAGTGTACTTAGCTTTAATTGTAGTCCTCTGTAACCGTGGCCTTTAATTTACAGCACTCATCTTTAAGGTGAAACAACGTACATCACTAATCATTTTTAATGGTCCATGATATCCTCACACAAGACCAAGAATGGCACTAAATACAGTCCAACTTTGACCGTATGACAGTGGGGTCTGAAACCCAAGACAGCTTTTACTATAAACGTAGCTACAAAGAGAACTGATTTGAGGGAACATAACATCACACTAAATGATCTAGAATGAATTTAAGTGACCTATAAAGATAACCAAATGAATATTTAATTACTACAATACTCATTTCTCAGTTTAAATGGAACCATAAGTAAAAATGGGCATTGATTAATTGAATTGAATTTAGATGTTTCAGCTACTCCACCGGATACATAGGCTGTGTCCAAAATAGCCCCCTATGTTAGCATACAAGGGAGAGAGTTCAGGTCTTCAAAGGCATTGCAGATATGTGGGAATTTATCTTTGTCTATAAGCAAATAAAAGTGAACAAACACTAAAGAGCTAAAATCAACTTAACCATTTAATCTGAACTGTCTTTCCATGGCTTGCCATCCATTAGTAATAAAATTAGAAAAATTGTCATTGGGAGAAACTTAAACAATGCCAACATCATATGCCAAACCTGAATAAACTGCATAAAATGAATGATAAAAAATAAATTTGTGATGTGCCATCAGTTGTGGTCTTGACCGGTCTTGAAATAAAATCTGAGTCCTTTTTGTCTGAGACCGAGACGAGACAGAGTAAAAAAGCAGTCGATTCCAAGACGAGACCAAGACCTTTAAAAAGTGGTTTTGAGACCGGTCTCGAGAACTACAACACTACAGTTCGGTGATGCCGCAATATTAATGTCCCACTCATAGTCCAGTTAGACTCAATCAATTTGTTTGGGTAAACATACCCCTTTAAAGACACATATACGCTACCTTCATAAAATGACCAAATATGGGCATCGTATTTGACCAAATGTTACAGAAACACTTAATATAATATATCAAGTAATGAATATCAATGTCACTGTATATCAAGTTTAGACCCCAGATAATGCCATCCATTACACAATGCACTTTTTACAAAGTTTTTACAATTATTTTAACATCACTGATCAGTCCCAGAGAAGTTTAGCAGTAGATCACAGATCACTCTGATCTTTAGTTATGCATCTCTGGCCACTTTCCTCATGCATGCTTCATCAGCACACGGTCACACCATACAGCTTCTGTCTGCATACTAACATCTCAGAGCTGCCATACGTTCTGCATCTTCACCATCAGTATGAGTTCTGCCTCTGACCTTCCTCAACTATTCTTAGAAAACCTTAGGACTAATGTGGGAGAAAACAGATCATTACAAAACAGGTATGGAAAGAATGGGGTAAGATCTATAATTCCTCTTAAAAGACACCCAAAACAGAATTAGGTATATTAGGTTTACTCCATCTTATTCCTACAGACAGGTTTGTATTAACATGTAATCAAATATTAAATAAAGCATATTGCCGTCCAAGGGGAGGGCTCCGAGCTCGGAATATTAACACAAACCCAAAGTACTCCCCCCACCTAAACTGGGATAGATACCAGCAGAGAGTGAGGGGTGGATGGGGGATGCTGCAAAAACTGTCATGGGACAGAGGTGAGGGATGGCTATATACTGTACCTTGCACTGATTGGTTGGATTACTCTTCCCAAACTCTTCATATGGTAAAAAAGGACCTGACTGTTGGTATAATTAACCTAGAAAAGTCCATATTTTACCCAACCATGGGTTGAAACATCCCAGCATTTTAGAGCATATTTTCCAAGAGGACAACTTTGTAAAGGGGACAAAAAAGCTTTGCCCACTATCCAAATGTTTTCACCTTGTTATCCAATATCTTATTTTCTGTTGAGCCAGAAGTGGTGGACTAATATTTCGTCTTTGCATGCAAAGCTATAGACTGCTGATTCCATTTTTATATTTAAACTAAACAATAGATAGTTTCATCTGACGCACACACGTTATCACGGATATATACCTGGCCCGAAGTTAACGGTCTGCTTATCGGTCTGGGGTGCTTTGCCCGAAAGCATCGTTAGCCAATTACTGTCGTAACTTTCGTCGTTTCTGACAAAGTTCAACGATTTGGTGTTTCCCGAAACCATAGTTCAAACGAACATTCGCAAGCTGCATTGCAAACTTGCGTGGTTTGAACGACAGCTCTACACCTGTCGTTAGAAGCATTGTTTCTTGTTATTATAATACTGTATGTAGACTTACTTTGATCATGCTTTTGAACAAAATAAGCAAAAAACATGTAGTACATTCTATATCCATAATTCTAAATGTATTACAATTTTATTTTACGTCTTTAAGTTTGTAAACAGAATTAAAGCGCTGCATTTGAAAACTGCGCATGTGCACAGTCCTACGAGCTTTAAGACCCTGGGGAATCCCTGGGAGGAGTGACGTAAAAGGGAACTTGCGCATTAATTAAATATCTTGAAAATAAACAACAGATAACTAAATCACATTAACAAAATCAGTCTTCCGATGCAATATATGTTATTTACAGCAATAATCAGACATTAAATTGATTTGCACAGATAAATTAGTACTTAACCTCCCACGTTGTTGAACCAACATGGTTCAAACGAAGAATGTGAGACAAAGTTACTATGCTTTCGGGAAATTCTGTCATAATTTTCTCATCCTCATGTTGTACTAAACCTGTAAGAGTTTTTTTTCTTCTGATGAACAGAAAAGAAAATATTTTGATAAATAATGGTAAACACACAGTTGATGGTACCCATTGAATTCCATCGTATTTGTTTTATTCCTACTATGGAAGTCAATGGTTACAATCAGCTGTCTACTTACCATCATTTATCAAAAGATCTTCTTTTGTGTTCATCAGAAAAAAAAAACTCAGGACTACAGCAGGGCTAGTCACCTAGGAACCAAATGCTGCCCTCCAATCATCTTTTTCTGGCCCGTTTCGGTTGCCAAAGCACGAGGGGAGATGGCGAGCATGGATCACCGCTATGTGAAGAGAGGTTTGGCACTTTGCAGCCAGGCAAGAATTCAATACATTATTTATACACAGTAACGTTAGCTCAGTGTAGTAGTTGATACTCTTTAGCTGATTTGAACTAAGGAAATTTACTGGTTATTTATTTAGCTAGTTATCAAAAATAATCTACTTTAGAAGGAATCTGATGTTATTAATACTATGCGGGAGTCTACCGAAAGTTCAGTTTGGGTCACAAAATCCCTTTGTTTATACCATCTATACTGTAAATGAATTTGTCTGTGCGTGTGTTGAGAAATTGTTGGTTGTGGCTGTTAAAATGGGAATGGGAAATTGTTTATTCTCACTTTCATTTTATAGGCTCTGGGAAATGGTAAACACAGTTCAGTTAACAGAAATTCATTAAGAGCATGTGGGGAATGGTTCTGCTCTACACAGGCCTTTGTCTGGAAGATTACAGATTTGTTTTTCAATAACGTCAGAGCTGATGTGCATGCTAATAAGCCCAGTTTGAAGAGCGCAGAAGGGAGAACTTAAGCTTTGCTCGCACTGCAGAGGAATCTGATTTTCAGACCCACTGCTCAAAATGAAGATCTGTATTTGTTATGAACTGTTATCCCAAGTATTACTTTTTATTGCATGAGTTGTCCGACTCTGTTACAGGCCCTTTGTGATACCTAACCAAAGGGTAACAGTGATACCAAAGGGGTTGTTGTTATCTAGCTATGGATAAAAACAACCCAATAATATTTAGAACTGTTTTAAGTTTCAAAGATCTTATTACAAATTGTACAAATGCATATTTGTTTATGAAATTGAAGTTTTATTTAATGCATCTTATGAAAAATTTGATACATGGGCTTGTTTGATAGCGCTATATTTATATAGGTCAAATTTTTTTGCATTAGATACTGCCAACACATTAGAACTGAGTTATTTTGTCAAGACAAACCCAGTCGTTGTGTTTAATTAATCCAGAACATATTTATATATTGCCCAACAATGGGTTAAATCAGCCCAGCATTTTGGGTGGAAACAATCCAGCATTGGTTAAATTACAACCCAACAGGCTAGGTTTGTCCCTTTTTGACCCAACGCTGGGTTGAAAATTACCCAGCATTTGTTTAGAGAGCATATATTATATTTCATTTTAATATATATCTTCTTTTACTACTTGTGCTTAAAGGAAAGCTGCTTTGCTACAATGCAAAATGTAAAAAGCACTATAGAAATAAATTTTAATTGGAAATGAAAATCTTCATAGCAATGCATTGGCTATGCTATGAAAGTGTCAAAGAATATCAATGTAATGCTGCGTTTACACCAACCGCGGTAGAGGCGTGAAGCACGAGTGATTTCAATGTTAAGTCAATGTAAAGACGCGTTGACGCGCGTCAGGAGGTCCCGCAGCACGGAAGAGGCGTTCGGCGCAGCGCGGAAGACACGTTTCCGCCTCACGCGCGAATTGAGCGTTGGGCGCGGTATGCGCGAATGGTGCTTTTTGTGCATTTTGCGGTTCACGCGAATTTGCGGCTGACGCCCGAGTTGAAAAATGTGAACTTTGGCAGAATTTCGCGCCGCGTTAACCAATCAGGAGCCTGCTTGCTGCTGTGGTGGCAGCCCGGCCCGGAGTCACTCATTCAACCAACACTTGATATTGTCCATAAGCAGTCACCCGGAGCTATACGACACAAGTTCTTATTTCTATAGAGGAGACAGGAATAAAAAGGACCTCGCTTGGAAGAATGTCAGTGAGGATATTGGGGAACCTGGTAATTGTAATACACATTTCACTTTTGAGTCACGTGACGTTTTTCGACCCGCGTCGTTTATTTTCCCCCTATAGTAAGGTTACCAAATACAAACTGGTAACTCTCTCGATAAATGCACAATCAACATCAGTCATCTTGCAAACAGACAACCGCATAGCACTTGCCCCTCCCACAAGAAGTGGAGTTTGCCTCTGACGCGTGTCAAATGCTTGCTTTTTCCGCACGCGCGAATGCATCCAAATTGTTCAAGCGGCAAACCACGCGCGGTAGACGTGATTTTGACTCCCGAAACGCGGTTGGTGTAAACTCAGCATGAAAGTAAAATAAATGCAAAAAGTACCAAACCACACAATATTTTTTATCAGCAAACTAAAGGCTTGAAAAATACATTTACATTTACTTAGCAGACGCTTCTATCCAAATAAACTTGTAAACAAATAAACTAAAATGTGCTAATATAAAATACAAAATACAAATATAAAACACTTTTGTGAGACTATCTAATCTAGTAGGACTGCATTTCAATGAAGATTGAAATAGCGGTTACTTGAGTTCTGTCAACTTACTCATTAACCTTTTCTGTAAAGTCTGTGATTTGGAAAATGCTAACTTTAGTCTTTAGCATTGAATGCATACGATCCCACCCTCCCTGTAAATCACCATCCAAAGCCACAACTCCTCCAAAACACATGCACGTGCGGCCAACCAGAAGCACAAAATACATGAACGTGCAGATGACAGATGGTGTCTGCGTGAACAAGCTGCGCAGTGGTGTGCAAATACACACTTGACTGATAGTTGATGGATATCGGGCTCCCTACAGTACATTTTGGACTGATTGCAATGATTGAACAAACAATTTATGGTCTTATGTCCTTCACAGATTATATATGTTTTGTAAAATACATTTAGATTACTTGACATACTGATTGAATGGTATCAGGATATGTAAACTAGCATAACAAAAAATGCAGTTTTTGAATCATGCATTTATGAAGTGATTTTCTTACTGAGCTATCTGCTGGACTATGATTCATTAATGTGAACTTGCAGTTGTAGAGCTTCTGATTTGCTCTTTACTGCCGTTTATTTCCTGATATGGAGACATTCGGCCACCAGCACAGAACAAATATATTAGACCCCGGTGAACCATTAGACGGGACCCTGCCAGCAAATAGTCACACATAAGCATTTTATTAGGGGTGAAAGAGTAATAATGGAAACGGTGATGTCACTTTGGCTACTTTTCTGTTGACTTTTAAGAGTGTTATACACTTCGTTTAAGCTGAAATGTTTTGACAGGTTTTCATGTAGATAGAACGAGTTGTAGACATCATTGGCAACAAAAGATCTTTACCAAAAATCAACACAAAACACAACTTAAAGGGATACTTCACCGATTTAGCATTCATCTTTGTATCTGTAGAAACCCGGCAGTATTACTGAATGACCATGTTTCCCTCCATCATTTCCCCCTGAGAGGAGAGATATCTGCATTTTGGTTCTGCAAAAAAGTCCTCCGATGATGCAAAAATCGTCATATTACATCATCTGAGGACTTTTTTGCAGAACCAAAATGCAGATATCTCTCCTCTCAGGGGGAAATGAGGGAGGGAAACATGGTCATTCAGTAATACTGCCGGGTTTCTACAGATACAAAGCTGAATGCTAAATCGGTGAAGTATCCCTTTAAATAAAAAATAAAGCTTGTGAGAGGGTAAAAAAGGAACCGATTGTCAGCGACAACAACAAGGCACAAAACTTGACTAAACAAATAATGCATGTGCTAGAAGATAGGATAGAAGAGCAAAAACATAAGAACACATATCACAGACGCAGATCATGAGCTTTAGATCCCGACTAAGGCTTGAACAAGAGTGTCAGGATCCATCCTCATGTTTAGACACAGGGCTGTCACAATGGTGTCACAACAAACTAAAAAAATATATACACGAATGACAGGACCATGACAGTTTTGTGCAACTTGCTACATTACTGACTATCTGACTGGCTGAAGCATGTCAATAGTGGTTTAAACCAATCTAGTAACATTTTACAGTGATGTGAAAGAGATTTTAAAGTCTGTGTAAAGTAATTTTATAATTGTTTCTAAATACCTTATATATGTTAGAAATGTATTACTAAAACACGTTACAAAGACTGTGAACTATTAAGTGTTAAATTGTGGTTAAATTGTTAAACAGTTTTTCAACATTTCTGTGTTCAGGATTATTTGGGCAGCCTAAAACGGTGGCTTGATGACATACTGGAGCCATTGAGCATGGCCCCGCCCCTAACACAATCGTGAGCATCCATTCAGATTATGGTGGTATTTGAAAGTTGAGAAAGACCCGGTGTCATGAGCAGTTCTTTCCCCCCGGGCAATTCTGCCCCCTTAGGACCCACTATTGACGTGTCTGCAACATGAATATTAGTTTATTATATAATTTTTTGTAAGCTTTTATTTAAAATATATATATTTTTTATGCTTCTATTTTAAGCTTCTATGCTTCTAAATTTTGACCAGGCATTATTGCTAGGTACCAGTCGGGGTCCAATGGGGGACACAATTGCAAGTGGGGACAGAATTGCTCATGACACCGGCACCTTTCCCACAAGTGGGCGTGATTTCAGCGCAGACAGTGGACACGCCCCCAGTGCTTGGAGCAGAGAATCCTGCAAGATTTTGATGAGTTATTTTATTTACTTGGCAGTATTTTAACAATTCAAATTTGTCTGGGTGTTATCACATTTTCTGGTGTGACATTTTTAAGATGTCAAATAAATCGTTGGTGTCCTATATATATGGCTCAAAATACCCCACAGATAATTTATTATAACATGTTAAAATTGCCACTTTGTAGGTGTGAGCAAAAATGTGCTGTTTTGGGTGTGTCCTTTTAAATGCAAATGAGCTGATCTCTGCCCTAAATAGCAGTGCCGTGGTTGGATAGTGCAGATTAAGGGGCGGTATTATCCCCTTCTGACATCAAAAGGGGAGCCAAATATCAATGAGCTATTTTTCATATGCTTGCAGAGAATGGTTTACCAAAACTGAGTTACTGGGTTGATCTTTTTCACATTTTCTAGGTTGATAGAAGCACTGGGGACCCAATTATAGCACTTAAACATGGAAAAAGTCTTTAGGTTTTCCATAGTAAAGACAAAGTAAAGTATTGCATACTGTAGTAAATGCTTTGCTATTAAATCTGTTCTTTGCTTTACCACAGAGGTTTATATTTTGACATGACCAATATATCTCCTTCATCTAATGCTTGGATGCAACGTTTACATGAGCGAACATCAGGCTGACTGTGAAAGACAAATTCAGAGACATTTTCTTTTCCATCACAAGCACTATTTTAAAAATAAAATAATAACAACACATTTTTTAAAGAATCACATTCTAAAATAATAAAAAAATATCAATGTTTTTTCTGTATATCAGTATATACAGTACAGGATCAGGAATGTTCTTGGAAAATCTGGAAAACAACTTTTTGACTTCTCATTGAAATTCATTCGCGACCGCTGTTATGGTACGTCGTCTTCTGTGCATCTGTTTGCTCGGCAGCTTTTCAAAGTCAGACACAACCATCTGCTAGCTTCATCTTCAGAAAACCGTTGTCCACATGTTGCATTCATTCTAATCTGAACTGATGACCGTGATTAAAATGCATTTACTTTCACTGTCCGCTAAACAAAAGCCCTGCTGTCAGTTACTCCCGCAGGAGTCGATTCTTGATCCTACTGAAGTGAAAAAGGCTAAAGAACAGGTACAATCATATAAGCGGATTACAAAAGCGAGAAAAGGAAAAACAAGAAGGAATCACATCCACAGGAAAACCTGTTATAACTACTTTAAGTAAGGGTTAGGCTAAAGGTTGTTCATGTGACCCTGGACCACAAAAACAGTAATAAGGGTCATTTTTTTTTAATTGAGATTTATCTGAAAGCTTGATAAAAAGCTTTTTCATTGATGTATAGTTTGGGTCTCAATCACTAAGCATGCGTACGCACCGATTTGTTTGTAAAATGTACGGACATTTTAATTTACAAGTCATGACTCAACAAAAACTTTCGTACTAAAATGTATTTTAAATGTATGCAATAATGTAAGAACAACTTAGACAACACGTACGCAATAATCATGAAAAAATATAAAAAATATATAACACAGATATATATATATATATATATTATAAGGTTATTTTTCCTTGTTCATGATTATTGCATACGTGTGGTCTAAGTTGTTCCTACGTTTTTGTTTTGCATACATTTATAATAAAATTTAGTACGAAAGTTTTTGTTTAATCATGAATTGTAAGTTAAAACGTACAAATTTGTGAGCATGCTTAATAAATGAGACCCAATATTTGGCCGAGATACAGTAACTATTTGAAAATCTGAAATCTGAGGGTAAAAAAAAACTAAATATTAGGAAAGTTGAAATGAAAGGCTTAGCAAGTCACATTACTAATGAAAAATAAAGTTTTGATATATTTATGTTAGGAGATTTACAAAATATCTTAATTGAACATAATCTTTACCTAATATCCTAATGACTTTTGGTATTAAAAAAATGATAATTTCTACCCATACAATTTATTGTTCGCTTTTGCAACAAATATGCCCGTTTGATCTATGACTGGTTTTGTGGTGGTTTCTCGTTGTCATCAAAATATCCTTAATCTTAGCATTAGCTGACAAATAATGAATTATGCTTTAGTATGAATTTAATCATTTTACTTATATTCTTGCTTTTATCATTTTTTTTACGCTGTTATAATTTATTTCAAACATGAATGTTTTGGTGCTATAAATTATAAAGGTTTGTCATCTAGCAACAGAAATAGATTAAGCAAATCACATATTTAGCTGATGTTGATGTTTTATTTTAAAGTGAAGGTCATGTTCAGAGAAAGCGCTGTATCTCTTAATGAATGAATCTCACAGGTGTACAGTAAATGACTGTGAAGGGCAGATCAGGGAGGTGAATGTGTTTTATATGTTATCCAGTTCGGTGTGAAATACTGACTCTCACCCCGTGTGAACCCGGACTGGATCAATAAGACATTTATAGCCATGGGTCGCGTTTCCAATTGCACCTCTGTTTTCTCATTTATGGCTTATTTAGTTTTCAACTGCTATTCTTTCTCTCTTTGTCTGACACACACTTGTACACACGCACATTTGTTTCACTATGCAAGTAAGCAAATAACCTTGGACCACAAAACCAGTCATAAGTAGCACGGGTATATTTGTAACAGTGGCCAAAAATACACTGTATAGGTCAAAATTATCGCATTTTATATGCATTTTATGCCAAAAAACATTAGGATAATAAGTAAAGATTATGTTCCATGAAGATATTTAGTAAATTACCTACTTTAAATATATTGATAAGTACTTCATTCGGACAACCTTAAAAGTGATTTTCTCAATATTATTATTTTTTTGCAGATTTTTAAATAGTTGCATCTCAGCAAAATATTGTCCCATCATAACAAACCATACATAAACCTTATTTAGCTTTTAGTTGATGCATAAAGCTTAATAAAAACATTTTCCAGGCATTTTGGGTAAATTATGGACAAATCCAACCACTGGGCTTATTTTAAACTTTGTTGGGTTATTTAAACCCAAAATACTGGTTTGTTTCAACCAGTGGCGGCTCGTAACTGCTCTTCGAGGGTCGCAAATTCAAAATATGTGTTCGGAGTGTTGTGTGTTGCCCGTGTTTTCAAAATATGTGTTTGTTGCGTCATGTGAATCATGTGCATCATGTGTTTTGTCAAAATAAGTGCCTGCTGCACACGCGTCAAAACCGTTTATGATAAAAGAGACGCTCACGTTCACAAAATACACACAAGACACTCCCTTAACAGTAAACTCTGATTGCGCATGAGATTATGCGAGTATCTGGCAAACGCTAGCGTCTCTTTCATCATAAACCCTTTAGACGCGTCTGCAGCAGGCACTTATTTTGACAAGACACGTGATGCACATAGGATCACTCGACACGCAGAACAGATATTTTGAAATTTTACTTACCAATTGTGCTAAAAGAACAACTTGAGGTACAAAGTTCGTTCATGGTCTGTGTTCTGTGTCTATCAGAATTCACACACTGGGACCTTGTGATAATCTCACCGAAGCACAAGTGTTAAACTATAACCAGGATGTCACATTGCATATAACCAGAAGAGACCAAGACCTATAAGTCACGGCTGAGGGACTCGACATGGGAGTCATGTTCTGGAACAACATTGATGTTTGAGATGACCTCACAGAAGAACACACCTATTGCTTGAAACTCATTTTATGTCAATCCCTGAGGCACAAGCCAAACAAAGCAGTTAAACTGACATCTCTACGACTATAATGATTGATATGCTGGCTTGGATTATGGAACTAAAACATCCGTCACAACAAGTACCTAAAATGTCCTTTATCGGGTCATACAGTATGGTTCCTTCAATCTTCAATATCCACAGAAGCTTGGTGTTGCACAAAAGCTTGTTTGTAGTAAAAAAAGGTTCTGGAAACTTTATAGTGCATGATCTTAAAAGTTCTCTCCTGCCGGGCTTATACTGTATTTAATTTTATTCTCTATATGAAAAATATACGCCTACTTAATATACATCTTTGTTGAAGGTGTGAGATTCTTATAAGGGCACATTAACCTCCCATTCATCTGTCTATGTAGCTTTATCTGATGCTATAAAAAACTGAATCCATCACTTATCATGGATATTAAAGGTAACACTATTTACTGTGGAACCACACAAGGAATTCATTTAAATCTCAATCATAAAGAACAAATGCAATGCAAACTTTCTAAAGTGGTGCCATAATATGTCACCTTTTCCAAATATTATTAAAATAAGTGACTGAGCTGTTACAAAATAAAGGACCTGAATATGAACAACTTTGGTTAGGGTGCAATAGAATAAACAATAGCACACTAATGGGGCGTACACACCAAACGCGAATTTAACCATTTGTGCTAGTAGATTACATATAAAGTTAAAGGCAGGGTATCTCATTTTGAAAAATGCTAACGGTAGCCTAGCACTGAAATCACGATTCCAACCTCCATTCAAATCGCCATCGAAAGCCACGCCTCCTCCAAAACACATGAACACGCACAGACCAGACATCCACGGTCCACATCCCATGTCTCTTTCACCAGTGAGAAAACGTTGCAGTACAAAGTGAATAACATGACCAAAATAACCAAAATAAACAACACAAAGTCGAAATTAGTTTTAGCACGTTTTAGGTACTGTAGACATAGTAGTATATCGTTACGCTAATTTGTAAAGAAACACAAACTTCATAAGAAACACAATGTTTCATCAAAGTAGAATATCTGAATCCATTTAAATACAATCATATCGCATACCTACCTTACCAAAATAAACATTGCAGCGACCTTTCAGACCCTTTGCCTCCCGCAGCTGTTTGCATCTCGTAGTAAAGCAGTAAAGTTACCAATGTTAATTTGGGTTGTTGATCTTTGCTGATCCAGACGGTTTTAGTCGTTGTTGTTTCCAAAAAATGACTTTATTTTGTGGCTCCTATGCAGGTTGTCAATTCAGCAGGAGAGTTTGCTATTCTTCCTCTGTTTACAGACAGGAGGTGAGCGCGTGTGAATGTGCAATGCGCTGATGACGTATGGTGTCTGCGTGAACAGGTTGCACAGTGCCATATGCAAAACACATTCACAGCAGGTGTGCCTCATAAGCCTTGAAAAGTGAAGCCTCTGGCTCTTTGATCGCCCCCCGGTGGCTGGCTGCAGTACAAGTCATAAACCCCGCCCTCTCCATTCAAACGAATGGGACTCTGCTCTAAATAAAAAAATTATTTACACTTCCAATAAAAGTTTCCGAAAGATGGTTTTGGTCCTTTCAAGTAGTTGTTATCACGCTGATATATATTCAAGTGTTCATTATTGTGGTAAGTTTCATTTTAGCTAGTAATTTAATGCTATAGAAACAAGGCGTGTCGTTATGATTGGCGTGGTTGAATTGGTCGCCCCAGCGTTTGGCCAGAAGTTTGATACCGCGGCTCCGCCTCTGGCTCCACGGACGATTCCTTCTGCGCATGCCTTGGCTCCAAACTGACGTTTTTACGTAACATGGCGGCGACCGTGGTCGGACATTTTTGGCTTCAATTCATTACAATGGTGGGAGGCGACGTCGCGTCGTCCATCTTTTTTTACAGTATATGATTCACAGAAGAGGGGCAAAAATTGCATGCGTCCAACTATTGCGTTCGGTCCGAGTATAATGATTTGTTGAAATTTTTTTGGTCCTACGCCTTTCACAGATGACATATATTTATAAAAATACATTTAAACCACTCAACATTGTGATTGCTATTAGGATGTGAGAAGACTTTTAACCAGTATAACTAAAAATGTAGCTGGATCAAATCAGAGACCCTGCCTTTAATGCAATTACACAAATAGATGCGAACTTGAACAGGGTGACGTAAATAACATACATGAATATAATATAATCGAATAATATGAAAATATTCAACATAAGCAATACATTTGCATGGCACAAAGTTAAATACCACGAGAAAATCTAGAGCAAGGAACGCAATGCTTTGCGTTTGGTGTGTATGCAGCATAATACAGTACAACAGTCCTACTTCACTGCAAAAAAATATTTTCTTAGTGTTTTTGTCTTGTTTTAGTGCAAATATCTAAAAATTTTGAAATCAAGATGCATTTTTAATAAGCAAAATGACCTAAAAAAATTAGTCTAGTTTTTAGACAAAAAATATCATATTTAAGTGAATTTGTGCTTAAAACAAGCAAAAAATCTTGAAATGTAACTTTTTTCTTAAACACTTAATTCAAGAAATTTCTTACCCCATTGGCCGATTTTTTTTGCTAGTTTTAAGCACAAATGCATTCAAATGTTATATTTTTTTCTCAAAACTAGGTTTATTTTCTTAGGTCATTTTGCTCATCAAGAAATGCATCTTGATTTTACAATTGTACTGAAAACAGGACAAAAATACTAAGTAAAAAATATTTTTTTGCAGTATTAGCCATTACACTGCAAAAAATGATTTTCAAGAAAAAAAATATTAGTATTTTTTGTTTTCAGTAAAAATATCTAAAAATTCTTAAATTAAGATGTTTTTTCTTGATAAGCAAAACGACCCAATAAAATAAGTCTAGTTTTTAGGCCAAAAATATCAAATTACTTAAATTTTGTGCATAAAACAAGCAAAAAAAATCTGCCAGTGGGGTAAGCAAAACATTTTTTGAACATTTTTCTTAAACACTAAATTTAAGAAAATTTGCTTACCCCCATTGGCAGATTTATTTGCTTGTTTTATGCACAAAATCACTTAAATTTGATATTTTTGGTCTAAAAACTAGACTTATTTTCTTGGGTCATTTTGCTCATCAAGAAGAAGCATCTTAATTTAAGAATTTTTAGATATTTTTACAGAAAACAAGACAAAAATACTAAGATTTTTTTTCTTGAAAATTATTTTTGTCAGTGTATAGTTAAACAAATGTATACAACATTTTGATAAAGACAAAATCAATATTCAGTATTACTTTGCAAGTTTGCAACAATGCAAAACTGATAATTGTATATAAAAAACATCTGATCAACTACACGAAAGAGTCTCATCTTTTGAGAGTCGGTCCACTTCAGCGAATAGCGAGCTATGAGAACATGCTTACTGAACTGTACCCTCCACTTCACCCCGTATTTACTGCAGCGGTCAGCGCTCAATTAAACAAGCCGAGCTGTTCATGAACACATCAGCACTGACCTGAACAGTGTACAATAACTTAATGCCTGTGCTTTATGAAGCGGGGAAGCTTCGGATGTGTTTACCTTCACACTTTCAAATCGATCCGCCTTAGATTGACCTTATCATCAGCTGTAATCATTCTCACACTCGATGGTGATATCCTCATGCCCGACCCTGGTTTGTTTTCACAGACAAATCACCTCACTTCCAAACTGATCGCCGCGTTTGTGTTTGTGTGCAGTCATGCCTGTCAGTGGAATTAGATGCTCAGATGGTGAGCGCTGTATTTCCAGTGACATATGTGTTTCTATCGTACCAAGAGTCTTATTTTCTCATCAGTCCCTACCGGTGAAACAACAGGTCTTTAGATTACATTCTTCCTGTAAAATAAATGCTACACGATGCCATATTTTTGATGTATGCTTCCAAAAAGAACCTTTAAAGGGCACCTACAGTATTATGCAAAATCCTAATGCCACCCTACAATGAAAAAAATCCACCCTCTCCTTGCTTTTAATCCTCCTTAAACCAAAGCAATAGACATGCCGTTTTGATTCTTTTATTAATGTTATGTCACACTGATAAAGCCTCGCCCACATCCACTGACTGACAGTCCTGCATTACCATAGTTTCTGCCATCAGTGAGTTGTATGCTGTCCACCAGATCTCAATAAAGAGATCGCCTCAAGACTGTAATCACATCAGATCTATTTTAACTGAAAGAGCTTATTGTCTCTTTTGATAAGGGAGTGAGGAGCAGTAGCATTCAAAGTAGCATTCTATTTTGCATTCAAAGGAATAGTGCTCTCTAGCGCCTCGCTTTTCCAAATGCGTGTTGGAACTCCGGTAGCCGTTGTGTAATCACTGATCTCCTTGTCCGTTTCAGCTGGTTCACTTGTTCTGAATGAAAATGTGTTGTGGAAATGCATTGGTAGGCTAGTGCTTTTTGTCTCTCTCTGCTATTATAGTTTTTCAATATGGCGAAACGACATGGAAGCATCCTTGGACTTACCCGTTCAATGTAAATAAAGAGAAGAAATTCTAAGCTTACAAAGAAAAGTCAGATCATTGTCACAGGTCATTTGACTCAAAACGATGACATATTTATGAATAAAGACATTGATTTTAATAAAACACTTAAAACCTTACTTACTGTCCCTTTAAAGCACCATAAGCGTAGTTACAGCATCAACTCATATAGGGCCTAACACAGACCCTTTGGGAACCCCTCACCTAAGAAAACAGTGATATTTTGTAACATGCTATATCTAAAGTGTCCACATTTGGAGTCCAATCATATTGAGTTTTGGCCTTTGTTAATGACTTGGCCTGTCTGACTGTGAAATATTATGCATGGTCGAGAGTTCTGACACACACTATAGCTGCCTGCTATAATTGTCTTGGTGGGACTCGAAGGCACCATTATATCCATTTATCAGCCTGACATTATAATGCCAATAAAAGAACATTTGTTTAAATCCAATGACAGGTGAACTCCAGCATAAAGTACAGACACCAAAGAGTCTGCACAACTTTCTTCAGCCTTCCACAGAGAATGAGTCTCATATATACCTATCATTACAACAAAGTCACAGTACGTCCCTATAGCACCGTAAGCTCGGCTCAGCGGGTCTTAGCCTCGGAAAAGTAATACTGTAATCCACAGTATCATAAATGTTTACGTCCATAGGAGGAAAATAGAATTTTATGTTTATGTGGATCTGAGTTATATTGGCTCGGCGTATGGGGGTCGTGTCACACAAATGACACATCCCAAATCAAACCCAATGTAATGAAAAACCAAGGGTTTATCCCGAAGAGACTCCTCTCTTGATGTTTAAATTGCCAGAAAATATACAGTCTATGGAAGTTAAAGCATAAATAACATCAGATTGCTTGTCGAGTGTCTGTCTGGAGTGTGGCACAGGTGAGAAATGACCCTAAAATAGTGAGTTGAAATCACTTCTCACTTGCAGAACTTTTTAACAACAAGATCTAAGTCGACCACTGGTTTAAACAGCCTGATCTTACATGAAATCTTACAAGTTTTACGAGTTGACTTAATCGTATCGATTCATACAAAGTTAATCGTGCAAAATCTTATGATTCTCATTAAAAAACAAAAACAACGAAACCGTACACCTAACCCCAACATCACAGGGGTCAAGGCAAATCATACCATAACTTACAAATGTGGTCGTATGGATTAATATGTATGATTAAAATATGTATGAATTCTCATGAGATAGCGTTGGTTTAAACCAATAAAATGTGGATCAACCAATCAAAATAAATGTCTGAAGGGGTTAAACAGAACAGAACCATTTTTACTTCAATTAAAGGTAAATACACTCTCAAAAATTAGGAACTTGAACTACATTGTCAAAAACTTGGGCTCTAATAAAACACTAAGATGTTAACTGATGTCGTAGTTACAGCATCTACAGGGAGGGGCCTAACACAGACCCTTTGGGAACCCCCACAAGAATCATATTAGATGTGTCATAAAGCAGAAAAAATGAAAACATTACAGTACGGAAAAGAGAGGAGAGCGTTACTAAAACATCAATGCTGTATTTTCCTTTTTTAATCATTCCACTGAATTGACTTGATTCAAGAAGGTTATGTATAATAAATGGAGTGAGGCCAAAACTCCTTTCTATCACATTACCATGGCAAGTTTTCATTCGTAATGTGGCCATGAAACATTTATCACATTTTCCTGCTTCACTTCAGAGGCTCGTCAAATGATACGGCTCATCTTTATCCGTATCTCTCACTACATTTCTCCTGTGAAAACGCGACAGTAAAAGCAATATGGGCTGTGAGGCTGAGAATATATAATGTGTTGAGACCTCAGCAGAACCTTCCTCACATAGTCTAAAACAACAGCGATATCTGCTTACTGCAATCTATGTGCGTAATAGATGGATCACATAATTCTACTTAAATTGCAAATTCTGGTTGTTAAGTCAAATTAAGTATCTGAATTGCAGAAGCACCCTCAATTAAATTCATAATAGTGCCTAAGTTTGATAAACACATAAAGCAAAGGAGGCATATATTCCCAGTTTAATTACTGTGCTATCACTGCAGGTGTCTATTAGAGGTCAGCCTGTTTCCAAACAAAATGTAGATTAATGAGACCTTTGTGTATAATTTGCAGCCAGCATGAAGTCCTCGGCTGCGCGTGGTGATGAAAACCAAGTGTTGGCCCTCGCTGCGTCTGTATTTTGATATGATTGCAGCAGGGTTCTCAGTGTGCTTTTTTTAATTGATTGTCTTGTTTGGATTTTTTGGACAGCTGGAAGTCTTAAAGGCAAGCTTGTATCATGTGGATAGTGCTAAAATTGGTACATTTTAGTACGATTCTTAATGAATTAACCACCACATAAATAGTTTAAATATACTGTGAGATCAAACTGGAAACTTTGGTATGGCCATTTTGGCCAGGACTACCTGGAGGAAGAGATTTTTTATCTCTATAGAGCTTCTGCAGTTGACGACATGCAGCCTAGTAGTTGAACAACAATTTTAAACCTTTATACCTTACAAACCTTAATATTTCAAAATGATGTAAAGCTTTTTATGTTTAATAGTAACCCTGAAATGACATGAAAGAGTTGGCTGATACACATCAAAAAGGCATTATAGTCTTAGGCCTCCACCACCACCACCTCCACCACCACCACCAGACTTGTTGTTTTAGAAGTTTTAATGTACATCCAAATTAATTTTTTATTAAGAACAGAAAAAATATTTAAAAATAATTATGACAATAATTTTCAGGACTAAATGTCTTCTTTAGGCATCATCTGTGTTTAGTGTGACCTCTCTTGGCACTAAACACATCTTGAGCGTTTTTGAGCAGAATGAAGTAAAAAGACTAATTTCTTTAAAAATGAATGTTAAAATTAGAAATTAATTTATTTAGATTTAAGAGATCCTGCAGTTTCCTGCTACTGCTAAATTGGAAGGGCAGTTTACCCTAAAAACTTGCAGCCTGGTCTCACTGTTAATACATAGTATTTACACGTAACTTTAAAAAACAAAAAACATATTTTTTGTACGTTTAAATAGATGCTAAAACGTACAATGTAGATGTATTTACAACATTTAAACGTAGCATTATTACGTTTTTACAGCTAAAAAATTTAAAACATTTACGTATTTTTCATTCCATAAGATTGGTGTATAATTTCCCTTTAACCATTTTAGCGATATGTTACCACCTTAACCCTACCCCAAACCTTACCCTTACGCTAAACCCAAACCTTTTTATAAATTTTTTTTTAAATACGTAATGTATTCTTTTTATATTATGCAACATAATAGACAGATATGTTTAGGAACATTTTAGTAACAATAGTAACAATATAGCATTCAAAAGATATTTTAAGGTGCTACAGTCTTATGCAAAACAGTTTATTAAAATCATGTAACGTTACTGTTACAAAAAAAGCATAACAGACAGACAAGTGTAATCATAATAACTTATTTATTGCGAATATTAAAATCAGTACCAAAAGTAGGTAAAATGACAATGTGCTGCAGCCGTGGTCCTCTCTGGAGTATATGAAGTAAAGAGAAGTATTAAAGTTATTAACCCAAGAGAACGTTGATCCGGCCTCTCTCTCTCACAGCGCATTTTTTAAATTTCAAACGTACACCAACGGAAACGGAAATGACGCAAATATGCCACGTGGCATGCAAAAAGCCAATGAGCTTTTGATATCACTGCCGTAAAGCAATGTGTTGTAAAGCTTCTGGAGGCGCTATATTTGAATTCAAATTTATATTAGCCTATAACAAACGCGCAATTTGACTTTACGGATGCTGATGAGAACTCGGATCAAGATCGCTGGATAAAGGGCTGAATTTGGATCTGTTCCTCACAATCGTATGCATTTTAAAGATGCAGCAAATGAATAAAAGTAACATCTTTTGTGAAATTATGTTGTATTTTGGTGTTATTATTGCTTAGTAGTAATAATAACGTATTGCATTGAAGACAGCATAGGAGAAAACGCGTTCCTGTGTGTCATGGCAAACAAACTAAATATAAAAAATAGTTAAATAAATACAGAAATGTTATTAATTTTAAAGTTTTAAAATAATCAATATTGTGAAATTCTCTGAATATCATAATCATTTCCTTAGGTAAATAGGTAAAATGTCTTAAATAAATAAGTTAGAAAGTATGATTGAAAACATGTCATTAAATTAGTAAGAATGCCCGCAATTTTAATATTTATGAATAGGAATAACTTACATACAAATTTGTACATTTGTAAAGCTGTAAATATGTAAATAATTTACTTATTAGTCCTGTCAGAACGTCGATATCATACGTTTCAGTGTGTTTTAAACGCAAGTAAATGTACGTGTGGTACATCCACACTAAAACGTAAAAATACACACGTATTCTCATGAGATCACGTTGAAACTTGACACATCAGTTTACATTTTTATACAGTTTTTAATACTATATACACATTTTCTGTATTTTCTGGATGTATTCTATTAAAGAGACTGAGAAATATTTATATATGATCACCATAACAATGCAAAAACAACAAATCTAATTCTGGCATGGTGGCCTAAGACTTTTGCAAAGTACTGTAAATATCTTTTATATTAAAGTGCGTAGTGATTTGACATCCGGACCTTCCTGGTAAAATAAACAATGAATGAATATATATGGATGGCTGCTTTACCTGTCAGTCAGGCTTCTTGTATAAAAGGGCCAGAATAAGATGCAATGTAAAAACAGTTTACAGACTACACACTTCAAAGAAGGGACAAATGTAATGCTGTGTGACACGTGGAGGGGAGAGAAACAGACAAAGTGGGATTACTAGTGACATGCCCCAAACAGTCTTTTATTTCAAACAGAAATATGAATTAAAAGGATGATGCACGAGGGAAAAGTGCTTAGAGGCATTTAAATCCATGAGGGTGCTGGGAACATGAGTCAAAAAATCAGTAAGTTGCATTTCTGTAAAAAAGTTAGTGTGGGAAATGGTATCCGTTAATATTTGTAGATCAATGGCAGTGGCTGCAATCACTGTTCATGGGCACAAAAGGCAGATTTTTTTCCCAGCTGGTTTTAGTCATGCATTCGTCTTGCGTTGTATCATGGGAAATAGTGAGTTAGGTAGTGTACAGTCAAAATAAGAGTGCATTGTGGTGCCATTGAGCAAGGCACCTTAACTCCAGTTGCTCCCTGGCGGGCACTGCAGGAATAACTGCCCACTGCTCCGGGTGTGTGTCTTTATGACTTGTTGAGTATATGTTTTCTGCATTGTGTGTTGAGCCTTTAGTCTAAAGACTTTGTTTTCTAACCCTGTGAGGATAGATAATAAAGATGTTTGGTAACACTTTAGAATACTGATCCATTATTAATAAATATCTACACAGGAACAAATGAGTAATGCAATATTAACAGTCTAGTAACTACTGTTAACTAACAAGAAATGTGTGCGTCTAGAGATGGTTTGTGCGCCTAGAGCACAGTCCAAAAGGGTTGTTGGCATGAGTAATGGTTGTGTTTTGGGTATAACGTGCAATAAACCAATGAAAGTCTCATCTCCCATCTGCTTTAAAAGCCAGTTGCGCTCACGCCATGCCGATTTCCTATTTACATGGCAGATTTTGTAAACTAAGTGGAGGAACTTGCGTTGTTTTCATTTTATTTATGTGTTTTGTATTTAAACCTTCAAAAGTCGTTTTCTTTCAGTCATGGAAGTAACATTAGCAGGCTTTTAAATGTTTCAGCACTCGGACAGCACCGTGAGTGTTTAGAAAAGCATTAATTTAAAAAAATTTCCCATCTCACCATATCCAGAGGTACAAAGTCGCCATATACAATACATCCGTCAAAAATTGAAGAGTTTGGTTCCAAAACACATTAAATCCATTTTGACTAATTTGGGTAAAAACGTGCTTTCTACATGGAAAAAAATTATTTTCGAGAAAAAAAATTCTTAGTATTCTTGTTTTCAGTAAAAATATCTAAAAATTCTTAAATTAAGATGCTTTCTCTTGATGAACAAAACGACCCAAGAAAATAACTCTAGTTTTTAGATCAAAATTATCAAATTTCAGTGATTTTGAGCATAAAACAAGCAAAGAAAATCTGCCAATGGGGCAAGCAAAAAAATCTTGAAAATTTTTCTTAAACACTCAATTCAATTTGCTTCTCAATTTGAACTCATCACACACATATAACAATGTTCCTTACATGAATTCATACTTTGACCGGTTCAAGAGGAGGTATTTCCAACACATGACCTTTAACGTATTATATACTCTACACCCTGTCTGAGCCCTAAAGGTCTCCATTGTAAATTTTATTCACAAGCACATCCATGCAATCTTAGCCATCCAGAGCATGACAATAAATCTTGGAACTGCAATTTGGGAGAGATACATTGTCTTGTCCTACTTCCTCTAACTTATAAAGAAAGCCAATGGGAATCTAGGTACGTTTTCAACATTCTAAGAGCGTATATGGGTGTTACCTTAACTGGTCACTTTTAAATTTCCCAGGGGTTGATATGACCTTATGTTTGGTTGATATGAAACCAAAATTTGTAACCTGGCTCAACTGGTAGCTCAATTGGTAGAGCACTGTGTTAGCAACCCAAAGGTCAAAACACATACTTGTGAAAACACATACTAATAAAAATATCGTGCTTGAATGCACTTTATGTCGCTTGGGATAAAATTGTCTACCAAATGCATAAATCTAAATAAAAACTAATTTTGTAATAATTTTATTTTTTTATTGCATTGACTTAACCTTGTCCAGAAAGCAAAATCTAAATCTATTATACAAATATCAGTACAACCTACAATCATGTAAACAAAGAGTAAAAAGCAAACAATTTCCATTTTCATTGATTATTATAATGGAAATGCCAAAGTGGTGGTCAATAAATATGAAAAATTCAAGTAATAGACGTCTTACATGAGGTTGTGCAAGAAATGTCAAGCAAATATATGTGCATATATTTATATATTCAGCTCAGACTGCTTGTAAATCAATTAACAGAAGACAGAAGCCTGCTGTCACATGGCTGGATGTAGTTTTCATGCAAAGATGCCCATGGCCTGCAGGAGCCGTTCTTAAATGAGTTCCATTAAAATTTTAAATGGGTTTTCAGCAGGCTCTGAGGGTGCCCAATGAAGCCTATTCCCAGATTTTACATTAAACAGGTAGTTACGCTACAGCCACGAAAACAAAAGTGGTAAACAATGAGCTTTTTACAGCCATTACGCCCTATGAGTACACGGGTGACAGTTGCCACAAGGGTGTATGAGGAGTAATGCGTCTCCCTGCATGACGTCCTTTATTGCAAACTCTCCTTAGGTCTCACACATTCATACACAAACTCAGCGGTTCGGCAGACGCCTGCTAAGAGTTTTCTAGCTGACTGGTTTCAGGGTCTCTCGAGGCAAACATCTGATGGGTAACTGGACAGCTGTGCTCTAAAACTGAGCTGTGCATTGTGGGTTTGGGATATGTTTGACAGAGCACACGGGTTCAGATGAGTCCACAACTCTAAAATGTTTTAAAATAGGATGTCAAGTGTTTCCTATCAGGTATTGTGAAGGTACCTGCAATCAGTCCTGCAATCCCTCCAGAAAAACGCCATTATGCGATCGCATGATTTAACGCATAATCAGCCAAAGTTTGCATATTTATGCAGGGGCCGCATTTTATCAAATACGCTGCACTTTTTGCAACTTTTACTATAGTACACAAACTACAACCCCAAATCAGAAAAAGTTGGGACACTGTAGAAATTGTGAGTAAAAAAGGAATGAAATAATTTACAAATCTCATAAACTTATATTTTATTTACAGTAGAATACAGATAACATATCAAATGTTGAAAGTGAGATATTTTGAAATGTCATGCCAAATATTGGCTCATTTTGGATTTCATGAGAGCTACACATTCCAAAAAATTTGGGACAGGTAGCAATAAGAGCCCGGAAAATTTAAATGTATTCAAATTTCAAAATATCTCACTTTCAACATTTGATATGTTATTTATATTCTGTTGTAAATAAAATATAAGTTTATGAGATTTGTAAATTATTCCATTCCTTTTTTACTCACAATTTCTACAGTGTCCCAACTTTTTCTGATATGGGGTTGTAGGACTGTCCCCCCTACTGAAAAAAAAAACAGCATAGATAGATATTCCCATGCTGGTCCATGCCGGTTTGGTGCTGGTTTAGCTGGTGGTCACAAGTAAACCAGCACCAAAACACAACATATGCTGGTCTTGCTGGTATGCTGTTTTTATCAGCAGGGCCAAGGGAGGTCACAAGAGTAATTTATTTTTGTAAGTCCTAATTTTCAAAAAACATCGATCCCTATAATTCCTTCCATTCAGCAGGAGCTATAAATTACAAGTCTCTGATTCAATACCAATTAGTAAAACAAACCAGCAAGTTGTTCACTAATAAGTTTAAATTGCTGACCTGACAGCACAGAACCGACACGCACAACCCCACTTTAATAAACGCATCGCATCATCTGCCACTTTCAGATTGACGGATTACAGTGCCAGACTCAATGTTTCTCAACACTCACTCAATTCAGTTCAGGCCGTCTGCCAAATGCCTTGGGCTTCCGAACGTCTATTTTTAGATGACTGATATTGGACAGGCTAATAAGAATACATATTCATAATCTAAGATTACATAATGAGTCAAATTAATCATTATTAGTAACTACAATTACCATAATCATTGAAGCGGTCTACGTAATAAATATTCATGAGGACATTTCTGGGCCACAGTTATTTAAAGAAAACACACGTAATTAGATAAATAAAATTAATACTAACAATTCATTAAAGAAACCACTTTAAAGTAAATACGCATTGTTTACATATTGAAGGGGTTTAGATTTGCGATAAATTGCTTGCAAAATAATGTAAACAAATGCAAAATCCATGACAAATAAATAGGGAAAACATGGAAGTGTTAGGTGGCTTCTAAATTCATCCCTGTTTGGATCCTAAGAAATGAATGGGGCTAGGCTTAATGCTAACATATTTACGATGCACTGTGTAAAGATTTAGTGCACACATTGAAAAAATATAGGTTTGTATTTATTTATCTAAGTTGAGGTAAGAACATATAAAATATTGAAAAACTGTGGTGTTTTCCTTTAAGTAAACTGTATTTTAGTTCACTTTTTTTCTCATTTGGGAAGTCTACATTAGGATGGGCTGAAATTGATGTTGATTCTCACATATCAATACTAAGCGAGTTTATACAGTACATCTCTTTCTAACCATCTCCTAAAATGTGATGGCAGAGGATAGAAAGGCAGTGTAGAATTTTAAAGCATTACACAGCAGATGATAATATTAATCTTGACTGCACATCTCCCCTTGACCGTAAATCTTTTGTTATTGAAAAAAGATATTTTGATTACAACATATAAATAATTTTATATACTGTATATTGTACAGCAGGAATGGCGAATTGTTTGCGTAATTGAATTTCGGAGGCATACCAAAGGCTTTACTGTGTGCTTGTCAAGATAATACTAGTTTCACTTTTTGTATTCTTTCTACAATGTGATGTACTCGAGCTCGTACAACAATGAGAAACACATAACTTCTTTATTTCTATTCAATTTTTGTGTTGCAATATAAATGCAGAGCTAGAGAAGAGCAATCTTATGCCCTCAAAAGCATACACAAAACATCTGCTGGCTTATGGTTCTCCTCACAAAGAACATCACATAAATTGACATGTGTCAGGACAGGAGCAGGCCTCATCACAACCTAGATGGCATCTTGAGCAGAAATACATGAAAGTATATAAACAAAATCAGGGACTGCTTTGACAGGGGTGCAAAAACATGACTATAGCACAACTGGTCAACAGCAAATCCAGCTGGAGATGGCCAGGGCTGGAGACCATGACACCTGCCATCTGTTCTGGTGTATAGTGGTCACCTCAATGCCATGTCAAGTCCAATATGACAGTCCATGCAGCATGCACAACATTATAAACCGGTTCAATCCTGCAGACCATTGTTTATTACTGACTTTATGGGCCGATTTCCTGGACAGGGATTAGACTAAACTGAAAAAAATATTCATTCAATTTACTCAATTTTTTAAGGTAAGTGGTTGCAATCAATTTATTTAAGCTACATTTAAACAAAAGTTTTTTATTTTATTTTTTGTTTCAATTTTTGCGCTTAAATGTAGCTTAAATAAATTTATTGCAACCACTTACCTTAAAAATTGAGTATATTGAATGAATCTTTTTTTTCAGTGTAGTCCTAGACTAAAATAAATGTAAGAGCTGTCCAATCTGAAAACAAGTTGCACTTGCATATCTTAAAATACATCAGTGCCATTTGTTTTGCCAAAAAATGCACACAATTAATGTTTTTATTAAGGCATTTTTGTTTAAACTAGTTAGATTTCCTACTTAAACAAAGGTCTAGTCCTCAAAGGTTTGAGCTAATCCCTGTCCGGGACGCCACCTACAGGTTCAAACTAAATTTTATCTCAAATGCAATCCTGCCACCAAAACCTGCAGATTTGTGTAAAATTAATTTGGTCTGATTTTACCTGTCAATCATAATTCATTTAGAGATGAATCCTGTCGTCATATTTTCACCCTTCAGGGTTTAGACTGTCACATCAGATTGGACAGATTGAGTCAGACTTAGTTATTACATCCAAGCTGAAATTGTTTACATTTATGCTAAAATTATTATTGTTAATTGTTTTTCTTCTAAATTTAACCAACATTGACACATAAGCTCCACTTTAAGAAACCTGTTTTAGCTATTTGTTGTCTCGAAGCATGTTTTCAAAAAATGTTCTATAAATAAAGATGCTACACAGTGTGATAGCAGAACGAATGGTTCCTAGGGGAACAATAAATGGTTCTCCTACACTGTAAAAAGTTTCCGTAGAATTTAAAGTATTACTGGCAGCTGGATGCCAGTAACTTACTGTAGATTTAAATTTATGTTAATTACCTGCAACAGTTTGTTCAAATTAAATGAAAATTAAACATTAGCAAGTCTGTATCTTTACAGAATAAAACTAAAATAACAGCCTCAAGCAAAGCATTCTGGGAAACAAAATCTGAAGGAAAAACCCAGAAAAAAGTTGATGAGGATTTTTGGTTCCCAGAATGCTTTGCATGAGGCTGTTATTTTATATTTTTATTCTGTAAGACAAAGACTTGTTAATGTTTAATGTTCATTTAACTTTGAACAAACTGTTATAACATAAATTAAGTAAATAACATAAATTCAAATTTACAGTAAGTTACTGGCATCCAGCTGCCAGTAATACTGTAATTTCTACAGAATCTTTTTACAGTGTATGGCAGGGTTTCCCAATTTGTGAAACCCTGGTGGGGGTTTGTGAATTGATGAAAAATAAATAATAAAATATAATTCAATAATTAATCCAAAAATTGGTTATAAAAACAATAACCATGTAAAATACTACTTATAAAAAATATAGGTTTTTAAAGCAAACAATGTACGGGGCCCCTAAGGGGACATGGAGCAAAAATCAAATAAAGTTTAGTTTTGCTGGCACACGTGAAACTATATGGTGCCCACGTGAAACTCTCGCTTTCATGTGCGCACACGATAGTTTCATGTGCGCTTAAGATAGTTTCACGTACGCACGCGATTGTTTCACGTGCGCACAAGAAACTTTCACGTGAGCATGCGAATCTAAACTTTTAAAATAAATTCTGCACATGAAGGTTTTGCTTGAGCACATGAAACTAAACTTTAGATTTTTTTACTCGAATGTCACTTTAGGGCAGGGGTCCCCAACTGGCGGACCCCGGTCCGAATTCGGACCGCGAGATGCGTCCATCCGGACCGCAAAGAGGAAAGCATAACAAGCCCTTTACAGATGGGAAATAGTAAAGGAGTGCGTGGATGCTGCATTTTTTGCTCAACGTATAGTTGCGAGTCAGCATTCTCAACAGTTAACATTATCAAAAGTAAAAACATGTCAAGAATGATCAATGAGCATAGTTTTTTTTAACTAGGACTTTTTATTCTTTCGTCATTTGAACTTATTTACATTTTATAGACTTGAAGGAACCGTACAAATTAAGAGAGAAATGTTTTCCTGCACTTTTTCAGTTTTCCAAAACTGGCAGTTTACTTTACCTGTTTGTGTTTATGAATGCATTGATGATGATCTTTTACCAGTGCAACTTGAAGCAGAAGAGGGTGTTTAACATTCACATTTAGTTAAGTACAGACAATAAATGAGAATGAAGGTAACATGTGATATGATTTGATATTCATTGATTGTGATTGTAATTCTCAGTTTAGCAGAAAAGAGCACGTTAGTTTTCCTTTTAAGTTGTTTTGTGGAAATGAATGTGTGTTTTGCAGATTTAGAGATGAATGCATTTTGCACTGTTCCCTTCATATTTTTGTCAGACATTGTTACTGGATAAATTTAGATATTTTGTACCAAGCAACTGAAAGGACATACAGTAACAGAACAGCTTTAAAATGAAATCCATTTTGTGAAGGATTATTTATGCTTATACATATGAAGAAACATTATTCAATATGCTTGATAACACTTTATTTTGTTCAATAAAACAAATATTTACACTAATTTCTTTAGTCTGGCGAAAGCGGTCAATTTATGTTTTTACGTCCGGACCTCGGCTGGTGCGGAGGGTTCATTTACTGGACCTCCACCAATTTTAGTTGAAGACCCCTGCTTTAGGGGCTCGGTTTTAATGTGCTATTAAATTATTAAAATTTTGGGGGGTTCTTCAAGTAAAAACAGTAGGTCAAGTGGGTTTGGCTGACAAAAAGTCTTAAAACCCCTGTTTTATGGCTATCGTTGTTAAGAGCCTTTTCAAAATAACTTTTTTTGTGTGACATCTATAGGCAACTCACTAGGGTTTACGGTGTGTTTAATAAATTTGCATTCACCTAATTTGGAGCCGTTTACAAAGACATTTTGGCAGTAGAAAGAGTGGACTAACCGCCTCCTGATTTCCCAGATGGAAAGGTAGAGAACTCCCACACCCATCATAGCCTTGTAGCAACAACATCTCTAAAAGGATCAGATAAACACTTTAATCTTCAGGGTGACAGTGATACAATCTCTCATCAAGGCCCTGCAATTGTCCAATGTACGCCGTTTAATGAATCTGGAGTAGAGTCCAAATAGATCCGTGAAATGGATTGCCTCTTAGTTGTGCAACTCAGTCACACAAACAGCGATGTCTGAAACCCATTAACCAATTAATGGCTTTGTTTGTTGCTTTGTCCAGTCTTGCAAAAACTCCCAAAAGTCCAATGGACTAAGAACAGAACTCTTTTAATGCACATGTTTTCAATTCAGTTTCGACAAACATTAAATATTACTCTGATGAACAGCCTTGGGAAGTGTAAATAATGAAAGATGGCATGCCCAGAATCTCACATTTAAATACGTGCACTGTGGACTTTTATGTTATTGGCTTCATGCCTATTGGTGACAGCATGCATGACAGCTGATGTCTGGTCTTGTGTTGCTGGATTATCTCCTGATTATGTCTATGAGGGTTTGAAGGTTTAGTCAATATACGCTTCATATTAAGTTTTTCCTTGTCATAGGGTTAGGCTTTGGAAAAATCTGTACTGTATAGTAAGAACCAATATGTAATTAAAACTAAATTAAGTTGAATAGTGTACAGTATGACCTTGTGTAGATATAACTTGCTGTTCTTAGTTCATAGTGTTTGAGCAGAATGTTTATGGAGGCAGTTTTCAAAAGCAACTTTTTTATTTAAATATCAGTCTTTTTATTAGGTTATGCATATTCAAATGTCATAAATGGACACTTTTGTTTTAAGGTTGGATCTGTTTTAGCTAGAAAGAGGAATATATTAAAAACAGTTTAGCATAATGAAATCTCTATTGCTGATGGGACAAAACAGTATTGTTTCCTGAGGGGGAAGTTTGTTGCAACAATAATATGAAAATGCTTTATAAACTACAAGGGTTGATTTTTATTAAAACTGACTTTAAAATATTACTTTCATTGGTAACACAAAAATTTCACTTTAAGTTATTTTTTCAAGTGTTACCATTTTAAGTTGATGCAACTTTTCACTTTTTACAGTGTATAAGCTACAGTTTGACACATTGTACAGCTTTACGCAGCTAATGCCGAGTTTAGACTGTAAGATTTTATCCCTTATTTTAAACTGACAACTATTTTTCCATCAACCAGCTTCTAAAATGTCAACCAGAAACTATCAAGAGTCAGGGAAACTGACCAAACCAACCAAATAACGACCAAATGAATATATTAATATTATATTCCATTTCTCGACAGGTCATTGAGCGACACACTGGCACCCCCATCTTCTGAAGAAGATTCTGGAACAACATCCACACCTGCACATTAGCATCCCTGTGCTTCTTGCACAAATTAGCATCACCCCCAAGAGCATCGTCCAACACCACATCATTGCACTTGCCTGTGAAGTTTCCCATAAATGACCCTTAGGGGTAACATTTAGTTGTAAAGTACTCATTCGAATGGCACATTTATGTGAAGGATTGATATTATCTATAATTAAACTTTGCGCTGTGCTTAGGCAGCAAATGCTAATTGATTTCTTAACCACATTCTTGCACGACATTAGAGATGACAGAACGGCAGTCTATTACTCATCCGATTAAAGGAAAATTTATCATTTGACTGGATAATCAGATGAGTAAATGTGTTTGCATGACGTCTCGGCAGAAGTCCAACACTGCTTTCGGAAAGTTTTTTTTTTTTTGATATACAAGTCAATTTGTTGATGCAAGGCGACCTTGATGTGTTTTTGCTGACAAAGATCCTGGAGGATTTCTTTGTAAATGTTTCTTGAGTCGATCCTGCTGAGTATGCGTTATTCAATAATATATAGAGTTGTCTACTTTCTTGTTTATAGAACAACTAAACCATCAGGCACTGTGTCTGAGAAGATGGTCTCACAAAATCAGTCAAGTGATCCATACAAGAGGCCTGCAGCAAAACAACACGTCTGGTTTTCATCTCTTTTCTGAATTTATCACCGACGTTATTCCTCTGAGTGTTTTATTAAGGTTTTCAAACTGTGCTGCTTTTGACTGACCATTTTTTAGCCTGAGATTGTAAGACAAGAGGTCAGTGAGTGAGTGAGCGAGAGACCGAGAGAGAGGGGTGTATAGACTTCATAGAGGTACTCAAGATTAACATTAACTGATGAAGATTAAGATTAAATGATTTTGTGGTCCAGGGTCACAATCTAAACTATATCTCTATATCTGAACATCCTTGACAAAACAAAAGATAATCAGTCTTGTTTTAATACATACAATTTGGGGAGGTTTATTCTTAAAACAAAATAAAACTATTTATATATTGTATATAAATCAAGTATGGTTATAAACCTGCTTTCCTTTCAAATCAGTTTATTTTTTGTTTGTTTACCAGACTGGATAATATTTTTTTATGTGGCAGAGGAGAACAATAAATTGAACAATCTAAATTTTAGTTTTATTGTCAGACAAATCGATCACTGTAAAAAACATTTATGCTGCTATTTATCATGTGTGGAGCTTGCATTGTAGACAACAGTGTCAACATTCTGATGGATATTCTCACTGCTTTACAAAAGAAAAAAAAAAAACCATAAAGGTTTGACATAATGTGAGATTGAGCAAATGACAGAATGATCATTTTTAGATGAACTGTCACTTTAAGAACATGACTTTGTGTTGTGATTTGTTCATAAGAAAGACTAGTCCAATGTTAGCTATATGAATGCAGTGGCCCTTTAATATGAAAAGAATAAATTAGTAATTTCATACATGCAGAATAAATTAAGTATGCACATTTTCTGCCCAGAAAATCTTACAGAGATAATTGTTTTGGAATAATGGTTTCTAAAAACAAAACCTTGTATAATCACGGCTCATTTTTAGTTATTACACTTAAAAAAAATAAAGGTGGTATAAAACTTTTTTAACAGGGATATGGAGGAACCATTTTTGGTTTTCTCCAAAGAACCATGCAGTCAAAGCCTTTTTATAATCTAATGAAATTTATCCACTACAACGACCTGAAAGGTTCTGTGCATGTTAAAGATTCATTATGGAAGCAAACAGACAAGTCTTGTGGTTGTCTATTTTACTAATTTCTTTAATCTCAAAGCAATTAATTTTTTAATCTGTCAATAGATGGAAACCTTGAAAAAATACAGTGATTTGAAAAATCTCTATTGTAACATATGAACTTTTTGAATGTTACACTTTTAGAAAAAAGATACTGGTTAGGAACAATTTTGTTTCTAGAGGACTTTTTCTGAGATTAGTTGCATCACACACTCTTTCACCTCTTTGCGCTGATTGGTTGGATCACATGACCATGCTCCTCCCAAACGTCGTCAAATAAACTTTATTAAAAAAAAGGACTTCATAATGCTATAGAAGAGCTGTTTTCATCTGAATGGTTCGTAAAGTAGGGGAGAGCGGGGCACAACCTAACACTTTTTCGGTTTTGGCTCAATCATTTAAAATTTTTTTGAGTTTGATTAATTATATTTTTACACAAACAACACACACATCTCTGCTACAAATAAACATTTAAAGTTTGTTTCTAGTACTTATCATTCTTGGACAATTACACCAAACGTGACAGAAGTGCAAACGTTACAACTTACCCCATAGGTGGGGTTAATTGTAACAGGCAGGGGGTTAGTTGTAACCCTTGCTAAAAATTACGTTTGCAGGCAAATATTTCAATACTATTTTGTCTACTTGAAGTGGATATTGTTTATATATATGTCTATAATAGACAGGTATCCACACTGTATTCATTCATCCAGATCCTTTCTAACAATAGTTCAATTATAAATGGATACAAATGTCTAAATATGTGAGAAAAAGCAGCACAATTATGACAAAAAAAAAAAAAATGTATGTGATCCAGTCTGTAAAACCATCCTAAAGTCTCAAGATCGAATTCTGAGTCTGATTTTATTATGAGTTTAATCTTTTGACATGACATTATTCAATTAATATTAAAGATATGAACAAAAATAATTTTTGATACACAATTTTTGATAAGACAGGCACATTTATTTTGTTGGCAGCCAGAAATCATTTGTGTGTAGCCTATTTAAAACAACGGCAAGAATTACGCTAACTTAAGCGGTTTTCATAGTGCTGAGGGGTTAGTTGTAACACAGCGTTACAACTTACCCCACTAGGTGAAAATATTTTCAAGCCCACCAAAAAAGTTGCTAAGAGCTGCAGACATATTTCAAAATTATGGTATGTTTTAGTCAACAAGACACTGATTAATATGACATAGCATTGGTTTTGGTATCTTACACACCCAACTCAGAAACCGAAAAAAATTGATGATAAAAAATGTACTTACTGTACATGCCACCAAAACACTCTTTCATCAATAAATCTACGAAAAACATTATACCTTTCCATAAATTTGCGGGAGACCATCATTTGGCAGCGTGAAAACAATACGGAAAAAAAAATCACTCAACCCTTTGCAACAATGTAAACGGTCCATGTTACAACTAACCCCACGTTAGTTTTTACCTCGCCCACCCCTACCTTTAACATCCAAAGATCCTTTGTGTTTCAAAAAGATTCTTTAGATTATAAAAATTATAAAAAATATGTTTTTTCTAAGAACCTTTGACTGAATGGTTTAGCAGCACATTGAATATCTTAGCGTTTGTGGTTCCTGATAGTAAAATCTTGGAATGTCGTCTCTAGGAATATTTTAAAGTTCTTGATGAGAAGAGGTTCTCTGTACAATACAAACAAAGGCATTTCAAATAAAACATTCATGATCTCTTGCTGCATAGCTATGAAGGCTGTATCAATACTGCAGAGATATTTTATTCAGAATATGCAACTTACAGGAAAACTTCATTCTTAAATTAAAATTTTCCCATCATATTTCTTACTATAATTTCTTTTCAAACCTGTATAATCTTCTTTCTTCTGTGAGGTAAGAACCGCAATTTTGGTTATTACTAAAATTACCTAAAATCTTGCTTGACAGCTGTGATCACCGTTCAATTTCCTTGTTAGGTAAAGGGTCAGACAGAAATTCTTGTGGTTTTGAAGTAACTTGAGACTGAGTAAATGATGAAAATTTTTAATTTTGGGTGAACTGTGTTTTAGTGACAAGATGCTAAACGGTAGTTTTAAAATATAAACCCTCAAATTATTATTTTGTTTTCCTGTTGACAATGTCCGACCGCCATTTCTTCTGAGGAATGCTTTTAAGAAGTTCACAGCTCACAGACTGCACTCACTGGAGCAAAATAAAGATGCTGCGACCCCTATACAATTACAATTAAAGTCATTTCAAGCTTTAATGCTCATCTCCATTAACATTTACCTCAGCCTTTCAAAGAAACATAATGTAAAGAATGTGAAGAGACTTTAGAAAGCCACCACAAGAGTAAAACACCTTTGATTACTGTGAATTCTGAGGAGAGCACACAAAAGTTTCCCTCACCTATCCAAGGTCCCCTCATGGATCTCTAAAGGCCCTGTGGATTTAAACATTACAGTCTTGAGAATTCAATGTGTGTTAGAATTGAGACAACTATATTCTTGTGTACTCTGGTAACTGTTGACAAAACACTTTTAGAAGATTAAAATTTCCAGACACTTTCCTAAAAATAGACCAAATTACTATTCATGTGACGTCACTGTGTTCTGTTGCCACCATTTTTGTGTCCAGTCACAGCTGCTCTCCTTGCTTTAGTCTATGGTCATAGCAGCCACAACTACTGTACCAGAGGAAGATGAATAAAACACACCACAACAAGATTACAATTGGCTGTAACAACAGTTGTCAGAGAAACCCCTACCTACAATTCTATTCTATTCCAAAGAAGTTAAATTGGTGGAATAAAGGATTGCCCTCTATCAGAAGTGACCACTAAGGATAACATAAATGCTTGCCTTTAATGTTAGCACAGACTTTCATTCCCCTAACCCAACCCCAAGCAACAGTAGTTTAAAAATAGGGTATAAAGGAAAAAAACAATATATAAAATGACACAAAAAAGACATTTGTGCTCAATGACACGAAAAAAATAGAAAAATTGTGTCCATAAACACGAATAAGTAAATAAAATTTTTTGTGACTAAACCATGAATTGCCTTGAGGTTGAAAGGGGGAAACATGATGAAAAGTTTGAGAAACAGTGATGCGCGGGTCAATGTATAAACAACACGCACCCGACCAATGTTTTCAACTAACGCCGGATTTCCACCGACTGCGGAGCGGCTGCAGATCTGCTCCGCTGCGTTACGGCTCCGCACTACGCCGTCCGCCAATACCCACCAGTTCCGTATTGGTTGCAGAGCGGCTGCGTGCTGAAGTGACGAGGAAATATGAGGTCTCGCAAATTCACGTGATGATCACGCGATACCTAGTTCTGTCTCCGCCAATTATGACTTGAATTATGACGTTTTTACAAACCAGCCCAGATCACCACACGAGATCTCGCGTAGAAAGAGCAGTACATCAAATCCATCCAAAATTAAAAAAATAAGAAAGCTACTAAAACCATTTATTTATGCTCTATCTTTAATGTATTTATTATACCATATACTTTACCATTTAACTCCCCCTGTCTCTGTTCTTGTCTATATTTGTTGTTTCTATATTAATGACTTTGTAATGTTTGTATTGCAAAGATTTAATAAAGGGAAAAAACACGAGATCTCACGAATTCAGGTATGGTCACGCGATAAAGTCATGGCTCCGCCCTGCGGAGCTGTCCGGCATCCGTCAAAAATAGAAGCTCTGCGTATTTGTGCCGGAGGGCTGCGGATGGCCGGAGCTGTGACGGATTCGGAGCGCAGTCAGTGGAAATACACACATTGACTTGAATGGAAACCGATTGACTCCGCCGCCGTTCCGCAGCGGATCCGCAGCCTTTCCGCAGTCGGTGGAAATTGGGGGTAACCCGCCCAGGGGCGTCGGACTGGGGGTAAAACCAGTACTGATTACCAGGGCCCCAAAGGAAGAGGGGGCCCTTGAAAAGTCTGGGATATATTATGGGGGTGGGGCATGGGGGCCCATCAGGGCTGCCTATGCATAGGGCCCGAGATCTTGTGCAACGCCCCTGAACCCGCCCGCAACTCGGACCGCAAAAAATAAAAAAAATATTGTACCGACCCACTTCCTGGCCCGCATTTTTTTAAAGTAGTAATTGTTTAAAATAGTTAATTGCATATTTATTTCAAACGACGCAACCATAAAAAATATTTTTGGATGACTCGTAACCGTGGGTGACCGCAGGCACCCACCCATTTTGGATCAACCTGCCAATTACTGTTGATAACCACTGCATTAAAGGGATAGTTCACCCAAAAATGAAAATTCTGTCTTACCCTCAAGTTGTTAGAAACCTGTACAAATCTCTAGTTTTGCTGAACACAAAGGAAGATATTTGTAATAAAGCAAATAAACAGGCACACCATTTACTTCCATAGTAAGAAAGAAACTTACTATAGAAGTCAATGGTGCTCAGAAACGGTTTGGTTACAAACATAGCTCAAAATATCTAGCAGAACAAAAAAAAATTTGTAACAAATTTGGGTGAGTAAACGATGACAGAATTTTTATTTTTGGGAGAACTGTCCCTTTAACTAATGCAAACAATTACAACCCTATTATAAAGTGTAACCATTTTAACTGTTGATTGATCAAACAACGCATATAGACAAAATATCTACTTGCACCCTGTCGAACAGATGGCACTGCTGCTGTGTTAATGTCAATGACCTCTGTTCTGTGCAGATGTCAAATTCTGTTCTGAAAACAAAATATAACATAAACATTGGTGACAGGATCTAATCCCAGCGATCAGAGGCGAGACAAGAACAAACAGCCACAGGGGGACGTTCATCTCCCTTGGCTTCAATGACACAGTGCAGGTCTGTCAACATTTATTTCCCTGATCTTTCCTCAGACTGATGTCTAGACAGGAAGTAGAATTTTTTTAGGTTCTGTTTTTGTTTGAAATCCAGCCCTTTGCCTAAGAATCCCCTAAGAACTTGATTCAGTCCATGTGCTGCCTGAGATGATTATGATAAGTGTGACCTCCAGACCCCAGAGACAGTGTAAATCTTTAACATATTAAAAAAGCTGTCTTATTATACGTTTTCTGGATTTTCTGTATGTATGGTAATCTGGTGGTCTCATACTGATAAATGTATCTTGAATGCACTGTACTGTAAGTCGCTTTGGATAAAGGTGTCTGTCAAATACATAAATGTAAATGACTCTGACTCGCTCTTGACCTTAAATTTGGTGTCTTCACTGTAAATGGTTAGCAAAAATTAAACCTGCTTCTTATAACTAAAGCTTATAAATATACTACGAGTCATTTCCTTCACTATTTCATTACTACTGCCATTTATCTGTTGAGTATTCACAAATTCAATTTCTACGATAGCACGACTATCAAAGCAGTGAAACTATACCTTAGCCTTGAGCTGCTTTTAAAACAAATGGTGTGTAATTTAATGCATAAATGTAGACCAAGTTTAAATTGGCCTGCTAGATAACACCACACAAGCCCATTTTTTGCATAAAGAGTGTTTTTTTACTGTGTTTTTTCAATCTCTGCACTTCTAATTGAAACCGGTGTTGTGTTTTTCACAGCTTCTGCCCAGGGTATGACGATCCTCACGAGACGCTGCTGTTTATTTACTAGAAGAGAAATATGGCAGAAAGTCTAACATAGTCAGAAAGGGTTCTCCTGCTTTTTCATCTTCTAAATATATATGAAGCAGTGACAAGGCTACATACACTGAAAAAAAATGATTCATTGAATTTTTTAATTTAAACAAAAGTTTTGTATTTTATTTTACTTTACTAATCTTTTTTGTTTAAATGTAGCTTAAATAAATTGATTTCAACCACTTACCTTAAAAAATTGATTAAATTCAATGAATCATTTTTTTCAATGTAACGGCCTGGGTGGCACTGGCCAACTCAGATTGACGGTTGGCTCACCCAATCAGAAGAGACACACTGCAAAAAATTCTTTTTAAGAAAAAATGCTTAAGATTAAGATGCTTTTTCTTGTTGAGCAAAATGACCCAAGAAAATAAGTCCCATTGGCAGATTTTTTTGCTTGTTTTATGCACAAAATCACTTTAATTTGATATTTTTGGTCTAAAAACTAGACTTATTTTTTGGGTCGTTTTGCTCATCAAGAAAAAGCATCTTAATTTAAGATTTTTTTTTATTTTTACTGAAAACAAGACAAAAATACTTAGAACTTTTTTCTTGAAAATATTTTTTTGCAATGCAATAAATATGTTTGTGGAAAATCCGAAGAAATCACGCATAAATTATAATAATCTTTAGATTTCTTGAGCGTACAGCCACTTTAAAGTGCACCTATTTCATTGCTAAAAACAACATTATTTTGTGTATTTGGTATAATACATGTGTTCGCGTGGTTTATGGTAAAAAACACATTATTATACCGTACATTTTTGTAACACAAGATTTAGCTCTCTTCCTGAAATGCACAGATTTAATAAAGCTCTGTGTCCCTGATTGGCCAGCTGGTACGTTGTGATCGGTCTGAATACCTCTGACGTCAGCCGGAAATATGACGCTCTTTACCATGTTTGAAAGATTCACTCAAAATGCAATGCTAACAGCAGTTTACTTACAGGCTGAGTCCAAAGTGGGAGGAATTATGATAATGTCGGTCTTGTCTACAACACCAATCCCAGGAAGTAAACTATTGCCTACAATCCGTGTGTTTGTTGAAGTCCCAAAAAAAAGAGATTTATGTTGGAGACGATAACTCTCGTCATCGTTTACTTTGGGGTTTGTACCTTTTGCATATCATTAACATGTACTAATACAAACGTACACACCAAAGGAAATGTAAAATCGTGAATCGGACAATAGGTGAACACGGAATAAGCATGGATCCATACTGACACTTGTGCCATACTGAGACATTTACATGGACCCAAGATTCACACAGAAAACAGTCAAGTTCGTTGGAGGAAAAATCATGGTTTGGGGTTACATTCATTACGGGGGCGTGCGAGAGATCTGCAGAGTGGATGGCAACATCAATAGCCTGAGGTATCAAAACATTCTTGCTGTCCGTTACATTCCAAACCACGGGAGAGGGCAAATTCTTCAGCAGGATGGCGCTCCTTCTCATACTTCAGCCTCCACATCAAAGTTCCTGAAAGCAAAGAAGGTCAAGGTGCTCCAGGATTAGCCAGGCCAGTCACCAAACATGAAGATTATTGAACATGTCTGGGGTAAGATGAAGGGATCATTGAAGATTAAACTAAAGTATGTGGATGAACTCTGGGAGTCCTGCAAGAATGCTTTCTTTGCCATTCCAGTTGACTTTATTAATAAGTTATTTGAGTCTTTGCCGAGATGTATGGATGCAGTCCTCCAACCTCCAAGCTCATCCACTGCACCATGACTGTTCTGTACTGTACATTATTTCTGTAAAATGACAAGACTTTTGTCTAAGCAAAGTCTGTCCTTTCTAGAGACTTATATGAAGGCCTTTGGCTTTGCGAAGTTCGTCACAACATGCATGTAGCCCTTCACATGTATGTTCTGCGCATCGAGTGATCCTATGCGCATCACGTGTCTTGTCAAATAAATGCCTACTGCAGACATGTCTAAAGGGTTTATGATAAAAGAGACGCTCGCGTTTGCCAGATACTTGCATAATCTTATGAATAATCAGAGCTTACTGTTAAGGGAGTGTCTTGCTTGTATTTTGTGAATGTGAGCGTTTCTTTTATCATAAGCGTGTTTGCAGCAAGCACTTATTTTTACAAAACACGTGATGCACATGGTTAACATGACACAACAAACACATATTTTGAAACCACAAGCAACAAACATGACACTTCAAAACACACATTTTAAATTTGCGCTCCTCGGATGAGCATTCATGAGCCTCCACTGTTCATCATACCTTCATTAGTTCGCTTTTTATCACCTCTCAAATATGGGTTAGTTTCTGCAAAAATAAAAAAATTTGAGCAAAAAGCTGAGATAATTCCATTTTTGTGAAGGCCTATTTATAGAGACCAGATTCAGAGCGATGATCAAAACATACAAGGAGTTTGTACTGTTCGCCCTAAGGGAATACTTCCGGGTTTTATAAGTTGGGTAAAAGTGCAACCTGGTGGACAATAGCGGAAATACGGATTGCCGGAAAAACGCGTCATTGGCAGGGAAGCATTTTCTCTTAATTTATGAGTTAACTTGTCAATGGCGGGGAAAGTGTTATGTGCTATAATTGGGTCCCTAGTGCTTTTATCAACCTAGACAACGTGAAAAAGAACAACCCAGTAACTTTGTTTTGGTAAAACACTCTTTGAAAGCATGTAAAAAAATAGGTAATTCAGATTTTGTGAGTAGTTAGCAAGTCTTATTACAATAATACCGCCCCTTAATCTACACTATCCAACCACGGCACTGCCATTCAGTGCACAGAGAGAGAGAGAGAGAGAGAGAGAGAGAGAGAGAGAGAGAGAGAGAGAGAGAGAGAGAGAGAGAGAGAGAGAGAGAGAGAGAGAGAGAGAGAGAGAGAGAGAGAGAGAGAGAGAGAGAGAGAGAGAGAGAGAGAGAGAGAGAGAGAGAGAGAGAGAGAGAGAGAGAGAGAGAGAGAGAGAGAGAGAGAGAGAGAGAGAGAGAGAGATTGAGATTAAATTGAGTTTAAATTTCATCAAAACAAAATTATGGCGACCATTGTTTGTATTTTATCAGCTCATTTGCATTTTAAAGGACACACCCAAAAATGACACATTTTTGCTCACCTACAAAGTGGCAATTTTAACATGTTATTATAAATGTTATTATAAATTATCTATATGGTATTTTGAGCTAAAACTTAACATACGCACTCTGGGGACAACACCGACTTATTTTACATCTTTAAAAAAATCTCATTTTAAGAACTGAAAATATTCAATGTGTTTCTATCAATGAATTTTAGTAGCTGAAGGCAGATATAAAGTATTAAACCATACAAGTCTTCATAGTTTTGGGTACCCTTTAAAGGTGACATAGAATGATTGAACGGAGTATTCATCCTTGTTCTGTGATGTGACATGTAGACAAACATTTTTTTGTTTGGGTCTGTAATGCCTTAGAAGCGTCCTAAAAACCTCTCTCAGATAGCTCTATTAGGGTGGGGGATTTTAAACAAGTGGTTTTGCACCTATTTGGCTCCCCCTACTGGCTTAACTTGCAATCTCATTACTGATTGGCTGACTTTGCTGCCACTCAAAAAATGTAGCCAATTATTTTAAAGTGGAGGGGCGGTGAGATGCCTGTGATGTCATAAGCATCAGTTTGTCAGATTGGGACGTTTTCTGGCTGACATTTCTAAAAGAGGAATTTCTATGAGACTGAGATGTTTAGCATGTTTAGCACTTTTTGTATGTTTGTGAATCTGGGTAGACTACCATTATTCAACAAAGACAAGGTAAAAATGTTTTTTATTCTCTGTCCCCTTTAAAGCAGCCTTCGTTAAAAGGGATAGTTCAACCAAAAATGAAAATTCTGTCATTATTTACATGTTGTTCTAAACCTGTATGAGTTTCGATCTTCCGTTGAACACAAAAGATCCATCATTTGCTTAATGATAGTAAGCAAACAGTTGAAGGTACCATTGACTTCCATAGTAGGAAAAAACAAATACCATGGAAGTCACTTGGTACCATCAACTGTGTGCTTACCATCGTTTATCAAAATATCTTTATTTGTGTTCAACAAAATAAAGAAACTCATACAGGTTTCGAACAACATGCGGGTGAGTAAATGATGACAGAGTTTTTATTTTGGAAAAACCATTTCTTTTTATTTTGTTTTGTTTTTTATACTTGCATATTTGCATATACTACAAAAGCTTACAGGTATTTAAAAATCTTGTAGATAGATTGGTTTTATAATTACTTTACAGAGAATTGTTTGATATGATTCTGTATAAAGATGGAAAGTCTGTCCGAGTAGCAATCTTAGATTTGAAGCTTGAGGCAGTGCAGTAACTCACTACTGCTGTCATATAAACTACTGAAGTAACAGAACTTTTGACAGTTTTCTTATTTTACTACCCCCCAAACGGTTTTGTCAAAAACCAAGACATTTGAGGTCATTTTTTACCAGTAGAAGTGACAAAACAAGCAACTATAGTGTACTATCTACTGTGAATACTTTGCTATTCAGTACATAATATACAGTAGATGAAATATAAAACAATTGAGATGGCAAAGATGAACTGCCTTTGACTGTAAAATATACATTACACATTCCTCTTTCTTATTGCGAACAAGTTACTTTTATCCATGACAATTTAAAAGACAGATTTTGTAATACTACATACAGTAAGCATCTAGGGATGCATGCGCGGTATTGAAAAAAAAATGATATATGCAATAACTTGCTACATAATGTGGTACAATAATGCTTGATGAAGTTAAAGTAAAATCAATTAAAATAATAATAAAAAAATTTTTTAAACTAAAAATTATATAACCTAAAAGAAAAGCATCAATCTGTCCCGCCTGTCTCTTTGCTCCCTGCATCAACCCAAACTTTCACTATACAATACATAACTTTATGATGTATTAAATTTCTTATTTATTGCAAACCATTGCCATGTGCACATTTCAACAATTTCAATATATCTCGCAGGCCTAATATCTACCTACTGTAATACAATTCACCCGTCTACACTTAAACAGTAGGTTACAATCTAGGGTTGATTTCCCAAGTCGTCCTTTTCATTTCAGTTTGCTCTGAGGTGCTACATAATTTATTGCGAGGGAAGTGGCATGGCAAATAAAAACGTCCCAGGTTTACTCTGGCCGAATGTGGTTCACTTAACCAACTTTGTAATTTTCTATTTAAGGTCCAAAATATTCTTCAGGGATGTTCGACCATCTGGTCATACCTCGAACATAAATAAGCAAAAAGACTTAACAAAGTTGAGTACTTACTCAGGGGTATCAACTGTGAGCGCCCCATATTTTCGAGTAGGTGATAAATATAGACACAAATGTCCAGGTCAGTCACATCATACAGCATTTAATCAAAGAGAAAATGCATTGTGACCTGATTATGGCCGGTTTTGAGATTCCCACAGTAGAGTCTGACCTACATTTACTGAGTGAGAAGCTACGAAAGTCCTTCGTTCTCCTTAGCTATCAATGAACTTCTCTTCATTAGGACTGTGGTGACAATTTACATACGGTCATCAGGTCCACAGAGATCTGCTGTGAAATCCATCGGTTTCTCATCATTTAACCTAAAGAGCTCATTCTCTGTGGTGTCACCTCATTGATTTCTTAAGCAATCGTGTATATGATGCTTGCACACCTCTGCTTTAGGTTTATGAGTCTTGTTTAGACTATTGAAATATACAGTAAAATATTGTACTAAAATATATCACTGTAAAAAATGCTGTAGAAATTACAGTATTATGGCAGCTGTTTGTGAGTAACTTACTGTAGATTTATATTTATTAGCAGTTTGTTTAAAGTTAAATGAACATTAAACATTAACAAGTCTTTATCTTTATAGAATAAAACTAAAATAACAGCCTAATGCAAAGCATTCTGGGAAACAAAATCTGAAGAAAAAAGGTTGATGATGAATTTTGGTTTCCAGGATGCTTTGCATGAGGCTGCTTTTATAGTCTTATTCTGTAAAGATAAAGACTTGTTAATGTTTAATGTTCATTTAACTTTAAACAACTGTTGCCAGTTAATAACATACATTTAAATCTACAGTAAGTTAGTGGCAAACTACAGGTAATTTTTTACAGTATACTGTAAAATATGTATTAGTTGTATACTTTAAGTTGTAGTACAGTATATACCATATAGTTGACCCAAAAATTTAATTTACCCACTCTCATGCAATCCTTGATGTAGTATATGATTATCTTTTTCAGACGAACACAATCACAGTTATATTAGAAAATGTACTTGTCATTCCAATCTATATAATTGATTTGAAGACCAAAAAAGTCCATCCATTCACAGACGTAATCCACACGTCTTCAGGGAGTTAATACAGATCCTCTGAGGTCAATCAATGCAATTTTCTAAGAAAAATATAAATATTTAAAACGTACAAATTAAAATAACTAGCTTCCAGCTTTCACAAGACATTACGTTTACATTTAGGCATTTAGCAGACGCTTTTATCCAACGATTAGGAAACAATAAAGCGATTTGTCATAGGGAGGCAATAATACAAAAAGTGCTTATACCAAGTTACAAGTTTTCCCTATTCTGAAACAGTACCTGTCGAGAGAGTTAGTAATTTTTTGTTGTTGTTTTTTGAATGTTTCAAGAGATGTGGCTAACCAGACTCCTATAGGACGATTATTAAACCACTAGTGAATGAAAATGAGTGAGAACGTGAAAACGGTAAATTTTTATTCAACATGGTTTATCTTTTTTAACATTCATATGTTTACAACATCCTAACTAAACAATTTAATATAGCTGTGAAATCTTTTGTTCTTTAGGCTCAAAGAACAAATTCAAAAAAATCACTGTTGACATGATGTGCTTTCTGAAATCTTGCATTTTACCCAAAATGTGGTTGTTTTTGTGTCATGTTTTATGGGGCACAACTGGCATAACCTGTATTCACCTCTGGATTTTCTGTGGGTTTGAATTCATATGCTTTACATAGTATTTCGTATACATTGAAAATAGAAATGATAGGGAGGAAAAGCTCAATTTTACCTTTCCATGGTACTAGTAGTAAAACACCAACATACACGCAATAAATAAAAAAGTGGATCAAATTGGCCCACGAACATCAAAATTGTAACAAAAATATTTGCCTACACTTCTAACATATCAGTTTATCCTAACTTTGCATGCATGTTCATGGCCATAAACGAGAAAGTGTCACAAAATTTCAAGAATAAAATTACAGGTTAACTGGTTAATCAGACAGGCTTAAAAATCAAAATAATACAAGGGTTAATACAAGGGTTAATAATATAAGGGTTAAACGTGGCTGAAAATGCCAGGCAGATGCCAACTGTGGGCACTTGCCAACTGTGGGTACTTGCCAGTATTTTTACAGCTGGGGGTATTGGTTGCCATGATACTTCTTATCAGTCGAATCATAGCAACCACTTCTTATCAGTTTATCACTCGTTGTACAATTCGGCGGTTGGTTGTTGTGGTATTTGTCCCGTCCCTCTTCCACTTGGATTGGACGGCCGAGTGAAAAGTGACATTGACGAGCTGAGTGTTTTTTGTATGACTTAAGACATAGCATACTAGACGTAGTGATGAACTTGGAAACGCAAAGAGCAAAACGCCTGTTAGGAAACAAAAATCTCAAATGAAATTAAAGGATATTGAGTTTTGCTTGCCCTTCTGCGTATGTCACTACACCACTACGTCTCATGATACATCTGACGCCATATGCTGGAAATACACTCTCTCATGAACACGCAACGGTTGATTAAGTTTGAGTTACAGTATATACAGACTTCAAATAAAGGTTAATCAAATGATCAGAAAATAAAATGTAAAGCAAGTATACTTGAGCAAAAGCAGGAACACAAATCGCTTTAACACTCTTAGTAAACTGTATAAAAATGGCTGGAAATAACTGAAAGCCTCTATGCAAAAGAAAAAAGATACCACATGATTTTGAGGCTGTTCAGCCGTGTGTTAATTATAGCACAACGCCCGAGGTTCTCAGCAAGTCCACATGGTCGCATCCCGTCTGACAAATAGCCGATTAAAAATATTTATGCCCTAATTAAATTCCCATCTTTCAAGCTATATTTTCATACAACATTAATAAGAGTGAACAATGTGCAATAAAATTAGGCATTATGAACTTCTTCCATCCAGAACCTATAAAACAAATAGTGTAAAATCTCATTACATATCTCTGACTGTCTAATTAAACCACATATTTTCTATTCTGTCCAACCTGTTACTCAAGATTCAGGAACAAAGCCATTGAAAAGAATTTCAATGCATGCTAAATGTATGAAATCATCATATGTTATAGGGCAAATCTACACAAAAATTATTAAAAAGTTATTTTCAATAATGTAATTTAACCTATGCTGGGTTGTTTTAAAACAAAATGCTGCTTGTTTTAACCCATTGTTGGGTCAAATCTAAAATAATGTCTAGGTTAAAGCAATGGTTGTCCCCTTTTGACCCAAATAACCCAGTAATACTCAAATAACCCAGAGTGTGCATTTCAAGAAACCATACACAACTGCACAACCCGTTTCATGCATTAGTCTTAAAGGTGCAGTGTGTACATTTTAGTGGCATCTAGTGGTGAGGTTGCGAATTGCAACCAACGGCTTAGTCCACTGCTCACCCCTCACTTTTGAAACACATAGAGAAGCTATGGTAACTGCCACCAGACAAACATGTCATCGTCGGAGACAACTTAGTAAAAAAAAATTGTCCGTTAAGGGCTTCTGTAGAAAAATGGCGGCACAAAATGGCGACTTCCATGTAAGGGGACCCTCAGTGTATGTAGATAAAAAGGTCTCGTTCTAAGGTAATAAAAACATAAGGGTTCATTATAAAAGGGCTTTATACTCCCCTGATAATATAGTTTTGTATATCATTTTGCATTTCTGTCAAGAGATCCTTCTAAAAATTACACACTGCACCTTTAAAGCTAATGAAATGACAGTTCCTAATATATTATTTAGTATTATCCTATACACGTTTTAAATATGTTTATTTAATTCATTCCAGCATCTATGGCTATAGTAATGGTGAGAATGGTGGTTAATCCACACAAATTAATCTATACACAAGTTGATCTACACAAGTTGGGAAGGACAATTGGGATTGAGTATATTGACCTAATCTACGTGTTTCTGGACTGTGGTACCCAGAGTAAACCCGCGCTGACAAAGGGACAACATGCAAACAGCACCTAAAAAATGATGAAATGTGACCTTTGCATTTAACCCATCCCAGCGATTAGTAAACACATGCACTGCAATTTGTGAACACACCCACAAACCCCCAGAAAGTAATGGGGGAAATGTGTCTTGCGCAAGGGCACCTCAGTCGCAACCTGCCCTCCGTAAGACAAGAACCGGCAATATTAGGGTTACAAGGCCAACTCTTTAACTAGGCCACGACTGCCCCACAAGAAAGACCTCATGAACCAGTGGAGGCTTAAATTGTTGTTGGTACGTATATGGGTCAGTGACAAAAAAGGTTTGACAAAATGAGAAAATAATAAAAAAACTTGCATGCATCAGGTTTATTTCAATGCACAGTGTATTTAATTTTATGCATAAAAAATTACATTTGCACCATTTTTATGAAAGTTAAGACTGAATGGACCTGAAAATGTCCAATGGTGTAACCGCCAATTGTGCCAAAGAATGAGAAGTATTAAATATTTTATCCACCTTGATGGCATGTAAGCATAATCATAAAAAAGAAAAAAGGAAAAATTACAAAATATAATAGTTATTTCTAAATGTAAATGTTAATGCTTTTTGTAATATTTGTCCTGACATATGCGGAAAACAGCTCTGCTTTCTAAATAATCTTTGACAAATTATGTAAAAATGTATGTAAAAAAATTATATTACACTTAACTACATGATTATATTTTATTCCACATTTTTATCAATATATTTGTATTTTAATAATAAAAAAAAAATACTAGTTACACCACATTACATTTTTTGCAATTATCCCCCAAATATTCTTTCAAAATGAAATAAAACCAGAGATTAGACTTGGTCCTCAAGTAATATGCATTTTTTTTTTTGGAAATTTTAACCCTTTTACATTTAATTGATCCATACGGACACAAAATAATTAACGTCACGTCTTTGACCCATATAACCATTTAATCAGTTAATGCACAGTACTGTAAACTGTCAGAAAAACGTATAGAAGGGGACTGAGACGATTCCAAAGTCCTAATATATAGATATAGGTATAGATATGTAGGGATGCTTAACAATTAATCGCGATTAATCGTTAGCAGAATAAAAGTTTTTGTTTACGTCATATATGTGTGTGAACTGTGTATAATAACTTTGTATAAATAAATGTACACACATGCATGTATATGTTTTAGAAATGTTAACATGTGTATATACATTTGTATATTTATGTATAATTTAAATTATATATAAATATAAATACTTAATTTATACATTTGTATATTTATGTATAATTTATATTATATATAAATATAAATACTTAATATATACATTTTATTTTCTTAAAATTATACATGAATGTGTTCATATATATATATATATATATATATATATATATATATATATATATATATATATTAGGGGTGTAACGGTTCGTGTATTCGAACCGGACCGTTTCGGTTCAGGGCTTTCGGCACGGTGCGCACGTGCACCGAAAGTATTTTGTGTGCGCCTGTGCGGAACATAATACGTGCGTTTCCGCACGAACATATTAAGTGGCGGAAGTCTCCGCGTTCAGCGCAAGTCTTCTGTCAAACATATAACATAATTCGGCCCGCAGAAAGATTTTTATTTACTTAGTTGTATATCCGTTTGATTATTGATGTAAACGTTTACGTGTCGTATCTAAAAGCGCATGTTAAACGCGTGTCAACGCGCTGCTTTGTTCTTTCAAAAGTGCGTGAGAGGATGCACGTCTTTCGTTGCTACGCATTCATGAGACGCGCTTTCTGTGACAGCAAGAATAAGGAATGCGTGATCAGATTTTTCATCTGCATATCACGTCAATCATATCATTGTCACAATGCGATCAGCTGGTCGGGACAGAGAAGAGCTGTAACCCGGGCTTACTCAGCTGTTACTCAGCTGCGGAGGGGTTCGTTAGTAAAGTCACAGGCAGCTTACATTGACGACACAAGCAAAGATTAGGATAAACGTGCAAAAGATCAAAGATGGCTATGTATGCAGCTCACTAATCTCAAAATGAGTGTATAATAAGTATATCATCATGTTGCTTGCTATGCAGTTACACATAGAGCAGTAATATTATTTTTATACAGAGATGGTACATAGCCAATTCAATTCTGTGAGTTAAACAATCCAAAATAAATCAAAACAGAAAATTTTTAGTGGCAAAAATGTAGGCTAATAGTTCATAAATGTATTCAGGAATTGAATTTGTTAGTTCAAGGTTTTAGTAGAAAAAGTTTAAGAGAAGGTTAAGATAAGAGTTACCTTCTGTTATAAAATAATGTAAAAAATAACTTTGCAGTAGTATTTTATTTATTATTTTTTCATTTTATATATATTTTATACTTTAATAAAGTGTTTAAAAAAGTGTAAACAAATTGTAAAAAAAAGTTTAAAGTAATAAACAACCTGCAGTTTAATGTTTGCATTTCTCCCTTACTGTACCGAAAATGAACCGAACCGTGGCTTCAAAACCGGGGTTCGCACCGAACCGTGATTTTTGCGTACCGTTACACCCCTAATATATATATATATATTATACACAGTTTACACACATATGTGATGTAAACAAAAACTTTTATTCTGCTAACGATTAATCACAATTAATTGTTTAGCATCCCTACTTTGAGGTATTCGTACAGTATGCACTCTTTAGGTATAAAGGTGTAGTTGTTCATAGGGTAACAACCAGGCACGTGCAGAGGGGGGAGGGGGGGGGGGGCGGGTGCCCAAGCACATGATGTGTCACATGATGACGTATTGACCTTTTATTGGACAATCTCTTTAGGGAAAGCTCACAGCGCTAGCAGCGCCCACACGTGCACGACACGGTGCGCAGTCCAGGGAGGATCCCCCTCGAGCCGGCATTGAACCGAAGCGGTATGCTTGTTATATTATTATTGCCAAATGCATAAATATATAGATATAAAACTCAGTCTATATAGATTTTTCTGTCTCACTCTATTTGCAAGGAAAATAAAGAAAACCGTTAGACTTATCATCTTTCTATTCTGTATTACTTTATTATTTGTTTCAGTTGTGTGCTTGCGTGTCGGCGAGCAAAGTGCCCTTTTTATTCTTTGAGCACCTGCCCCTCCAATGGTCTCTGCACGGCCCTGGTAACAACCCAGTAACAGCTTATTTTTGAGAGTGAGTGTATACAGCCGTATGAACTGTATAATATATCAATATAAGGTATTAATATAACATCTTATAATGCCTAAAATGTCATTGCAGAGATTTCTAAACAAGCAGGGGTGTCAATTTATTACCATAAATTTAATAGGATTTGTTTTTAGGATTTTCCAGTTGATATTTGCATGCAGCTCGAATTCTTTCTAGGACAACCTGCACAGTGAAAATCCATATTTTCCATACACCATATCCCTAATAATGCAAGCCAGTTGATTTCAAATGCTTACTGAAACTCATTAGTGACATATATATGCATTTTTATATCAATGTATAAGTTCTTTATCTTCATCAAAAAGTTTATTATCGTTGGATGACTAATAGTCCTCCAGAATTAATTTTCATGAGACCACTAACAACATCAGGATTCTGTTCAGAGGTTCCTGATCCACCCTCCTCGCCTCCTTGTTTTAGCCTCAAGTGCTTTGTTCTGTTGAATCTCATTATGGCGCTCTCTGTTGTTATTTCATGGACATTCACACACTTCTTTGTTTTCTGCACAATGGGTTTTCTCGAGCCTCAAATCAAACAGGTGTTTTTGTGCAGGGGCCCCGCTAATTACCCTCCTTGTAAACACGCAGTAGCCAAAGCATCATTTTCTATCCCGCTGCCTTTGAACTTCAACGGTCAGCTATTTCACAATGTTTGGTTGTTTACGAAGTGAGTTTACAACAGTGTTGCATAATTTATTATGGATCTTGATCTGACTGCTGCTGCCTTGAACCAGTAGGAAATTTAAACCAGAGATCGAGCGCATGTACAAAGCATTTCAGCCTCAAAATAAAATTATCCTTTTGCTGTTTGCATGATTTGTACCTACTGAATTTTTGAATTCTGCACCCTCTTCATCTCTAGTTTTAGCCGGAGAAGGTCCTGGCAGTGTCAGAAAAATGATTAATTTATAAATCCTCGTCTCTCCTGTTCAGATCCTCTGCTAGTTATTTGCATGTAGATGTAAGTGATAAAATGAGCCACCGCTGAGTGTTCGATGTCAGGAGCAAAATGAAAGATGATCATCATATGGTGCAATATGCAGCACCTCCTCAGTTCATGGTTTTATGGGCCTGTGTTTCTCCACACTGCCAGCAGAGGGAAACCTAACATATTTTGTTTTTGCCTATAACGTGAAAGAATCATTTAATTTATCGATCCGCTTTATTGTTTAAATTGTAGGTAAAAAGAATGATTCTTAGCATCTCTTCTGAAAGCCTTTAGTGTAAATAAAATAAAATAAAGTACAGTATAACAATTGATCAATAAAGAATCTTGTAGAAACGACCACCAAACAAAACAGCGAACTGATTCAAATGACTCAAATGACTCACTGTATTGAATCAAACTAAGGGGCGTGTGACAGGCGCCAGCCACACTAACAATTTGATTGGTCAGCACAGAATTACAAGCTGTGATTGGGTATCTACCAAGCTAGAGGCGGGACCCTTCAATACAACCAAACCGAGTAAAATAAAACGGAGAGTCACACAGCCATTAGGCTTGTTCGACTTCATACGGCGCCATAAGAACCGACGGCCGGATGACGTCAAAGTTCCGCGAGAGCGATTTAAAAGCAGACTCCTCTGTATGATTTTGTGACTCGCTCTCGCGGTACTTTGACGTCATACCTAATCAATAATATAATCAGTGTGAAGAAATGGTCAAATATTAGTAGGGGAGAGTGGGGCAAAGTGAGACATCGGGTAAAGTGAGACACCCCCTGTATCTAGGCAACTGAACACATTTGTGGTCCTATGACCATTATGTTTTTAAGCCCCTCAAATTTCCCCTTGGCCATGAAGGACAGGACCTCATGCTGCTGTGGTTGACATGTTTTTTTCACAAAAATATATTTTTTGCTTGTAAAAGTAAATTTTCTTGCTGTCAACTTAATCAACTGTTGTGTCAAAGCAAATTGATTCAGGTAGAAAAACTTATATCACACATGTTTATGAACTACCAACATATAAAACCTTGTGTTGATGCTAGCTGAAGATTAGCCTGAATTTCCAAGAGAGAGAGTTTTTTTCCAAAATGTGGTGGTGGGGTAAAGTGAGACAAATGATGTAGGGTAAAGTGAGACATGAGGCACAAGTTCAGTTTAGTCTAAAACATATTTTAATGTAATATTACATTACATATGTTTTATTTTTAATGTTATAAACATTGCAGAAAAACCATTATGCCTAGTCAATACACCAGGAAGACAGCCTGGGGAAAAACACCCCTAGAGGAGATGGAGAGTGCAGCTGCTTAGGTCAAGGAAGGAAAGAATTCTCTAATGCAGGGGTCGGCAAGTAACTTTGGCCGCGGGCCAAAATTTTTTTTAGCCAGTAGATGGCGGGCCAACTGCTGTTGGCACACTTACGTCTTATTTTGAATTAGCCTAGTATAGGCTATCTGATCTTTTGTCAAGAAACATTGTCTTTATTTCCTATTTAAAATACGAAAGACGGCATTAAAAATGGCTAAAAACATGGTTATGGGTCTGTGTATCATTCGTTCAATCGTTTTTTAAATTAAAAACAAAAATGAAAAAATTAACCACCACGGGTTTTCTGATTGTGTGCTCAGATAAAAAATTAATTACTGGATTAGACAATTTTTTTATTTAACACCTTTATAGGCATAATATATAAATGAAATCATTTTAAACAGATCAAGTACTATTAGTGGTAACATTACAGGCATTTATGCTCTCATGAAAGACTCTTACAGTCCGACTTTTGAACTGTATTCCTTTTTTTATTAATATTTATCCGGGACACTTACATACACACCTAAGGTTAAAGGAGGTCTCCGCTTTTTGTCCAGCTCCGACAAGGTTCTATTCAGTAAACCGCTTAAAATACACTCTGTGTTCACCCGCTTTAGTTCCCGACCTGACGGGTCCGCAAAACTTAACGTTAGATCTCGTTCCCAGAATTTTAAATTCAATGTCTCTAACGAAAAAAGAGAGATGAAGTAGCCTATAACAATTATAAATGTTATACAAAAATTGTGTTCGTGCCAATATAAATATTATTTTAACATTGTATTGTTAGCAGAGAAAAAATGTCACAGAAAAAATAATGAAATATAAATAATAAATTAAATAGGACAAAGCCTCTCACTCAAACCGAAACCATTGGTTGCAGAGTTGCTGTTCAAACAAATTGCTGAAAATCCTCCTTTGCCAAATTTATTTTTAAAAGGAGGTAAAGATCAAAGAACTATGCGTTAGGAAAATTAATAATGGCTTTATTTTAATAGACATGTAAAACCATATTTTGGCGGATTACTTTCATTTTTTAACGAATTTACCTGCCCATTTAGTCTTAATAATTAACGGTAAACGAACTTGACTTGCTGTGGAACCTAAGGTCGGGCTTGAGCCCCAAGTTCAAGTAACAGAACAGAACAGTAGATTCCTTTAAAATCTACGTTAAAAGTGTAATAGTTAAAATATTACTGCAGTAAAAGAGTTTATTTTATCATATTTTGTGTAGTGGTTTCTAAATGCCTGCAATTACTTTTCAGTCATTTGCAATGTCACGGAGTTAAACGTCTTCACGCGTGACGCATTGACATGATTTACGAGGTAAATTTGCAAATTATTCATGAAGTCAAACCTCTGCAGTTATTTGATTGATTGTGTTTTAGAAGTATGTTCAAAATCTAATGACAGTTATGATCGCGGATGCGCTGGTAGAGAAAGAGAACAAGAAAGAGCGGCCGGTTAAGGTTAAACTAGCTATTATACGCATTTTTTTCAGGACATTCTTGCGAGCCGGTCGCAACTTGTCCACGACGCAAATATTTTTTTATCAGGTAATACATATTATTTGTCAGTGTGTTATACGCGAATAAATAATAATGAAAAAAGTTCAAAAGTCGGACTGTAAGCGAATGAGACTTACCGGAAAGGTTTCTATTCAAACCCTTATTAAAACCCTTATTAAAATGTAATCTGTTAGTACCTGATCTGTTTAAATTTATTTCATTGGTATATGTCTGCTAAGGTGTTCAATTAAAATTTGTCCGAACCCGTTTTCATTCATTTTTGTTATTTTTGATCTGAGCGCACATTCAGAAAACGAGTCGTTTGATTTTAGTTCAGGAAATAAATAATAGAAAAACAAGTCGTTTTTCTTTCTTTATTTTTTTGGTTTTGATTTGAAAAAACGAATGAAGGAATGAAACACGGGCCATTTTTGTAAACTGTTATTTTAAAATAAAAAAGTGTGATAAAATAATAAAAAAAAAAAAACGTATTTCAAATTAATCCGACGGGCCAGAAAATATTACTGGCGGGCCACTTTTGGCCCGCGGGCCGCCTGTTGCCGACCCCTGCTCTAATGCTATGTACACACCAAACGCGAGGCATCATGGTACTGTGGGTTCACACCAGACACAAGTTCAACAATTTGCGCAAGTAGATTACATACAAAGTCAATGCAAAGACGCAATCAGACACGTCCTCGCATGTGGCGATGCGAATGACGTGATATGGGTGGCGCGTTTTCCACGAAAACACGCGCTATTCGCCGCAAACATGTCTTCGCCCAATTTGAAAATATTCAACTTGAGCGAAAAATTCCATTACACAATGTTAAATCCTGCGAGTAATCTAGATCAAGTAACGCACTGCCCCGCATTTGGAGTGTACGTAGCATTATTCACTCTAGATTACTCACGGGATTTAACATTGTGTCATGCAAATTTTTCGTTCGAGATAAATATTTTCAACTTGGGCGAAGACATGTTTGAGGTGAATAGTGCGTGTTTTCGCGGCAAATGCTCCGCTCATATGGCGTCATTCGCATCGCCCCAGGCGAGGATGCGTCTGATCGTGTCTTTGCATTAACTTTGAATGTAATCTACTTGCACAAATCGTTGAACTCACGTCTGGTGTGAACCCACAGTAAGAGCAGCTGCAAGGGATAGAAATATTGATAGATGGTTCTGATTGTCTTTTGCGCTGACCCGCAGACACTAGCTGGCTCTAAGGGTCCTTTGTTCTGACCCCCAGACTGCGTTTTAATCTAACTGGTTCTATATGTCATTTGAATGTTAATTAAAAAAATTTGAATTGTCGGAGCCAATGGTCTACAGTGGGCAGCGCTACGACATGTGGTGCTTTCACACTTTCTGGGAGTTCGATTCCCGGCTCGTGGTCATTTGCCGATCCAATACCCTTCTCTCCTCCCTGTACTTTCCTGTCCTCTCCAAAACTCACTGTTAAATAAAGGCAAAAACTGGCCAAAAAATATAACTTTTGAATTATGTTATGTTGTATTTGATTTTGGTTCAGAGTTACTGTACTTTCAAGTGTTTAGAAAAATAATGTTCTTAATTGACCAATCCCCTTGATTCTGTTACTAGTCCAACATTAGTTCTGGAATGTGTGGTTGTCAAGCTAGCCGTCAGGATTTTATCTGTTACAATATGTGCTGTTATGGTAGATTCAGAGTGTAAAAAGTAAGTGGATCAGTTTACCCCGAGCTGGTTCACTTTACCCCCTTGATTTTTCTGGTCTGTCTCAGTTTACCCCTAAGCTGGGGTAAAGTGAGACACAAGACCACTTTTTTTAAAACAATCATATTTTCACTGCTCTTCGTCCTGAATACATTCTGGTAATTTCCATAGCTAGGAAACATCCTGAATTAATGGGAAATGTGTAAATTTGACTGATATATCATTTTAGCTCGCTTAGAGGGGAGCAAATGTAAAAAATGTCTCACTTTACCCCACTCTCCCTACTTTTAATGTTTTGTGTACGATTTTCAAATATCACAGTCCTGATTTGCAAAACTGTTAACTTACAGATATATTGCCGATCACACAACAAAATCAGTGACAATTACGTGGGTAATTTTAAAATGTCTTTACCTGCAAGTCGAGTCGTTAAACTTCACAAGCTGCACATACAGGGGTTGCATTCAAGGTCTTTGTCGACGACATGATGCAGATTTGATTTAAATACAATTTTACATATATAATATATAAATTTTACATATATAATATCTAATGCAAAGATTCACGTTACTGTGAGTGTACCTTTCGCTCAAAACCGCACACAATCGCATTGTTGCCAACTATTTTCAATGCTAAAAAGCCTAAGTTACTTTGAAAGTCGCTAGATGGCATCATGCGTTAATTTGCATATTCAAGGCGTCATCGCGTCATAGCCTATTTGCATTCAGAGTCCTGTTTTTTTATTAGTTAAATACCCAAACAAAGCTGTTTTTATTTTTCATTTTATTTTTTTGCATGCTATTCTTAATATTATAATTTAAATGTTTATAAAGATACTGATAAAAATATCTATATTAAATAATGATTGAATATAGATGAAATAATATGCTACACAATAAACAAATGGTAACACTTTCCAATAAGGTTCATTAGTTAACATTAGTTAAATACATTAGTCAACATGAACTAATAATGAACTGCACTAAACTAATACAGCATTTATTAATATTTGTTAATGTTAATTTTAACAATTACTAATACTTTACGTTAACAAGATTTTAATATAGTTAATGCACTTTGAACTAACATGAACAAACAATTAAAAGCTTTATTTCTGTTAACTTACATTAACAAAGATGAATAAATACTGTAACAAATGTGTTGCTCATGGTTTGTTCTGATAAAAACTAACAAAATTATAAAGTCATTCCCTTAAGTGTTACATGCTTGAGTTTAATTGGGAAATTAAATTACAAACTTTTAAATAGCCGCCAAAGCTTTAACCACTGTGTTGCACCATCACCATTTGTAGTTGTGCACAGTTCATTGCCTTCAAAGCTGTTGATGGGTCAACAACATCTTTAAGCACACACAAAACCATCTGGCCCATCATGCATAATGCAACATGCATTTACTGGAACAAGACAGCCCGCATTAGTTCCAGTAGTAACATTAAGCTTATACACTTAACAATAGGTTGAATTGGAAAGTAAGGCACTCTGGGAACAGTTTGGGTATGTTGAGAGAAAGAGCTTAAATAACATCAAGCTTCTTAAGTTTCTACAGCTGTGTAAGAACATACAACCTGACACAAGGGAGCAAAGAAAATACTATAATTTTGTCTATAAATCTACTCTGATACTCTACACTTTCTCACGAGTTGTGCCTATATATTAACTTTGACAGAACAAGGACGAAAACAGTCAAAATAATAAACCAGATGTCAGTGTTAAATGAAATGAGTATTATAAGTGCAAGTTGACTTGTCAATAATACATGTACAGTAGATAGTTAGGCCAGGATAGCACTTATATTCACGTTTAAAGAGGTAATGTAGGCTAATAAAAACACAACTGATCTTGAAATTTGAGTAACTCAGTAAACCGATAAGAGCCTTTCACACTATCATCATCTTGTGCTTCAGCAAATCACCTAATAATCCCTTACTGCTATATAGGGATTACTGTTAAAGTATATATTATACTTAAAGTTGTTTTGGATGTTTGAAGGTGTGTCTAAGTGACAAATTTCCAAGGTAACCTTCATGCACAATTGTCTATGGGGAAGAACAATGCAGTGCAACCTATTTTGTATTGCAAACATGCCTGGGGCTGAACCAAAATCAATATGGTGCCTGCTTTCAGCCTCTACACCTTTTCATCCAAAGATCAGACTGCAGACCTGATATAGCTTACCAGTAAGCTGGACTCTTTTAAGGTTTTAAATTTTCCACTCGCTTTTCTCCCTATAGCATCATATATTTATATTTTGTAATTAGAATCGAATGCATACGTGGCCTTTGGTCTCCCTGCAACGCACCAAGTTCTGGAGAAAAGTGTTTCGGTTTCAAAGGTGTTGAAAAAGAACAAGCAGTTATTTGATGTTCATGAGCCATAAACTGTCAGACTGCAAGGTGCTTGGTGTAATGGATTCTCTAGATTGCAACAGATCTATAGAGGAACTTCAGGGTAAAAGGTAAACAGGAAGAGTTCTGAGAACCTAAAGAAACTGCAGACTGATCTGACAACTTCAAATGCATCATTTAGCAGGTTTTTGCTTTATTACAGTATACAGTAAGCACCCAGACATTTCTGTAGTAGTGCATAGTTGCTGTCGTTGTTGCGAACAATGAAAGAAAGGAAACGGTTGCTTGACTGTTTTGTATGCCCAAAACATGCATTGTTTTCTGTCTGCTCTTTGAAACTTGATAAGCATTTATTTCAGAGTTTGATTTCTTGCTTGTCAAATTGTGCACCCAGAGCCATTTTGTTTAAGAGCACCTATTTCATTGCTAAAAAACAACGGTTATTTTGTTTTGTTTTTGGTACACTGTAAAAAAAGTTCCGTCGAAATTACAATGTTATTGCAGCTGGGTTGCCGGTAATTTACCGTAGATTTACATTTATGTTATTTACTGGCAAGAGTTTGTTCAAAGTTAAATAAATTTTAAATATTAACAAGTCTTTATCTTTACAGAATAAAACTATACAATAACAGCCTCATGCAAAGCATTCTGGGAACCAGAAATCATCATCAACCTTTTTCTGTTTTTTGCTTCAGATTTTGTTTCCCAGAATGTTTTGCTTGATGCTGTTTTTTTAGTTTTACTCTGTAAAGACAAAGATTTGTGAATGTTTGATGTTCATTTAACTTTGAACAAAATGTTGCCAGTAAAAAACATAAATTTAAATCTATGGTTACCGGCAACCCAGCTGCAATTTCTACAGAATTTTTTTACAGTGTATAATACAATGTGTTTGCACTGCAAAAAATTATTTTCAAGAAAAAAAATCGTAGTTTTCAGTAAAAATATCAAAAAATTCTTAAATTAAGATGCTGTTTCTTGATGAGCAAAACGACACAAGAAAATAAGTCTAGTTTTTAGACAAAAAATGTCACATTTAAGTGCATAAAACAAGCAAAAAAATCTGCCAATGGGGTAAACAAAAAAATCTTGAAAATTTTTCTTAAACACTAAATTAAAGAAAAATTTGCTTACCCCATACGCAGATTTTTTTTGCTTGTTTTATGCACAAAATCACTTAAATTTGATATTTTCGGTCTAAAAACTAGACTTATTTTCTTGGGTCGTTTTGCTCATCAAGAAAAAGCATCTTCATTTAAGAATTTTTTGATATTTTTACTGAAAACAAGACAAAAATACTAAGAAACTTTATTCTTGAAAATCATTTTTTGCAGTGTGCGTGGTTTATGGTTAAAAAACACATTATTTTACATACCATAAATTTTTGTAGCTCCAGATTTTACTCCCTTCCTAAAACGCACGAATTTGAAAAGCTCTGTGTCCCTGATTGGTCACAACCCCTTAGCCTTTACCCCAGAGCATAGTTTTTTACGTCTATGTGAACGTACTGTATTCGCACAGTCAAACACACAGCCTTGCAAAGTATGGTTTGACTCATACATGTACACAGGCTCTTGACGCATGTGCATTGCAACAAAATACAATGCATCTCCTGGGCTACTACATTTTCCTGTTAGCGCATGAGCGACCAACACGTACAATATTCGCAGAGTTTCAAAAATCCGATGGTGCATGCACAGTACGCATGCAATGTTCTTTTGATGAAAATTGCGTCACGCTTACTGTATGCACATCCTTGCAAAAAATTGACTACACTTCAGCTTTTAAGCACTAATTCATAGGAAATGCCCGTAAAAGGAAATTTTTGAAGCCCAGCTTATCAGAAAATTCTTGGATGTTATTTCAGAGATTTCACCTCTTGTAGATACTTGAGCAATTTCTTTGTCCCCTCTGAAGATGATACAGTTTACGCTGGATGACTGTAATTCACCCGGCCGGGCCCGTCTCCAGATTGAGTTCAGTCCAGTGATCCATTTAGTGAGTTTATCTGGCCCGAGTCTCTGGGTGTGAAACTATGATTCATACACCTGCAGTAGCCCTGAGTGTCTCATTTCAAAGATTCAAAGATTGGTACAATGTCAAAGCTGTTAATCAATACGGCTTCATGCCAGCTGTTAGATCCATGGTGCTTTATGTTTTTAACTCTATCAGAACAGGAAAAGAACCTAACAAGGCAGTAAATATCTTTGCTTTTCCTTTGCAATCACAAGCAAGACTGAAAAAATTGTATAGGAAGGACTTAAAGTCAACAAGAAACATTTTTAGTTCTGTTATTCTATTTCTAAATTACAAATGATATACAATGGTAAAACAAAGTATATGGGTTTCATCCTTTTGGCAATTGCTTGGAAAGGGAGCGTTATTTTACCAGATATTACAATAATGGAGCCCGGTATAGTGTAGGTAGAGAGAAAGAGTTAAAAAGTATTAGATATTGTACTGTATATATTGTATAAAAGTTATTTTTATAGTCAGAGGAAAACACTTAATCTTGTGTATTCAAAACTGATAATGCATGAAGTAAAGCAGATTAAAAAGATTTCAACCATTTCACTAAGCATTGTGCAAACATTGATGGTCAACTGGGGGTAAACTGATTTCAATGCTCAACATGGTTTGGTTTTGGTTAGAGATCATCTAAAACCGCAATTCTTTGCCTCTCTATTTTCTACATTAATTTAGGTTAGGGGGATAAAACCCACCCATTGTCATGATTTGCATATAAATAACATGTAATGTAAAAAGTCATGCAATACATACGGCAAATTCCCATTTTGAGTGCATAAGGTACTTGTCCTTCCCAGTGACTTATACGCCGCATCTTTTCATGTCGTGTTATGTTTTGGTTTCTATTTTTTTTCTGTTTTTAAACCATTGGCGCTTGAGTTTGGGGTTAGATTTGAGATTTGCTTTAGGATATATTTTGATATTTCTCCATGCTATGTCTATTTTTAAACCATGTCGCTTGGAGTTGGGGTCAGAATTGGGGTGTGGGTTAGGATGTCATTTTATGCAACAAAAAAAGTTTAAATCCAAGCAGCAATGTTAAAAAAGCAGAAAAAATGAGAAACCATAAAACCACACAAAAAAGATGCCCAGTAATAAGTGAATGGAAAGTACTGGCGTATCATATGCATGCAAAATTGGAATTTGGCATATCCATTGCATGAATTTTTTACACTGCGTACAATTTATATGTGCTGGATAAAAAATGTTGGGTAACTTTTCTCCCCAAGCTGTCAGATTTTAATATACAGTGGATGAAAAGTTTTAGCAGAAGTACGTGTTATTAAATTTTATTATAGATTATAACGACTAACAAATTAGCTTTTGAAACAGTATGCACAATGAATTATTCACAGTTCGACCAGAAACAGTTGAGTTTAATTTTATTTATGTTGACTTTAAACTGATAAAAATAATGAGATGATTCATACTTGCTGTAATCCTTTGGTGTTCCCGGCATTAGCATTGAACATTTTCAATTAACTGTCTTTGTTCTCTGCGTCATTATGTTCAGATGCCAGGAAACAGTATATATTTCTCTTTGAGCGACATCCTTTGGTGCAGGAAACAAAATGAAACAATAGCATTTGGTTTTAACACACTTTTTTCCTCTTCCATATCTTAACTCGCCACACGCTCACAAAACAGACACCTGATTTCTCGTACAACTTTACATCAATGAGTATTCCCACGTAGAATTAATCGAAAAATATCCCAGTTAAACAGCTGTGATTTTAGTTTGTGTTTTTCTTTTAATCTGCAGGAATGCATTATAAATGATACAAGTGTTTCATTATTAATTGCATTAATTGTTACTTTTCTTTGATTAATCCCTCTTTGAAAAGCACTAAAACAGTTAAATGAAAAATTCTGCTTTGTACACAATAGCTCATCTGAAATGTTCCCTTTAATATTTGATTAAAAAGTTAAAGATGAAAAACACTCAAATGTCATTTAATATCCGCTTGCATGTTTGACTCTCAATGTGTATGCTTGTGAGGGGGGTGGGGGGGCACCGGAGTTTAATTAAAAGGGAAATTTACATTTTGTAGACCAAAACTTCAGCGCCATCACTTCCTGCTTGTCTTTTTTCCCTGGCCAGAAATAAACTCAAGCAATTATGCTATTTGTTCAGCTTCATTAAGATGCCTCACTGTGTTGACCACATTAAGATCAAGTCAAGGCAAATTTATATTTGTATAGCCTTTTACCCTGTTGCATTGTTTCAAAGCAGCTATACATGAAAATGAAACCACAGAAAATAGGAACAGTATTAACTATTTAGTATATAGAATATATTGCAAGGTTTATTGTCCTCATGAATAGATTATATTTTAATAAAATGGGATATACCTTTTCTTCAACTATCGGACATTTAGTCAAGATCTAGGTTTTGCTGTAGATCGTTTCATCGGACGCACGTTCGGTGACGCGATACGTGTCTGGTCCGAAATTTACTTCCGGTTTCAGGTTTTTTAATGGTCTGACTAGCAACTAAACTGAACTCTTGAACCAATACCTCGTTGAAAATAACAAATGTTTTGGTTTCCTAGGTAATCTACGTGTTGTGTATTTTGCTTGTTATATAAATAAAATACGTTTAAAGTACTTTGTTGTTATTTATTCTTAGCGGAGTTAACCGGAAGTTACGTGTTGACCATGAAAGCCGCTTGTTTATGTTGTTACTGCTGAAACCGTCTATACTTGTGGCATAGGTTGGGTGACCATACGTGCCAATTTTTCAGGACGTGTGCGTTCAGGTGCGTCTTCTGGAAGTCGTATTTTTTGACTATATACATCATCGAGGTTCTCACATTTCAACTAAAAACATATACAATCATTGCATATTCATTTTTACCTGGAAATGTAATGGTCGCTTTTCTAAAACAGAATCTGAAATAATAAACTTTGATGACGTATGCAGTCAAAAAATGTGACTTCCGGAAGACACACACGAAATCCTTGCCAGGATGCATCCCGGAAAAATGGTACGTATGGTCACCCTGTTGCACACTAAGATACAGATAATATTAAGTACTGAACTTTACCCATTCAAAGTAACAGAACTGCAATGTTTTGTTATGCTGCGTTCAGACCAGCCACGGTAGAGGCGTCAAGCGTGAGTGAATTCAATGTTAAGTCAATGTAAAGATGCTTTGAGGCGCGTTTGGAGGTCTCGCGGCGCGATTGAGGCATTTAGCGTGGTGCGGTAGACGCGATTCCGCCTCATTCGCATGCCCAGTCCGCACAAATGGCCTGAATTTAGTGTTGGCGCGGGAAAATGTGTGAGTTGAAAAATGTTGAACTTTGGCGGAAAAATACGCTGCTCTAGTAGTGACGTGATTACTGGAAGCGAGCGGAGTTGCAGAAGCCCCTCCCATGGCTCAAATTTCCGCGTGAACGTTTCCATAACTAGAATTTCATGTTCAGCTTTCACGCGAGAATGAAGCGAGTACGCTCAAAATGTTCAAGCGTCCAACTACGGGCGGTAGACGTGAATTTGAAGCCTCAAACGCATCTGGTCTGAACCCACAGTTAGTCTTTGGGTATAATATATATGACATAACCCTTGCAAAAACACAAAAGTGATATGTGACTGCACGCTTTATATGTCCATCAAACATTGTCTTTCTGCACATGGGGGCAGTTCTTGGCTCGAATAGGCTATGTGGACAGGTCGCTTTAAAGGTTATCTACACTCCCCTGAAAAACCAATCAGAGCAAAGCATCTCGGTGGATGAGATGTTAAATAAAATATTTAGGTTATAGACACTGACCCTTTCAAAAGTGCTCTTCTAGTTTAGGTACTCAGAAACCTTTGGCCCGTGTACCTCTGAATTCCCTGAACAAAGATCTCTCTGCCTGGTTTGAAGTCTTCCATTTCCCGTCTTTTTATAAAAAGAGATGTGTCCTTGAAAGTATGAAAAGCAAGGGTCAGAGGTGAAGCTGGAGATTGTAGCTCATGAAAGATTAAGCAGTCCTCTCTTGTTTCTTATGCATAGTTAAAGTCTAGAGAAAGTCCCTTAGTGCCCGGTACATTTATCATCATTTTATTTTATCCTCAGGGTTGATCTGGACCATTTAGAGCCCAAATATAATTAAACGTACAATTTAGTCTGGGAAGTGCATCACTCCTATGGCATTTATTGGATGCAGGGGAGGAGCTAGTGACGTCACATGTGCGCCTGTTGCCAATCAAATCATCTGATGCTGTTGTGCATTTAAAAAATTTTTTACAGGATACTGTAAAATATAGCTTTATTGCACAAAAAATACAAATTGGATAAGCGTTTGCCAAATGCATATGGGTTGCTGTCAACATGGAGCGTTTTAATGGGGGTCATATGAAGTTACTAAAAAAACTTTTGTGCATTTGGTGTGCAATGCAGCGCAATGTGCAAAACAAGTGTCTTTTGCTAGTTTCAATCCGGCGCAGTTATAATTTTCACGTTTAGCGCCACGTTATTTAAATAGCAAATGCATTTGCACCCATGGGCGTTCTGGTCTGAAAACAAGGTGTGTCCAGACGCACTGTTGGCACGTTGCTATTTTTGCTTCCCTGACTGAAAGACAATGACTTTTAAAGGTTTTAAAACAAAAAACAAAACTTTCAATACAAATAAAAAACACAATTTTTTTAACATCAATCTTAAACTGATGGTCTTCCTAGTTTTTTAACTGACAAATTCCGCCATTTAAATAAGGAATCGGCATGGCGCCAGCGCAACTGGCTTTTAAAGGGGATGAGAGCTGAGACTAGCAAGTTATGCCCAAATCACACCCATAACTCATTACGAGAATAGGAACAACCCTTTTAGACTGTGTGCTTGGCGCACAAACCATTTTCCTGTCGTTAAATTAGCAAAAGTGGATTCGGATTTAGACAGTGCATTTAGATCGTTAAAATAGGGCCCTGAGATTTTAATCTTTGTGACTTTATGGATCTTCTATATGTACAAACTGCTTTTAACACTCCAAAGACAAATGAAAACATGACATCGCATTATGTTACCCCTTTAAATCAATCACTTTCGAGTTTCCATTCTGGTTATAATGCAACCATATAGCTGCAGCCTTAAATGGTAATGGTTCAGTTTAATACCACCTTCCCTCTAAAGGATTATGATATTTACCTCTATTGATCTTTGGACAGACGCAGGCAGTGAAGAGCCACAGGTAAACATTTGCAGGTTTTAGGAAAAGCTGGAATGTGCATGTCATTTTAATACGAGGTTTTGGTTAATAGGCTGTTGGTATTGAATAAAACATGACCTTATGTCAGTGTATACCTAGTGAAACAGATGGGAGGAAGCTATTTTTTGGATTGTTATGCTTTTTTGAGTTTTGACAATGCCAGATGTGGACTTCAGTTAATAGACAGATGGAGCCCACACATTGACTATCACATCTGTGTGTGTGCAAAAACCTACACAAAAATCATCCATGTAGACAGCAGTCACAACTGTTGTGGTTGAGATTTCATTTGGACACTTTAATAAAAATGCGCAGTCACAAGTTTTATATATTATAACAATCATACAATATATTAAGTTTTCTATAGGATTCTTATAAATATTTAGTGCTAATCAATAGGAACTTAAACACATGTGACGTGTTGTACAGTACTGGATGTTTGCTGCAGTCCATCATTGTTATAACCGTGAGAAATCTACTGTGAATGTATTACAAAATCAATCTCTCATCAAGGCTAAAAATAATTTCATTTAACTCAGTTCACCTCTCGTATATTAGTTCAGATTTAGCCACTTTCCAAATCGATTTTCTGTGTGCCGCATGCATTATTGCACAAAGTTTAATCACTTCAGAAATATAAAACACGTTTAAGGTAAAAAGAGCTAAAGAGCTCATTCACCTTCAAAAGAATTTGTGTGTGTGTGTTTTCTGCTTTTCCATTTGTTTCGAGTTACTGTATGGCTAACAAAGACGATAAACAAACCAGTAGCCATGTACACCATTTACTGTACAAGCTATTTCAATCACCCCCCCCCCCAATATTACCTGAGTGGGAAAAATAAAATCCGGTATCCTTTGATGTGAACCGAGTCATTCTGAACTGGAGTGTGACTTCAAAAGCAGCAATTCTCCTGGTGAGAAAGAAAATTCTGTTATTGTTCATGTTTGGAGTGCAGTGAAAAACAGATTTCCCCACAGATGAGAGCGGATGAGATGTTGAGAAGCATGAGAAAAACACGACAGAGAGAATCATATTAAAAAAGGTACCTTAATCCAATAGCAGAAACCTATTTGAAAACTTTTATGCTGTTGCATTTCAGCTTGGTTACTATTGTAGTGAAATTGCACTTCACCCTAAATGTCCCACAAAAGCAGTGCTGCCCAGCCAAATTCTTCTTCAGCATGCAGGGAGTACATGCAATGTATGTGTCTAGTTGCACAAAAACATGTAAATATGTAACATATTTACATATAACATTATTAACAAAGAAATAAATGTATTAGTCATTTTTCTTTATCACCCTTACATTAAAGGGCACATACAGTATTATGCAAAATTCACTTTTACAAGGTGGGTGAACACAACCACCCTACAATGGAAATAATCCACCCACTCTTTTAATCCTCATTATACCAGAGCAGTCTCATTAGACATCCTGTTTTGATTCTCTTGTTAATGTGATGTCACACTAGCAAACCCCCACCCACAGCCACTGGCTGACTAACATTACCCAAAAGCTTTTTATACATTTGTTTGTTAGCATGTTGTCGCATTAAAGAGATAGTTTGGCCAAAACTGATATTAAACCCATGATTTACTCACCCCCAAGCTGTCGAGATGCATAATGTCCATATTTTTTCAGACAAACATATCTTCAGTTATTTTAGAAAATGTTTTAGATCTTTCAGTTAATCAGGTGTAAAGTTACGGGGTTCATGTCCTTCAAGTCCAAAAAATGCCTTCAAAGGGCCTTCTTAAGGGGATCGCACACCGGCCGCACAGCTCAGCGCCGCGCAGCGCCGCGTCGCGCCTAGCAGAACTCGGAGGTATTGTAAACCGGAAATGCACATTAAATAGCGCGAGCTTCGTCAGATAGCGTCTACTTCAAAATGCAAAATATACGTTAGCAGCCAATGTTAATCCTTAATGATTTGGGGCAAATATGATGTTATTTAATGTTAAGCTATGTGAGTGGCGCTGTGTGGCGCGACAGGGATTTGAACAACTTCCTGAGTCACAGCTGGGCGGTGCGGACAGGCGCCACCTGGCCGCGCCGGTGTGCGTACACTCATAGAAAACAATGTGTTCAGTTGATTTACAACAGCGCGGCGCTGCGCGGCGCTGAGCGGCGCGGCCGGTGTGCGATCCCCTTAAGGGTAATCCGTGTTGTTTTGTTTGTAGAAATATCCACATTTAAAACTTTATAAAGGAAAATAACTAGCTTCCGGTAAAGCCTCTTTGAGGTTAAATTACCCAGAGATGGGACCAAGTCACACATGTGCAAGTCTCAAGTAAGTCTCAAGTCTGAACCGTCAAGTCTCAAGTAAGTCCCAAGTATTTTTTTTCTTGGGCATGTCAAGTCAAGTCAAGTCCTGTAGTAGGTCAAGTCAAGTCCAAGTCAAGTCACCTTATTATTGTAATTTTACCTGCAGAATCTGATCTTAATAAAGTGACAAGATATACAGTAAGTAACTATCAGTAAATTACAATAATTTGGATTTGCATTGTAAATACTCATGTTCAGTAAAATACATCTTGGAATCAAACAAAATTGTAACTTCATAAATTATTTATTTTTCACTTCTGCCAACCGTGTTTGAAATTTTCCACATTGAGTCCATAAAACAAATAACAGCTTAACATCCAACAGAACACTCTCTGAACACCTCCCTCTCTCTCAAACACAGTTTATGTACAACATTAAACTTTGTTACATTTCTCCCCTCTCTCTCTCTCTCTCTCTCTCTCTCTCTCTCTCTCTCTCTCTCTCTCTCTCTCTCTCTCTCTCTCTCAAACATGTGCCCAGAAAAAACGAGCGTGTCGCACCTCTTCCGTTCGCGCGCCTAAATTTGAAATAACGAACTTGAGCGCGCAAAAGACGCGACATGTGAACCGCCCCCAACATTGTACAATCAAGTAATGTTTCTCTGTGTGTGTGTTCAGGTGGCAAACTTGAAAAAGAAGTATTCAAAAATAAAAATAAGTATTTTAAAAAATAAATCAAAATTATTTTTCCTACATTTGTCCCCAACACAGTATGATGAAGGCTACATTAGCTATTATTACATTAGCTAACTACCAACTAACCAGATATTAACAAATTGACAAGCACTTATTGGGCATAATGGCTCTTTAAATGACGACCAAAAATGGAGGTTGCCGTCTGGCTGCCTGTGATTTTAATGTTGCATGTCTTGCAACGCACTGTTCGTCTTTTGCCATCTTGTTGAAGCCAAAAGCGATGACCCTCCGTACCCCTCCGGCTGACATGTTGATATCTGATCTAAGTGGGCGTGGTGTGCGTAAGGTACGAGAGGGCATGGCGAATGATAGTGTCGTGATTCAGTCATGACAACACCATTCTCAGCCTGCGCTCCAGCTGGGTCGACTTTATTTTTTAAAATAATTTATATATTTTATATTTAAACTGAAAACATGATGTGATTAACACTCAAGTCATTCAAGTCATCGTGTCTCAAGTCAAGTCAAGTTCCGAGTCTTTAACTTCCAAGTCCGAGTCAAGTCTCAAGTATTTTATTTTTTGTCAAGTCAAGTCACAAGTCACAAAAATAGCGACTCGAGTCGACTCGAGTCCAAGTCACCAAGTCACAAGTCCCCATGTCTGAAATTACCCAAGAACATGTTTATATTAGACCCAACAATGGGTTAAACAACCAGCATGGGTTAAATTACAACCCAACGGATTGGGTTGGTCCCTTTTTGACCCAACGCTGGGTTAAAAAATAATGGTTTTATTCATGGTTTTTGTCGCACAACCATGGTTACTTTGTGGTACTTTAACTCTCTTAACCATGTTTATTTTTTACTTGGTTTGGTTTTAAAACCATGGTTAATTTTCCTGTGGGCAGTTGAATAAAACATACATTACATATAACAAACTTCAACACTGTATCTTACATTATTTAGATTTATTATGGATGTCTTGAAGGTCCAATATCATAATGGCAGAACTGGCGGTGATACAGCTCTGTGAAGCGATCAGTAATTGATACATAAGTTAGCAAGATATTTTTCAGTGTAAAATACGTCTTCAGTTCTTCCTTCTTGCATCCTTGCATTCTCCTACAGATGCAAAATGCAAATAAATAACACAACGATGCACAAAAACAGAATTTAAAAGCAAGCAACACAACATTAAAATTCAGAGCCATAAAATGCAATTTTACAAATATTGTAACATTTAGGTGCTTGAATGAAACACTTTATAATATTGCTTTGTTTTAACCCATTTTAGATGATTATCAGTCATGTTTTACATCATCCGCCCTTTTTTCAGCTTACTGCCACCATCTTGAGTATCTAACGAGTACCAGTAGGCTACTGACAAGCATTGGCTAGCTTGCTACGATTGACGGATTTCTTAACTTTTACTGTCTATGATTCTTATGGATACAGGAAATGGCTACGAAAGACAACATTTCGCACCTCGACTGTCATGAAAAGAAACGCTACTTTAAAAAAATACATCTTGGTTAGGGTGTGAAGCCTACTCAATTCCTGATGCGTTCTTCCAGTCGCTGCACGCTGCTACCGAACTACCACTATTTTTACAACACTAAGAAGGCACGACACAACATGATACTTTGCTCGAAGTATCACCTGGATCTCTACACATGAACGCAAGCATTGAGAACATTGTTTGTGTACACAAAGTTTAATAAAAAGAAGGTTTTGAACAACTGACTTTGGGTATTTTGGTGTCCACTCGTCATCTTTGCCAGACATAAAGATTCGATCTCCAAATGCAAATTAATGAATCTCATATGAGGCTCATTTTTCAATTAATAGGTCAATATTGTTTTTCACATGTGACAAAACAACGGATTAACCGTGCATTAATAAGGAACTATAATTTAGGAGCTAACCATCTTTACTCTCCTCCCTCCTTACATCGCATTCTGAGATCGATACATCTTGACTGGCAAGATGGCGGCGAGCAGACACCAAAACAGCCAAAGTCAGTTATTTAAAACCTTTTGTGTCCACAAACAATGCTCTCAATGCTCGAGTTCATATGTAGAGACACAGGTGATACTTCAAGCAAAGTTTCATGTTGTGTCGAGCCTTCTTTGATGCTCACAACATAATGAAAGTATAGCTACTTTTGCGACCACTTCAGGTTCTTAAAATGGCGGAAGACAAGTGAGTGACGTCAGCTGACATTCATGAATTGGCTAAATATTGGACAAACAAAACAGTTGTTTCGGCCAATGGTTGAGCAACAACATATTAGCAATTATTTTTCTGTCCAACCATGGATTACAACAACCCAATTATTTGGGTTGAGTGAACTTGAACATGTACAGGGTATCAGTACATTTTTTAATGCAAAGTATAAACTTCACAAAATCTTTCAGAAAACCTTCACTCTTCTTTTAGATTGGATGGATTTCTTCTGGATTGCCAGATTTTGTTCGCACTTAATCTTACGCCAGTGTGCCCAACAGCTGAGACCAGATCATATTTACATTTTTTAGTGAGTTAGCGGGACACAGAGACACCTGTGAAACTGGGACCATCTGGGCACCTTGGAGAGAAGACGTCTCTCAGCTAGTTTCATCTCTGGCCTAAAAACGCAATTACAAATCAAACTAGCACTCGATGATGCCCAGAGGGTGGTGACCACCAAATACATGTGAGGAATAAAGTAGGTGTGAATGTCCTCCGCTGTTCATCTTTCATAGCAGTTTTGCCTCTCGTCCCCATGAGGTTTCACTTTCTGTCTTGAGACGTGCTTACCTGCAACTTCTTACAGAGCGTGACCGAATTTCTGCTTCAATTGCAATCACCAAGCTTTACTGAAGAAGGTGCTTGTTCGCCCTCAGGTAAAAAACAACACAACTGTTCAGAATCAGAGGAAATGGGGACCAGAAAAGATTGAGTCGGTCCCAGGAGTTCTTTGATGTGCTGTCACTACCGCTGATGTGCCACAGGGTTCTGGCCACAATCTTTTAAACACAACCAAACAACAAGCTAAATAACAGAAACAGAGCAAAGCTATGACGGTATATATTCTTGAGTTACACATTTGACATAGATTTAATATATCAGGCAATACATGTGCATAGCCATGATCAGTATCCCATGATCCTCTGGGATACTGTGAGCTGACTCTTATTTGACCGATTCTGCAAGTTAGTTTTAAAGCACATTAGTCATCAAACAGGTCTGCAGCCTTGCAAACAATCTCACAGGATAAGCATACTTGCTGAAACTTACTTGGCTATAAAACAGCGATAAAGAACTAGAGGTCATTTTCCTTAGCTGATGTTTGCATCTCTCTAGGGTATCTGACTCTTACATACGCATATTACTGTGAAATAAAAATGAGAGACGTTTCTAGCTGTCAAAACGTATCCCTCGAGGACAGTATTTCTCGCACCTTCAGAGCTGTGGTAGAAAAGTACTTCAACGCAACTTTTTTTACAAGCTATGGGAGAGACACCTCACAAATGCAGCGAACTACTGTATCGAGAGGGTTATTTGTTGCATAAACTGGATGGTGTGGTTGAAAAACTTTTCTTTGAAAAGTTCTCTGCTGGTAATATTTTTTTTTCTTGAGCTGAAATGAGTTGCTGCCTGTCAGACAGGTACAGTATTGTATAAAGGACTATACATTATACAGCTGCAAACAAAGTTTACTAGAGAAACAGTCCTTTTTCAAGAAATCCCTTTGATTTCCACCTTTGTGTCCTTTTCAATTATAGGATCTGTTTTATTGCTTTTTATTTTATAATTGACACTGATTTATCTACATTCAAACACAACACGCTGAAGCATCACTCAACCTGTTCCTCGAGGTTGCCAGGTCACTGCACTGTTGGTTGCAAAACATCATACAACAAATCATTTTCTTGCCATTATTGGACACGCCCACAATAAGACATAATTCTGTTCAAACAAAAAATAATTTTGTTGCTGTTATTAGATGCACCAGCAATAGGACATCATTTTATTCTAACAACAAATCAGTTATCTTCCTTCCACTGGACATGCCCTCAATAAGACAAATTATTTTCTTGCAGTCATTGGACATGTCAACAATAAGACATCATTCTGTTTGGACAATGAATCAGTTTTCTTCTCATTATTGAAGACACGCCCACAATGAGAAATCTGGTCGAACAACGAATCATTTTCCTGCAGAATGGACACGCCCACAATAAGACATCATTCTGTTTGCCATCATTGGATACGCCCACATTAAGACACCATTGTGTTTGGACAACGAATCAGTTTTATTCTCATTATTGAACACGCCCACATTAAGACATCATTCTGTTTGGACAATGAATCATTTTCTTGGCATTATTGAACCCGCCCACAATAAGACATCATTCTGGTCAAACAATGAATAATTTTCCTGCAGTCATTGGACACGCCCACAATAAGACATCATTCTGTTTGTCCTCATTGGACACGCCCACAATAAGACATCATTCTGTTCGACAACTAATCATTTTCATCCCGTCATTGGACACGCCCACAATAAGACATCATTCTGATTGCCATCATTGGACACGCCCACAATAAGACACCATTCTGTTCGACAACAAATCATTTTTGTGCAGTCATTGGACACGCCCACAATAAGACATCATTCTGTTTGCCATCATTGGACACGCCCACAATAAGACACCATTCTGTTCGACAATGAATCATTTTCATCCCGTCATTGGACACACCCATAATAAGACATCATTCTGATTGTCATTATTGAACACGCCCACAATAAGACATCATTCTGGTCAAACAACAAATCATTTTCGTGCAGTCATTGGACACGCCCACAATAAGACATCATTCTGTTTGCCATCATTGGATATGCCCACAATAGGACACCATTCTGTTAGGACAACGAAAAATGTTCATGCCGTTATTGGACACGCCCACAATAAGACACCAATCTGGTCGAACAACGAATCATTTTTGTGCAGTCATTGGACACGCCCACAATAAGACACCATTCTGTTCGACAACGAATCATTTTCATCCCGTCATTGGACACACCCATAATAAGACATCATTCTGATTGCCATTATTGAACACGCCCACAATAAGACATCATTCTGGTCAAACAACAAATCATTTTCGTGCAGTCATTGGACACGCCCACAATAATACATCATTCTGTTTGCCATCATTGGATATGCCCACAATAGGACACCATTCTGTTCGGACAACGAAAAATGTTCATGCCGTTATCGGACACGCCCACAATAAGACACCAATCTGTTCAGACACCGAATCATTTTCTTGCTGTTATTGGACACACCCACAATAAGACATCACTCTGTTCGGACACCGAATCATTTTCTTGATGTTATCGGACACCAAATCATTTTCTTGCCGTTATCAGACACACCCACAATAAGACACCATTCTGTTCGGACACCGAATCATTTTCTTGATGTTATTGGACACGCCCACAATAAGACACCAATCTGGTCGAACAACGAATCATTTTCATCCCGTCATTGGACACACCCATAATAAAACATCATTCTGATTGCCATTATTGAACACGCTCACAAAAAGACATCATTCTGGTCAAACAACAAATCATTTTCGTGCAGTCATTGGACACGCCCACAATAATACATCATTCTGTTTGCCATCATTGGATATGCCCACAATAGGACACCATTCTGTTCGGACACCGAATCATTTTCTTGCTGTTATTGGACACGCCCACAATAAGACACCATTCTGTTCGGACACCGAATCATTTTCTTGATGTTATTGGACACGCCCACAATAAGACACCATTCTGTTCGGACACCGAATCATTTTCTTGATGTTATTGGACACGCCCACAATAAGACACCATTCTGTTCGGACACCAAATCATTTTCTTGCTGTTATCGGACACACCCACAATAAGACACAATTCTGTTCGGACACTGAATCATTTGCTTGCCATTATCGATTCGTACCCCTCCACAATAAGACACCATTCTGTTCGGAAAATAAATAATTTTCTTGCCGTTATTGGACACGCCCACAATAAGACATCATTCTGGTCAAACAACAAATCATTTTCGTGCAGTCATTGGACACGCCCACAATAATACATCATTCTGTTTGCCATCATTGGATATGCCCACAATAGGACACCATTCTGTTCGGACAACGAAAAATGTTCATGCCGTTATCGGACACGCCCACAATAAGACACCAATCTGTTCAGACACCGAATCATTTTCTTGCTGTTATTGGACACACCCACAATAAGACATCACTCTGTTCGGACACCGAATCATTTTCTTGATGTTATCGGACACCAAATCATTTTCTTGCCGTTATCAGACACACCCACAATAAGACACCATTCTGTTCGGACACCGAATCATTTTCTTGATGTTATTGGACACGCCCACAATAAGACACCAATCTGGTCGAACAACGAATCATTTTCATCCCGTCATTGGACACACCCATAATAAAACATCATTCTGATTGCCATTATTGAACACGCTCACAAAAAGACATCATTCTGGTCAAACAACAAATCATTTTCGTGCAGTCATTGGACACGCCCACAATAATACATCATTCTGTTTGCCATCATTGGATATGCCCACAATAGGACACCATTCTGTTCGGACACCGAATCATTTTCTTGCTGTTATTGGACACGCCCACAATAAGACACCATTCTGTTCGGACACCGAATCATTTTCTTGATGTTATTGGACACGCCCACAATAAGACACCATTCTGTTCGGACACCGAATCATTTTCTTGATGTTATTGGACACGCCCACAATAAGACACCATTCTGTTCGGACACCAAATCATTTTCTTGCTGTTATCGGACACACCCACAATAAGACACAATTCTGTTCGGACACTGAATCATTTGCTTGCCATTATCGATTCGTACCCCTCCACAATAAGACACCATTCTGTTCGGAAAATAAATAATTTTCTTGCCGTTATTGGACACGCCCACAATAAGATACCATTTTGTTCAGACAAAGAATAATTTTTTCTCCGTTATTGGACATGGCCACAATGATGACTTATTTGGCCAAAAAAATTGCTGTCATTAAAAACATCTTTCATCACTGTCAATTTAAATGGCCCTTCACACTGTTTTTTAAAGACGACAAAAACAAAACAAAGTTTGTTTATATCAAATAATCATAAATGTATCATCACAATATCCTGTTGCTCAGTCAGTGACCTTCATTCAAAGCTCTGATTCATCTTCTGCGAGTTTTGTGGCCATGAGTTCAACTCACCGCGTCCTCTGCAGTAATAAGTATGCAGGACGCTTTCCTCTCCGTGGTCTTCTCATTCTCCGGGTGATGTGGTCTGATCTCAGGTTAGACTGCATGAGAGAGGTCTAAATCCATAGCATGATGACGGGAGATTTGGGGAGTATGGTTGACTAAACAAGCACTGTGCGGACCCTTTCATTAAAACCTTCCTCCAGTCACATGGAATGATTTATGAGCTGTTTGCTCTCACCTTGACTATAAACCCCACAGGTCTGCAGACAACACTAAACTCTCACCCTGTCCAGCCAATTGAATCAATGTTAAGCAGGTACCGTCTCAGATGTGATCCTGGACCACAAAACCAGTCATAAGGGTCAGATTTACACATCAATTATACATACATTCATTGATGTATGGTTTGTTAGGAAAGTTGACATAACTTTAAAAAACAAGTTGAAAATGTTTAACTTTTTTGCACTGCAGAAAGTAAAAATGAGCTACCTATACTATTAATAACATAGACATGTAATTACAACATGCTTTCGTTAATACACAACTATTTTATTTTAAACCTTTATATAAATATTATAAATATTTAAAATAAATGTGTAAAAAACCCACAACAAATCAATTTAAATATACATTAAACAGTGCATTGTCATTTTTGTGCGTTTTGCACCTGATAATTTTGGTAGCTTATAAAAATGAATTTCACTATTCATATTGCAGTTGTGCTATAGACTAAACATTAATTCCCAGCTGACAGCTCATCTGCTTTATCCCAGTGCTCTTGTTCTCAGAGGGAGGTACAATTACTGGGCCTTTCCATAAAAACAGCTGGCTGCTCTCTCTATTTCATATAATTAAAGCTCAGAAGATATCGCAGCACCTCCTGCTGTTTGTAATCAAATCCATACATTTCATACTTCTTGCCCATAATGCAGTGCACTTCCTAAATGTTTCCACCATCACCATCTGCTGAATTGAACCTTAATGGCATATGTAACTTCCATTAGCCTTTATTTACTGTATTATTTTGTATTAGGCCTCTTAAGAGTCTGTTCAGAGCAACTCAAATGAAATAAAAAAACACAAGCACCGACATTTTTTTCCAAAGCCTTGTAAATATATAAACATACACAAACATGGTGTTTTCTCAGCCTTGATTATATGTAACACTACGGACACTATTTTAATGATCTAAGCACATGGTCTAAATCCACTTTTGCTAATCAAGTGACTGGAAAAATGGTTTGTGCGCCTAGCACACAGTCTAAAAGGTTTGTTTCTATATTCGTAATGAGTAATGGGTGTGTTTTGGGCATAACATGCAATAAACCAATGAGAGTCTCAGCTCTCATCCCCTTTAAAAGCCAGTTGCGCTGACTGTCTAATCCCTATTTAGATGACGGGGTTTTGTAAACGTAAAAACTAAGCGGAGGAAGAAGATCCCCAGTTTAAGATTAATGTTAAATGATTGTGTTGTTTTTCAATTGTATTGAAATTGTTATTTTTTATTAAAACCTTTAAAACCCGTATTCTTTAAACCGATCCTCATTTATGTCCAAGAGACTCAATAATAATCTTTTACATTCAATCCTTTAATCTTTCATATTTAAAAGCGTTTTTGTGCTGCTGCGCATTCATGTATGTGATAAGCAAACCTGCGTTGTCGTTCCATTTATAGGCGCATATTACTAACGCACTCTTTAAATAACAAAAAACACATTGTGCCATTGACTTTAGACCAGGTTTTTGTTGGTCAATGGCGTAGTCTATTTTAGACAAAAATGGGCGCAAATGCATTTGCTATTTAAACAATGTGGCGCTAAATGTGAAAATTATAATTGCACAGGGTGGAAACTAGCATAAGACACTTGCGTCGAGCATTGCACTGAATTGTGCCGGTGTAAGATAGAGCCCATAATCTTTTACATTTAAATCCTTTAATTTTTATGTTTAAAAATGTTTGTCCATGTGTGTAATAAGCAAATGCGCAGTGTCTTACCGTTTAAAGGTGCATATTACAAATGCGTTCTTTAAATAACAAAAACAATATTGCGCCATTGACCTTACACCAGGTTTTAGTTGATCAATGGCGTAGTATATTTTTGGCCTCGAAATAGCAACGCGCAAACAATGAGCCTGAACACACCTCGTTTTCAGACTAGCTCGCCCATTGGTGCACAAATGGGTGCAAATGCATTTGCTATTTTAACACTGGACGAGAAAATGATAACTGCGCCGGACTGAAACGAGCAAAAAACACTTGCGTCGCGCATTGCACCACATTGCGCTGGGTGTATGATAGAGCCCTACAAGCTGTTGAAGGAGATTTAATCTAATTAACCCTTTAACCCAAATAAGACCCAAGTAATTTTTCTGTGATTTACTTATAAAATCATCCTATTTGATATAAAGACCATTTTGTGAAAATAACTTTGATATCTATAAAGTCAAGCCAAATATTGAAATCATTGTGAAATCAATAAGTGAAATCAAACTTTAGCCTGAATTTCACAGGCAGGGTCACAAATACTAATGGCTTCATGCAGTCTTTTTCTTTCTGATACATTCAATTTTCTTTGGGAACGTCCTAATATTGTTGTCTAGGAGGGGGAAGACCTTGGCAGTGAATGTATTGTGTCTCTAAATTAATCAGAAGCAATATTTTATCTAATATGCAATTAAACCTATGGACAAAAACCAAAACAACCACTTTGGGTAAAATAACTGATGCATCTCCCAATTGTTCATTTGTTTTGTGACTGTGAAACCTCAATTAATCTGTCTGTCTGGCTTCACAAAATAATATAATTGGGGTCTTTAATCTGGCCAGACTCTCTGTGGGCTTATACAAACCTGGTCTATGGGGGCTTTACAAAGACTAGAGACAATGAAGGATTTCAGCCAAAACTGTTAAATAATGCATTCTTACAATATCTCAGGGAGTTGGCTCACATATGTTATCCCAAACCATTGTGGAGGTTCAGAGAGGGCTATTAATACCTGGACTCTCCACAATACGGGCGTATACCGAAACGCAGCGAGATAACACTCCACCTTAACTTCCAGAAGAATCGCACTTGCTTATTTTAACCGTCATTGTGTAATAAAAAGCTGACGGTTAGTAATGGCTCTTTGCGCGAGTGCAGACAGAACGAGTCGACCTTCACTTTTCCGGTGCGGTTGTGAGCTTTTAGCATCTCTGCTTGTTAATCAGCCAATAGGACTCTGAGTCATGATGTTGGCATTAATGCACGAGCCCACTCTCTGAGCCAACAACACCACTCTCAATACCACCATTCCCTAAAAGCTTCACTTTATGAAGACGCACATAGCTTGAGGTCACAAAGATGCACTTTAATGGAATGCGCTTCCATCACTGAAATTAAATATTACTGCAGAGTTTTGGGCTGAGTTTTGGCCCGTCTCCCTCCGTCCATTTCTGTTCGGCTTCATAATGCGAAAAGGCCAAGTGCACATCACGTGCAGGAGCTAAATATTAGAACTATTGGACCATTTCAAATCCTCGGGACTGTGATTGGTCTGGGCAGAAGAGCTGGAAAGAAAGTGCAGGAAAGTTTAAGTGGCCAAATGAAATGTGATGAGTCAGCGTAGCTGACGGCGAAAAATCCATCCCTCAATGCCATTACCTGAGGTCAACTGTAAAATGAATGTGAAAATGGTAGAATTTAGGAAAGAGATTGATGAATTAACAAAGTAGTACTAGAATAAAAGAACAATGACCTTTTGTCTAATATAATTTTTATTCTAATCCTTATTCTAATTATTCTAATTCTAATTTATAATGGGATAAGAGTTGTGCTGCGAGGGGGGCTTTGGGGGGCTTATGCCCCTAATGTTTCGCCAAAAACTCCTGATCTTTTGAGGATTGAAAATGTTTAAGGTTAAAAAAATTATAGATTTGTTATTTATTACTATTTAAATTTTTTCCATGTACAGAAAATCTGTCTGTCTAGATCAGCGCTTAATTTATTTGTCCAACATGGTCTCACGGAAAGTCGTGTTATAGTCACTCAAAATTGTATACATTTATTCGTATCCATAGCATAAAATTCTGCTTTTTTTTCTGCCTTGAGCACGAATGTCTTTTTCATGACACTCGCACAAATTTCTATAAATAGTTTCTCGTGTGCATGGCACAACTTTCTTTTTGGTTTCATTTTACGTATTGTTTCCTCATTGTTACGCAGCTGTGAAGGTCATCGTCATGTGTTGATACTGTACATTACTGTCCTGGCCTGCAGGTGGCACTGTTGACAACATAAAGTCAGCCATTGAAAATCGTCTTTCATTGGGTATAAAAAACAGCTAACTTATTCTTAATAAATTAAAAGTTTAATGTTATGATGTTATTTCCAGTTTTAAGGTGGGAAACATCTTGAATGAAGCATGAGTCCATGAATAAATAAATCATATAGTTTATGTCAAAGTGTTGCAGGTTATTGATCCGCTGGTACAACAGAAAAAAGATAATTGTTCATACGGTTGTTCATACTGTAGTTGCTTTGTTTTGGTTGGGCTTCTACTGTATTTTATGACTTGTGAATCTCAAAGCAACGTCAATCAGATTTTAATAAGTAAGGTATAATCTTTCAAATTTTAAGAGAAAAAAAATCCCGTTTAAAATGATCAATGAGGTTTTGAGAATTTACAGAAATGTGCGACATCTACCAATTAAAAACAAACTAATGGACTGGGAGGGCTCAGGGAAGAATTTTTTTTGTTTTTTTGTATTATGTCAAACTTAAAGGTACAATTTTGTCCGTATTTATCTGTTTATCTTTGGCTAACTATTTTAACCTGGAAAAATGTTAGCTCGTACATTTTTCACAGCATTACTAAATAACATACTGTAAGTCCATTTATATTATATATTTCTCATTGGCCTTCATTTTATTGATTCAAGCTATTTAATTTTTATATGGACATTGTAAGCTGTAAGAAGTTATTAAAGGGGACATATCATGAAAATCTGACTTTTTCTATGTTTAAGTGCCATAATTAGGTCCCAATTGCTTCTATCAACATTGTAAATGTAAAAAATATCAACACAGTAACTTAGTTTTGGTAAACCAAAATAAAAATAGCCCATTGAAATTTGGCTCCCCTTGTGATGTCAGAAGGGGATAATACCGCACCTTAATCTGCACTATCTAATCACAGCACCGCCATTTAGTGCAGAGATCAGCTCATTTGCATTTTAAAGGACACACCCAAAACGGCACATTTTTGCGCACACTTACAAAGTGCCCATTTTAATTTTGAGCTAAGGTTTCACATACGTACTCGGGAGACACCAAAGATTTATTTGACATCATCAAAACATAATTTCCGGGTTGAGGTAGGTAATGTTTCTGGTTGTCTGGCTAAATCTGAGTTGTCTGGAACGTTGCATAAGATAAATAACTTGCACAAAGCAAACCTCTTTAAGTTCTGCTATATACACAAATCTCCTTATTCACCAATTCACTGCACACTCTTGGTTGCTATCTGAAATAGTACCTTAGCATTACAAAGCTAAAAATATAATGTGGTTTTGAATGACAGCCTGTATCAGAACACCAATCAGAGCAAACGATGGACCCTCCAATCAAACCAATGCCTAAATGCGGACGAAATCTGCATTCGTGAGAGCGGCAAAGGTCAGCTGGAACCGCCAGCAAAATCAAGAAATGTCCACACCTGGTTAAGAGGACCAGTATAATCTTAAAGATGCAACCTTCGGTATGATCGGTAAAACTTGGGATTAGAACGAGTGCAGTAAATAATGAAATGCAAGTCACACAATCCTGTTAGTCACAGACTGGATAAACTCTTTACCAGAGCTCTTAAGATTCATCCAGAAAGTACTTTTGAGCATCTTACAGTGCAGAAAATCTCTTCTGCTTTATTTTTTGCTGTAGTTTAAAGGTTATCTTTCAAGGTAACTCTTTCTTGAGTTCATTACAACACAGCTTTGGTATTTGGTTGACAGCGAGTCTGGAATTCAATATAACATGCAGCATAGTCTTTCTTTCACCAAATAATTGGTTGTTCTGCAGACATACGTAATACAATATGAAACTTAACGCAAGACACATACTAAAAATACATGGAAAGACAAAGGTCTAGATCTTAGATCCTTGTTATTTTGTCAAACTGTAATATCACTTTTAATTCAAAAGATTACTTTTTAATTAAACATACCTGAAATGCAATCAGATTAAATGACAGATTGAACATCAATGTGCTCTAACAAATTCAACATTTTAAAATCAAATTATTTTATGTTCCAGATGAGAGATTAAAATGAATGTTAGATAAAGTTGAATCAAAGTATGTGAAGCAAAAGACATTAGATTAAAAGTTGGTTAATACCCTTCAAGCTTTATAAATGAGAATTTTCTGTAATGTGAATTTGAATTGACAGCTTATATGAGTTGGTGCTGAATGTGGTCCCACAGCAGATAATACTAAAGATGAGTTCTGGTGAAGCTCGTGGACATCAGTGCATTAGCTTGAAGTAAATTGTTGTTATATTTCTGTTTAATTTCATTGCTGTATTTCAATTTTAAAGTCAGCCATTTAACCAGCGAGTAAATGTGTTGGAATATGTAAAGCAGAAAAGATACTAATACGACATGTAAACATGTTTACTGTATTTTGACTTTATAATACGGAAAGTTGCAAAACCATGTTCAGAATGGCCAAATACAAAGCCACTGTAAAAACGCACCTATCTGTGTTGCAACTAGGCATGGGCCGGTTACTGAGTTCAAGGTATACCAAGGTTTTAAACAGTCAAGGTTTCAAAACCACTAAAATGTTCTGTGATACCGTCTCCAAGGTATGAGCTGTGTTTATACAAAATTCATTAAATCTTTAAATCATGTGATTGATTTGATGTTAACATTTAATATACATTACAAAATATTACATATATTTTTGAAATCATATTATAATTTAAAGGCTTTATTTTACATGGCATTTGAAAACAACAAATTTAGTGTTGCAATGCTGCAACACCGTGAACCGTGGTATTTTCGCTAAAGATTATCATACCCCCAGAATCTTATACCAGCCCATGCCTAATTGCAACTTTGTGTATCAACTGTAAAATTCCTACAGATTTATATTAATAACTATAATAATAACATTTTGTGCTCTATAAATGTGTCTCTCGCCCTAATACTACAGGTCTCTGTCCGGACTCTGACTACAATGGTACAGAAGCTGTCACTGGTACGGTACCTTGTCAAAACAGTACAGATTTGTACCTAAAGACAGCATATTAGTATCTCAACGGTACCTCACAGTTAGATATCTGTACCTAATGGTACATGTTAGGACCTTTTTGAAGGGTACTGTCCTTGTAACAGCTTGTTTAGGTTTTATCTGAGAGAATAATGAAAATTCTTTTACAAATCATCTTTAACATTGGTGTGTCTTATTTTGTTTAAATTATATTTTATTCAATGATAGATGTGACCCTGTCCCACATAACCAATCATAAGTAGCACAGGTTTATTTTTAACAATACCCAACAATACATTGAATAGGTCAAAATTATCGATTTGTATGGCATTAATCATTAGGATATTAAAGGGACACTCCACTTTTTTTGAAAATATGCAAATTTTCCAGCTCCCCTAGAGTTAAACATTTGATTTTTACCATTTTGGAATCCATTCAGCCGATCTCCGCGTCTGGTGGTACCACTTTTAGCACAGCTTAGCACAATCCATTGAATCTGATTAGACCATTAGCATCACACTCAAAAATAACCAAAAAGTTTCGATATTTTTCCTATTTAAAACATGACTCTTCTGTAGTAACATCGTGTACTAAGACCGACGGAAAATTAAAAGTTGTGATTTTCTAGGCAGATATGGCTAAGAACTATACTCTCATTCTGGCGTAATAATCAAGGACTTTGGTGCTGTAACATTGCTGCAGGAGACGCAATGATATTACCCAGCGCTTGAAAATAGTCCCCTGCTATTGAAAGTAACCAAGGGGACTATTTTCGGCAGTGCGTAATATCACTACACCTGCTGCAGCCATGTTACAGCAGCAAAGTGATGCTAATTAAGCAATGCTAATGGTCCAATCAGATTCAATGGATTGTGCTACGCTATGCTGAAAGTGATTCCAAAACAGTAAAAATTTTGGGCCCTATTTTAACGATCTATTTGCATCGTCTAAAGCTCAGGACGCACGGTCTAAATGGCTGTGTCCGATGCCACTTTTGCTAATCTAACGACGGGAAAAATGGTTTGTGCGCCGAGCGCAGGGTCGAAAAGGGTTGTACAGATTTTCCTAATGAGTATTGGTAGTATTTTGGGCGTAACGTGCAATAAACCAATGAGAGTCTCAGCTCTCATCCCCTTATAAAAGCCAGTTGCGCTGGCGCTAATCCCTATTTAGATGACAGACTTTGTAAACTGAAAAACTAAGCGGAGGAAGAAGATCCCCAGTTTAAGATTAATATTAAATAATTGTGTTGTTTTTCACTTGTAAAACCCGTTTTCTTTTAGTCATGGAAGTAAAAAGAGCAGGCTTTTAATTGTTTTAAATGTATGGGTATCCAATATCATCAAAAATAATTTACAAGTATGTAAAAAAAAAAAGGTTTGTACTCTAAAAATACTTTATTTGTAACAAACAGGAGATAAAAAATTTACAAACGGCTCTCCGCACGTTTCAGCACTTGGACAGCGTCAATTTTTTTAAGCATTCCTTAAAAATATTTCTCATCCCACCATATCCACAGGTACAGAGTCATCATATACAATAAATCCGCGAGGTAGCATTTTTAAAAAAACATTTAAAAACAGATGCATTTGTTTAAAGCAAAGCATTTATTATACCAGGCTGCAGGTGAAGCAGCTCTTTACGCCTTCTAACGTCTCATAATTACTCCTCATTTATGTCCAAGAGACTCAATAATAATCTTTTACATTCAATCCTTTAATCTTTTATATTTAAAAGCGTTTTTGTGCTGCTGCGCATTTATGTTTGTTATATATAATATAGTCTAATTTCAGTTGCCTCAAAATAGCAACGCGCCAACAATGCGCCTGAAGACACCTCATTTTCAGACCAGAACGCCCATGGGCGCAAAAGGGGGCGCAAATGCATTTGATATTTAAACAACGTGGCGCTAAACGTGAAAATGATCATTGCGCAGGGTAGAAACTAGCAAAAGACACTTGCGTCGCGCATTGCTCTGCATTGCGCCGGGTGTAAGATAGAGCCCTTTATGTTTAACTCTACACTGTAAAAAAATTCCGTAGAAATTGCAGCTGGGTTGCCGGTAATTTACCGTAGATTTTAATTTATGTTTTTTAACATTTTGTTCAAAGTTAAATGAACATTAAACATTTACAAGTCTTTGTCTTTACAGAGTAAAACTAAAGAAAAACAGCATCAAGCTAAACATTCTGGGAAACAAAATCTGAAGAAAAATACAGAAAAAGGTTGATGATGATTTTTGGTTCCCAGAATGCTTTGCATGAGGCTGTTATTGTATAGTTTTATTCTGTAAAGATAAAGACTTGTTAATATTTAAAATGTATTTAACTTTGAACAAACTCTTGCCAGTAAATAACATAAATTTAAATCTACGATAAATTACCGGCAACCCAGCTGCAATAACATTGTAATTTCTACGAAATTTTTTTACAGTGTAGGGAGCTGGAAAATAAGCATATTTTCAAAATAAGTGGAATGTCCCTTTAAAAAACACAAAAGGCTTTTTCCTCATGCCAGACCGTGCGTTCACATCCTGCATTGTAATATAATGCTCACAACCAATAAAAATTATAGACACAAACCTCCCCATTTAACAGCCTCTCAGGGTTCAGTCTGTAGAGCTCTTAAGGCTTAAGTTACTTAAGAGGCTTTATCTGACCCCTTGTATGCAATTAGATTAATCTCATGTTCAGATGCACAGTCATTTGCTGGCATACATGAATTCCACTTCATTCATGTATTAAGTCCACTCTAATGCACAACATCAAAAAATCTGTCTTTATAAATATTTATTGTGTAAGGCTCTGATGCACATATCAGAATTCCATTCAATCATGACTTTACTTGCATTACATATTTGCATTAAATTGGCCATGTTCCAAATGATATTAAGTAAAAAAAAAAATGAATAAGAGGAAGTGTCATTGTCATTTCCTAAACTGTTAAATACATATTACATTACAGTGTTCCTGTAACTCACTAGTAGAGCATTGCATTAGCAACACAAAGGTCATGGGTTCAATCCTCAGGAAACACACATACTGATAAAATGCATAGATTAAATGCACTTAATTCATTTAGAAAAAGGCATCTGCAAAATGCATTGTAAATCCATAGAAATTCCTGTTTTAAATAATGGCTCGTCCCTTGTCTCCCTTGTAATTGTCGCCCTTTTGGTGACTTAATTTCCATTAGTTTCCATTTGTAGCTAATTGTCACGACTGGGTTGGAGAGACAGGACGCAAACGCAAGGTTCCAAAATAAATAACATTTAATGATCAAACACGAGGGATAACACAGTGAACACAGGAACATCCAATACAGGGAACAGACGGGGTAGCAATGACAATAATCCGGCAACCGGTGTGACAGAAACAAGGCATATAAATACAAAGACAATTAAACATAAGACAGGTGTAGTGTATTGGCGTAATGAGTCAATGGGTGTCCAGGTGAGACGGATCAGTGCAATACACAAAACATGACATGGACTAGCCATGACATAACCCCTCCCTTTACGAGTGGCTACCAGACACTCACATAAACACAAAACAAAAACAAAGTCTGGTAGCGAGAGGCCAAGGGAGGGGTGAAGGGCTTGGGGACCCTGGCGAAGCCGGCAGCCGCCGGGATGAGACCAACAGGACGCTTGGCCGGACTGCGCCAGGAGAACCGGAGCGATCGCTCCGAGAACCGAGGCAGACGAATTACCCCCCTCCTGGGAATCGTCGACGATCGGATGCCCCCGGAAATCATCTCCCATCCCCTCGCTGAAACGGAGACCCTCGCTCGGTAGCCACCCCGGGGAAATGATCGGGCGTGGTCCGTTCCGGATCCCCCTGCGAGCAGGATGGTGGTCCTCCGAGGGACCGTCGACGACAACTCAACCGTTGGGGGACCGCCTGGGCCGATCCTCCTCCCGCAGGAGCGAGCGATCGCTCACAGTGGTCCCCAAGAGACATCGGGACTGATGGGGAATGAACCCCGATGTCACTTCTCCCCCTCAACGAAACTCCTGGGGGAGCCGCCCTCCGTGAACCTGCTGCGTCCAGTTCGGCCGGATTATTCTGTTACGACTGGGTAGTAAGGACAGGACGCAAACGCAAGGTTCCAAAATAAATAACATTTAATGATCAAACACGAGGGATAACACAGTGAACACAGGAACATCCAATACAGGGAACAGACGGGGTAGCAATGACAATAATCCGGCAACCGGTGTGACAGAAACAAGGCATATAAATACAAAGACAATTAAACATAAGACAGGTGTAGTGTATTGACGTAATGAGTCAATGAGTGTCCAGGTGAGACGGATCAGTGCAATACACAAAACATGACACGGACTAGCCGTGACACTAATATATTACATGGAATAAATTAATGTGATCAAACGTACAAGTAAAAACATTAATTCATTTCCGCATCCATGAACATGATTAGCGAATTCCCTATGTCTCTGGATGGTGAAAACAACAACTCCCATCGTTCCACTCTCCTAATGTCATTAACTCTTTCCCTGCCATTGACGAGTTATCTCGCTAATTAAGAGAAAACATTTAAATTAAAAAAAGTGTACCTGGTGAGGTTTTATGTTCATCTGTAATACCGCGATTATACACCCAATTTATTAAAAAACTGAAGCCCAAAAAAAGATTTAAAAATTTTAAACTCTGTGTATGTTTTGCTAATCATTCTGAATCTGATCTCAAACAAAAATACTTCACAAAAATGCAATTATTTCAGCTTTTTCAATTATTTCATGCGGACGAACAACTTTCAAAAAATTGCTGGCGGGGAATGAGTTAAGCCTTGCCTTAGTTATTGTGTTATTGTGTAATAGCGACTTCTAGCTTTGAAAATCTCACATATTGTGGCTTTAATAATCAATAGCTGCATTTCCAAAACAGATTTGCGCAAAATTTTGCGTAATTTTCTAAATGTCGACAAAAAACTATTGCGAAATGACGGCATTTCCATTAACTGATGATATGCGATTGAAACGTAGTAAAAGCTCTTGTGATGAGTCATTTCAAACATCATGTCGACTAAAGTTGGTAGGTTTACTAATATCACATCCACCACAATATAGGCATTATTGACGTGTATCATCCAAACATTAATGCCAAGGAAAGCCCCTTATACTTAGGAGTGGCAACATATAGGTGTTTCATGAAAAGCTGACTTTTCCATGTTTAAATCCTATAATTGCGTCCCCAGTGCTTCTATTAACCTAGAAAATGTGAATAAGATCAACCCAGTAACTTAGTTTTGGTAAAACCATTCTCTGCAAACATGTGAAAAAATTGGTAATTGAAATCTGGCTCCCCTTGTGATGTCAGAAGGGGATAATAACGTCCCTTAATCTGCACTATCCAACCACAGCGCTGCCATTTAGTGCAGAGATCAGCTCATTCGCATTCAAAGGACACACCCAAAACCATTTTTGCTCACACCTACAAAGTGGCAATTTTAACTTTTAATTTTATAATAAATTACCTATATGATATTTTGAGCTAGAACTTCACATACATACCCTGAGGACACCAAAGATTTTTTTTACATCTTAAAAAAGTTTTGTCAAATGTCCCCTTTAAATCAAATGAGATATGAGAGGAGTGTTATCCAAACATTATTGACCAGGAAAGTCTGTTAAATTTGGGAGCAGACACGTATTGAGGTGTTTGGAGGTTTAAGTACACATACTGAGTAATCTTCAAATAATGATTTTTTTAAAACCTGAAAATGCAAATAAACTGTTTCCATTGCATTTTTGCAAAGTACGCCTCTTTTGAATTGCCTGAAAAACCACCTCATGTAAGCGTAAAAACGTTTTTGCAATATATGGGAGATTTTGGGAAATTGACTAGTTTCCATTGACGTATTTTCCATTCGCAATGTCAATTTGCACTATTTGAAGGGTAATGGAAACGCAGCTAATGGCAAGTAAACATTTTGAGATGACAGGCAGCTTTGATTCCAGTCTAGATGTCTGATTTATCATATAAGACAGGAGGACTCTATTTAATTTAGTTTCTCTTTAGTTTGGAAACGCTTGATTGATAGGTTTGTCATAATTGATAGTCAACAGTATCCTTTCAGCTTAATCATGAGTTTATTTTAACAGGAACATGCTCTTATCTCAGGAAAACTTACAGATGAAATTACACTGGCAGTCTGAAATATGACAAACATTAAAATGTTTGCAATCATTACAGGGTTTTTCAGAGGTTCAGTCGGGTGCAGTTTTCTGCTGTTCAGATCTTTCTCTAAGGCCAGAAAATCACAGACGAATGAAAATGATCCATCATTCCTGGTAAATGTGTGGTTGTTTTGTAAAATGAGTATTTGATTTTCTTATTTCCCTATCCCATTTAGCCATTAATGACTGAGCTGTAAATTACTGGAATAAATTATAAAATTCACATGCATTTAAAGAAAAGATGTTTTCTCGAAAAACACAGCCAGGTGGAACTCTCCCGCTTTTTTTACCAAATAATAATTATTTTTTTAAATGGTTTTGATCCTCACAGATTTAAATGGATTGAAATGATTTTGTGCTGCAATGTTTTGTCAAGTTTTACCAAGTACTCTAGATATGCTTTCTAAAGACCATTTATAGCTTCAGGGGAAAACCATAGAATATGACAAAAAAATTAAAATTTTATCATCTTGCTTCAGAGACAAATCAATACCAAGTTATTAATATTCTGTTGAGTTTTGAAATTATGAAACCCAGGCACATTTATTCAGCGTGAAATTATTCACAAATAATGACATTTTCATTTGCCATATCAAACAGTATCAGATCTATGAAATGCTATCAATTGCAAGATGGATATGATGACCTTATTATATTTTTTAGTTTGCTCACAAATATCAACAAATTTGATTCATACTTTTTTATTTACAAATTCTTTCTTGGGAACTTGTTGGACATACATCGGAATACTGCTAATAATGTCTTTGTTACCACTTTGATGAGGTGTGTGGCCTCTTTTCAGGAGGTTTTGTTGTAAAGCGGCCATACTGGCAGGCTGTTCCAGTCCCAAGTGCCCACTGGCACAAAGCAGACCGTATTGTTTTTCATTCAGCATTCATGCGGCTCGTGTGCAACAGTCTCATTGCCAGTTATTGTACGTCTTCACTGCCTGTGTGTCTGTTTCTTCACAGGATATGTCCTGAGCTATGAAAAGCATGTTAGATTGTTGCTTTTCCAATTGTGCATGAGTTAGTAAATACAGTATGATGATTTTAAGTAAATATAAGGCATGGTTCAAAATTAATACTCACTGAGTGCCAAACTGAGTAAAATTTGGCTTATGCAATGTGTGATGCTGTGAAGTGTTTTTATTTAAACACAAATAATTTAATAGTAAAATATTAAGAAGTGGATATTGTTTATATATCTGGCATCCATCAATGCATGATCCTTCATCTAACTATCCTTCTATTATGCATCAATGCATATTAATATATTTTTGAAATGGCCACACAATTAACAAAAACATCATAATTGTCCATTATTTCCCTTGATATTGTATTGTCATTTTGATAATTGTTTTTAATTTAATACCATTACTTGCTTGAGGCTTAGTTGTAAAACTGTGTTACAACAAACCCGTTGTGTAAAAAATGAGTTATAAGGAGTTATTGGTATGTTTCAAAATGGTGCTGTTTTAGATTACAGTGATTAAGTTAACTCTTTCACCGCCAGCATTTTAAAAAAAAAGTTGCCAGCCAGCGCCAGCGTTTTTCATGATTTTCACCAAAGTTTAATGCCTTCCAGAAAATTTTCTTCTTTAAATAGAAAAACCGTTTCATCCTACCTTTAGTGGTTCTTTTGCAATCAGCTTTTGAATATGGGTAGGTTTCTGCAAAAACACCATATTTTGAGCAAAAAGCAGAGATAATTCCATTTTTGTGACGGCCTTTTCATAGAGATCCCATTCAGAGCGATCTTTAAAACAGACACGGACATGCAGCAGCTTGCCATAGCGCAATACTTCCGGTTTTAAAAAGTTGCGGAAGGGCGCCACCTGGTGGATAATAGCGGTATTGCGGAAAGACGGAAAATCTCGTCATTGGCGGGGAAGCGTTTTCTCTTAATTGACGAGATATCTCGGTTGGATATGGTGACTTACACACACAACTCAGAAATCGTATAAAAGATATGAAGAAATTTGACATTCATGTCTGCAAAACACTCTTTGTCCAATATCTTACACAGGGTTTCCCACAGAAAATTTGTTAGTTAAAGTGGTAGGGTTGGACAGGTGGGTGGGGCCGGGGGCGTGACAATCAAAGGGACTTACAGTTCTCACAGACACGTGTTTTATCATCTGGCTATCCTCAAGACATGACGGACCATTTCGGCCGTGTGGCACTCTTGCACGCTCGCGGTGTGAACCGTGTCTGCACTATTTTCCGAGATGTTTTATCAACTGGCTGGTTATCCTGCAAATAGTGACGGTCCGGACCACGTCTTTCTCCATGATGCACTTGATGGACTTTTGTGCAGGAATTTTTTTTTTGGACGACCTAGTTAATTAAGGCAGTAGGATTTCCCAGCTTAGGCGGGCCACCCGAACTGGAAAGTGCTGCAGGAAATCCTCCTTACAGGTGCAATATGTAACTTTTAGAAGGATCTACTGACAGAAATGCAATATTATATACATAACTTATAAAGACCTTACAAAATGGTTTTGTTTTTATTACCTTAGAATGCACAGTTTTTATACACCGCAGGTCCTCTTACTTGGTTTGCAAGCCAATTCAACATACTATTTTAAGTTTTAACCTGTTAATAAATGACATAACGTATTTTGACATACATTATCTAAGTTAAATTTGCAATATATGTTGATTTGACAAAAATGCTGCATAATATTTTACAGTGTAGAAGTCACCATTTCGCACCATCGTGCCCCAAACAGACAAACTGATCTCTATAGAGCGCGTTTTGTCACTATGTTGTCTAAGACAATAACACGTTTGTCCTGTGGCTGCTAACGTAGCTTCTCTATGCGTTTTCGCAAGGAGTAAACTGTGGACTAGAGGTCTTCACCGGTCCACTTAGATCCGAAAACCCGAGGGTACAATAATAGCGGCATCGGGTCACAGGTAATTTAAAATGAATGTGGTTTTGCCGAACGGACCCGAGAAGACCCGAACTCTCTCACGTGTGTGCATCAATGTCCTTGTGACATTGTGTGGCTGGCGGAAGGTTAATTTGTGTTAAAACAGACATGTCAGTCCATTTTAAATGTACATTTTAGCGGTTACCTTGGTAAAACAAGTAAAACAAATGGAGCAGCTTGCCAAATTGGTTGCGAGGCCACTGGATTTTCTTTCTGTCGGACTTCTACGTGCGGGGCTGCAGACTGCATACACGTCGGTGCCGTTTACATTCGGGTCCAGTCAGGTAAAAAAAATTGCCACTAGTGTCTAATTTTCTTGGGTTTGTCTCGGGTCGGGTCTTTTTTTTTATGCAAATTATTTATGCACGTCGGGTTCGGGTATAAAGTGATTCGGGTCATTTCGGGTCAGGTATATTTCATTGGACCCAAGACGACCTCTCCTGTGGACCGTTGCAATTCACGATCGCACCACTAGATGCTGCTAAAAGTCCCACATTGCACCTTTAAAAAAAACACATCAAAACTTCACAAATTCACAGGCAATTGTGTTTTGACAAATTGCTTGCCCCTGTGTAAAACAGCTGTGTTACAATTAACCCTGAGTTAGGGTTAACACACAAAAATATAAAGAAAAGACGGATAAGCACGCTAAATGCGTGTGGCTGTTATAGCTTTGTGTGCAGCTCGTCATCCTCCGCCCTCCATCAGGAAGCTTTATTAATTCTTCGCATCAATTGTGCAAAGGTGGCGCTAATGAGCACACTTCGGAGCATAAAAACTGACTTGTAGACTAAGACCACGAGACAGGGCCTTCGACCAATATACTTTTTGTTTTTTGGCAGGTGTTGTTTAAGTGAAGTGTTACAGATATACTGCCGCCTGCTTTCCCAGAGGTGAATGTAGCGAACATCAAATACGGCCAGTGGGATTTTTATAGAAAGATTAAAATACAGAAGAAGTACAGGAAATTATTTAAACGGGATGTGGGATAGAATGATAAAATACAGGAGAATCCCAGGAAAAACGGTATGACAAGTATGCTCACCCCTAAAGTATATCAATGTTAACACAATTTAAGGCTTTATCATTATTGTCTGAGACAATGAAACTCAACATTGTGAAGTGAAGGTTCTTGGTTAAATTTAAGTCTTGGCTTTGGTTTCTGTTAAATGATGGACTATAGTGGATCAAGTCCAAAGTTATTTACAATCACTGACATGGGCAGCCTCGGATTGAGACGTATTATAGACACCAGCACTTAACTCGTAGATGGATCACATATCGATTTTTGCACCATAATATATTTAACATAACTGCTGGCAAGGCATATACGTGGGCAGGGAGTAAGTTTGCTACAGTAGATATTTTTATATCCTCTCAAGGACCAAGACCAGAACAAACATTGGTTTATGATGTTACTGGATTATAGTGACGTGTTCATAGAAGAGATTTTATTACCTTGCACATCACATTTGACCCAATGCTGTTTTTCTGCTGGCTGTGCTTTTGATGGAATCGATCTTTAACCTTTCCATCCCAACTGCTTTATCAGATGACCTGGCGCAGGTTGTTTGTCTCTGCAGAGAGCCAAAAAAATGTATTGCTGCTGTAATTCACATTCAGTGCTGTGAAACAGCTGACATGCGCACACAGATATGACAAAAACTGATTTTGTCAGTAATGTGATTTTTAGTTTAGCTTACAGTTTAATGAACTCGAAAACTAAATATATAACTTTAATAACTTTAAAACATCTCATGCATAACTTTTTATGAGATACAGTAATGAATTCATATAATGATCTCATTTGTCATTTTAGTAAGATCTGCTTTCACCCCTGTCATGCTGGGGTTAGGGTTGCGGGTTTCATTTGTGATTTATCCGGGTAATCGTACGTTTCTGTACAACTTACATTGTTATACATTTTTTTTGTGAGATCAGGTTGGGTTTTTTAAGGCACCTATTGCCCGATTCACGTTTTTAAATTTCCTTTGGTGTGTATTAGTACATGTTAACAATATGCAAAAGGTACAAACCCCAAAGTAAACGATGACGGGAGTTATCTTCTAGAACGTAAATCTCTTTTCTTGGCCTATAACAAACAAACAGATTGTAGGCAGGAGTTTACTTCCTGGGATTGGTGATGTAGACAAGACCGTGATTATCATAATTTATCCCGCTTCGGACTCACAGCCTGTAAGTTAAAGGAATAGTCTATCCATTTTCCATATTAAACAATGTTATTACCTTAACTAAGATGAGTTCATACATCCCTCTACAGTGTTTCCCATACATTGATTTATTTGTGGTGGCCCACCACAGAATCAACACTGGCCCCCACAAATAGAATTTCCATGATTCCCATTTACATTTTTATTTCACCATTTAAAACAGCTTAATTTGGCTTAAAATATAATTTAATATATAATACAGATCAAATACAGATACAGATCAAAGAGTAGAAGTGAAACATATTTCAGGTGCCAACACTAGATCAAACTCAAACACAACATGATGACGTCACATATATGCTAATAAGCGGGTGACGTCATCACCACCACAGTCTCCTCAAAATCCTGTGGGAAACACTGCTCTATCATCTTTGTGCGTGCACGTAAGCGCTGGAGCGCGCTGAGACACTTCTATAGCATTTAGCTTAGCCCCATTCATTCAATGGTACCACTCAGAGATAAAGTTAGAAGTGACCAAACACATCAACCTTTTTCCTATTTAAGACGAGTAGTTATACAAGCAAGTTTGGTGGCACAAAATAAAACGTAACGCTTTTCTAAGCGGATTTAAAATAGGAACTATATTGTATGGCGGAATAGCACTTTTGGGAGTACTTCAACTCAACTGCTATGATAACTGATGCACTATAAAGTATTGTTTTTCATCGCTTTAATATAAAATTTTTACTCCTTGTGCCAGGAAAAATCGTCAAAAATGGTTCCTAGATGTCACTGGAACAAGTTCCCTTTCAAAAAGTACACCTAAATAGTTAATTTTAGCACCTCAGAGGTACATATTTTGGTTCCAAATGTATACATATTTGTACCTAAATGGTACATATTAGCAGGCCCGGATTAACAAAATTAGTGCCCTAGGGTGACCATATTTGATGTCTGTCCAATATTTACCCATTGTGGGTCAAAAATAATCCAGCTCTCTGGATCGGTATATTAACTGAGCGCATTGTAACATACAATACAACGATTAACGTGCCATGCAGATGAGCAGTAAAAACCCGGTCGCACATTTCATTTTTTTTGTCATGGGTGCCCCGCACATGCCCGCACACGCTGTCTCAAAAAAAAAAAAAATCCATTTGATCACAGTCTGAAACCATTGGTGCCCACTATTGCCTGGTGCCCCAGGGTACTCGTCCAATCTCGTCTATGAATAATCCGACCCTGCATATTAGTACTTTTTATAAGGGCATTGCCAGTGACACCTTGGGACAATTTTTTGACCATTCTTTCTGATGGTGCACCTGTGTCAATGTGATAAAAGTGAATTACAGACTTAAAGTAAATATATGTGTTTTGTTTATTGGTAAAATCACAGTAATGCACAGTGGCTTATTCTTTCAACATAATGCAGAGAAATGGCAATCATACAGATATCCACTAAAATATGTAATTACATTTACATTTTAAACCAAAGCGACTTCAAATGCATTCAAACTATACGTTTGTATGTGTGTACCCTGGTATTGAACCCATGACCTGCACTGCTCACCAGTTTAGCTACATGAACATAATAAATTACAAATGTAAATAATTACAAATATGGAGCAAATGAAAACGGCACACACATCTCCAGGTTAATTCTTCGATATCTACATGACTTTCATGTGGGTCATGTTTCTTCTCTTTGTGAAGCTTTTTTAAAGATGTGGATGATTTCTACTGCTGTGTGGGCTCTTAGAGGAGAATTAACGCACTCTATCAAAATGATAAATGCACGATGGCGCTTCCTGCGTCTCTCTTTTGTGCTCATCATCTATTCTGCTCATGGTCCTGCATTTTGTCAGCATGTTTCCTTGAGTTCCAAGAGAGAAATTGCTTTCATTTAAGATTGATTAGATTAGAAAGCCAAGATAATTATGTATTAGATGGGTGTGTTTATGTACCATTCATAGTTTTGTTTAAACATTTATGCTTGTGTGTGTGCTCCTGGTAAACCCTACAGTGTGGGAATCAAATGCCCTTTTTTGTAAAATGTGCATGTGTGTTGGTGTGTGTGGAATAAGTGATTAAATCTTATATTAAATCTAATCTGTATTAGTTATATGAAAGTACAACTAGCTAGATACATTTTATTCTTTCATAATATTACAATCCCAGCAAGCAATAGCTATAATTTCACAATCAATGTTAAAGAGTAACTAAACCCTAACGGCACATTCACATGGGGCGTAAGCGTTAACGCTTCCCATTCACTTTTAATGGGTGACATCATGCGTTGCCGAACTGAATTGTGGATCCGTCGGCGCTGCGTCAGTGCCATTGCTTGCGGCAGAAGATGATCATTTCTCAACTTTTCAAGCGGCAACGCGTGCGTCGGCCAATCATATCGCCTTATGCAAATAACCTAGGCAGAGCCAGCCAATTACGTTTTTGAAGGAACGGAGCATGTGTAGCGGCCACTGTGATTGGCTGTTGGCCACGCTTCAGACAAACCTTCCGTTAAGAGTTAACGCTTACGCCCCGTGTGAATGCGCCGTAAGGGTGGCGTGCACACCAAAGCTTTAAAACCCGCGGCCGGCGCATGTTTTCAATTGTTTCCAATGGAAACTCGCCGTTTTTCAAATAAGCCAGCAGCTAGCGTTTTTTTCCACGCTAAAAACCGGCCCTATGCGTTTTTCCGTGCTCTGCGCTGAGCGTCGAGAGTTGAAAGAGATTCAACTTTGGGTGAAAAGCTCCGCTCGTCAATGTCAGTTCTCACACGGCTGTCCAATCACACTGAAGGAGGGGCGGGACAAGTATCACAGCAACCAACCGGTTCACAACTCAAGTATCACAGCTACCAAAGCGCTCGGCTGAAGAAAGCTGGTGCTCAGCTAAAAAAAAACAGCTGGCATTCGGTGTCCTACAGGCGTTTTCAGCCGCGTTTAAAAGTTTTGGTGTGCACAACCCCTAAACCAACTTTTTTCAGTTAATGATCTTTAAGAATGGTGCTTTATTAGTGCGTTTCGTTGATTTGAGTAACTTTTTTGGAATAAAGTGTTACAATGCTACAATATATGGTGTAAAAACGTCTGAGTGCTGCCCTCTTCAGGTTGAACGGTGGCTACTGCAGTTGAATTTTCCTGTTGAATGTTGCGATACTGCGTGATGTTAAGCGGTACGATCTTACGTACGCAGGTTCAAGCTCACCACACACTTGGTACGAGCTCAGTCTGTCCCCTCTATCTTCGTTGGGGTCTGCCCACTTTTCTTGCATTTTTCAAATAATGCCAATGGGTGGAGTCAGGCTCTGACCAGGGGTTTAGTTACTTTTTAAAGGATTAGCCCATTTTCTTTAAAAAAATCCATATAATTTACTCACCCCCATGTCATCCAAAATGTTGATGTCTTTCTTTGTTCAGTCGAGAAGAAATTATGTTTTTTGAGGAAAACATTCCAGGATTTTTCTCATTTTAATGGACTTTAATGGACCCCAACACTTAACAGTTTTTAATGCAGTTTATAATTGCAGTTTCAAAGGACTCTAAACGCTCCCAAACGAGACATAAGGGTCTTATCTAGCAAACCGATTGACATTTTTGGCAAGAAAAATAAAAATATGCACTTTTAAACCACAACTTCTCGTCTTCCTCCGTTCGTGTGACGCGCCAGCGCAACCTCACGTAATTGCGTAATGATGTCGAAAGGTCACGAGTTACATATTTGAAACGCACATTTCAGACCATTTAAAAAAATAAATTGACACAAAGGCATTAATTAGTATCATTCGACATACAACAACGTCGGGACGGTCCTCTTTCTCCACACTTGTAAACACTGGGGCATAGTTTTGCATACGTCAGCCGTGACCTCTTGATGCGATGACCTCTTATTGTGTCAGGTCACACTAGCATGTCACAGGAACGGAGGAAGACAAGAAGTTGTGGTTTAAAAGTGCATTTTTTTATTTTTCTTGCCAAAAATGACAATCTTTCGCTAGATAAGACCCTTATGCCTCGTTTGGGATCATTTAGAGTTCTTTAAAACTGCAATTTTAAACTGCATCAAAACTGTTAAGTGTTGGGTCCATTAAAGTCCATTAAAATGAGAAAAATCCTGGAATGTTTTCCTCAAAAATCATAATTTCTTCTCGACTGAACAAACAAAGACATCAACATTTTGGATGACATGGTGGTGAGTAAATTATCTGGATTTTTTTTTTTTAAGAAAATTGACTAATCTTTTAACTATATAGTCCAGTAATCTACTTTAGCAAAAATACATTTTTATTTGGTTACACAATATCTTGCATTATGTACGAAAAAGTCAACAGTGATTACAAGGTTTTTTATTTCATTTATTTTTGTGCCATAGTCAGACGTCTAGAAAATTTTCACAGACAGACAAAATTTTGCCTCATTTAAGCCTAGACATTTGGAAGCCTATTAGACGTTGCTTTCTAGGATAATGATGTGTGACAAACAAGTGAATTGTTATTTCTTTAAAATAATTTGTTTGAAATATTTAGTGGACGCTTTTATCCAAAGCAACTTAATGCATTCGGGGTATGTATTTGTGACCTTGGCATTTGTAAGCTACAGTTGTATCCGTCTCAGTATTCAACATGCAATCGATTTCGAATCTCCTTTTAGGTGGAAAAGGAAATGCATGAAGAATTATTAATTTCCATGCTGTGCAGACTGGTTAAAGCCAGAGCTGGTCATTTCGTGCACTCGAGTACTCTTGACAGGTAAATCATTGTGTGCTCGGATGCACAGGCACAAGCTACTTTTGAGTTATAGTTCTTTAATATATGCCCGATCGCAAGGTCTCTGTCCTATGTTGCATCGAGTTGTGCTTGCGGTTAAAGCAAATTAGTGTCTGATGAAACGAATTTCATGTTATGAATGAAAATGCCACAACACATTGCGTTTTTATGTTTTATCACTTTCGGGTACTTGGGTACCGAGCGCATCCCTAGTTGGTGCTAGTTTGGAGTTTAAACAGCATTCGATTCATTAAGCACCGCTATGCTCACTGTATCTGATCGGTGTTTGCATATTGTCTTTCTGTATGAGACAGTTTTATTGAGCGTTGCTCCATTGATTGTTTCTCCGACTTTTCACCAGGTGGCTTCTGATAACCATATACACAGATTCTCCATTAGCAGCTCATTAGCAGACAGTAGGCCAGCATCTTGTTAGTTTGTTTTTTACTGGTTTTGCACAGAAAAGAGAAACGGCTAATTTTCGGCGAGTCGGAGAGGAAATTAATCATCTTCACCCCGGGCCAGCATTCATTTGTTTCTGTCAGGAAATCTTTACAGTAAACAGAGGAGCCCCTCTGCGCCTCCAATTAGGCCGCACAATGGCTAGCGCGTTGACATGGGCGGCAGTAGGACTAATCTTTTATGAAACAAATAATTAACATTTTCAAATTATTCATGTAACTGTGGCCACTTTTCTGCCACAAAATTAGTTCGGGTGACCTACACAGACACAGCATGGGAGTTACTGAAGATGGACTGCGGCAATTGCAATTTGTTTCCTGTTGCTTTCATTAGCAAAAAAGTAAATTTGCATTTACAAGTTTGACAGACGCTTTTATCTAAAGTGACTTACAGTGCATTGCAAGATATACATTGTATAAATGTGTTTCTTGGGTTTGGACCTTTTTAGGGATATCCCGATACCACTTTTTTCATTTCCGATCCAATTCTGATACCAGAATTCTGAGTAACAGCCAATACCTGACGATACTATTGTAATTTTCGCAACATGTTAAATGTGTATAGTGCTTAATTTTAAATGTAAATTATTTTAAATTATTGTTTTTTTTACAAGTTAAAAGAACATTTGTTTTTATTAATCATGGCAGTGTTTAGGAAAACATTTAATAGGTATGTTTGATCAAAAATGCTAAATATATTTTCCTTAATTGCGTAAAACTGTCATAGTAAAAAGCTTTAGTGTGGTTATTTTGGAAATTATGCGCTTGACCGGACCTGGGTGCAGAATTAATGCGCCTAAATCATCTTATACGCTACGTTTATGAGCATATCTCTCACAAAAACACAAGGGGGAGCTGCAGCAGCTGTATAGACGGTTTCATCAGACACACGTGATACACGTCTGGATCCGAACTTTATTTCCGGTTTTGTTTTTTTAATGGTCTGACTAGTTGCTAAACTGATCTCTTGAACAAATGCCTCGTCGAAAAATAACAAATGTTTGGTTTCCTATGTAATCTATGTGTTGTTTTTTGCTTGTTATATAAATAAACTACGTTTAAAGAACTTTGTTGTTATTTATTCTTAGCGGAGTTTACCGTGCGGACCGCGACAGCCGCTTGTTTATGTTGTTACTGCTGAAACTGTCTATAAATGAGACCATATCAAATGGTGTAACTGGCGATACATTGCAAAGCCATTTAATACAGCGGAAAAACAGCATTTAAAGAAATGCTAAAAAACTTTGATAAGCAGTATGAACCAGGTAAAACATACATTTCCAAAACACCAATTCCAAATTTAGTGAAAAATGATCTTCTTAAGGATCCGTAAGGAATTGATTTTTTGCAGCCACTACAGACATGTTGTCCAATACTAATACTACTAATACTAGTAGGATTGGCTACTATTTATGCCCTGTTCTGGTAAAGTCAGTTTATTTTGATTACATTTTTTTTTTTTTTTCAGACACTTTATTGTGTTTATTTTTTTATGAAGGATTTTCAGATTTTTTTAAGATATAGTAATTCAATAATTACTTTTAAATATGTTTTATGTGTATTTATATGTACTGCCAGGTAAACCTTGCAAAATATTTCATTTAAAACATGACAACAAAGTGTGAAATTTATTACATGAACAAACAATAAAATTATGAGAATTAAATGTCAAAGCAATAAAGCAGACAATTAATCTTCATAATCATCAAATCCCTAAAACAGGCAATTAATCGTCATCAATCGGCATTAACCTTCAGCCAAATTTCATAATCATGACATATGTTCCATGAAGATATTTTTATCATTTTCTTACCGTAAATATATCAAAACTTTTTTTTTGTGGGTGGTTTAAAGGTGATTTTCTCAATATTTTCTTAGATTCCGAATTTTCAAAAAGTTGCATCTGGGCCAAATCTTATTTTATGCTAACAAACCATATACGTAAACGGAAAACTTATTTTCAATTTCATACAATGTATAAATCTCAATTTCAAAATATGTATCCTTATGAATGGTTTTGTGGTCCATTTATAGATTTGTTAATTATTTTTACGCAAAGCAACTTAAAGTGAAGCATTTTTTGTCAATGATCTATTTCCAATAAATGTTTTATTCACTTTGTTAATCTAAAGCATGATAGGGTTAAGATTAATCAGGCCTTAGTTATTTTAGGACATTTAGGAAGTTTTTACAAACAAACCTTACAAAAAACAATACTGGTGTGCATCTTGAGACTAAACATGGCACTGATATATGTTAAGATATGTCAGTACAAGGTGCATTAAAATTAAAGCAACTCAAATATGCATTTTTGTTTGGAACTAGGATAAAAAAACGTGAAACCGCCCCTTAAAGTTCACATACATGGTCAAGATCGCTCTTTATTTGCCTCATTTGAAATGTGTATTCAAATTGCATTTATGTTTCATCAGAACAGGTCTCTCACGTACACGTTGCACTTATAGAGCAAATCAAACAATTATTCATGCAGAATTGGCTTTATATCATACCTGTTAGGACCCGTCAGTTTTCTGACTAGGCAAAATTATGGCCGCCGTCTCCAGAAACGACCCAGAAACCAAATTTAGCCTGTTATTAACTCTGTCTTTTTTTGACTTGGCTGCTGTTTAAATGAAAACAAATAGAATCTGACAGCAGCAGGAGCTGCAGGTGCTAGAGGCGATTTCATTACTTCACAACCGTCTCTGATTGCCATAAACTACTTATCAGATAAAACCTGACCTCAAAAAGCTTTCTAAATAAATAAATGAATAAATATATTCTATTGATGAGAAATTGTGTGCCGTTCGTACTAAAAGATGATTTGACAGATTTTTGGATATATGTCTCCAAAACCTCAGTTATCAAGCTTATTGACGCTAAGACCATGTAATAAGAGCACACATAGGCTCACATCAATGCTAAATTATTCAAATACTACAAAAGATCCAAGTCTAAGCCCATTTCTGTTTATTCAAACAGAAGAAAATGTTTTTTCTCAGCTACAGTGAGTACAATCTGGGTTTGTGTGACCGCTCTTCTGTGTCTGATGTGTTGTATTGTTATCGTGTTTCAGCTCTTCTGGCGGCAGTATTGGGGTTTAAGGTCAGATGAGGCTGTTGGGACAGACAGTTGGAGGAGTCAGATTCATTCATTTCACAGTGGATCTGGATGAGGCTTCAGGCTGTAGCTTACCAGAACACAAAATCATATTTTGAAGCATTTTCTTATGGCCAGTGAGAATAAATTGTATACTACTGCCAGCATCTTCCCCAAGGACAGGTGTTTGGCTGAAATCATCCGCATGGCCACCATCCACAACACCCCACAGCGTCATGTTTTACACATGCAATCCATCACATTTTCCTCATACAATGTAAAAATCTGTTTCTATTTCTGAATGCAATGTTTCATCCTGCATGGTAAAATAAACTGTTATACTTATACATACAGTAATCCACTAAAGTTTTTTGTGATTAAGTCACTTCTTGCACTTACACTCTTAAAAGTAAAAGAGCTACAAAAGTTACTTAATGCGATGCCATTTTGGCTCCCCAATGAACCATTCAGACAAAGGGTCTTAAAATAATCGTTTTTCTGACCTTTAAAGTCTAAAAAAAACTTTTTTCCACCACAAAGAACTTTATTGAACTTTAAGGTACCTCTCAGTGTTCCTGTAGATCAACTGGTGAAACATTTCGTTAATAGTGCAAAAGGTCATGCGTTCAAACCAAGGAAACATAGATATTGATAAAAATGTATACTTTGTAATACACTGTAATGCTGCATGGTCTCACTAGACTTTCAGCAGGCAAAAGTTCTATGCAGACCCCTAAGAAACTGGATATGACATCACACAGACACCAGATATGTATGCAGACCCCTAAGAAACTGGATATGACATCATACAGACACAGGATACGTATGCAGACCCCTAAGAAACCGAACATGATATCATCACACAGACACCAGATACGTATGTGGCCCCCTAAGAGACCCAATATGACATCATCATGCAGACACCAAATACGTATGCATACTCCTAAGAGACTCATTATGACATCATCAAGTAGAAACCAGATATGTATGCAGACCACTAAGAGACTCATTATGACATCATCAAGTAGAAACCAGATATGTATGCAGACCACTAAGAGACTCACTATGACATCATCAAGTAGAAACCGGATGTGTATGCAGATCCCTAAGAGACCCAATATGACATCATCACACAGAAACCAGATGTGTATGCATACTCCTAAGAGACTCATTATGACATAATCAAGTAGAAACCGGATATGTATGCAGATCACTAAGAGACTCATTATGACATCATCATGCAGACACTGGATATGTATGCAGACCCCTCAGAAACTGGATATGACATTATCACACAGAAACCGGATATGTATGCAGATTCCTAAGAGACTCATTATGACATCATCAAGAAGAAACCGGATACATGCAGACCACTAAGAAACTGAATATGACATCATCACACAGAAACCAGTTATGTATGCAGACTCCTAAGAAACTGGACAGTGTTGGGAAAGTTCACTTTCTACATGAACTAGTTCAGTTCCCCGTTCACACATTTGAAAATGAACTAGTTCAGTTCATAGTTCATATTTCAAAATTTTGAACTAGTTCACAGTTCCAAAAATGAACTAATGTATAGTTCTTTTTTCCCATATTATTTTTTAAAACTTATTGCCATTATAGCCCATATAGAACCACAGACAGCAATTATTTTAACAGTTTTAACACTGAAGCTGAATGCGTCAGATTTCCTCTTCATATCCAACTGTAAATCCTTATCCAACCAGAGTTTACATAAGCATTGACTGTCTTTTATTTTTGTATTTGCTTGCACATACCTTGAAAGGCTTGCCGGGTGCTTCAAGGTGGCGCAATCGGGGCGAGAAGCGCTGCGTTGCGAGGCGTCGCGTGTAGGACAACTCGCAGGTATTGCACACCGCACGTGCACGTTAAATAGCGTGAACTTAGAGTCTATTTCAAGATCCAGAATATGCGTTAGCAGCCTATGTTAATTGTTAACGGTTTAGGACAAATATGATGTTATTTAATGTTAAACACTATGAGTGGCGCGGCAGGGATTTCAGCAGAGTCCAGAGTCCGTGTTGTTTTGATGACGCATGCAGCCGCGAAACACTGACTGGTGGCGTGTTGCCAGATTGGGTGTTTTTCCGCTACACATTAAGGCCTGTTTACAGTTTGTTTTAGCCGGGTTTTCGCCTGGAAGACTATAGAAATCTGGCACCCTATTGAAAGACATTAAACTGAGAGAGCGTTCGTTCACGAGCACCAGAATGAACGAGTTCATAAGAAGTTCATCAGGCAGTAATACAGTACGTTCAGTTCACGTTCGCCCAAAATATGAACGAGCTCATGAACTTTCATTCAATGAACTCGTTCAGGCACAACACTGAAACTGGATATGAAATCATCACACAGAAACCTGATGTGAATGCATACCACTAAGAAACTCATTATGACATCATCAAGAAGAAACCTACGGAGCCCTTCTGATGACATGGTAAAACTTTTTTTTTAAATCGTGGCCACGAATTAGGAAACCAGATATGTATGCAGACCCCTAAGAGACCCAACATGACATCATCACACAGAAACTGGATGTGTATGCAGACTCCTAAGAGACTCATTATGACATCATCAAGTAGAAACCGGACATATGACATCATCATGCAGACACTGGATATGTATTTTTTTTTTTTTATCAATCATATTCAACTCTGTTTTTACATTAGCCAGGGGATGAAAGAGAAAAAAGAATTAAATAAAAACATGGAAATACTTACATACATTAATACATTTAGCAGCTTTCTTGTTTATCAGATTATAAATAGTATTAAAATATTGCTTCACTTCTAATAGAAAAATACGAAATAATGGTTTATAATCTCCATATTTACATTTATGTATATTAAACTTTGCCAACAAAAGTAACATATTAATCAAATAATATTCCTTATGTAAGGAGATATCATAAGAGAAAAAAACAAATAAAATATTTTAAAAACAAAGTTTAAAGTTGGGAAAAATATGAAGTCTAACAAAAGAGCACAAATTTAACCAAAAATGTTTTGAATAAGGACAACTCCAAAAAAAATGAAAAAAATGTTTCTGTATCTTTACCACAAAAAGTACAAAACATGTCAATGTTACATTTAAATCTATTTACAAGGAAATATTTACTGGGGTAACATTTATAAATGAGTTTATAAGAGATTTCTTTTACTTTATTTGTTAATAAATATTTTTGAGGCAATTTCCAAATTTTATGCCATATCAAACCATCAACACGGACACTGGATATGTATGCAGACCCCTAAGAAACTGGATATGACATCATCACACAGAAACTGGATGTGTATGCAGACTCCTAAAAGACTCATTATGACATCATCAAGTAGAAACCGGACATGTATGCAGACCCCTAAGAGACCCGATATGACATCATCACACAGAAACCGGATGTGTATGCAGACTCCTAAGAGACTCATTATGACATCATCAAGTAGAAACCGGACATGTATGCAGACCGTTAAGAGACCCGGTATGACATCATCACGCAGACACCGGATATGTCTGCAGACAGACCCCTAAGAAACTCGATATGAGATCATCACACAGACATCACGCAGCAAGCTGTTGTCTTTACAGACTATTTTTAAAAGTATTTAAAATATACCATCTATTCAAGTATGCAGTGACACTGTCATCCAGGCAGCTTCTTTTATTTAAATGTCTTTTTATAATCTTTCTAAGCAGTGTTCACTCTAAAAAAACAAACGGTGCTATATAGCACCAAAACTGTTGCTTTGGATCGTAACCATAAAAGAACCATTTTTAGTGCCATATACAGCACCGGTGAAGCACCTGTGTAGAACCATATAGGGGCCATATAGCACCACTATAGCACCACATATGGTTCTACAAAGCACTATATGGTTCTACACAGGTGCTTCACTGGTGCTTCACCGGTGCTATATGGCACTAAAAACGGTTCTTCTATGATTACGAGCAAAGAACCACTTTTGGTGCTATATAGCACCGTTTGTTTTTAGAGTGTTGAACAAGACAAGATTGTATGACACCGCTACTGTTAGTGGTTGTGGCTTGAAGGGATATATCACACCGTCAGAAAAAAAGGTTTAAAACTGTACCTTTTTTGTCGCTGGTGCTGTTTTTATACTAATCCTACCCCCAAACCTAACCATAAACTGAACATTTCACAGATTTAGGCCATAGCTGTATTCGATCTAGCCCCAACCGCTGTTTTCATCCTAATCCTATCCCTAAACCTAACTCTAAATCCAACTGGCGAGATTAACGTTAGCTGTATCCCAGCTACCCAAAACCACTATTACTTTCCAATTTGATTCTTACATCTTAGATTTCCTAAAAAAGTTCATGTGCGACATGTCAATCTTATTGGTCACCCATCCTCATGTGATACAAATTCACAGGTCAGAGTTTACAGACCTTGAACTTTAAAACAGTTACCAACTGAATTAAGTGTTTTAAGTAGAGCAGCTTTTACCTTGTGCGTTGTAAGATATTTGCTATATTTTGCATTTAGCAGCCACCTCCAAACAGTCTAAATAAGAAAATCAATAAGAGCAATTAAAACTAAATGTCAGGTGACCTTTGCTGGTCAGATATTTGTATGTAATTATGTGAACACTAGTTGTATTATTGCTGATCTCAACTTTACAGCATTATTTTTATACCGCTCTCCTGCCATCAGAATTTGCATTTAACTGCATCGGTTGAACTGGATTAAAAATGAGTCTTTGCTGTGTTAAGGCACTAATGTGTGACTTTGGCATTTGAACTTTTCATTTTTGTTATACCCGAAGAGAAAAGTGCAAAGCCAAAGATCTCTGCCTGCAGCAGTTAAACTTTGCTGACTTCAGATAAATCCTAACAAATGAGAGGGGTAATTGCTTTGCAATGCCCTTTTCAAAAGCATCTCTTGGTAGTTCTGCGTGTGATCCACTGTGCAGGTTTTTTAAATACAGAGCAACGGCGGTGCGCTTAAGTAGCCGCAAATGATGCTTACTTCTGCATTCGGGGTTAAAGATGGTTCGCTGCGTACGCTGGTTTAATAACAACACTTACTGTAATAGTTTGAGTCGTTTAAGCTTAATAGACCCATTTTATTGTTCATTTAAGAAGGATTGTAGTCGCCAATTTAGATATGACTGCGTTCTGTCTTCCTGGTGAGACATTTAAGGACTTCTGAGAAGAACGAGTTTTTTGCCTACGTATGTTTTCATACATATACATACAATCTCATATATTAAAAATAAAGATGCTAAAAAGGGTGCTTTGCGATGCTTTGAACATCTCCATCTCAATACAATTTTGGGATTAATTGCGACTGCCAGTTAACATTATTAACATTACAAAATACTCTGGTTTCAATACCGTATACATATTTTCAGTCCCTGTACACCAATGTTGACAATTATGTTGTCATTCTACACTATCGTAGTGTTACGATTATCAGACGATATCCGTCAAATCTCTGCTTCATCACGATCCATCACCATCATTCATATTCATGCATTCATTCAGGGCGCTTGTATGAGTTGATGTTTAAGTATGATGCATGAGGATGAAATACGAGTTTATTAGATTTTCACAGAACACAGTTTATTTGATGACTTCGTTAAGAGCCAAGTTTATATACTCGGGGCGTAGGGGTTTTATTACAAACATTGATCAAAGCGATGACACGCTCTCAGGTAATCCCAGTTGTGCGTGTGTTGATGGTGTTATAATCTGTAATGGCAGACTGCGAACTCATGGGTATTCAGATTACATCACCCATCACCTCTGGAAGTTGCCATAAGTGACTTGTTTAATGAAAGTATTGGGCTGGAGGCGGCGGCGACATTGATTTCAGCGGTGAGAAACAGAGGCGGCACGCAGAGATCTGATGTGAAGACTAAGTGGCAGGCGGGGGAACACGGGAGTGGATTTACCGGGGCAGGTTAACAGCTCACCTTGTGTTGAAACATCAAGGATGAGCACACACGTTTGGTGCGTGCTGAGTTTGGCATGAGGGAAACACTTCAGAGCGGTACGGTATAGTCCAAGTAAATAGCAGGGAAGGGAATTTTAATTTCTGTCAGGAGACTGCATAGAATTGCATATACAATAGCATCAAGTACATCTCATGGGATTACCTCATGGGTTGCATATAAAACTATAGGCTGGAAAACTTTTTAAGCATTTTAAAGAGAAAAGTTGTTAGCATTTTGACCGCAGAGGAAAGACGACGAAACAAGCTCATGTCTTTGCATCCGAAATAAGTTATTTGTTTATTAATATATGTCCGTCCGTCCCTCCTTCCTTCCATCCTGATCCAAATCCAGATCCATCAAAAACCAACCAAACAACCAACCATCCATCTATTTACACACTCACTTACCCACATACCTAGCCATTCACCCACAAAGATGTTTTTTATTATTTCTCTAAGAAAAGAGTCTTTCTATTTTGTTATATAAAGCAAAGAAATGCATAACTATTCAAACTATCTCTATGTATCTAACCAACCAAACCAACCATCTATATCTATTTCTTTATCTAACCAAACAACCATCTATCCTATTCATCCATCTATGCTATCCATCCATCCATCCATCCACTAATCCAACCAACCAACCAACTATATCTATATCTTTATCTAACCAACCAACCAACCATCTATCCTATCCATCCATCCACTAATCCAACCAACCAACCAAACAACCAACCAACCATCAGCCGATCTAATTGATCTAAATCGATCAAGCCGATTTAATTATATCTTTTTAAAAATAAATAACATTTCTGTTTGGTTATATAATGCAAAAAAAGTCATAAAAGTCATAACTATTCAAACTATCTCTATCTATCCAACCAACCAAACATCTCTATCTTTATCTATCCAACCAACCATCTATCTCTATCCATCCAACCAACTATCTGTCCATTCATCCATTCATCAAACCAACCATCCAATCAACCAACCAACCAACCATTAGCCGATCTAAGTGATCTAAATCGATCAAGCCGATTTAATTCTATCTTTTAATATAATTGAAAAAATATATAACTATTCAAACTATCTCTGTCTATCCAACCAACCAACCATTTCTATCTCTATTTTTATCTGTATCTATCCAACCAACCAACCATCTATCTCTAACCATCCATCCAACCAACCAATCACTTAAAAAAAATGAATAGCCTTTCTATTTGGTTATATAATGCAAGAAATTCTTAACTATTCAAACAATCTCAACCAACCATCTATATCAATATATCAACATTTTATCTATATCTATTTATATCTATCTTCGTCCTTACCCTACAACCAACCAACCTTTATTCAACCAACCAGCCATCCAACCAACCAACCAACCAACCATCTATATCTATTTATACCCATCCATCCAACTAACCATCCAACCAATCACTTAAAAAAAATGAATAGCCTTTCTATTTGGTTATATAATGCAAGAAAGAAATTCTTAACTATTCAAACAATCTCAACCAACCATCTATATCAATATATCAACATTTTATCTATATCTATTTATATCTATCTTCCTTACCATCCAACCAACCAACCAACCTTTATTCAACCAACCAACCATCCAACCAACCAACCATCTATATCAGTAATTCTCAAAGTGTGGTCCGCGGACCACTAGTGGTCCGCCAAACCCCCCCAGTGGTCCGCCAAAAGATGACCTAAATTAGGCAAGTGTTTATACCCGGGCTATTCAATTGGCGGCCCGCGGGTCAGACCCAGCCCCCAAGGTAGTTTGATCCAGCCCTTTATGTAGTCTGTAAAAAAGACATCTCTAGAATAAATTTAGTAAGTTAGACAACGGGCCCTACAATTACGAGTTGATGCGCGTGCGTCTGTTTCATACAGCATGAGCTGCAGAGCGCGAGTCACGTGACTGGTGCGAGCAGCTGTGTCACGTGTTTATATTCGCGCATTGGTCCACAAGTTCAACGCAATCGCCTCCCCCCTCGCACCCTAGGGCTACTGTAATAATTAGCTTTGACAAAAAACTGCATAAAACAATGTTATGTTCCATGTTATAAACTTTTTTGATATGTGCACTGAAGTGAGTAAATGAGTTAAATTCTCAATGAGTGTGATATGGATCTTATTTACCTATTTAAATGTAGAATAAAGCTTAATGCCAAGCATAAACTGAAAGCAGCTAAAATCCACAGATCTATTAGTTTTGTAATGTACTAGTTTTTGTTTCATGTGTAAAATCCCTGTAATTTCAGTGATTTTGGACATTAAGGGGAATTTTTTTTCAGCATTATATTGTTACCATAGATACAACCATAAACTTCACATACCCACCACCTCAGTTTTAAATTAATGGCTCTTTGGAATGACATTAAGTGGGAGTTACAGTATGTTTAATTGCAGTTTTTTTCATATGTGCAGTTTGTTGTTCATATTAAGCTGCCTGCAACTCATTTCACATTTACTTTTTCAAATGAAATAAAATGTATATAATAATTTCTGAACATAGCATTGCATTTGTGTTTAAAAATTGGTTTTTGACTTAAAACAGTTGCATATTAAACTTAAATTTAGCTTATCCTTCCTATTTTGTTGTTTTTTTGGGGGCGTGTTAGAGTCAGATTCTGTTAGGTGGTCCTCAGAAAAATATTGGAAGATGAAGTGGTCCTTGGGCTGAAAAAGTTTGAGACACACTGATCTATATCTATTTATACCCATCCATCCAACCAACCATCCACCCAAAAACCCACCCACCGACCTAAATGTTTTATTTCTTTTTAATTTATTTTTGCCAAAAAATAATAGCCTTTCTATTTTGTTAATGCAAGAAATGCATAACTATTCAAACTATCTTTATCTATCCATCCAACCAACCAACCATCTATATCTCTACCCATCCAACCAACCAGCCATCTAAACCCACCAAAAGTTTTATTTCTTTTTTATTTCTTAAAAAAACCAAATGAATAGCCTTTCTATTTTGTTATATAATGCAAAGAAATTCATACATTGTCTACTGTATATTTTTACATTTTTATATTATTAACCATAAGGTTATATTTGTTTTTGTTAACATTAGTTATTGCATTAGTTAACATGAACAATACTTCAAAAGCATTTATTGATCTTATTTGATATTAATTTAAGCATTTAATAATACTTAAAAAAGTTGCAAATTAATGCACAAAAAACATTTATATTGGCATTAATTATCAAGTTTAATAAATGCTGAGAAACGATGTTGTTCTTTGTTTTAATGTCAGCAATTGCATTTACTTATGTTAACATACACACCATTTTGGTAAAGTGTTACTAACATATATTGTAAAGCCAGTAACACTGTGGAAAAATGTTCATATCATTTAGTCTGCTTCAGTTACCTTCCTTAAATCTTTATCATTTTTATGACCTTCATACCATTTCTCACTTTGATACATGATTTTTACAGCAACTGTCTTTGTCTCAGACAGCCTTGAGTTCCTCCAGACGTTTTTATTCCACAGCATAGCTCTGGGGACTTTTGCCTGGTGGACTGCATCTCTGACGCATTGGATGGATTATAAAACAGACGCGAGTAAATCCTGCTTTTTGAGTCCAATTTACATGCGGCTTTTGTGGGGGCTTCACAGCTTCTTTGCTGACAAACCCGATTGGCTCTACTTTAACGCGATTGGTTCTCTGACGTTGCCAAGACTGGATCGTCCAAACCACTGATTTTTAAGAGTGACAGGTCTATCCTGCTAGTTGACACTATTGCTGTGATAAACAAGATTGAATCTCACGCTTAACAATGCGAGTATTTATTTGCGTCCTACTTTTGTCAATATCTGTTACTGACACTTAATAAAACACTGAATATCTTGTATTGTTTTAGACAAGCATCAATCTGAGGTTTTGGGTCACGGCACCAACAAAATATGTAGTGGTAAGATTTGGCAGTGACAAAATAAAACGTGTTTTTTAAACAATGATGAATTATCTTTCCTGTCACTGGCTTGAGTTATTTCTTACATTATGGCTGAGATAAAGTGCTACGTTTATGCACCTGGATGGTTTAATAAGCCAGGTGGGAGGGGAGCTTGGGGTAGTGTATGACAACAGCTGAAAAAGATGAATAATGTCAGCTAAAAAAGGATATAAGTATGAAAAGGATGTAATGTTATGTTGTGTAAGTGAGAAGGAGGATTGGACAGCTGGTGTCAGGACATATGGTGCAGATAAATGTGAATATTGACTGTAGGTGCTGTGAACACACATTAACACACACAGACAGAATAAGAGTAGTATTTTACAAATCCTCACCAAAAGTATACTAAAGTTAGGTATGCTTTATGTATAGTAATATCATAGAACTAGTACTATGCTAAAAGGGACTAACCTGGCCCACTTTTGACTTTTCTTTGAAATACCAATAAGTTCCTCTGAGATACCAGTATGCATCTTTGAGGTACCAGTATGCATCTTTGAGGTACCAGTATGCATCTTTGAGCTACCAGTATGCACCTTTGAGGTACAAGTATGCCCCTTTGAGGTATCAGTATGCATCTTTGAGGTACCAGTATGCATTTTTGAGATTTGAGGTACCAACTTACATATTTGAGATATCAGTATGCATCTTTGAGGTAACAGTATGCATTTTTGAGGTTCCAGGATGCATTTTTGAGGTACCAGTATGCATAGGTAGCAATATGCCTCTTTGATGTATCAGTATGCATATTCCAGGTATCAGTATGCATCTTTGAGGTACAAGTATGCATCTTTGAGGTACAAGTATGCATCTTTGAGGAATCAGTATGCACCTTTGAGGTATCAGTATGCATCTTCGAGGGATCAGTATGCATCTTCGAGGTACTAATATGCATCTTTGAGGTACCAGTATGCATCTTTGAGGTACCAGTATGCATTTTTGAGGTATCAGTATGCACCTTTGAGGTATCAGTATGCATCTTTGAGGTACAAGTATGCATATTTGAGGTACCAGTATGCACCTTTGAGGTATCAGTATGCACCTTCGAGGTAACAGTATGCATCTTCGAGGGATCAGTATGCATCTTCGATGTAGCATTATGCATCTTTGAGGTAGCAGTATGCATCTTCGATGTACCAGTATGCATTTTTGAGGTATCAATATGCATCTTTGAGGAACCAGTATGCATCTTTGAGGTACCAGTATGCATCTTTGAGGTACCAGTATGCATCTTTGAGGCATCTTTGAGGTACCAATATACATCTTTGAGGTATCAATATGCATCTTTGAGGTATCAGTATGCATCTTGGAGGTACAAGTATACATATTTGAGGTACCAGTATGCCCCTTTGAGGTATCAGTATGCCCCTTTGAGGTACCAGTATGCACCTTTGAGGTATCAGTATGCCCCTTTGAGGTACCAGTATGCACCTTTGAGGTATCAGTATGCCCCTTTGAGGTATCAGTATGCCCCTTTGAGGTATCAGTATGCATCTTTGAGGTAGCAATATGCATCTTTCGATGTAGCAGTATGCATCTTTGAGGTAGCAGTATGCATTTTTGAGGTATCAATATGCATCTTTGAGGTACCAGTATGCATCTTTGAGGAACCAGTATGCATCTTTGAGGTACCAGTATGCATCTTTGAGGCATCTTTGAGGTACCAATATACATCTTTGAGGTATCAATATGCATCTTTGAGGTAGCAATATGCATCTTCGATGTAGCAGTATGCATCTTTGAGGTAGCAGTATGCATCTTCGATGTACCAGTATGCATTTTTGAGGTATCAATATGCATCTTTGAGGTACCAGTATGCATCTTTGAGGAACCAGTATGCATCTTTGAGGTACCAGTATGCATCTTTGAGGCATCTTTGAGGTACCAATATACATCTTTGAGGTATCAATATGCATCTTTGAGGTAGCAATATGCATCTTCGATGTAGCAGTATGCATCTTTGAGGTAGCAGTATGCATCTTCGATGTACCAGTATGCATTTTTGAGGTATCAATATGCATCTTTGAGGAACCAGTATGCATCTTTGAGGTACCAGTATGCATCTTTGAGGCATCTTTGAGGTACCAATATACATCTTTGAGGTATCAATATGCATCTTTGAGGTATCAGTATGCATCTTGGAGGTACAAGTATACATATTTGAGGTACCAGTATGCCCCTTTGAGGTATCAGTATGCCCCTTTGAGGTACCAGTATGCACCTTTGAGGTATCAGTATGCCCCTTTGAGGTACCAGTATGCACCTTTGAGGTATCAGTATGCCCCTTTGAGGTATCAGTATGCATCTTTGAGGTAGCAATATGCATCTTTCGATGTAGCAGTATGCATCTTTGAGGTAGCAGTATGCATCTTCGATGTACCAGTATGCATTTTTGAGGTATCAATATGCATCTTTGAGGTACCAGTATGCATCTTTGAGGAACCAGTATGCATCTTTGAGGAACCAGTATGCATCTTTGAGGTACCAGTATGCATCTTTGAGGCATCTTTGAGGTACCAATATACATCTTTGAGGTATCAATATGCATCTTTGAGGTAGCAATATGCATCTTCGATGTAGCAGTATGCATCTTTGAGGTAGCAGTATGCATCTTCGATGTACCAGTATGCATTTTTGAGGTATCAATATGCATCTTTGAGGTACCAGTATGCATCTTTGAGGAACCAGTATGCATCTTTGAGGTACCAGTATGCATCTTTGAGGCATCTTTGAGGTACCAATATACATCTTTGAGGTATCAATATGCATCTTTGAGGTAGCAATATGCATCTTCGATGTAGCAGTATGCATCTTTGAGGTAGCAGTATGCATCTTCGATGTACCAGTATGCATTTTTGAGGTATCAATATGCATCTTTGAGCAGTAGCGTAACGAGCCAACACCAGGCCCCTAAGCAGGATTATCAAGGCGGGCCCTTTACTACAGCACGTGATGACGCAATGTCCACAAGCAGGCTACAATGAATGGGACAGGACAGGATCATAGAGACATGAGATGACTGACAAAATCAGAAATAGCCTACGCGCACCACAACAAAAACATAACATCGGTGACAGCGCACCATAACATATGAAACAACACTGCTGGTGACAGCACACTATAACATTTTGTTACTCACTGCTATGACTACACACACACATACACCTAGGTCTAAATACATAAAAAAGATGCTCACTTACATTCAGGGGTTTATTTGGGATTTGTTATGTGGGGGGGCTTTGCGGGGAGGGGTACTTCGTAACATGTTTAATACTGATGACAGCAAAGCCACTGGTGTGTTTCAATGACATTCTGGACCTCTGATAGGATTTGATAAGTTTCAGCTTTAAAGCTGTGCCAGAGGTTGACCCCAAATATAAAAAAGAGCATCTGAATTTTAAATTATGCAAATCTATGAGTATGACACCCTATATCCATTTGTTCCACATGTCATTATGCACAACTGATCAAACTTTAAAGGAATTTAAAAGAATTAACCTCCTTGAATAATTCTAGGCATAAGATACCCAAAAAGACTCTTACATGTCTTATAAATTAGCCATAGAGATTCCCTATGCTGGTCAGCAGCTAAAACAATCATATAGTTAGGTTTGATTTGTGTAATCAAAATACATTATTTTATTAAACTATGCCTATACAATGAGTTATATCCAGTGTTATCCAGTTAACATACTGTAATTAAATGTGAGTGACAAATAATTTAATTCTTTACACGTTTCTAGTCTTCTATTAAGTTTTCTCGACGTGGGCATCATTCTTATCTCTCTCGCTCGCTCTCTCTCTCCTCTACAATGTCAAATGATCCTGTGTGAGAGCGCGTTCTTGCAGTTCTGAGTTTTTTCGCTTGAGTTGCATAACTTGCGCGAAGACGCGTTTAAAGGGGAAAGCGCGTGTTTTCGCGGCAATTGCGCCGCCCAATTCGCGTCATTTGCATCGCCCTGTGAGAACGCACCTGGTTGCGTCTTTGCATTGACTTTGTATGTAATCTGTTCGCGCAAATCGTTAAACTTGCGTTGGTAAGTATGCCCTATAATGAATGGAAACTCATTATTCCCTTCACTTCAGTGCACACGCAAGAGCAGAGCGTTGAAAACCCGTGAGAAAGCCTGGGAACAGCGGATAGCAACGAATATGTGATAGCCCCTGATTGGTCCGGGCCCGTAAGCAACGCTTACCCTGCTTACCGATAGTTACGCCCCTGTCTTTGAGGTACCAGTATGCATCTTTGAGGAACCAGTATGCATCTTTGAGGTACCAGTATGCATCTTTGAGGCATCTTTGAGGTACCAATATACATCTTTGAGGTATCAATATGCATCTTTGAGGTACCAGTATGCATCTTTGAAGAACCAGTATGCATCTTTGAGGTATCAACATGCATCTTTGAGGTACCAGTATGCATCTTCGAGGTACCAGTATGCATCTTTGAAGAACCAGTATGCATCTTTGAGGAACCAGTATACATCTTTGAGGTACCAGTATGCATTTTTGAGGTATCAGTATTTATCTTTGAGGTACCATAGTATACATCTTTGAGGTACAAGTATGTATCTTTGAGGTACCAGGATGCATCTTTGGGGTACCAATATTTGAGGAACCAGTATGCATATTTGAGGTATCATTATACATCTTTAGGGTACCAATATGCATCTCTGAGGTCCCAATTGTTCTAAGAATTTAAAAATATTACATTTAGGTAAACCATCAGATATTAAAACACCATGGCTTTATATCTTTAGACATTTGACTGGCCCAACACATAGTGTAGCCCCAAATAACCCTTTTTTGTGATGGAGATACGACCCGACTGTCTGTTCAAAGAAAGAGCTGGTGTGAATACTCACAGCTCATCTAGCACTGTGTTTTAATACCCATGTAACATATTCATTCAGTAGAGCTTTCAAACACATTCTCAGCATTCAGGTTTTTGTTTCAAGGTTTGTGCCTCCGGCCTTCTGTCTCTCATTAATGTCATTATTAGTTGCATGTCACTCACTCGCCCTCATAAGGGAGCTCACCCGCTTCTGTCTAGTTCACTAACCGCATCGAAGAACAACCTTCCTGTCTAAGTGCAAGGCTATCATTGTGATCAGCACACATTATCTCTCCTTACTCCACTGCCTTTGCGCAGTTGAGCCATCAACAGATATTAATTCAATCTCAGGTCGTCATGGAGACGGCTGTGGATGAGAGTAATAAATTAGATGTACGTAACAAATTAATTTTATCTGGCGGTGGTGACTGAATAGATTTCCATCGTCGCATGTTTACCAAAGACAGCTCGAGTTGCTGTATCCCATGACAACCACTGCCCACATGTCCAATGGTCATAGAGTAATCATTAAAATATTTAAAACTCAAGTGTGTAATTTGTGTTTGGTGTTAAAATACTTTCACAAGAAGTGTTATCACTGTGGCTCTGTGCCAGTAAACAGTCAGAAAAAAGGTACAAAGCTGTCACAAGGTAGAAACTAATTTGTACCTGTGAGGTACCCTTTATGTACAAAGGTGTGTATATTTTGAAAGGGTCCCGCCCATTGACAGCTTTTGTGAGAGTGTTTCATGAATGAATGGATATACTTTCCTTGTTCTTCGTAGGGGAAATTTGTTTAGGCGTACATATGAAGTTGCCTAACAAAGAAAACAATCACATTTACATAACAACACTTCTGTCTTCCCTGCTAAAGTTGAACAATTTTATATTCATAGGAACAAAAGAGTACTTGTAGCGATTGCATGTAGACTTTGGGGTGCAGTAGCGCCAAACTAGATGGTACCTCATGTGAATTTGTATGTTTTATGAGCTAATTTGTATGAATTCGTAGCAAGTTAATTGTACAAAAATGTAAGATTATTATAAAAAGCAATAATGAAAACACAACGCTAACTACGCCCCTAATGTCACAGGGGCGAAATGAAATCATACAAAAACGTATGAATGTGGTTGTATGAATTAGCCAAAATACTAATGAATCGCCATGAGATTGTGTTGGACCTTCTTATGAGTGCAAAACCTAAAAACTCAAAGAATCATCAATATCAGACCTTTGACCCACTTTTAATGTTGCTGAATCTTCAGTTTTTACTAAATCACACTGATATTAGCATTAATCCTGCCATCTCGGAGAATCTCAGGAGGAGATGAAACTGTCAGCAGACAAAAATCAGATTCAGTGTCGATTGAATGCATAGAACATGAAAACTGTGTCACAAATTATATATATATATAATAATATATATATATATATATATATATATATATATATATATATATATATATATATATATATATATATATATATATATATATATATTAATGTGTATTGAAAAATACAGAATGATCTCAAGGAAAGTCATGTTATAGTCACGGAAAATTGTATTAATTTATTTGTGTCCATGGCACAAAATTCTGATTTGTATTGTTTTTTCTTATTTTCTTACCATTGTCGCTTGAGGTTGGAGCAAGAATGACTTTCTGTGACATTTTTAGACATCCTAGCCCCAACTCTAACCCTATCCCTAAGCGACAATGACTTAAAAATAAGAAAATACATAAAATTACACGAAAAACTATTTAAAGAGTGACACGTAAAAGCAGGGGCTTCATGCACCATTTTTTTTTAAGGGGGCATAGTGTGCACAGTTCACAGAAATTTGTGCATACACATATACCGAACGAATTATATTATAGAGCTTTCAGTCTTTTCCATGGCACTTACATTTCTAACAATATGAGCGCCCCTGCCTTCATTCAAAAAACTCCAAAATAAAAGTGTTGACTCACTTTCATTTTTAAATACTATTCAATCGGAATAATGACATGATATTGGTATCATATTTAAAACAGAAACGACATGTTTTATTTTTTAAAGTTTTGTTTAATGACTTAAATTCTGTCATTAATGCATTTTGCACAACAACTGCATTATGAAATTAATGTCATTTTAAATCCATAAAGTATATAAACAACGAAAATGACATAAGCTATAGAAACGTGATTGATTTTAATGTTCAATAATGATTTTAAAAAATATGTTTAGATAAAATGATTGGAGGAACAAATTTTTGCATTAAATTTTACCTCATATGTGAGCATGTGTGATCCCGCGCCCACATGAACTCTGGCGAACTTTGGCGTCGTGCCAAAAAGATGAATCTAGAAATTTCTACTAATATAACGTCGAGACGGTCACATTTTAAACCATACATTTTCTACACAGAGGAGGTTAAATGCACATTACCGTACTGGGGTTTTAAAATGTTGTGAGCGTTTCTTTCACGTTTTAATTCCTCAGATAGCCAAATGCAGCAGCAACATGAAAGCTCGTGAACGCGCTCACGCTGATGACGTCTGCAGCTGCTCTGCTGCAGCGCCTGCCGCCAGAAAGTAATGTAACATGTTCAAAACACCATCATAACGGCAAAAATCTCTGAAAAGGGACAAGGATGCAGCACAGAATTAATAATATTGTGCATATTAAACAGATTAAAAGACAAGTTACCGATTGATGGACGCTTGTTTGATTTTCAGGTTGCGTGCAAAATCCATTTTGCTCAAAAAACCAAGGGGGCATGTGCCCCCTCAGTTTGAATGGGCATGACATGACGCTCTGCGTAAAAGACATTTGTGCTCAAGCCACAAAAAAGCTGAATTTCGTGCCATGGACACAAATAAATTAATACAATTTACTATAACACGACTTTTTGCTAGATCATGTTGGAAAAGACTTTCCTGCAAAATCCAACCCGACATCATTATAAGCTTACCATTGTTAATATGTGTAAGGTAAGGAGACGCACTGATTGTTTATGTACCTGAACAACTAATTTTTGTTTATTTTTAACAAATAAAGTTATGAATTCCAGCTTTAAAGATTATTATATCTGCCCCTGAAATGTATTGTTTACCTTTATGAGATTAGGTTGCAATCTAATCCCATAAAAGCATACAGCCTGTTGTACATTTGCCCTTACGAAAATTAACCATGGTTTTACTACAGTTAAAACCAAAAATGTCATGGTTACTGTAATAAAACCATGGTAACCACAAAATAACCATGATTTTCCAAAACCATAGTTGAACCACCATGGTTAGTGTAGTAAAACCATAGTTTTGCTAATAGTAATCAATACACCAAACAAATCATGGTTAACTACAAGTTTACCACAAAAACATGGTTAATTTGTGTAATGGTGTCAAATAAAAAGAATTATTGAATCAAAATAAAACATCAATCTGATTCTGAAAAATTGAGGAGCTCAGATGCAAAAGTCTGTAAACGCCACCTCTGTCAAAAACGAGATATTCACAGAATATATTATACGTTCATCAAATACTTTCGCTACAAATTTGCTTAATCCTGGCCTCAGGTCATTCAGAAATACCGCTAAGGAGAAATATTAGTAGTCTGATAAAAAAATGCTAATTTGCAAGAAAACATAGCAGATGCAATTAGAGGGTTTTGCATCTTGCTTTCCTCCTTTAAAATCAAACAAATACAAAAGGGTGATTCTCACGAAATCCAGATTTAGAAGGTGTCCAGCATCAGAATTTAAAACAAAAACCTTGAAGCTAAATTATTATTATTATATTTTTTTGTATAAGATTAAGGTCTGAACTTACTACCATTATTTTTAGAGGATTTAAAAAAAAAATCCTATAGAATTCTTTAAATTTTTTTAGATTATCATTATCAAAAATTATCATTACTGCAACATGATATTACATTAAATATTTGCATTTACAAACTCACGTTTCGGTAATGAGAACTAAAAAGTTATCTAGGTACTATGACAAAGAACCTTTCAACTTTTATCTGCACTGTAAAAAAATTCCGTAGAAATTTCAATGTTATTGCAGCTGGGTTGCCTGTAATTTACCGTAAATTTACATTTATGTTATTTACTGGCAAGAGTTTGTTCAAAGTTAAATAAATTTCAAATATTAACAAGTCTTTATCTTTACAGAATAAAACTATACAATAACAGCCTCATGCAAAGCATTCTGGGAACCAGAAATCATCATCAACCTTTTTCTGTTTTTTGGTCCAGATTTTGTTTCCCAGAATGTTTTGCTTGATGCTGTTTTTTAGTTTTACTCCGTAAAGATAAAGACTTGTAAATGTTTAATTTTCATTTAACTTTGAACAAAATGTTGCCAGTAAAAGAACATAAATGTAAATCTACGGTAAATTACCGGCAACCCAGCTGCAATTTCTACGGAATTTTTTTACAGTGTGGAGAGAAAAAATAAGAACTGCTTACCTGGTAGCCATCTTGAGTGTCACAGTCAATTATGTCCCTTACAACAATTTCTTTTTTTTTGTTGAAAATGTTAGTTCCTTGAGTGCTTAAACAATGATTGAAAATTGTTGCGGAGGATGAGAAAATTGGTCTTGGACACATTTATATTTCTTATTATTGTCTCTACATTTACCAATGATCATCAAATACCACATGTTTCTTTACTGTAAATGTTTATAGTATAACATGCACTGAAGCTTTTTATTTTTTAGATTTTTTTAATTATAAATATTTTCATGTCAAAGAACCCAAATTCAGTCATGGACACGTTGCGTTGGTAATGAAAATGTTTCCCTTAAATGTGGAAAAAACAACAAAATTGGTTTGTATGATGTCATTTGAAATCATTTGCAAAACAGTACATGAAGAGATGTTTGTAACTGTATGATTCTTATTTTGATACTCTTACTTTTGTATCAAAATGTTTCATGACATCTCATAAGTCTAATTTTGCGAGAATCACCCAAAAGCAGCTATAAATAATGCACAAGACCCCATAAACACAATAAACGCTGTACCAGAATATATATTTGATATAACAAATTTACTACGGCAGTATTATCCCTCCATATTTTAAGTATGTGGGGCATTTTTATGACTTTCAGTGCTATTCACTGGTTAACCTCTCGACCTGCATAAATGTGTATTTGCTTTATTGCTGCATGTATATGGATCACGCGGGCTCATTCATATCTCATTATACAGCAGATTTCTTTAGTATGAGACCAAAAAAGAGAGGAAGAGAAAATGCGTCAGAAAGAGATTCTGAATTTTAAAGATGAAGATTGTGGCCATTCATTTACTTTAGACTAATGCTTTGCTTTACACATTTTCATGTTAGTATTTAAATATGATATGGCTAAAGCACATATACAGCCTCAGCTCCAGTAACATATCTAAGTTACATCATATAAGGTTACGGTGAGATGGCCCTGTGCTCAAGAGAGGTCTCAGAAATGATTTACTGAGTCTGTCATGGAAGAACTTGATTGACCTGAACCCTACTGGAAACCTTTGAGATGAATTGAAATGCAGACTGTGAGCCGGACCCCATACCCTGACTGATGCTCATTTGTCTGAATGGTAGCAAATCCTCACAGTTGTGTTTCAACATCTAGTAGAAAGACTGAAGAGAAAAAGCAGTATACTGTAGGTGCCTCTATTAATGCCAGTTTGAAATTAAAAGGACAGAGATTGGGTGTCCACATACAGTACATTTGGTCATAGTGCATATAGTTGTATTTATTTGTTGGTTATGGTTCAATTCACATTTCAGTACTTATATAAAAATTAATATAAATTGCCATTGATAGAAGCCTTTATGGGTTTATTTTATGATTCAATTCACAATTAAAGGGCAATATCAGTCTTATTTTATTTGTTTGTTTTGAATGTGAATCTTTGATTACTTGAAGATGTGAGAAACTTTCGACCCCAATAAAATTAGGCACTAATACAGCCAAACAAAAAGGCTCATTTCCAGCATAGTGTTTTATATTAAACATCTCATTGGTTTTATATTGGGAGACCAGGGCTTGTTGTTGTACAGTACACCAGCATTGGGTCAAAAAGGGACAAACACATGCCATTGGTTAAATTAACTCTCATAAGCCCTGATTTTCCTGTATACTGTACGTTATAGTTTCGCGAGGGTAAAAATAACCCCAGAAATTAAATGAGTGATTACAAAAAAAATATACATTTTTGATGATACAAATAATATATCATATTTTTTGTTTACTTCCCGTCTTTACATTAATGCTGTGTTTTGGGAGATATGAAGTACTTTTGTACCTGTTTACCACTAAATTTTTAGACTACACAATTAGCTTGCCTGTAAAATATCTTTTTTTTTTTTTTTAAGAAAAATTCACATAAATTATGATGTAAATTTGATTTAAATTGTTTTAGATATTGCTCTGTTATGTGCTGAATTCGGCCATCAGGTGTTTAGAAAAAGCATAAAAGATTTACAGTTTAGAAAATAAATCAATTCGACCAGAAGATGCCCATAGAGACCCATTCATTTCACTGGATGTGGCCAACTGCTCACATCACTACTTAAGTGATACGTTTTGTGAATTTATGTATATATAAACATTAAAAAGGACATTAAAAATAGATATTATTTCCAATAGTAGAATTTTTGTAGTTTTTGATGCATTTACAAAATTAGATTCAGCTTTATTCTGGATGCATTAATTTTTTTTACAAATAAAAGGGAAAAAAATGATTTTTTGCATTTCCCATTCATTTTCAATTGGGGTCATTTTTAACCCCAAAATTTTACACCTCTTTTGAACGAACGAATCAAGCCCAGTTTTTTATATAAATATTGACAGACAGTCTGGAAAAGTCACAAAATCTTATTCGACTGAGATGAAGGGAACCATGTTTTTTATCTAAAGAAAAGTGTCTTGGTGTAAGATTGACCCCAAGTGTCTTATTGGGGTTAACTCAGGTAATATTTATATTTGATCCAACAACGGGTTAAAACAACCCAGCATTTTGTGTTGAAACAATTCAGTATGGGTTAAATTACAACCCAGCTAAGTGGTTCCCATTTTGACCCAATGCTGGGTTAAGCATCGGTAGAGTGTATACTTTTTATTTCTGCAAGTTTATTTCTGAATGATGTTTTGTTTCCATACATGTAAATACATCAAAATACTGGTAAAGACCAAGGGGCAACCTTCCAATCTCTCAGATGAAGCCAATACGGAAGTGATTTAAACTGCAATTCATCGACTGGCCGCTAGAGGCTGGCTCCAAAAGGAAGTCAATCCCCATAGACCCCCATGTTAAAATGGCCAACTTTACAGTAGAAAATAATGTTTACAGCCTGGAACAAAAAGTGATTTTGGTCTGTATAACCAATTTTGCCCTATGACAACTGTGAGGGGGGTGAATTGTTTTGTAACACATTCGTTTAAATTATATTAAGCCTTAAAGTTCTGCATAATTAAGTTCGTGGCCCACCTCTTTACCCATTTTCGGATATCCGCGAGTGATCCGCGGCCTAGTTGGTGATGCCTACTATTGGCTTCAAAAACTATCCTCAGAAACCTATGGGTGACGTCACGAACACTACCGTACATATTTTTTTACAGTCTATTGTATGGTGGAGACATAAATATATTGGAATTTTATATATATTGGAACTTTGCCCTAAGATTGATGTTAAAGCAACACTATGTAGTTTCTATGTAAAAATGACTTACAGCTCCCCCATGTGGTTGAAAAGCGCAACAGTGCCTGGTATCAGACCAAGCGTGCCGCACAAGCCCTGAAAAGTGAAGCCAAAACGTCTCGATCGCCCCCCAGTGACTGGTCCCAGTATAGGTCATAAAGCCCGCCTCCCCATGTTATTCAATGGGACTTGAGACCAACTAAAAAAAATTAATTACACTTCAATTATCTTTTTTCCGAAGCTGGTTTCTGTCATTTACTGTAATTTTTATCACGCTGATGTAAATTCAAATGTTTGTTTTTAAAATAGGTTTGTGTTTAGTTGTGTGATATGCGCATTCTACAAGAGCGAGGGCGGGGTTTTGACTTCGCGGCTTCCCTTCCTGCTCACTACTGCGCATGACAGCGCCATATCGGGACACTGGCGGCTTCACTTTTTACCAATGGAAGAGAGTGAACAGGCGTCGTCCATCTTTTTTTACGGTCTATGTATCAGACACTCTTCTGCAGGCAAGGGGAGGGGCGGGGCTGTGTTTCCTACCCTCCAGCGCCACTTTCAGAGTGTGCTTGTAGCAGCTAGGAGGCTGCTCAGGTTGCAGCAACCCTACAATTTGTCCAGTTAAAAGTTGTTCCATCACTGAAATAATTTTAGAGACATTATTTAAAGGTAAAAAAAACTACATAGTGTTGCTTTAACAGCACACAACATCATCAAAACTAAAACTTAAAGGTATACAAATTTCTGTGGCACAGTAATAAATTAGACCCACAAAAAGGGGGGGGGGTGAAATGATATTACAGAGATTACAGAAGAAACACTTTCCTCCATCCACTCTAGTCTGGTGTGCAAACCCTGAGCTTTATACGCTCCAGACACAAGGAAAGCTGCTGGTAATAATCATTACATTGATGTAATTGGTACAGAGGGAGAGGCGTGTCTGAAACTAACTAGACATTGATCAGTCCCTCACTATTCACTGCTACTACTCACACTGATCTGAAATCAGTTCAGGACATAACACTGCAGGAACCTGCCGTTAAAAGCTGATTACAGGCTTTTTAGGCTGCATTAACACTGCCTGTTTGAAGTTTTCTCTCAAGTGGCACGGATCGGATATGACCCACGGACATGTAAGTAGGAAAAAAGTGCATAAAATCCGATATTCTCCGATCGGTTTCAGGCCTCATTCATATGTTGGATGTGATACTAAAAACTACTGACCTAAGTGCCGTGGCAAGAATGTCAACTCGTAAAAGAAAGACTCATTTTTAAAAATGATTGGCCGAGAAAAAGGCTATATGGAAACAGCGATCACCAAAATCATGTGAAACCGTTTTTATTCTAATCAAACCCGCAAACTTAACCCTAAACCCAACATCTCATGAGATTTAGGCCATAGCTGTATCCCTTCTAGCCAAAACCAAGAGATAGAAGATATGCATTACACTCATTCACATTCTCCTCACAATTACGACAGTAGACGATCCACAGCCATAGTTCCCAATATGTATACTGTTAAAAGATAGCTGTGTCCCATATCACCTTGTTATTTGTACACGGTGTGAATCACAACACATAAGTAGGAAAATGTTTGCGTTATTTTGTTACTTATTGGGAGCAGTTTGCTAGCTGGAGCCATTCACTTCCAGTCTTTGTGCTAAGCTAAGCTAGCGAGGGCTGCGTCAGACAGAGTAACAGCACGCACGGAGATGAGAAAGGTATGTATAGACTTATCTAACTCTGGGGGATACGGTGAATAAGCTAAATTCTCAAAATGTGGGCGTGTTCCTTTAAACGGCGTCAACCAGCCTGAGCAAGATGATTTTTCACGGCCACCAGCATTTAAACCTCTGCAGATAAAGATTAGAAGTAAAGGTAAACTTAAGCTGTACAATATATGTTGGCATTAGATGTTTGTTTGATCAACCCTGCAGTCAATTTCATATTTTGCAGAACTGCTAAAGTTTTAAAAACCTTGGAGAAAGTAATTAAAAGTTAGTGCTGAGAGTAAGATCTTCAGTCACTCGAGTGCACAGAAGCAATGATTTCTCACAGTAACTCATTTGTTTCTGAGCTTTGCTTTATAGATAATTCATTTTCTCTTAAAGGTCAGTGGTTACAGAAATTTTAAGTATTTTGGTAACACTTGTATTTGTTCACATTAGTAAATCCATTAGCTAATAATTGATCAGGGAGATTTAATACAGAATGCGTCACTGTGCTTATTCAGTCACACACCTCTAGAAAAATCAATAAGATGTTTCACATAAAAATATTAAAAAAAACGTAACAATTGCATTTTGTTTTTTACATCTGGGATAATTGCACATATTCCACAAGTCATAAATCCTGTTGTTCATTTTGCTTTATGATCTCAACATCATGTTTTGCCTCCTCAGGCATTAATAGTTGTTTGTGACAGCTCTGAACTTTCTGGTTTCTTCTGGACATTGCTGTCAACTACTTTTGACAAAAAGCCTCCAGGTTACGTTCTTAATTTCCCATCTTTCTCTGCTCAACTCCTGCCCCACAGCGGCTATATGATGGTAAGATTGAACTTGAATGCTCAGGACAATTGAAATATAACTATCACACAAGGCTGTGGACTACACTGTCAGAAAAAATTGTCAAAAAATGGTCCCAAGCTGTCACTGGGGTTGTAGCCTTAAAAAAAGGTCCTAATATATACCATACATGTGGAACCAAATGTTCCTCTGTAATATTTATATGAACTCTTTAGGTAAATAAAATGAAACAGTACCGCCCCAGTGAAAGCTATGGAACATTTATTGATCTATTTTTCTGACAGTGCATTATGGATGCTAGAGTAAACAGCACACAATATTACAGACCAAGATTAATTAAAAATTTTGGAAAAGGCTGTGGAACATATGGAAGCATCTGTTGCAATTTCTTTGGGTGGTACTAAATAAATAACTAAAATTATAAACGCATATTAAAAATTTGATGGGTCTTATTTAAAAATAAAGGTAAACAGGGTTTGATAAGGCCATGTTAACATATGACAACAGGGTAATGTATGGTAAAAAATGATTTTATGGTTTGGTAAATTTGAATAAAAAAATTATTCTTGTTTTTTAACAAAATTTTTGTAAAAATAACACTAAAAGGTGAGTAACACATTATTGAATAATTCAACTGATTTTTTCATGTAAAATTTTTAAGAGGGAAATTAAATTAATAATTTTTGGTTGAAACTACTTGAATTATTTTAGTAAATATAACTAACTAGGCAGTGGATTAAAAATAACAGGCTGTATTTACTTAAAAATATAGTGCATCATTTAGTGCATAGCTTAAAATTTCATGTGAAACTTACTTAAAAAAATGCAATTTCTTAAATTGCTTAAAATTCCACCTAAAACGTAAAAAATGCAATTGCTTAAATTGCTTAAAATTCCACAAAAAAACTAACTTAAAAAATGCAATTGCTTAAATTTCTTAAAAATCCACATAAAACTTACTTAAAAAATGCAATTGCTTTAATTGCTTAAAAATACCACATAAAACTTACTTAAAAAATGCAATTGCTTAAAATTCCCCGTAAAACGTATGCAATTGCTTAAAATTCCATGCAAAACATCCTCAAAAAAATGCAATGGCTTAAATTGCTTAAAATTCCATGTAAAACTTACCTAAAAAATTGCAATTGCTTAAAATTCCATGCAATATGTCCTAAAAAAAAAAATGCAATTGCTTAAACTGCTCAAAATTCCATGTAAAACTTACTTAAAAAAATGCAATTGCTTAAATTGCTTTAAATTCCATGCAAAATTTTCTCAAAAAAGGCATTTGCTTAAAAATCAATGTAAAACTTACTTAAAAAAATTGCAATTGCTTAAAATTCCATGCAAAACGTCCTCAAAAAAAAAAAAAAAAAAAAATTGCAATTGCTTAAACTTCCATGTAAAACTTATTTAAAAAATTGCAATTGCTTAAAATTCCATGGAAAACTTACTAAAATTGCAATTGCTTAAAATTCCATGGAAAATACTTTAAAAAGTGGATGCAAAAATGATGCACTATATTTAATTTTTTTTTAGTAAATCCAGCCTATTATTTTTTTCAGTGTAAGTGAGTTTGAGAGTGGTTTCACTTTTCATTTTGATTTTCAAAACGCCTCTGAGCTGTCATGCTTCAGCTATCTGATGGCTTTTCTAAAGACTGGAGAATAAATGAGCTCTGATGAATATGCTTGTATTTCAAGTGCGACTAATCACATAAGCCAATTTGCTTTAGACATGGTCAGATAGATGGGAACTTCATTATGATTTAGGTTTTGTAGATGCAACCAAAATGCAGTCTGGGTGAAAAATGCATTACAAGTTCATCTCTGATGTTTCTTTTAAAGCAAAGGGATTTGAATACAGAAGATGAATGGTTCTGATGAAACAAAATGTCTGAGGTTCTTGGTTGGACAAAAAGCATAAATGGATGTAGATGAATACTAGCAAGTGCAATTTGTAAGTTACTGCATTATTACTTTTTCTGTAAACTAGACTGGATTTGTTTGCAATGTTTAACTGTTGGTTTGCCTTCCTTTAGTACTGTATGTCAAAATGATCATAGGTTGTTTAAAAAACCCCACCGATGTTTCTTTGTGGGTCACAGTTCCTCAGACATGGGTTTTCAAGCATCATTATTCAGCAGTGCTACAGCAGCTCTCCAAACACTGCAGACACATGGACATACATGGACTGCTGGAAGGTAAATAATGAGTCAGTAAATCACAGCCTGCTTGGCAAAAATAAAAGCACAGCAAGATTTACACTAAAAAGAGAAAGTTGGGTTAACTTAAAAAAATATAAATAACTAAAAACAAATAATAATAACTTAAATGTTCTCACTTTAAGCAAAAAATTGAAGTTAAAAAGCTTTACATGTTTTTACGTATTAAAGTAATTTTTTAAAGTATGTCCACCTTAACATTTTTACTTAAAGTTAGACATAAAAAATGTTTTACTTTAAAAAAAAATTTAAAGTAATTTTTAAGTAGATCCAACTTTCACTTTTTATAGTGTAGTACAACAATCTTAGATAAATAAAACAGCATTCATTCTTAAACCAAGATTTTCAAAAAAAGCAAAACTGCATGAGATTATTATATTTGTTTTGTAACAAATTTCTTCTAAAAAACATTTCTTTTTCTTATCCCATTTTTATCCCATTTTCTTGTTATAAAGCATTAATCTTACAAAAAAAATTTAAGCACAAAACGGTAAAATAAAATATTGCCAATGGGTCAAAAAAAGTTTTATTCAAGAAATGTTTTAGTAAAATAATTTATATTTGTTTTAAAAAAATTTTTGAATTACATTTATTTTTCTTATCTTATTATCAAATAAACTTAGAAAATGTTATTAGGTTTATGCTTAAAAGAGGATGAAAAAATAGATAAAGTAAAATAAGCTTAATTCAAGATATAGTCTCTAAAAACAAGTCTAAATAGCTATGGCAAATTTCCTTATCAAGTACATTTAGCTTGCTTTAAGGACATTTAGATATTATAACTGGACAAGACGCTGGACAAAAATACTTAAAACCTTGCTCTTGCCTTTTATCCTGTCTGCATCAGGTAATGTACAGATGTGTTGGACAGATAGAGACTTAAACATCATCGCCCGCGGCTTACCGACCACTTACTGTCAGTCTTAACCAGCAGATACACTATACTGAGCCTGAGACAAGAGAGAGGTTGTGATGTATTTTCAATTCTTTTCCCCTCTAATTTCCTTTAATTCACATTACATGATTCAATCAGCTTTGTAATGGAAAGCAAATTGGTTTGGCACAGCATGCATGCGTGTTCGTGTAAATACAGAGGCATTGTTATGCCTGGCTGTCCTTTTTTTATGGGAGCTCACTTTTCGTCTGCCTCTTTATATTTGTCGTATTATGTATCGTGTACTGTGCGGTTTCAAATGTAGCATTTTTATCCACGTTTTGCATGTGTGAATGTATTCAAATCTGTCTCTTTTTGGATCTCACACGCACCTAATGACTATCAAGACCGTTTGGCTCAGTTCTCCAATATAGTTACACTCCATTTATAGTTAGAAAAATGTGGCTCTTTCCGACTAAGCTTTAAAAAGCCAAGTGATATTAGCTGGTCATTGGAGGTCTGTGATTATCTACCATTACTGCACAGACAAGCGGTAATTTGTCTTGGTAATTGGCACAGGCACAAAGGCCCAATCATGGCAACCTGCTAGGTTATGTTGGCATGGTAATTACAGTCGGACAGGACACTTGGCATCCCGCCGGTCTCAATTTTAAGGTCAGAGATCATCTTTTTCACATTTAGGGTTTGTAGATGTATCAATATGGCCAATAGCAAAAGCCTATACAGCAATCGAAACTCACAGTGCAATATATAATTATCTTTAAATGGGTATTTTAAGAAAGATTGTAATATATGGGAAATTATTTAAAGAAAGATATCCAGAAGTACATTAATAAATACACCCTGACTTTGACTAACAACTAAAATAATTGTACAAGAGATGAAGTCGAGAGGAAGCTAAAGAAACCAGCGGTACGAAAGACTGAATCATTCGAGACAGGTGAGGGCATACAGGGCTTCTGACCCATCGTAAGGCTGCATGAAGTTACTAAACTCATCAACTTGATGATGATAAAATGAGCTTTTCAATTAGATGCTTGCTTTGGCCTCTTCAGAAAGGTCACCAGGCTGCTTGGCTTTCACAGACGTGAGTTTAAACTCCTCGTCCATTATTCAGCGAGCGGAGCTGTGGCAGAGAGAATGACATTAACCGCTATTGTGAGGAACGGCGATGTGGACAGATTTTTTGCTAAAGGTTAATTCAAACTAAAATTCAACCAATCAGATATCAGGGGAGAGATGATGCAGCTTGTGTCCAACAGGCGGTTTGAGGAACAAATGAACTTTTATTCACAATAAACTCACATGTAGACACCTCTTATCAATGAAGAAGCTTTATAAGTGTAGATACTGGCTATTTTAACCTCTTATGATAGCAGCTTCTCTTGTTATTATTCTTGGCGCGGCTAAAGTTTCTTTCACAGAATGACAGAAATGACTTTGATTTGAGATGGCAGCCGGCTGGAGGCAGAGGGTGCGATTACACGGTCCTGCTTTAAAATCACCAGCCTCTCCTTGAACCTGAACGCGTCCTTGTGTAAGGTCACGATGATCTTGTGAGGGTCCGTGCACGCAGGATAGCTATGATGGCTTCACGAAGCTCAGAGCTGGAGGGTGGATACGATTTAAGGATCCATAGCTATCAGGTGTAGATTAAATTAATGCACAGCAAGTGGGAGGAAAAGTTCATATAATGATGGCTGCATACATGGTGCTTAAAAATAAGATGCTTTTTACTTATAAAAATATTAATGTAGATCCGGTCAAAAATGAGATCCATATAGAGTTATACTTCATACTACTCAATCACAGATAGATAGAAAGACAGACAGACACAATGGATAGATGGACGGATAGATTGAGAGAAGACAGACAGATGGACACAGTAGACAAACGAACAGATACAGACAGTAGACAGACAGACATGATGGATAAATAGATGGACTGTAGATAGATACAAGGCAGTTATAATGGACAAATAAAACAGATAGATAGATACAACAAACAGACAGACAGACAGACAAATACAATTGATAGGTAGATAGACAGACAGGCATACTGAATGGATGGATAGATGGATAAACAGACAGACAGACAGACAGACAGACAGACAGACAGAGAAATACAACATGTGGGAAGACAGACAGGAAGACACACACACACCGCCAGACCGCCAGACAAATAAATGGACAGATAGACAAATAGACAGACAGACAGACAGACACATAGATATGTAAACAGACAAATACAACAAATGAGAGACAGAGAGACAGACAGACAGACAGACAGACAGACAGACAGACAGACAGACAGACAGAAAAACAGACATGCAGACACTCACAGGCAGACAAATAGATGGACGGAGAAACAAATAGACAGACAGAAAGACAAATAGACAGACAGACAGATAGACAGACAAATACAACAGATGGACAGACAGACAAATAGATAGACAGACAGACAAACAGGCAGGCAGACAGACATACTGTAGGTGGATGGACAGACAGACAGACAGACAGACAAATAAATAGATAAAAAGACAGGTAGACAAACAAATACAACAGTCGGGAAGACAGATATACAGACACACACACACACACGCACGCACGCACGCACGCACGCACACACAAACACACACAAACACACACAGGCAGACAGGAGAGACAAATAGATGGATGAAAAGACAAATAGATAGACAGACAAAT